>NC_137694.1:145169554-145895018 GCF_964034855.1 Anser brachyrhynchus | reverse complement strand
TTCCCTTCCCTTCCCTTCCCTTCCCTTCCCTTCCCTTCCCTTCCCTTCCCTTCCCTTCCCTTCCCTTCCCTTCCCTTCCTTCCCTTCCCTTCCCTTCCCTTCCCTTCCCTTCCCTTCCCTTCCCTTCCCTTCCCTTCCCTTCCTTCCCTTCCCTTCCCTTCCTTCCCTTCCCTTCCCTTCCCTTCCCTTCCCTTCCTTCCCTTCCCTTCCCTTCCCTTCCCTTCCCTTCCCTTCCCTTCCCTTCCCTTCCCTTCCCTTCCCTTCCCTTCCCTTCCCTTCCCTTCCCTTCCCTTCCCTTCCCTTCCCTTCCCTTCCCTTCCCTTCCCTTCCTCCTTCCTTTCCCAGAATTTCTTATATTTCTTGGCTGATAAAACAGTCCAAGTTTATAAGCTACTGTATTTATTCTGTGTGAAGATGAAATGTGATTAAAGCCAAAACAGTTTTGGTAAATACAACAGCAATGTCTGCTAGTATACAGACATAGAGAGGTGTTAGCTTAATTATACAGCCAGATCATAATAAAGAGCTGGATAAAAATATGATTCTAGCAAACAAGTGCAAGCTAAAATATTCCTCTTGTTGTCTGATTATTATTTTTTTTTCAGTGATTTCTTACTAACTCAGCATGGTTTACAAGCAAAAGTCTGCCTTTTAACTGCGAACCCGACTAACTCAACATGGGAGTAGGAAGTCAAGCTGTGAACTTTTTGGCCTGTATACTCTCAGGACTAAAATGACTCAAATTGATATTTTACATTCTTGTACATATCAGTCAGAAATAAATAAATGAAATTAGATAGATAAAATAAACAAAATGCTATTGTATTTTTTTTGGCTCTGTGTTGGCACTGGCTTGATAACACTCAAATAACTAAATTGCTAAAAGAACTGATTTCTGTTGCATTTTAATTTGCATGTAAAGTACTAAGAATTCCAACTTATCCTTTTTTAACAGGTACAATAAGCCCTTTAGCATTGTTGATAAAAGTAGACCTCCACTATGGTGAAAATATCCGCAGTCAGCCCTGTTGAGGCACAGACTAGTATAACACCCATCCAAATCTTCTGTTTTCACTGCATGGGTTGCAACTTGGAAGGATGGAGAGGAGTAACCTTGATGGTGCCTTGCCTCTGCCTTCTCATGCTGTCCCCTGCCAATCCCCACATGCCCCTCAGTTAGCACAAACCCCACCAGGACTGCATGACCGTGTGCACCAGCATGAGCAGGAGCTGCTTTCCTTCCTCTGCCATTGCCACTTCCATCACACTCTGGCTAGAAAGGAAAACTCTTCTCTTCCGAGCAAGTGCCAGATGAGAAGGACACAAGTTATCTGAGTACTTTTAATGAACAGATTTTACTTAGTAGATCTGAGAGACAAAGACTAAGAAAATTCATGGAGGAGTGAGACTTTTCCGTAAATGATCATCATTTACAGATCACTGTTTTCCATCAAGTGCACAGAAGGGAAGCCACGTCACTTATTTAAATGAAGCATGAAAACTAGTTTGACTTGGCATTGTTCCCTTTCAAAATCTGTAACCAAGTTAGATTCTTCACTGTTTTCCTTTCCTTTATTATTTAAAAAACCTGCATAGACATACATATTACTGACAATTCTAATCTCTAAGTCTGGGCACTTTTTTGATGAAGTCACTGTTAATGACATGATTTCTGTGCTTAGCCCTAGAAATCCATACAAGCAGGAAAATTATGCAAGTTTTATGAAATGCTTAATTGTCTGATGAAGCTAGTGGGCTGGTATTTAATCAAAAACAGTATTAAGCTGTATTTACTTCTTTGAGTGCTGTTCTTTTTTATTATTTCTTTCAGAGTAGGTTGAAAAAAAAAAGCATTCAAAGATTTTTCATGAATAGCTGTAGCCTTTGAATAGCTGCTCAATTAGAATAGGGTTAGTTTATTCTGTTTGTTTGTTTTTGCTATGGTCAAAATTTGCATTTTTGCCTGGCAAAGACCGAGTTAGTTTATGTGATTGTTTAGAATTGCCTTGCATAATTGATCCGCCTCTCTGATGACAGTCTGTCTCTTGGGATTATGCACATTCTGCCACTAAAATTCCTCTATCCATTTATTGCTAAATGTCCTGTAAAAAGGTATCTAACCTAAAGCAATTAACTTTAAACATGCTCTTAAAAATCTTACCTTCCAATTCATGTCATGAACATTTATGTAAGTCATAAGCTTTGAATGGGTTTGACAAAGCTAGTTCCCCGAGCAGTAAAATATGCAGGAAAGATGTTCTGTATTCAGAAACCGCTGTTCTGCCTTTTAAACCAAAATGACATCAGCTCTCATGTTGGCACATACCCAAGCTTCCCAGATGCTGCTATATTATTCATAATTAGGACTACATATTTTTTTTCAGTGATTTTATTATAGTATGGTAGTTCGTGTGCACAGTAACATAAACATGAAGGTAAATTAATTCCAAAATAACACTTCATTTATCAATATAAGTTTCTAAGTGGATTTTACAATCATACTTACAATTGCTATTGAAAAGATTTAGAGAGCTAGAGATTTCTGAGGTTTGTTTTTCTGCTCACAAAAGAGCATAAGAACAATGAATTCCACTCAGGAACAGCTGTACAAAGGCTGAATGTGCCACACAGTTGTTTAATCATTGGCCACATTGCTTATCAATGCTATATGATATTTGAGCATGTAATAGCTAAACATGCATGCTAGCTACTCTCTTCTCTCAGGAGTAAACAAGAAATTACCAGTCCATAAGATTAGAAGCCTAATTAATGAATGCAAAATTAGGGAAATGAGTGAGCCAACTGTGACCACTGCTCACACCACCACAATAATACAGTTGGTTCTGCAAATTTAGCCTACTGTGATGGAGAAAATTTCCTTACACTCAGATATGGCTCAGCAAACCTTCTTCTAAGCTTTAAAAATGGTAATAATTTCATATAGGAGCTATATAAAAACAATGAATTTAAACTGAAATTCTTATGAGGATGTGAAAGCAACCTATCAAAATAAAAGTTGTTCTGACTCCTTAGCTACAGAAACATTTGGCTTTAGTTTCTGTCTAATAAAGGAGAATTACCCCAAGCTGCTCCTCTGCCTTTGCTTTAGACTCGCCCTTGCTTTACCTGTACCTCCTTGCATTACAGCCAAGGAGGTGGATCAGTCTCCTCACACTTAGCTCCATAAAGGATCTCATCCACACCCTGCTTCTGCAAGCTGTCTGAGCCATTCACTGAACAAGATCTCATTAAAACTAGCAAGGTTTCTTGATCCTGCTGTTCCCAATAGGATGCCTCTCCCAGCCGTTCCTTACCTTAGACCCTCATTATACTTACGCTAAAACTATCCATTCAGCTGCTTTGTTTTGAGCATGGCCTTCATTATATTTAACATTTAGGCTGACCTGAAACCCTTTTCTTCTCTGAAGAAGATCAAAAAGGCTCTTTAGCATCTTTCCTACAAAGGAGAAAGAGGCATGACTCCACAGGAAGAACTGAAAACAAATATGACCTTGTTTTAAACAAGCTAGCTTAAACCCTATGAGGAATCAGATCAAATGTGAATAGGTTTCAGCTTCAGCTAAATGAGTCAGCAGAGCATCAGGCCCAGAGCACCACTGCCAACCAGGGCTCACTGGACTAGAAACAGCCTGAGTACACATTTCTGGGCAGTACTCACACCTCCAGCTGCAGCGCAGAGCAGCCCATGGGAGCCAGGACTGCAAGGACCCTTGGTGCTAAAGAGATTTAAACAGAAGAAACTTGGGCAAACACAGATGATTGCAAAATAACCGACAGGAGCCAACATTGCCGCTTCTCCATGGCACTTTTCCTTTCCCAGAATGGGTGATAAAAATGCTCCCCTTTCCCACCCAGTTATGATGAGACCCTGACCCCCTACCACCACCACCTGGTAGTGTCCAGGTCCAGCTGTTGGGCACAACTAGCTCACACCTGTAAAAGATGCACAGTGACACCAGAAGTGATTGCATCTTCCTTAGTGGTGAGCCCTTGCCCTTCCTACCATGTCACCACACTCGGCGCACAGCTCCCCATCCCTCCCCTGGCTATTTCTCATCACAGCTGATCCAATGGTCAGTTTGAAAGCACCAACAGTAGCTGAACCACAGATCTCTCAAAAACTAGATTAGGGGCAGGAGTTGAAGGAAGGGATGGTATTTCTGGAGGAAAGCTCCATTTTTCTACCTCACAGCATCAAGGATAACATTTAGAGAAGTCATAACGGTATGTCTATACCAGGCTTACTGCCTACCATCATGCTGGGTGCACGGTGGGAAACATCCTCTCTGCTTGGCTGAAGGAGCCAGAGAGCAGAAAGGAGATGTTGGTGCTGGTGTTGATATGGAGATCCAACATCAGTGGAGAAATCCAGAGGACAGATTTGCTCTTTGTGAATACCAGGAGCTGCATGAAGAGTTTACAGCTTTTTCAAGGCAGAAAATCTTTTCTCTTTCCAAGAGAATTTTGATGAATTTCCATGCAGTTCTCATCCTATCATAATAGTTTTCTGAAATAAATTGTAATTCAACTGAATGCAACTCTAGATATTATAAGGAATGTGGGGAAAAATATAACCAAAGGGGAAAGAAGAAAATTCAGTCTTCTCTCACTCAGAGCTTCACAAAATCACCTTAATCAGGATTTATCACTGTGGCTTAGTCTTCCAACACCTGTGTTCGTCTTCCTGCTAGATGAATGGAAAGGAGTGAGAATGTGTTACCTCAAGGGAAGATTATAAAATGAGTTGTGAATTGCCCACAGTAAGAAATAATTTTACATAGTAATGTATAATGAACACAAACTACACAGATGGAGGGCTTCTTACAGATATCTGTCTAGTGGGGATAAATATGGCTGGGTATACAATAAATAGAGACATGATAATTAAATCCATAGATTATGGCATTTCCATGCTTCAAAACCCAGTGCAGGATCGTAAATGAAACTTGAAGATCCTGAGCCACAATGCAGACCCCTGCCTGAAGGCATCCATCTACCTGCCCCTTCTGCTTGTGCATAGGTTGGGTACTTCCAATAAATGTTTATTCTAGCAGTAGGTTTACAAAATGACAGGAAGACTGTCCAAAACACAGAAGATTTTGAAAAAGTGACATTATGAATTTCAGGTCCTAGCTGGTAGAAAATGTGAGTTTTATATGTACCTGCTGAGACGCTTCTTACTCTACTGTCAGGTAGCTGTATTCCAAAGCAGGTGGCACTGCAGGTTATCTCACTTGCTTTAAGGGCACTGCAATAATTTAACGTCAAGAAAATATGTAGGAGAAAAAGAGACATCATCCTTCCTCCACAACCTTCCCAAAATCTTTTATTACTCTCATTTGCTCCAGACTTTCCCTTCTTCTCTTACCATTTATCTTTCCTTCTCCCAAATGGCTTCCTTCTGAGAATTATTTGTTTCCTTCTGATATAAGTATACCATACTCAGAGATAGCATCTCTGAATCTACCTCAAGCTTCCTGCAGAAAGCCTCAACCATAGTAGAGGTATGTAGGGTTAAGTGCATTCTTGGGAAAGATCTCTTTAAGTCAAAATAAGTTAGACTGAAACTGAATTTATCCAACAATAATAGAAGAAGAAATTATGTGTTAATAGGATATAAAAGCACTGAACTGCTGTAGATTATTTCAATTTAACTTTCAAAGATACAGATTTTTAATATTTTGACTTTTCCTCTCCATTCAGAAAGCTGTCTGTATAGTGTAGCATTCTTCAAGAAAGAATTCAGATTGCTAGGTAAAAATGTAAGCAAAAATACAAGATGGGGAACTAAAAACCATAATGACACTGAATATTAAAAATCAGGGATTAAATATAAAATTTGGTTCTATAATCTAGAGCATTTTTTCCCATTGCATTTTGTCTTTTACTTATACTGTTTTGCTCCACAAGTTCTACCTATCTGTATTTGTTTGTAGCCCTCAGAGGCTAATAATGTGTCATTCTTCTTTCACTAACATCTTTTCCTAAACTGCATTTTCTTTCTCAAATAATACAATTATTTTAAACTCAGAGCAGGTGTCTGTAGCTGGCACTCAGCTTGAGCTTTGCTGCTTCTGTTTTGGTTCTAGAGCAAGACTTGCATGTCAAAACCTAGCTAGCATTTGTCTAAGAAAGGTCTGAAACAAAGCTTGTCTCTTCAAAAATCCTATGGTAGAATGGAAGACAGATATATGCCTACTAATAGGCAGACTTTTTCTCCAAATAGATTTAAGATAACCTGTAACCATGAAGAACATAAAGGAAATTTCCTGGCCGTAGGTGAGCTGATGGCTGGCCAGATGTTAGGGGAAAGCAGGCCATTTGCCTCCCACCAAAGACTGACAAGTCTACTTCTGCCACCAAGCTCTCAAGCTCATGATAAGCTCATGTACCCCAATTTTAAAAGGGTCAGGTAATAATGAATCATAGGAACTGTCATTCAATGTTGTTTTTGTGTAAATATAGGCACTATTTTTTATTTTGCTTATAATTAACCTTTTTTTTTATCATTTTTCTGTTTTGTGGCAAGCAAAAAGAGCTGAAAAAAAATGCTAGCTAGGAAAAGAGGACAAAAATTAACATTTCTTTCTTAGACTATACTCTCTCTTCATATTAATCATACTTTCAGAAGTTGCTACTGCTGAACTGTAATTTCTGCCCTTCTATGCCCTTCTACTTCTGTGCTCCCCTGGCTCTTTCATCAGAAGAGTCTGATTTTTAAAGGGAAAAAATAATCTTGCCTTCATACAGAAGCTGGAGCATGAACTTTTTATATGGATTTACTCTGAAGAATTTATGACTTTTCTTCCTGTCACTGAAAACAGGTCTACCCTGACCTACTACTGTGGAGTTTTTCGTAACATTTCAGGGTCTTCCTTTTTTCTCTCTCTTTTTACTTTTGTTGAGCAAACAACTTCCAGATAACTCAGCAGTTTTAAAAAGAGGTCATTCATGTGAATTTTTTCACTCATAGAAATCTCAGGAAGTCAGTGATCTTCTCTCAATGTAGTCTCAATGTCACCCATTTGACTTTCCTTTGACCTTTGGCAGACTCTTGCTATCTCAAGCTTTTTTGAAACTGTATTCATTACAGCTCTCCCTTTCTGAAATTCATAATAAGTTGAGAAGACAGGAAAACCACATCACAAGGAAACTGGATGAAAATTGATTAAACACATTTTTTTCTTCATCTTTTGATATCTTCATTTTTCTTATTCACCTCAACAATCATTTCCTCGCTTTAACTACAAACACCAGTTTAGAATATGCACACTTGAATATGGCTTTTTATCTTTTGTGATTCTGATCTAAAACACACTAGACAGTGGACTTTGCAGTTTATCTGCAATTATTGTACTATCATATACATTATATGAAGGCCTTTTCTTCTGCATTGGCTGTGGATTGCAGAGAGCAAGGATTATGCTTTCTTTTGCTTGAAAAGTGCTTAACATGCTGTGGGCACCACTGTAAACAATGAAGTAATAATGATCTTTCGGTCAAACTTTCTCTCTGGCTGTTTAGTCGAACAGTTTCTCCTCAATATTCACCACTGATTCTTAGCAAACTAGGGGAAAAAAAATCACTTTTTATTCACTTGTCCTTGTAAATTATAAATTTCTGAGTGACTAAGGGATGTTTTCTAACAAAAATAAAAAAAAAAAAATAAATAAATAAATAAAAAGAGGGACCTCTTTAGCATCACTCACTTTTGAGTGTCATTTGAGTCTGACAAGCAGAAACTTGTTTCAGAAGATTTCTACAGTCCTCAAGTTTATGGCATACCATAGTGGTTACCAAATTATACCAAAGTCTGTGTTTCCTCTCTGATGACGTTAATGACTATGAAATTATACATGTGAATTGTTCTTATCTCGAGTCAATCGGAACAGATAAAAACTTCCAAGAACTGTTCACCTCACACTAAGATAGGTGTCTAAACTGTATATGTTCAATTACCCTTTGGAAATTCTCTAAACACCAACTGAAGCTTTAAAAAGCTCAAAAGAGTTGAAAGAACAAGATTTGTTTAAATGACCTAAAAATAAGTTTGTCTCAAACAGAACATTAAGGAATGGTTTTGCTCTGTTCAGGAAGAGAGAAAGATTTTCAAACGGACATACTTAGGAATGGAAAATATTTTCCCAGCAAGCTCCATTGATTTATGACGTGCAAATAAAAAACCTGAAAAACTGTGTTCCAATACAGCACTAATCTTTGGTGGGAAGGCTGGATAAAGACTCCCACCAGTGTAACACCATGTTTATTCTCAACATAAGATATTGGGGAGAGGAAAAGTTTCAATGTAATGTGTTTGCCAAGTTCTCAGAACTCCTGCTGAACTTTTGCACATAACTTTATATTCAAATATTTCAAGATACAAATAGGATGTTTAAGTTTCCTGTTGATGATGCAGTTATTATTTCTAGGCAAAGCCATGGCATTCCTGCACCATCCTTACTCATATATTATTATTCATTATTATTTTTGGTACTATTTTGTACTCCTATGAAACTCAACATAAATGCTAAGAGGGAGGAGAAGGACAGAATCTACAGCTCATGGAACTTACCTTAAAAGAGGTTATATGGATTAAAATCTGCTTTTTAGATCAAGAGGCAAAAGAAACTGTTTAAGAAAGGGGACCTCCCCAACAAAGCTGTCTAGCACAATGTAATATCTTTTTCCTCCCCTGTTAATTCTCAGTGCCAGAGACTTCATGACACTACAGGCTGCAGGTTGGAATACTTCTTATATATAAATTTAAGGCTCTACTGCAGAATGCCAGTTGTCTCTCTTTTTTTTTTTTTCTTCTCCATAAAGTGGGTCTAGCCTGGTCCCAGTAATGTCAGGTGTTCAGGTGTTTGTTAGGTACATATAAATATATTTGTTTTCCTAAAATAGTAGTGTTAACTCTGTTTATACAGATAAAACTTTGCACAGATGTCATTTTAGATACTTGCAGGGATTTTTTCAATCATGAAGAGTTTGTTTTCTTCCTGTCCTACTAGTCTGTGAACTCATCTAATTTATCTGTAGTGTCATATGTTCCCACCTGCTGTTTTTTCATCAGCTGCAATTAATGTTTTTTTTTGTTTTGTTTTCTCCCCCCCCCGCCGAATGTATATTACCATGAAAGCTAATACTTCACACCTGAGGAGGAGAGTGTGATTGAATATTAGATAGATTGGAGATTTTTCTGAAATATAACAAACTTTTCAGAAACAAAGAGAGATCCTTCTTGGTAATTATAAATTGTTTATTTTTCTCAACAAAAGAGAAGCGATGCTATTAGGTTTCTTAAAAATATGCTGTTAATACTTGTAAACAAGCAGAGCAGGCCAAGCTGTACACATTGTATTGTTCTCATTTTTTTTCCTTGCGGCTTGCAAAACACACAGTACAATGAGCAGAAAGTGGACAATGTATTCTGAAATCTTATATTTCTGCACTGTTTCCACAATTCTGTTTTCCTGTGAAAAGTTTCAACTATTATAAAAATGTATATTTGATATGCACAAAAAATATATTCCATTTCACTAAATTGCTGTCAAGAATTTAAAAGTGCTGTACACTGTAAATAGGTCAAGATGCTCAACTGGGGAACTGCATTTTGAAAAGCTGAGTGGCATATATTTCCATTACCTTTTTTAGGTTATAGCCTTGCAGATATGGTGCATTTCAGCAGCCTACACAGGCTCAGTCTCATTGACAATCATACGTCTTCCCAAAAGATGTTGCTGTTGTGGAAAGCTTGTAAAGCATTTGCCTATTAGACATTTAAAAGACTGGATTGTAAATGTTAATGCATTTGCAACAGCAAAAGAAACACTAATCAAATTTTAAACTTTGAAATCAAAATTTTCAGTATGGGTCAGCTTGTATGCCAGTTAAATTCAACTCAACATAAGGAGTTGAGATTATTTTGCTTTTCAGAATAAGAAAGAAAAGTGGAGAGAACAACAACAACAACAAAAAGGCAGGTATCTGAAGACCTCCTTTTGCAGAATGATACATAAGAGGAAAAGACAGTATTGTGCCTATTTCGATAACTTCATTGTGCCAAAACACAGTTCCCCAGGCAACTTCACCAAACTTTCTCAAGGAATTTGTCTGGAAGTACTGTCTTCTCAGCTTCTTCTGGATAGAGTGAGATTTACTAACTCATGAAGCATTTCCTCAAGCGATGATTAAACACTAACAGTCTGTTAAGAAGATGCACTGACAAAACCTTTGCATGTCATTATCATCACACACATCCTCTGAAAGACATCTGAATAGCATTCAAGATCCATTGTGTCAAGAAAAAAATGTTGCAAAGAGGTTGTAGTGAGGAAAACTCACTCAAAACTTCTGAGGTACAGAGTGTTTTTCAGGCTCTGCTTCCACATCTCTACAGTAAGAACGAATTTGGAAATTTCGTCTGGACAAAACAGACGCGAAACTGTTTAGGGGGCTGAGTGATCTCAGAGACCATGAGACACCCAGAGACCGTGAGACACAAGACGCAACTAACTTCATATCAACTTCTATAGGTCTTATTTGAAGGTCAGAAAAGCACAGGAGTGTGAGGGCAGATAGATGTTCATGGTGTAATGCAGCAGATACAGAGGGCTCTAGAGACAGCCTCAGAAACAGAATCTTAAAAGCTGTTTTATAAACTGGAGTGTGATACTGGATGGTGTTAGATTATAAATTTATGCTGCTGCAGAGTGCTGAACAGTGCTATGTTATCAGTTGTGGCTCATTTTCAGAAATGGTGATTTAGCTTCTTTCAGAGCACTTAAAGAGCCATGACACTTTGGTTCCTATTCACACTTTGTTGTAAAACATCTTTTTAGTTTCAAGGGTCCTGCTCTATTAACACTGGAGAAGAGATGACGTTATTTGCCCTTTTGTTCACTTCGCGTTGCTCAGCATCTCTGAGGTGTTGCCACTCTGAGGAGCAGTTTGATGTCCATCTGAACCAGAGTGAGGGCATGAGTGGTAGGAAACATTTACCTGAGACTTGCCACCCAGTGTCTATTTCATTCCTTTGTAATTTCTTATGTGGTACTACGCTTGGAGAGGTTATGAGTTGTTTTCTCACAATCTCATTTTGACAGACCTCCTGTCTGAGACTTCTCATCAGGTAGAAACAGATTCATGACACTAATGCAGTGTTATGGATTATTGCACAAACACTTCCCTTGGGAGTGTGTTTGACTTTTTTTTTTAGGTTAAACACTGCATAATCTTTCTGGGTGAATGCATTATTTTTCCAACATGGACATTCTGCAGTTTAGGACAGAGTTAGAAGGGATCTCACATATTAATATTACAATATCCATTGCAATTTTATACCAGGAAAAGGCCATCACTTGTCATACAAAGAAACATTTTCAGCTGAAAATATTTCAGCTGGAAATTTATTATTGGAATGACCTGGTCATTCAATGTCTGACATTATTTATTGGCTGTTTGATAGAGGAAAGTGAGTAATACTAATAAGATTGTTCTCCGGACACCCAGTGCCCTGAGCTGGTGGAAGGGGATGGGGAGCAGGATGTGGCCTTCGCTATCCATGAGGAAATGGTTGGCGACCTACTACGGAGCTTGGATGTGCGCAAGTCGATGGGGCCGGATGGGATCCACCCAAGGGTACTGAGAGAACTGGCGGAGGAGCTGGCCAAGCCGCTTTCCATCATTTATCGGCAGTCCTGGCTATCGGGGGAGGTCCCGGTTGACTGGCGGCTAGCCAATGTGACGCCCATCTATAAGAAGGGCCGGAGGGCAGACCCGGGGAACTATAGGCCTGTCAGTTTGACCTCAGTGCCGGGGAAGCTCATGGAGCAGATTATCTTGAGGGTCATCACGCGGCACTTGCAGGGCAAGCAGGCGATCAGGCCCAGTCAGCATGGGTTTATGAAAGGCAGGTCCTGCTTGACGAACCTGATCTCCTTCTATGACCAAGTGACGCGCTTGGTGGATGAGGGAAAGGCTGTGGACGTGGTCTACCTTGACCTCAGTAAGGCTTTTGACACCGTTCCCCACAACATTCTCCTCAAGAAACTGGCTGCTCGGGGCTTGGACTGGCGTACGCTTCGCTGGGTTAGAAACTAGCTGGATGGCCGGGCCCAGAGAGTTGTGGTGAATGGAGTCAAATCTGGTTGGAGGCCGGTCACTAGTGGAGTCCCCCAGGGCTCGGTACTGGGGCCGGTCCTCTTTAATATCTTTATTGATGATCTGGATGAGGGCGTCCAGTGCACCCTCAGTAAGTTTGCAGATGACACCAAGCTAAGTGCGTGTGTCGATCTGCTCGAGGGCAGGAAGGCTCTGCAGGAGGATCTGGATAGGCTGGAGCGATGGGCTGAGGTCAACTGCATGAAGTTCAACAAGGCCAAGTGCCGGGTCCTGCACCTGGGCTGCAACAACCCCAAGCAGAGCTACAGGCTGGGAGATGAGTGGCTGGAAAGCTGCCTGGCCGAGAAGGACCTGGGAGTATTGGTGGATAGTCGGCTGAATATGAGCCAGCAGTGTGCTCAGGTGGCCAAGAAGGCCAACGGCATCCTGGCCTGTATAAGAAGCAGTGTGGCCAGCAGGTCGAGGGAAGTGATTGTGCCCCTGTACTCAGCTCTGGTGAGGCCGCACCTCGAGTACTGTGTTCAGTTTTGGGCCCCTCGCTACAGGAAGGACATGGAGGTGCTCGAGCGAGTCCAGAGAAGGGCGACCAAGCTTGTGAGGGGTCTGGAGAACAAGTCTTACGAGGAGCGGCTGAGGGAGCTGGGCTTGTTCAGCCTGGAGAAGAGGAGGCTCAGGGGCGACCTCATCGCTCTCTACAGTTACCTGAAAGGAGGCTGTAGAGAGGTGGGGGTTGGTCTATTCTCCCACGTGCCTAGTGACAGGACGAGGGGGAATGGGCTAAAGTTGCGACAGGGGAGTTTTAGGTTGGATGTTAGGAAGTACTTCTTTACCGAAAGGGTTATTAAGCATTGGAACGGGCTGCCCAGGGAGGTGGTGGAGTCACCATCCCTGGAGGTCTTTAAAAGACGTTTAGATGTAGAGCTTAGGGATATGGTTTAGTGGAGTACTTAGTGTTAGGTCGGAGGTTGGACTCGATGATCTTGAGGTCTCTTCCAACCTAGAGAAATCTGTGAATCTGTGAATCTGTGAATTCCAAGAAGTTAGATTTTGAGCTGTCTAGGTACCAACTCTTTAGCTATATACATTTTACAATTTTTAGTCTAATATTTAAAGTTCACCAGTTGGTCTTACTTCAATGTCTCAGTGGTTGTAAAAGGTAATACAAGAAACTTCAGAGTTTTAAATAAAAGAGAGATGCTGACTGCATCTCTACATCTGTTTTAATAGCTCTCAGACCATCTGCATCGGGATAATTGAAGGTTATGAAAACTTCACATAAATGAACAAATGATGACCACAATGTGAATTTTAATATCCAATTTAAAATTCTTGGTCTAATGTGAAAATGATTTACTCATTTGTAACTCTTTTGAAGAAGTAGGGCTACATGCAGATAAAGCAAATCAGGCTTTAGTCTTACCTACATTTAGTGAGCCCATTCCCTCTGCTACAGACTGGTTGATACATCTCTGCTTAGCAATGTCATTATGGTAATTACTGAGCATGTATATCTCAGCATGCTACTGACGCGTCTCCTGTCTTTTCAGGTCTGCAGACTCATCTTCTCATTTCTTGTTTATTTTCAAAGTTGGTTAAAAAGCTCTCACCCTTTGAAAATTCTCATTTTTATTTTCCTGGTAGTTATTGATCTTAATCAGTTGGTTCACTACAAAAGAAGAACAAGTGTTAGTGGGCAATCAAGTAGCTGAAATTGCAATTTATAGTCATAGACTAGAATCCTTTGTCTCTGCTCCCCTTTCATTTGTAAGATATTTCTATGTCACTTGTTTGAAACTAAACCTAGTCTAATCCAGCTAAAGGCTGGAAATTGACTTCAGACACATCCTGAAGCCTACAGGGATGTGCTGACTGGGCCATCCCCAGTACCACCAAGCTGCTTGTGGCTCAGACCTGCATGTGAGTCCAGATTCCCTGACGGAAGATGCAGAGTACAGCCATGCAGCTCTCCCGGCGGTGCAGGACAACGTACCCCTGCAAGTCCTGCCCTTTTCTGCAGTGTTGCCATGTCTTGAGACATTTCTCCCTGCAAATTTAAGCCCAAACTTCAGCACAGTAGGCAAAGGTGTCATTCACATAGTTTTCATGAGGCAAGATATAGGGGAAGGTGACAGAAGCGCCTTGTGTCCTCTGAAGCCTATGCACTGTCAGTGAGCCTGCAGGTAACATCCAGGGGTATCTACCTGCAGGCATTTTGGTAAGAGATGCAGCTACGAATCTCTTAAATGGCTATCAATGACAGGGAAAAGATTTAAGTCAATTTTTCTATCTATCCATCTGACCTCATTAGGATGACAATGCTATGGACCTGTATGGAGCCATGTAAAAGTCATCCTTCATTTGGAAGGAATGGAACAATATCCCTGCAGGTCATTTGTGCTCAGGTCTGTGCTAACAGATGTTTTTACACTCAAAGAAATGATATATTTTGGTTTAGCTGGAACCAAACTCTCCTCGGCAGAGGCACGGGATGGCCTCTTAACAGCCTAGGGGATTTAAATTGGATATTAGGAAAAGCTTCACTGTGAGGGTAGTTCAGCCCTGGAAGGCATTGCCCAGCAAGGCTGTGACACCTCCATCCTTGGAGGTTTTTGAGACAAAAAATTTTGTCCTGATTTTTTGTCCTGACAAAATCACAAGTGCTAGGGTGTTGGAATTGATGATCACCGGGGGGGTTTGTTTACTATGGCCATGCCTACAGTTGATTCATGAAAAGTTGTTCACATTTCCACAGTCACATAATTTATCTAGATCTTAGATTCTGGCTGTCTTGGATAGAAACTGTCTGGTTTGGGGTATTTTGGTACAAATCTGGTATTTGTGTGCATAGTGTCTAGTGCAAGGGAGCCCTGACCTCTCATTGAAATCCTTACTTCTTTTGCAGTTGAAATAACAGTACCATGCACAAGTGAGCTAAAGGTTTCACCCTTCATCCTACTGTGGTGTTTTTTGTTTGTTTGTTTGGTTGGTTGGTTTCTTTTGTTTTAATACCATAACAGGCTTTCATTATTTAGCTGCTCTGTCTCCATTGCCAACTTTTTTCCTGGAAGCAAAATTCACTAAGTAGACAATTACAACAGGCATATCAAACATGAAAGCTTAAAATTTTAATGTTTTTAATTTAATTCTTTAATGGCAACTTGCTTTTTCTAGCAGGGTTCCAACAGTGAGCTTCTTCTTTTTTATTCTCCTGCAGAAAATTTTATAATCATTTGTAGCAGCAATCGGTGAGTTAAGATTAACACTGGGAGAGCAATAACAGCCTGAAAACACACTGAGGTGTAGACTAGGAATATTTACTTGAACTATTACAGTAACTAATATTAATAACATGACCATAAAAGAAAATGTCTGAGCTTAAAAAAACAAAAACAAAAAAACCAACATAGTATAAATACTACGGGATGTTTCCTATAAAATATTTCTATACTAAACTGGTCATTCCCAACTCTTTTCTCTAAGTCTCTGAGAGCCATTTCCAAGTGTTGTACTGGCATCAGTGACTAGGGCAGCAGGCTTTAGGGAGCTGCGGTCGTCGTATGACCCCTGCTGGCAGGAAATAATTATTCATAAAGAATGCGAGGAGGAGAGACTTTTGCTTGCAGTGAATGACACAGTGTGACCGAATCAGAAAACTGCACAAATCAAATAAAAGCAGTAGCAATCAAATGAATAAATAAAGGGCCCTGTCACTGTGGACGAGAATATACAAATGAGTAAAAAGTGTTCATTAAAAATGTTAATTACCAACTTCACTTCTTCAAGAAGGGAGGAAAGACGCTGCCAGCCCACCTCGGCTCGAGGTTTGTCCTGATGTGGTGTGTGCCTCACGCAGCACATCGCCAGGAGCAGAGCCCTCCATGACACGCGGTGCTGCCAACCTGCCTCCTCCTGCAGCTGAGCCCAGTGCCCCCAGAGCTCCTCTTCCACCTGCAGTGGTTGTACGGGTCAGCATCCAAGCCACTTCATGGGAATTTCTGAAACAACACGTGAAGGTCAGCTCTAAGTGCCAGTCTTCTACAAGGTTTCTGGAGTTTCCTGTGTGTTTTGACGCTACCATTAGCCACAATAAAAACAGTCCAGATGAATTACACTGTAGTCAATAACCCACTATGGTGTATTTCCAGCTGTACCTTTCCTTGAAGCTAATAAATCTTAGGGGACGTGGAACAGAGGAAGATCCAACAAATGATGTATGATGATGTTAATCATTCATGTTAGTGTAGAATAAACATATTAATTATTCACCTTTCAAAATGGAATGGATTTCCAACACTTTTAGATTAGGTGCTTATTGAGAAGTCATCATGCATTTTGCTGAGAAGTTGAATTATTAAGGCTGGGACTGACTCGTGGCCCATCAAGCCAGTGCTCTTTTCTGGTGCTTGGATCTTCCCCTGTTTTCTGGGCACATCCACCAATGCAGAACCCCATGGTAGGGGCCTTTCCCATGGAGCACTCAAATGAGATGTCTCCTGTGTCTCACAGAGCATTTTCTACTCTGAGCTTTCTGAAACCTCCACAGGGTAATGAAATTAATTAATTCATTCACTTAGGGAAAAAAAAAAGCTGAAATAGAAAATAATACACCTAAAAGGATTAGTGTATCTAGGTTACATCTGCCATAAGATACACCAAGACAGACACTGGGGGGCTTGATCTGCAATCAGTTTATTTTGGTTTAGCAAATTTCCATGATTTCACTGATGTGTGGTGATTCCCTGAACGTGGAAATTCCCAGTGTGTAGTAAATTCTTCCAATTCCTGTACTGCTCATATAGCTAGTTCAAGTTGCTATTTATTTCCCTGGCTAAAAGCATACACACAGTTCTCCCCAGTTCAAACAAAGGGAGCCTGTCTATTTACATATCATGTGTCAAGTTATCCAGGTTATCTGCTTGATTCATCAAAATGACTTGCCCTTTCCAAAGCTCCATTTTACATACCAACTTCACATATCAACAATTTTATACATTTTTTTTTTTTTTACATCTTTTAATCCTAACTCATAAGAAGCGTTCCCCAGAACATAGCTGTTCTGAGCTGCAATGGAGACAACGAAGATGTATGTAGAATTTATTTCTTAAAGAAGATGTTTTCTATGTGGACATCTAGAAAAAGATGTCCTCTACGTGGTAAAGCTTCCTGGGCATTACCAAGCAAGGCCACAGAGAAGAGGACAAAAGAAGCTGCTGGTTTTCCATGAGATAAGGAAACTCAACTGTCCTTTGGTTTCCAGTGGGGACACAAACAAGTCTCTTTAATTCATTATCGAAGGGATGTTCTCAGGTGAGTTTTTGGCCTAACAATGTTACTTTTTCTTTAACTTTCCTAGTGAAGGATATCATCAAAGCCATCACAAAATCCCAACAGCTGGAGTAGCAATTTAGATGCACCAAACTGCATTCAAAATAGAGGTAGCCCCTCACTCAGAGAGGTGGAGAGATTGTTCTGATTTATTTCTCATGTGCTTCTCTGCTTCTGCATCTGAAGTTTACATCTATCTGCACTGACTATGTGTTTTTAATAAGCAAACAGAAGACTCTTCAGAAAGATAGCTGTGGAGAATGACGTTTTTAATGGGTATAAAGTTATGCCATGAAATTGCTGGCCTCCAGTGGCAAGCTAAGGGCTTTGGAAACATTTGTATTTCGTGGCATTTTGAACCAACTGTTGAATACTATTCTGATACACTATTCATAGAATGAACATTTCTTTGACTTAAACACAGAGGTAAACATTTTGCAGATTTGTGTACTTGCTGGTCATGATAGTTAATGACTATCTTCAGTGTAATGTTCAGCACTGAAGTTCCAAAATGTTTTAGTTGACAAAACCAAGCAAACATAAATTGTATATTTTTGATCAAAGCTAATAAGATAGTTGAACTCAGCACTCACAGAACAGCTGTGGTTTGGCCACCCATATCAGATGAGAGTTGATTCATTTTATAGAGTAAGCTTGTAAAGAAAATATTAATTTATTTATTTTAACAGATTTCTACTAAAATAAATATTTTTCTCAATCTAGAATATCCCAAAAGAATAAAAAATATATGTAAAATAACATGAGCGTTGGTGGGTAGAAGAAAGCTAACAGCTGGGGACATCAAGACAAAACTCTAGCCCCCACCAGAAGGAACTTTGTGAGTTCTCCTGCATGACAATGTGGAGAGGTCACAACCAGCACGCATGGACACAGGTGACCATAAAAAGCATGGTGAAAGAAACCAGCCAGCCATGGTTTCTTTTGTCTGTTTTCACACTTTTCACTTTATGCCTTCATAAATGCCTCTACCCTTTTAGCTGTTTTTGACGTTTTTAGCGCTTTTTCTCTCACAACATTTCATGTTGCCATTCCAAACCAATTCCACTCCTCTACGCTGGATCCTCTCCTTTTCTGACCTTTTCATTTCAGAATGAATTAAGATAAACACAGACAGGCATATTACTGTGGGAAAGTATTTCCTCACATACAGCTAATCAGCAATAGCTGCAGCACATTGAATTCACACTTGAAACAATTTAAATTAAATTTAAATTAACTTTCAAACATAGCTCTGCTTGGAAAATATCTTAGTTCTGCTTGCAATAATTTAATAGAGAGTAAGTACTTACTATGGCAGCTATCTTATTAACCTTTCTCTCTAAAAAGTAAAAATTAAAAGGTGCATTGAAACAACCATCAGAGGGTGCATGTACACCATCAGTTTGGACTGATCCTTATTTCACTCTCAGGTGCTGATACTTTAGCTGTCCGTACTTTGTCCATGCCACGTCTTGGACAGGGGTGTCCAAGCTCTGCTCACACCCCCTGGAGATTCAGTTCCAGCTGTAAGGGTACAGGGCAGATCTCAGTCCCTGCCCTGAAGCTCACACAACCTGGCCCTCCTTTCTTAAAAGAGGACTTACCTTTAACATTTATAGATAGATCCAAATGTGAAAAATATTTTCATCTTTGCTAACACTTTGAGATAAGGATGGACTTGCAAAGTATAAGTATAATTTTTGACTTGCGTCTACATGGCCCATAAAAAAAGAGAATCAGTGGAGAAGGTTTTAATATAGAAATGTGATAATTTAAATTGGCATGGTACCAATTCAGGTAAACCTTTTCATTCAGGCCACTGTTGTATGTCTCATTTAAGGTAGAGGACTTATGGGCTTATTTAAACATTTGCATGAATCAGGACATAAAAGACTAATAACATTCATATGTTAATAATGTTTATACACTACGTTCTAGAACAGTAGAATATGGGGTTGTTAATAAAAGAATAAAATGCTGAGAACTTGGGGTTGGAGATTTCCACTCATAACAGTAGCACACACTATTTAGTCACACATAATTTTGTTGGAATATTGACAGAAATTATAGATACACATATTTTGTATGTATTACATACGTATTATGTACGTAGGTCTATAAACTCATACGAATGTACATACATATTAAAAATAGGGAGACAGACAGGTATCTTAAGGTTGAAGATTTAAGAGGTTAACTGATTACTTGGATGAACATCTTGATGACCTGAGTTACTTGCTCTCAGCAGCTTGACAGCATCCACGCAGTCTCAAGGTCTAGTCAAAGCTAGACTGAAAATCTCAGTATAAAGAAAAGGAGAACTGTGTTCCCTAAGAAATTCCTTACACACACAAAAACGCACATACTTCACTGTGTACGGAGCTTACACTCCTTCCAGTGCAAGCAGCCACCAGGATATATTTAAACTTCTTTGTAGCTCATTGTTGGAAAGTGAAAGGCTATAAAGGAATCATTCAGATACATCTATGCAATGGTCCAGATAAATCCCAGTCAGATGTTTCCACCCATAAATATCAAAAGCTTCTGTATTCAAATTGAACAGAAATGTTATAGCAAGAAAATATCAGTCAGGAGAAAACCAAGAACTCATGCAAACTTTAAAATGAGAGATTTATATTTCTACAGCTGAGCTAGTTCTCACGATAACTGCTCTGGCCATGACTATTTCTATGGCTATTAAAGAAAGAAATTCAAACTTGTATTGTTTTGTAGAATTCATTAAATTTATCCAGATAGAAAAGCTACAGAAATAAGGTAGAGATTCTTTGATTGTATAAAAGGAGAGAGAAATTGAACTTGGACAAGCTCACTGGCACATATGTGGGTGTTCCTAATGTTATTTCATAATCCTGTTTCCCACAATTTAAAGAGTTTTACTCAGGTCAAAAGGGAAGTGAGCAAGTTTCATCTTCAAAATTTGGCTGTATTTCATGTATAGCTGCCAAAACACAGTGAAAACAATATTGTTATGCTAGAGTGGGAAATTCCCCTTCTAATTAAGAAATAAATAGATAAATTGAGAGTTACTTATGGTTTTCTAAAGAAATCTGTTCTTGGACTGAAACCAAGACAGAATGTTATAACCTGAAATGAAGCAATCTGAGAATTAAGGGTTTGATCTTTAACTCAATATCAGCAGAAATTCCACTCTCACATCCTGACTCCAAATGTGATTCAACACACATGTTAGTCAACACTTGAAGATAGGCTTGTTCTGAAGTGCTCTACAGAGGTATTTTCATGGCTTTAGCCTCTGCACATGCACCCACTGCTTTATCTTGTTTAACACAGCCATGGAGCAATGGGTAAATGTACGGTCTGATGGCAGGAAATGCCTCTTTTTATAACAAACATGAGATGCAGCAAATTATATTAATGGCCAAAGAATTCAAATAGAGAATCTCAGAGTTGCTGAGGCTGGAAGTCACTTCTGGAGATCATGTAGTCCAACCCCATGCTCAAAACAGGGCCAACTAAAGCAGCTTCCCTAGAATCCTGCCCAGGAAGGGTTTGAGTATCTCCAAGGAAGGAGATTCTGTGACATTTCTGGGCAACCTGTGCCAGTGTTTGATCATCCTCACAGAAAAACAGACAAACAAACAAACAAACAGAAACACAACAAAACCCACAACTTTTTCACATGTTAAAATGGAATCTCCTGTATTTTAATTTATTTCCAGAGATTCTTGTCCTGTCACTGGACATCATCTAAGGAGAATCTGTCTTCTTTACTCTCCCCATCAGTTATTTATACACATGAATAAGACCCCTCTGAGCCTTTTCTTCTCCAGACTGAACACTGACAGCTCTCTCAACTTCTCCTCACAGGAGAGCTGCTCCAACCCTTTAACCATCTTGGTGGCCCTTCCCTGGAATCATTCCAGTAAGTCCATATCTTTCCTGCACTGGGGAGCCCAGCACTGGACCCAGTACTCCAAATGTGTCTTGCCAGGCCTGAGTAGAGAAGAAGGATCACATCCTTTGACCTGTTGGCTACACCCTTCCCTATGCACCTTGGGATGCTGGAACTGTTATATAACTTTCTGATATAGAATCATAGAATTGTTTAGATTAGAAAAGACCCATAAGATCATCAAGACCAACTGTCACCTAACACTAGCAAGTGCACCACTTGGTGGACTTGTAGTCCAAACCATGTCCCTAAGCATCACATCCACAAGATTCTTAAATACCTCCAGGGATGTGGACTCCACGGCTCTAAGAATGCCTAACCACTATTTCCATGAAGAAATTCTTTCTGATATTTAATCTAATCTATTTGCGGTATCAACCTCCTACAAAAGCTTTTCAAAAAGTCAGCATCTTCACATGCTGTTGACATTTTATACAGAAAAATCAATAGTTTATGTACATAACAGTTATATTACAGAATCTAAATTATAAATAAATAAATAAATCTCTGCTCAAGAATGAAGAGCATAAAGAAAAATCCAATCTCCTCAATAAAAAAGTACTTTGTTTTACAGCAACAGGGAAAACACACAAGCCCCAGATATCTTTTGACAACAGCATCTCAGAAAAAAATCAAACCAGATAATCTAAGCTATTCATAGTACCTATGACTATGCAATTATAATAAATCAGTCATCAAGAGACAAAGCCAGTGTATTTCTGGAGCTGCTTGATCTAGATAAGCCAAATACTTCCAATTTGCTTGAATGAAATAATAGAATTGTAAATATTATTAGAAATATTTTTCTTTTGCTGGGCACCCAAACCAGATGCAGATATGCAACAACGTATGTTAAGAAAAGGGGAATGATTATTCCCTGTGACCTATGGCAATGCTTTCTCTATGCTTTCTTGGGTTTTGTTACTGCAATATGCAGTGGAGAAATATACTAAAGAATGACAGAGTCTGGAAAATCCCTGTCCTTAGAGTTTTTCAAGACGTGACTGAACTGAGTCCTAACAACTCTAGTATCATAGATAGCTGACTCTACTTTGAGTAGGTGGTTGGACAAATGACCCTAAAACCTGAATAATTCTATGATTCAGTGCTTCAGATGATTAGATTTCTTCTTTTGCAATATATATAATGTTGGAAACCTGAAAGGCTTTGCATTCCCCTATTGAAAATAAGCTCTTTTCGCAGCTTTGTGCTGCATCCAAAGAAGCAAGAAAAAAAAATCTTATTTGAAAGTGGAAATGCACTCAGAAAATTCATTGTAGTTATTTATATTGCAGATGATTTTTTTTCCTCATGTGTGCGAGAAAAAGATAAAATCTAGTATGACAATCTGAGATTTTCTGTTTTTACAACCTGCCAAAATGGGAGAAAACATATCAGAGTCTTATCCTACAGGATCTGAATGTCCTCTGTGTTTCACAGCACTGGTCCCATTCCTCCTGAGTTTTCTGGTGCCTAACTCAAAGAGTTCTGTTTGTCTTCCCCAGAAACACCAAATTAAGAAAGGTACGGAATAGCTCCAGAAAAAGAGGTACCTTGATAGCTTAAAATGTATGTGCTTTCTTTTATCTATTTGCTTTTGGGGATAATAATTCCACAAAGATGGAATGCAGAATTTCACATTATACTAAAGATTTTATGAAGTAAACACAACTGAAAAGCTTTTGGCAATTGGAAGGAATAGGAACTATTCTCTTCAGAGAAGAAGTTGTTACAGGATAAGAAAAGCTTTTACGATGCAATCCAAATCCAAGCAACATCCACTTCACTTTAAACTTCATTACAGTCTTCCCTCCCAAGAGTTTTTTTTTGTTTGTTTTTGTTTGTTTGTTTGGTTGGTTGGTTGGTTGGGGTTTTTTTTGAGCTTTACAAACAGAAAAATAAACTCAGTACTGAGTAACCTTGGAATGAAAAGTAAAAGAGTTAGGTTTGGCATCAAAGCATCATCAGTGTTTTAATCAGCTTTTTGATTAAAACTGTCAATAATGAAATCTTCAAAGAACTTCCCTACAAAATTTCCGTTAGGAAATAAGTTGTTTCCTAATGTAAGTCATTTATATAAAGAGAAAAAAGATCAAGAGATTCTAGTCAACTGAAACTGCTGAACTTCATGCAGATTTGCCTGTAAAAGCATACTTATCTAGTATCTCTAGTGCATCATACTCTTTTCTTTAAGATTTCCTATCTGTTCTGAAGAAACAAAATAATGAATTAGAAAATAAAGTATAAGGAGTAACTTTAGAGGTAGTAGAACAAATTCAAAAGGCAGTGTGAAACTTTCATTTTGCTAACTACAAAAATTCCAAACAAATGGGGAAAGCCGGAGGACTTTTTTCCCTCTTTGCTGTGCCTTCACACATCCGTGGCTCTGACCATCTGCCACAACCTCCAGCTCCACAACTCTTCTTTCTCTTCTTGGATCCTTTCCCTCTCCAGACAAGAACCCAAATCTTGTGACTCCTATTTACTGCACTTCAAATTATTCACCCACTATCTTTGCCAGTTTAAGGAGCTGCCTTCTCATCAAAGTAAGAATGCGCACACACGATCCTTTATCAACAGTTTAACTACACCTACTATAAAAGCCAATTAATGTTATATTCGTGCATTTCTGCATGTTCAAGCCTTTACAACCAGCTGTGAAAATTGAAGTTCGCTGAAGGCAGGTAAAGCCTCATTGAACTCTGTACATACTTCCTCTATTCAAGACAATAACCTACATTAGCGTTTATGGTCTTCATTACAACTGAGTGGTTTCTGTCCTCTTAGCTTGAACCTGTGGCAGTGACATTGAACACCAGCTGCTGTAGACAGACAGAATAAATTCATAAAAATACACTTAGCCTTTTGGCAGGTTTATGCATGGACAGACAGCTTAAGACAAAGGACATTTACTTACTGTCAGGTCATTGTCATATTCCTGAATGGCCTTGGAATGAGGGAAACCGTGTGATGCCTAAGTAAAGTGGCTTCTAACAAATTCACTTTTTGCTGACATCCCTGCTGAGCAAGAAGAGATTAAGGCTTCCAGGACTCCCTAGAGCCATCATCTTTATTTCTGAGCATACTGATCTGCCTTGTTAGACCCTCAGTTTGTTTGGTAGCCATGTGTATACATCAGTGTCTATGCCATAGGTAGAGTCTGTGTGTAAATGCTGTAGCCAAGGCAGCCTGATACAGAATTTTTGTCCCATGAAGACAGCAAAATTTGGAAAACTTATTTACAGAACAAAATCTTCCTCCTTAATCAAAGTTTGCACAAGGGGTTTGGCAGGGAGGGCTCTCCATATCACCCTTCATCGAACAAAATCTTCATTTCAAATAAGCTTTTGAGGCAGAGCCATCACCTTGTCACCCTGCCTTGGGCACTGCACTGCCCGGGTGCGATGAGCTACACTGGGGCACTGCCCTGAAGCATTTCCTGCACAGAAGCAGGAGGAGCTGCTGGCCTAGGACCCAAGGCCCTGGGTGTTCTGTGCCAGAGATCAAGAAGGTGAACACCTCCAAGTACTTAACAAACAGGAGCCAACGGGTCCCACGGGTGACATGCTGTTTTTGAAAGCCGTTTGAAAAGCCTCTCTGCTCTTATTTATTTATATCTGGAAAGACAGAGGCCAAAGACTGAAAGAGGGAAGTGTTGTCAGGCAGTGATGGAAGACCAATAAATATTCTGCATTAGAAAGCAAACAAGCCAAAACAAGGTGTTTTCTGCTCTGTGAATATTCCCTGTAGGTCTCATTAACTGCCAGAAATTAAACAAAGATATAAACATTTTCCACAGTGGCTCTTGCTGCTGAGAGCATCCACACTGATGTTATCATTTCTGAAGTGACTCAGAGCAACACGCAGGCAGCACTCAAGCGAGCCTTCCACTGACAATAATATGCTCTGCTGTCATTTTACATTTTAATTATGCTCCCTGGGCTGCAGCAGCCCCCAGCCCACCAGACCTTCCCAGCACTGAACTCTCAGACAGAAACACCCAGGCACAGTTTTGGTTTGGTTTTGATTAGATCTCACAGTGACCTTGCTCACCCTGGGGAGAAACGGGAGCCAAAAGTTGCCCTTTGTTGTTGTGGCTCTTCAAACTCCATTTCTGTTGGCAGCTGTGGGAACCATGTGGTAGATTGTTACTATTTTCAGGACTGCATCATGCTCCTCTTCAGCTCAGCTCTTCTGGCACAGGGGTAAAAGGGGATTTATGGCAGGATACCTTTTTTCTTTCATATTTAATGCCTACGATGCACAGATACTCAAAAGCATGTCAGTGGCTAATATGCCCAAACATTTTCAAAAATCTGGATGAAGTGAGGGCAGTAAACATGCAAGGGTCAAGCTGAATGCAGCTGTGGGCACAGGAGTATATCCTCTGATAAATCAGTCCCTCTGGGCTTACAAAAGGAAACCTCTCAATGAAATTAAGGGGTTACCAACCCAGCTGAGAAACAACTCAACAACTGTGTTTTTTGTGGCATTCAGCTCTTCTGCTTCTCACCGTACCTGGCACTATTGCTCCCTAGGGAAGCTGGGCATGGATAGTATTCATCAGCAAAAAGAGAACAGGATTAGAAACAAGAATGTAGGACACCAAGTCACTGTGAATAAGATGAAACCAAACAGGCTGATTTGCCAGTTCTGAATTTGCTTCAAAAAGCAGGACCATCGTTGTTCCAGATATTTTTAAAAAGAAGCAAAATGCATATATTGAATTATGTCATTGTGGCAGTAGACCAGTTAATATGTCAGCTCTGATATACCAATCCATCCATTATAAGCAACATAAAAAAAAAATCTCTCTGAAAAATGTAATTAAGTTTATCAGAATGAATTTTCATCACAGTGCTCAAAGAATCTGATAAACAGGATTAAAAAAAAAATCTTGTAAGGTCTGCTCTTCTCTTGTTATGGGCACCATGCTCTCACCAATCCAAATGAGATCTGTGCTATTGTTACAAGTCATGTAGACAGGATCAGTAATTCTTCTGTGAAAGAACAATTTAGCAAACTTTGTGTGACTTTTAACTTGCAATAGGTTACCTGAGTATAGCCGCAATCAGGAGTTCAAAGCAAATACCAAAGAAAACCAACAACTTTGTCTACAAATCCATTAGCTGTCAAGGGATTTACTTTTCTCTACAGTAATGACGAATTGAACAACAGTTTTTTTTTCTTAACATTTTAAAAGAAGTTTGCAGACCAATTTTGTTTTCTGAATCCAAGCCAGAGATTTATAAAACTATATTCTAGTATGGTTTTATAAATAAGAGAGCTTTAAAAGTTCTATAAACTCTATTCTAAAATAGCTTGGAATTATGTTTTTCAGAACTGAACCTAATTGAATGTGCTATATGTTCTCTGAGCATTGTCTCTGGCACAGTTTAAACAGATTAGGAAAAAACAGACAAACAAACAAACCAAAACAAAACAAAAAAGGTCAGCAGCACAAAGCAAAATAAATAAGATTTCTTATGATTGCAAATGAAAACATAAAGTTTATCCTGGTTACTTTTGCACCAGCTATTAAGTACAAATAGTCACTGGAATCAAATAGGAAATCCCATATTCTGGTTGATAGAAATCCAGGCATGTAGAGTTTACCCACACATAATTTTCTGTAAAATAGAATTTAACTGCCCAACCTTGTATACATCAAACATAAGTTCTAAGATACCACCATCTCTGAGGAAGGCACCCACCAGTCACCCTGTCCAGCAGGGCTATGTGCTGCTCCTCCAGTCCCACCACAGACACAGTCATGATTTCAGAAGCTCGGCTTAATCCACCTCAGCCTGCCAAGTGCCACTATGTTGTCCCAAAACAACACCAGCTGAGGTTTGAGCACGTGGAGAAAATGCATTTCTAACCATGCATGACACCATCATTGCTGCAGATCTCAGGTCCCCTCTATCACTGTTTGTCCCCAGGAACAGGCAGGATGGTTCCTCCCGTCTGGAACCAGGATACTGCTGGTGGTTTGTGAGTGTGTTCAGCATGTGGCACTACATTTTCAGTGTGCTCTAGATCAATTCCATAATATATGTTGGTTTCCATGATTTACAGTTACCTTTCTAAAAGTCTTAATGAGCAGATCAGTGGCTTACAGCATATTTAGAAACAGTGGCAAGACTGGTCAGTGGGCATCAGGAAGCTCTGCAGTCCTTCTGTGCTTGCCTTCCTTGATTTTTTTTTGTTTGCTTGTTTTATTTTCTACAGTGTTTTCCCAATGTCTCAGCCCACCTTAATGTTTTGGTAGGCTGACTACCTTCAAACGGCAACCTGAAAGCAGGCTCTCAGCAGCAACTGCCCCCAGTCCTGACAGTTATTTCAAGCCATCAACCTTCAAAACTACGCAAGAAAAAATATCAGTCTTCTGATGAGGGTGTGATGTGTATTCTTTGTATCTGCCTTCGGGTGTGTACAGGATAGCATCCATACCTGAGCAGGCTTTTTTTCTTGTGATGGCAAGAAAAAAGGGCTTTGGGGGTATGAGCTGTTTTAAGCAATTACTTGAGAATAAATTAAATTTGTTCCAAAAGTTCAAACTTTTTATTTATTTAATTAATTATTTTATTTTAATGGAATGCTAGGAAGCAAGCTCAGAGTAGAAATCTATCTGGTACATTTTGTCAGAGGAATTTCCTGTTGCTCTCCTGTCCTTAATTTCTTTGCATTTCCTTTTCCTCTCTATTTTCTCTCTCTCTTCCCTGGGCACTTCTCTCTCCTCTCCTTTCCACAGCAAACTATGCACGTTCAGACCAAAGGTGACATATTTCTCTCTTCTTTCAATACCTGTATCTCCTGCCTTCACCACACTCATTTTTTGCATCATACATCATCTGTTCACCAGAGCCTCCTCCCTGTGCAGGAGCAGCCACCTTCCACAGGGCTCTCTCCTTTCAGTGTTATATTTCTTTACTGCTGCAAAACGAAATGACAAGAAAGGAAGAAATACATAATACTAATAAGGTTGGGTTTTGTTGTTTTCTGTCCTCAGGAGTCCAGACTTTTCTCAGGAGCTTTGGAAACAGATCCTTACTGTTACAGGAATAGCATACTCAATGTGCAAGGTCAATAGGGTCGGGTATTTCAGTAAAATATTGTCTTCTAAGACAACGAAGAGGCAGAATGGTTCTCTTTGGTTCACTGACTGAAGTCCTGAATGACTTCTTACAGCATTCAGGAAGTCAAGCATCACTTTGCACATTAGAGACAATTTTGATAAGGTAAAGACAAGATGAGAGCACAGGGAAAAAAAAATACCAGATTCTGCCATGGCAGCAATAAGCACAAGACTGCATTATGTAGAAGGAGTCAGGTCTGTTTTGGTTTCAGAAAGGCAGAATCAATTGTCTTTCCTTCCTTGATGCAAGCAGGGAAAGTGAAGCCAAACAGACAGCTGACTAGGGTGTGCTGACAGGAGTATCCTATGCACAGAACTGTGATTACAAACAGGAGAGAAAAGTTGTTTGTCTACACTTCCTAAGCCATTAAGTAACTCTGTAAATGTCCAATGTCTTATGATAGCAAAGATGTAGGGCTTGGGCATTTTCTTGGGAATGGTGGTGGAGATGGATGTGATGAAATCTGATGGCAGGAAATTGGAAACTCTCTTTACATTGCTTCAACTCGGTGACAGGGTGTTGGTAGGAAAATTCAGGCCTCAGTCATATTCAATATATTATTTATTCACTGATAAACTAGTACACAGTTTTATCAAGGAAAGAGCAATCTGGGTGGAAACAGAAAGCACATATGCAGGCACACATATATGGAGACAATGACCAGAGGCAATTCTTATTTACAAGGCTTAAAGCAAATTTCTATTAATTTTTGTATGCATCCACTGGGCTAACACTTATACCACTAAGTAATGCAGCACAATAAGAACTGATGAGCACATGGCAGGAATTTTGTCTGTCTCTCTGTGTGAGGCATAACCAGGGACACAACAGTGGGCTTGGAGGGCTTCAGGGAATGTGGTCACTGCTGGTTCTGGCTCCACAACCAACACCACCAACCCACTGCCTGCCAAAACCAGGCCTGTCAGTCCAACAAAAACAAGCCATCTGGGAGATAATCAGCGAATTTGTTTTGGAAACTCCCTGCTGACCCAAAATGACAAAGCAGGGAGGTGGTTTGTCACTCATTAGAGTGGACCCATTGGAGGTGGGATTTTCTTCTTGCTTCACCTCACTCTGATGTTGACAGCTGGATACATTTTAAAACTTGTGAGAGTCTGTGTCTTGGTGCAAACAGGGTCATTTTGGAAGGGACATGAAAAACATGCAATGCAAATGGCTGCTACCCAGAGCATGATGACATTGATGTCTCTTTTGCTTGAAACCTCAAGCAAATGCTTTGCACTCTCTGGGCAAACCCAACTGACAAATTATCATGCCCCTTTAAAATGTTTGTTGTTGTTGTTGTTGTTGTTGTTGTTGTTGTTGTTGTTGTTGTTGTTGTTGTTGTTGTTTTGTTTCCCAGACAGTACCTTTTCTATTACATGGTAAACCACAGTATGGCAAAATGTGAAACCATAAGGGACGTTCTTGTTTCTCCACCTATAAATGTACAACTCAGTACACGAGGCTGGAATGAACCTGCCATATTTCCTACACCTGGGCCTTGTTTCTTCAGGATTTGCTTATCACACAGCTCTTCGTGTCATGTTTTATAGTCTTTTCCATCGCACTCACTAGCAGGCTGTCAGGACATTATATTATTGGATATGTTGCCTCCAGAGAAAGTAAGCAGTAGAAGGAAAGATCTCAGCAGGATCTCATTATTCATAAAATGTAAGTCAAAGCAAGTCAGTAGAAATGAAAATAGACATAGCAGGAGGAATGTCCTACAAAATAAGGTTTTTCTCTCCTGCCTCCACTAGAAGTCCAGCACAACCTATACATGTAAGACCTGAGGTTAGTGCAACACTAGCTAATGATGAGGCTTGTTATTGAGTGTCCCCATGTAACTGATGGAGAAAAAGATCAAAAGAAATGTTTCCAAGGGAAAACGTGCATGTTTTCAGATGCATGCGTCCAGTTTTGGACTGCCGAGTATTAGAAGAACATGGAAGTCCTGAAGCAAGTCCAGTGGAGGCAACCAGCTGGTCAGGGGATGGAGCACTGGACATATGAGGGGAGGCTGAGACAGCTGAGTCTTCTCAGACCACAGAAAAATGGCTCAGGGGAGACCTTATTGATCTCTGCAACCACCCGATCAGAAGACAGAGAGAAGATGGTGTCAAGCTCATCCAGAAGTTCACAGCTATAGGATGAAAGGCAACAGACACAATTTGGAACATAGGAAATTCTGATTAGATATTAGGGGAAAAAATTCCATGAAGGTAGTCAAATACTGAAACAGGGGCTGTACGTATTGGAACAGGGCTGTGGTTGCTCCATCCTTGGAGGTGTTCAAGACAACTCATTCATTCTTGAAAAGGGTTGGAGAGAGAATACAAACATACTGCATTCTACTTATAAGAGAAATACAAGACTTGTAGTAATATTTCAGATCTAATCTGAATACAAATAAATGAGGATAAGAATTTGATTTTAAGCTAAGAAAATATACAATATTGGTCAAGATTTTCTTCAGCTTCTGTTCTATTACTGCACAAACCAACATTTTGCATGTTTTTTAAAATAATATACAATCATAGAAAATTACGAATTGTGCGTTCTATGAATATGAAACTATGAATAAAAATGTTAATGTACGAAGAGGAACAAAAACAATATTCTAAGTGATTGAAAAGGGAAATAGAAGCCTAAGATAAGAATAATAATAATAATAAAAAAAAGGTTTCAAATCATACTTAAAAACAAAACAAAACAAAACAAAACAAAAACTTCTGTAAATTGGTTGAAGATGTGCCACTTTTGAAATACAAATCTTTTTAATATATACATATATATATATATATAAGTATTTACAAAGGCCCTGGATTTAATGACATCACACAATTTTGTCCAACTGTACAGCTGAGTTCTGCAATTGTCATGTAGCAAAATAGTTTTGGAAAAGCAAAAGCTGTAAAAAATGAGTTTAATAACATCTAAGTGTCACTGCCTTAAAAAGATGACATTTTAGTAAATAAAAAGGTTGACATACCAGTACTTATGAAGTGGTAGCAGCACAGATTTGACAGCCCTTTATTACTTTGTTGCTGGCAAAATCTATTCTGTCATATTGTTTTAAAATATATTGAATTAAAACATACTGTTTCCTTTCAGATTAATGATGAAATAATTTTGTTTTACATCTTTTTGTACCCTACAATGAAACAGGTCATAATTCTCCTGCACACCTCTGAGAAAGGATAAATATGGGATTTTATACAGGTAACATTTAAAAGTATGATATCTAATAAGGAAAGAGGCTCAGATGTGCTTTTGGGAAGAGCTGTGTTTTACTGCTTTCTAAGTCATGTGGAGAGTGTCCCGCAATTGTTACAGAAGCTTGCTGACCAACTTCCACAATATTTCAGAGTATTCAGCATGTAAATCCCTTAGGAACTCTTGAAAATCTCAGCCTAGTTTTCAGAAGTTCTGCATCTTTCATGGAAAACTGACCCAGAGGCAGAGTTTGGGGTATCTGTCATAAAAGTGATGCAATTCCCAATGAGCCTTCCATGACTGCACAGCACGCTGTTCAGAGATGCTAGGAATAAAGAAGAAACAAAACAAAACAAAACAAAAGTAATTTCAAAGGAAAATTGTTCCAAACAATAGAAAGCTGAAACACTGAAAGATTTTTAAATAGCAAGATTTAAAAAAAAAAAAAAGTGTTTGTAATTTGAATTTTTTTTGTTTTGATTTTTTTTTTAAATTGTTATTATTTGATTGATCTATTGCTAGTTGTTCCTATATTTATGTCCAACCATCACTGAAGTTAATCAATGCTGGCTTATATAATATTTTTATATTTTACAGCCATGGCAGAGTTGTATGTTCCAGGTGAAAAGAAGCGTGAAAAAATAAAAATTTACTTGGAGAACTAGTCTCCAGTAATAAACAATTTACTTACAGATTGGCTTAACCTTCTTGTGTTGAGCTCTGTGAGTGACAACAGTCATGCGTAGCCAGCAGTTTTCATTGGTAGGATACTGTTTTCATAACTTAAGCCAGTCTAGGATCATAGATTTTCCCACCACCTTCCTGTCACATAACCATGAATTATATTTCGTTGTGTGTAATGGTTTCTGAGACACCATGTTTTCTGTCAGATGTGAGAAACTTCTCTTTTCTTCTCTGAAGCTGGGGATGAAGTCAGCAATCTTCAACAGGAGATGATCCAGCAGTCTTCATCAGGAGATGAAGAGTGGCACCGCATCGGAGAGAAGGCTGTTATGCAACACAAATCTTCAAAAACTTCCCTTTTTGTGACAGAGTGAATAGCACAATGGCTAATGTGGTTTACACATAGGGATCTTGCAGACCTTTGCTGCTCATTCCTTGTGATTTTCAAGAACAAGTGCGAGGGTTCCACTGACACTAGGCATTTGCAGATGTGGATAGGTGCAGGGGGATCTTGGAAGATGAGTTCACTGCTAGAAGGCAGTGGAGGACTGAAACAAGGTGAAGCAGCTGAAATAACCAAATATGGGATGACATAAGAAGCTATTAGTGGATTATCAACTAACCTCCTTGTCTAAAAAAATAGATGTCCAGTCTGAACTAGCAGTCGAAACACTTTCTCTAGTCCAGAGAGAGAAACCAGCACCTCCAAAGGACAGCTGCTAGCTATGTTAGATACTTGGCATAAGATGATTAGAACTGCTGTGATGATGAACAAAGATTAGCTGTCTAAGTCCAGTTGAGACGAATCCCTCCTTTTTTCATGTGCTGAAACTGGGAAGGGAGCTTTGTGGTCACACCATGCCTTGCCAGACAGCCTCTGTGTGAAGCTTGGAGCTGCCTGCTTGTTTAGCGAGATAACAGTTTGGTGCAGGCCTTGCAGTCTAAGGAAAGGAAATGACAGACAGCTTCCCCACAATTTGCAGTCTCGTTTGAAAAAAAAAAAAATCACTCTGACAAGATAATAACATATTAAAATGAAAACATCTTGACAAGGGGTGTTTTATGGTGGTGTTTCAACAAACTGCAAGAAGGGTTGTAGGTGAATATGCAAAGCAAATTTTGGTCAGGCTGCCTGTCAACAGGTCAGATGGGCCTAGCAAGGAGAAGAGAAAGACAGCCTTAGAAAGGAGAGGGATATTTAGGAAATGCTGCACAGAGAATGTGAAGTACCAGTCAGCCAGTCAGCCCACAAAATGAGCTAGTTAAAAGTGTGACCTTAGTTTGCTTTGGTTTTACTTTCAGCAGAGAGACAAACCCTGGCACGGTAGGCTAGACTCTGTGAATACCACGTTCAGTGACAACAGATTATATCCAGTTATACAGAAAACTTGATATCCAGACAACCTAGCTGATGAGGGTCAGAATCCACCTATAGCACCCCCACCTGCTCCCACCTGGGCACAATCCAGCAAATACTGAATTACGTCACTTCCAGTCTATTTGAATCTTGTTCTTCTTCTGAACAAGACTTGTTTAAGGTAAATAAAGTAATTAGCCACACACAGGTCTCCCTCGCTATCTGGAAATATCTTCGGACAGTGACCCTTCAGTAAGCATATAATCAATTTTAAGCACAGATGGTCCTAGCAACATATATACTTCAAGATTTTATCCAGGCTGTATCCGGTTTTTAAGTCGCAAAAGTCTCTATGCCTAGAGCTCCTAAAACAATACTCTCTCTTTTGTGTGTCCAAAGTACACCTACTGATGGAACTGACAGTGAAGGTAGAAAATTTATATATACATATATATATATTTGGCTGCCCACAGTTGTACCATTGCAGTTTACATCAACACATCAATAAATGTTTCCATTCAGTCTCTGAATAAATGGTAATTAAGGTGTTGCCTTTTTAGGGAGTTCTGATGCATTAAACAGATTTGTTTGGAAGTGTTTTGTTAATGCAATTACACTGCAAGCTTTCCAGTAGGTTCTGTAGAGATGCTAATCTACATCTTGAAGCAATTCTTGCTTATGTAAGTGTTTCTTTGTAATGTTATTTGCTTGAGTAGTCTTACTAAAAGTTTCAACATTTCTTTTGAAATGCTTGGGTACATACAGCCTGAAGATTATGGCACAGCTAACAAAATGGAATAACTGAAAATATATAGTATTTTACCCATTCTGGAAAAGAACATAATTGCAGCAGGCAAAACTGTCTGAAACAACAACAACTTCAACAACAAAGCACAATCTGATTCAAACCCCACCAAACTCTTCAGGCCTGCAGTATCCCAGTGATTTTCTACTGCAGTGTTGGGATTTTCTCCTCTGCCATTGATTTTAAAATACCTTTCTGGCTGGACTTTATAGAACATTATCATTTTTACTGACATTTTGGTATAGAAAAGGCTCATTGGCAAAAGCATTTCCTCCTGGCACCTATGGAAGGAACATGCAGGGATCTGAAAAATGAATTAAGTTGCGGCTGATTGTAAATATGACTCCAGCAAGATGGTACTCTAGCACTAAGGGTGAGGACAACAGTGGAAACAAAGGAAATTCATCTGATATAGAACAAGTGCTTTTATATTTCCAGATTAACTCACGGAGTTGAGAGAACTGTAGAAGAACAGGCACAGCCATTATGAAGTCTGGAACTGATTTTCCCCAACTATAAGACACAGACTTATACAGACAGTAAGAAATGCATTGTTTCCTAGTTAGCCAATGGAAATAAATAAATAAATAAATAAATAATTAAGACTCTCAAAATACTGGATTCAGTTGCTGAAATGATTGGCATGCTTTTCTGAAAAAAAATAATTACTACTTTATTGATGTTTATTAGGAGTACTAACAGCATGGTCCGTGTGCTAACTTGACACCAATGGGGTACAGCTCCACTGATGTGACCAGAACTACTCACACTTCAAGATATGAACCACTTTCTTTTTGTTATTCTCAAATTTTTCGAGTATTAGAACTCGTAATACAGCAAGTCTTTCTGTAACTAGTATGTATGCCAGCTGAGCTACATTAAATACCAGTCTATGCTAGCTTAATTATGCAAAATACAGTGCTGGGTATTATGAGCTGAAAGTGAGAGTCATGATTATGTAGGTCTTTATATAGGATGATGATGTTATGCATTGTGAGACAAGCTTTTCATAAATCTTGCTCCTCTCAGAGCGTTTTGCTTTGACTGTGAAAGCTTAACTGTTCACATTAACCATTTGTGTTAGTTCATTACTTAATGTTATTACCCTAACAGCCATTCAAGGCACTAATGGCACAGGTGCTTTATTCTGTATTATAATAACCTTACCATTCCAGATGGCTAAATCAATCATTCATGTGTACTCGGGGTGATTGCAACTGATTGACTAAGATGGGGATTTTGAAAATGAGCTCAAGATCTCAGGCAAAAATAGATTTTGATGACATGTTGTTGAATTATAAGTACTGTTCACAGCTTTCAGGATGCTGTGCAAGTACCTTAAAATAATACATGTTCAAATCAACCATGAAAACTCAGGAGATGTTTAAGTTTTACCCTTCAGATATGAAGCAGATTAATTTGAAAAAGAAAAAAAAGTTTAAAATATCATTAGGAGAAAACCAAAATAATTAGCCAGTGTTTAGTCTGGCATTGTTAATGCAACAGAATTTCATAAGATTGATTTAAATACCTTCAGTGCAGTGTGAATTACTTTATGTATCAGACGTTTTGGTGGTTGATGCTGAAGGCTGAACAATATCGTGGGAGAAGCCAGAACAGGGCTTCCATTCCCCATTCACACTGGCACATGCTCCCTTAAGAGCATATATTGCTTTTCATCCACTCTGCACTTTACTTTTATACACATAATGCAAATTCTGGTCCAAGTCTGATATAAAATTTCTACCTCCTCTCCAGCCACTCTGATCTGTATTCTCTCAGTGGGCAAAAAGGACTGGATAGGAAATGGACTGTACCATGGACTGTACCACGGACTGTACCTCAGGCTTCCCTGAAAGATAAGTTTTGGGCTTAAGTTTTGGAATAAAATAATACAGATTTCCTCCCACAGTTCTCAAAAAAATATTAGGATAATAGCATAAGCAGTGAACTTGCAAGAAGTAAAGAGTACAAAAGTGTCATATAATTAATAATTTTGTGAATTGCAGCAAAATACCCAGATGGTAAGTGAGGTGAAAGAAAAAATCTCATAAAGCATAACCACATTCTGTCTCTGGTCTTCTAGAAAATGATCTCTTCCCATTTTTTCTCTCTCTGGACCCTTACCTAGAATTAGATATAATATAAAACTTGCAGTACATGATACTGTACAAAGACCAGGCTAAAATTAGTTACAGTGAAGCACGATAATTTAAAAATTACTAAACTAAGTGAAGTTAATCAAAGAGGGCCTGATGCCATGCATCCCAGGGTCCCAATGGAACTGGCTGATGTAGTTGCCAAGCCAATCTCCATCGTATTTGAAAAGTCCTGGTAGTCAGGTGAAGTCCCCAGTGACTAGAAAAAGAGAAACATTGCTCCCATTTTTAAAAAGGGTAGAAAGGAGGACCCAAGGAGCTACAGACTGGTGAGACTCACCTCAGTGCCTGGAAAGATCATGGAACAGAGCCTCCTGGAAGCAATGTTAAGGCACATGCAAGACCAGGAGGTGATCCGAGAGTTGATCCAGCTTCATCAAGGGCAAATTGTGCCTGACCGATCTGGTGTGCTTTTGTGATGGTGTGACTGCATCAGTTGACAAAGGAAGACCAAGTGATGCCATCTACCTGGACATCTATCCAAATTGATCTCTAAATTGGTGAGAGATGGATTTGAAGGGTGGACCATTCAGTGGATAGGGAATTGGCTTGAAGGCCAGACAGAGAGACTTGTGGTCAATGGCTCTATGTCTAGGTGGAGGCTGGCGATGAGTGGTGTCCCTCAGGGGTCTGTTCTGGGACTGGTACTGTTCAATACCTTTATCAGTGACATGGATAATGGGATGAAGTGCACTCTCAGCAAGTTTGTAGATGACACCAAGCTGAGCAGTGCAGTTGATACAACAGAAGAAAGGGATGCCATTTAAAGGGACCTGGACAAGCTTGAGAAGTGGATCCACCTGAACTTAGTGATGTTCAGCAAGTCCAATTCCCCTTTGGGAACTGAATGACTAAGGCTGCCTTTGGACCACATCCACATGCTTCTCCTCCTGAAGCTTTCTACACCTCCAAATCATCCTGAAGTAGCTATTTTCTACAAGCTGAGGTATAGGAGTTACTACAGTGAAAGTCAAAGCAAAACTAATCTTTGAAAGCTGATCTCTGACACCTGAGGAAAAACATTTGTAATGTGCAATTTGGAGTCAAGTGGCTGTCTGTCCCCACAATCTGCCTGGAATGGTTTATGTCCTATAAAAGCTTGGACTTCCTGTAAGGGAATTATTCAAACATCGTGTTGCATTTGTGTACTCATCTTTTTGTGCAGCTTGTTTATTCAATACAGTTGGGCAGTGGCAGCTTTTAATCTGTCCCCTCACATGCCACCATTCACCAGCCATGCTCCCTGCCTCCTGACAGAGTCATCAGTGTCTCCTGTTGGAGAAGTCTGCAGACCTCCAAACAGATATTTGTAGACCATGAGGGTCTATGTAACTAGTATCCTAAAGTGAAGGACAAAGATATTTTTTTAAGGTGACTCAAAAGTCATTCTCATTCCTCTGCTTTACAAGCACTCTGCCTCTACCAAAAAAAAAAAAAAAGTGTTACTGATGAAACAAACTCTTTGTATCACACTTAGAAATGCAGCTGTCTTCCTGTCAATGCCAGAAAAACTTGCCAGCTTCCAGGTGCATCACAGTTTTCCTTAATATTTGCAAGCCCCAAAAAACCCCCGCTCTTATACATGGAAAATACCCAGTCCCTCTTCAGAATGCCATCCCAATGCAGTAACTCCATGTCTGAAAGTACCAAGTACAGAAGGCACAGAAAGACAAATGGGACAATATCAATTTGGGAAAAGTCATACCACCTATAAAGGAGTGATAAATAACACTCTCATCCTTATGGCAACTTTAATGCAGTTCCTCTTCCATTGCAATGAAAGGAAACATCCTTTCGACACATTACCACTTTAGGCCCATTTTCTGCCATTCTGGGTGCCATTGGTTTTAGTAGAGGCCCAGAGTCCCAGAAGGCACCCAAATCAAGCTATTTACACCTCCAAAGCACTGGCTGGGCTTACACTGATTCTCTGATCCTCCCTGAGGTTAGTTGCGTCAATGTGAGCAGCACCAGGATGAAAAAAGTCCACTTGCTGCTCTTTGCAAACCTCTCAGAGCAAAAATTTGTCCTCTTGTGAGGCAGGGGAAGGAAAGCTTCCACAAGCCTTCTCCTGGGAGAATTGTCCCCTGTCCACCAGGAGATGCTGCAAAAGGCAGCAGCAGCCTGCTCAGCACCATGCTGCCTTCCCTCACTTTTCCTGGTGCCAAACCCCAATGCTTCAGCCTGGCAGCCCTCCGACATTATTTTCCTGGGGCGTCACAAATGCACTTCTTGCTGCTGCCTCCATCCAGCCCAGGCTCACCACCCTTGGCTGGGACAAAGCTGCTGGGACTCCCAGCCACTGGCACCACCGATGTCACAGGGGACTACTCGCCCAGTAAAACTCACTGCAGTATGATGAATGCACAGCTTTCTTATTGACCGATTCTGCCAGTCTGAGAGACAGAAGCAATTAATTTTAAGTGACTGTTCCATTAATTCCTTGTTATCCTAGCTCTGTTAAATGAAATGTGGATGCTAATATTTGCAATCGAATGCACATTCAAAAATTACCCTCAGCAGGATTTAGCAAGTCCCACAGCCACTGTTAAATTATAGTTAGCAGATAACTATAACATTTATTTGTTCATGATGTAGAAAAAGGGGGAGGTATATGTATGAGTATGTGAATGTTTTCACATGCATATAAGCAAATAAAATATGCAAATAAATCATATTGTTTAATTTAGTCATTGAGTTGAATTTATCTTTCTTACAAAATAAAAAGAGGGGTGATAAGATTAGAGAACAAGAAACAATTAACAATTGTAACAATTTAAAATAATAGCTAAGCCTTCTGCATATCTTGAAAACACTGATGCCAAAATGAGCATTTCATTGCTTTCAATCATAACAGCTTCAACCCACTAGTCACTTGCACTCCAAGGTGATTAGCATGCAGATGTGTTTAAAAAAAATCCTTAAAAAAAAAAAAAGGTTATGACTTAGATTAATCCAAAGAGCAAAGGTGCAAATCCAAGAAGCAAATAGGAAAATCCAGAGGTGACGTTAAAATTAAATGCCAAATGTGGCAACATTCTGCTTTTCATAAAATGATACAAAAATGCTGTGCTAGCCAACTAATTACCATCTAATTTTTTTCCTGAATTGTTTTCCCACTCAGATTGTCCATTTGTTCTGTTTAAGCCACTATTTCAATTCGATTATACGATTGTATGAGTAACATATACAGTAATGCAGTTGGCATTAACGGGAAAATCATGTTCAGAACAAAAGTTTTAATTTGATCTAAATACAGACTAATAGTGCACACTAGCTATTTGAAAAGGCTTTTGAATTATCAAAGGTTAACTGTCAACATATCACTGACATGATTAAAGGGAACACATATGCCACATTGTACTTGGCTCAACAATAACTCACTGAGTAAACCATAAATTGTTGCACTCACTCTATATCAGCCTGGTTATTGAAAGCAGGTTCTTAAAACACTACCTATAATGAAATTATCTGCTTTTGTCACAGAGATTATGGCAATCTTATTCGAGGTAACTGGAACATGAAATATCTCAACAAGGTGTCAATACAGGTGGTGCGCTGATTCAGCAAAGAGCTTACTAGGTTAGGAAATCTTATGGGAATCTAAGTTCTTTCTGAAGCATTTTGCTCACACCACATGGAGACGAGTTACTCAATCTGTGGCAGCGCCGATCCTCAAGACTTTTGGCAGTATTTAATTTGGATGTGAATGTTGCATTACTAATCTCAACTATTTTTTCAAAGAAATCCTGGAATTATCCATGCTGTTGCTGAGATCACAGAAAATGTTGTTTCCCAATACTCACGTTAGTAGCTGGTTCTCTTCCCACAAAGGCAGGACCTGCCGGTGCAGGGATCTGACTGGGTCTCTGCCTCTTGAGCTGTCACCATACTAGCTGTTGTGTTTAAATTGAGCACCCTAAATGAGGAGGTGTAACAGCAGGTACACAGCTGCCATCTCAATAACAAAAGGATTCTGCTAGAGACTTCTGTACCAAAGTTCACATATTATTGTCCCCCCATCTTTACGAGGGTGAATATTTTTCCATTAGTGGGCATTAGTGAGAATTCCTTAAGCATCAAAGGGAGTCCTTCTGGTTCCCCTCACTGCAAACAGAGGGAAGAAGGCACTTGCAGAGGTCTGTGGGAGGGTGGAATAAAAGTGAAGGTCACCGTCTCATTCCTTGGACTACAGGAGGAACTTAAAAAATAAAAAATAAAAAATACATTTCACATGTGGATAGCTGAAGATAGCTGAGAAAAGTACCAAATTGTGGGTATAACTTAGGCTGTGCAGTGATTTCTCTTCATGCAGAGCATCGGCCCTGAGCAACAGACCATCTGGATTGACCATCACCACTCGTGTGAATACAGGCTGTACCAAATTAATGTCCAAAGTTGGCACCCGTACTAGATGATCTGAACAGAGCCCCGTTCCTCCACATTGTCACCATAATGTCATTCTTCTAACTCATATTATGGGAAGACTGCTGTCAAGTCAGTGTACTCGGCAGAGGCAGTGCAGCGCTCTCAGGGAGTTCCTGTTTCTTGATGCTCAGTGAGACAGCAGGCACTTAGTAAAACAACTGTTTACTGCTGCTGCTGCCTCAGCATCTGCACGTGGGACTTGAGGGTTCCTATTTTCCCATAAGAAAAACCCCAAGGACCAAACAATGGAAAGGACATAAGCTGTCCATCAAAAATTCTGCACATGTGCTTTATGGATTTTTAGCCAGCATTTTTAGCTTGGCCCTGTGCTAAAAATAGTGAGGCAGGGCTTTTATATTGTTTCTGTTTTTTTGTTTTTTTGTTTGGCTAGTTTGGTTTGATTTTTTGTTTATTGTGCATTCCAACACAACAGCGAGGAAAAAAGAATTTTTTCTCTTTTCAGCACATTTCTCAAATCCTAGAACAGGGAGGTCCCAGCATACCTGAAAATACAAATACTAGATATCTCTGAAAGATCAATCTAAGACTTGCAGAGCAAGTTTAACTATTGGGCAACCTGTCTGACGTGGGGCTGTTATGGTGCCTGAATGTGCTGTGACTGTTATCATTATACAGACACTACATACAAAACTGGAACTTTTGCATATTTACAATATATGAAAGCTCCAGAGCATCTGCGGGGAAAACGGTCACAAGAACTTAAAAATTACACACAGCGCAAATATATATATATAATTACACAACAGCGCATGTATATATATATATACATATATTTAATGGCGTTCACTACTAAATGAAGTCAACAAGTCAACCTCATCCTGTCCAAGGAACATCTCTTCCCCACAAGGATTTTATTTAACTGCTTCTAAAGATGAAGGGGAAAGGGTAGAAGGGCATCCGTAGAGACACTCTGAAAAATGGAAAGGAAGTGAAAAAGTCATTTGTGAGGAAGTGCAAACTTAGAGATGGAGCTTCAGCTGAGAGCCACTGGCAGAGCCCAGCACTGTCATGGGGCCTCGGACATCCACAAGACAGTGAAGGTGGCCGAAATGGTCCTGGCTGATGAGAAACAGATGCCACAGAGTGCATAAGAGCAGGCTGAGCAGGTGTTAATATCTCTCCCAGTTATCACACCCCATCCCACATTTTGCATTTGTCATCTGGTAATAAGTCCAGCCCTCCCTTGAACCCATGTAAAACTCTAACACCTAATGACACTGATAATCTTAAGGGAATACTGTGGGAAAGAAACTGGAGCAGAAGAAGTACAATAGGCCTGAGAACAAACTTCTTCCCCAGACCATAACCATGCCTGAGTGACATATAAACAAAAACCAGCCGGTGACACAGATGAAGGCTAGCTGCAGTTTCACTTCAAGCATATTAACATTGAATAACATTTACTGAATTATGTCTTTGTTATGCTTTTGCTTTACTGGAATATGCAATGTGTTAAGCTCCATGAGTAATCCACTGAGAGTCCTTGTAATAATGTTCCCAAAGAATTTCTGAACACTAGCTATTGAAAATTGTGTTAGAAATATGTCAAGGGAAAAAGTTAATTTATAAGCAAGCAGCTTCCCCATCTTCATGCCACCCCACTTAACAGGAGGATGGGCGTTTCAAAGGCACAAATGTATTAAGGAAAACCTTCCAGGAAGGATAAATAGAGAAAATGGAAATTGATAAATTATTTTTAGACAGCACAAATAAAATTGAAACTGTAGAACTTGTTCAGGCCACTGGTTTGTTTCCAAGAAAATAAATTTAATAAATATGTGCTCTTATGGCAAGGGACTGGTTTATATAATAATAAGAAAAGGGTAATAAAGTGGTATGTAAGAGATGAAAATGAAAGGAGATTAAAATATGTCATCAGAAGTGGAAAATCAGAAGCAATGCCAACTCTAGCAAGTACTTGGTGTAAGAGAAGCAGCTCGGCATGAAAGCAATCAATGCTTGTCTTATATAGCTATATGAGGTGGTGCAGGATTCTTACTTCAGATCAGATTTTAGCTGCTCCCTTGGCTGTGAACCAAAGTTGTCGAAAGGACCATCATTGGTTCAGACCCTGAAGTTTGCTAGGGGCTGAGGTGCACTTGATTCACCATGGGAGCACAGCTTCTGATTTAATATTCTTCAAAAGGAACCTATTTTGCATACAGCCAACAGCTCCACAGGCCAAACTGGTAAATGCACAGCTGAGTACAGTTGGAGAAATTCCCTACAAAGCCTCAGTATGTATGAAGGCAAAGTCCAATGTAGATGCAGCCGTGGATCACTTTAGCAAATATCAAGTAATGTCTTGTATGATGTGCTTGTCTTTAAATCAGGAGAATTAGTACAGAACCATTGAAAAACTGGAGATCAAAACATAACTTTTTGTTGCGAATGCATTTTTCATATTTGACAGGAATGTAAAATATTCATATGAGAATGAAAAAAATTTGAGGAGAGGAGGAGACTCAGCTTGTCAGGAAATTTCTTTAAAATCAGAATGAACAGAATCTCTGAGGAACTGCATAATTCTTTAGTCAGTGTTCTCCTGTTGAAAAGATTTAGCTGTTATTCCCTGTGCATGGTAGTTCTACCTGTCACATTAAAAAGTAAATAAATCCCTTCTCATCCACAAGAGAGTTTTTCTAGGTTGAACTTTCTGTCTTCACAAAATTTTCTCAGTTTGGAAACAAAATCCAAACTGTGGTCCACTCTTCCTTTTACTGATTCCACAAAACAGATTTCTATTTCTCTTCTCCTGGGATACACCTGGAAAGCTGCATGAACGAATAAAATAAAAATTCTCAAATTCTAAGTAGAGCTTGCAGAATTTCAATTTCTTTCTTTGAGACAGCATCTCAAAACCCAAATTTGCAAGCTCCCTCTTCTTTTGTATGAGTTCAGGATCAGATTGTATTATTAGATTTGTAGAGTCATGTTACCTTTCATATTCAATATATGACTTTTTTTTTTTTTTAGGTTATATAAAAAAATACATTAATTTTGGTCTTAACCAGTCTATAGTGCTGGTCTACAATTGATATTCAAACACACACATACCTACTTTCATAATCTCTGCTTTAATTTGGATAATCAATCCCACATAACTACAGTTTGAAATACATATTCAAACTTGTTTCACCGCTATCTGCAAAGCCCCAGAATAAAATTGCTTTGTAAGCAGAAGAAACTGGGAAAGTGGGCAAAATAGGAAAGATGCATCAGCAAGTGGACTTCGTTGCTTTCTGTTTCCTTTCTGATTCAGCATGGCCAAATGTGCTGAGAAACCGATGCCAAATCAAACAAGGCCAAGATGGAAAGTGGAAAATAATGACTAAGCAGCAAGTCTTTTCTTCTATATTATTTTCTTCTTATCACTTACCATATGAAAAACTAGGTGTTATCATTTTTTCAAGCTTATACTTGGTCAACACATTCTCCAACTATCTATCTATGAACATAAGATAACCTTTCAGTTTAACTAACAGACTACATAGAGGCACCTTTCTATGAAGAAATACAAGCTAATTCGCATAGAAGCTGGGAAGAAAATATTCTAGGAAACATCAAAAAGTCAGTGCTACTAATCTTCACAGATACTTCCTGCTGAGTGAAAAGAACTGTATGAAGAAGGGGGAGGAAGAAGTCCTGAAAAGCAAAAGAGATGTTTTATTTGCTTGTTTTATCTTTCAAGAAATGAAATATTTCAGCAATCAAGAAAACAGAATGTAAAGCCTCATGGAAATTCACTGTGTTCTTATTTTTCTTGTGTCCGAATCCCAAGCATGACTCTATTTCCAATATGTATTTCATGTGGGTACACCCAGCATATACTCAGATGATTGATCAAGATAAGAGACCATAAAACACAGTTGGGGCTTTATTTGAATCAAGGAGCCTTAACTGTAGAGGAAAACATGCCATGAGGAAACAAACAATGGTTTCTGTGGGTACCTCAGTGGTAATCTCTTTTATTAATATTTATTTTTAAAGAAAAGGCAAGTGCCCCTTGCAATTCCAATATCAAGCTCTTTAAAAAAATCTGTACATTACCTCATTCTGAAAAAGACAAGACTTAGTCAAGTGCTACTCAGCCACAAGAACTTTTCCAGAATCCAATGTTTGGACAAAATAAATAAATAAGAAATTATTGTCAAGCTGCAATTCTATGTAACAGCTGCCTGTGCTTTGAGTGTCTTGAAGAGAGAGCTCAGGTGAAGGTACCGAGGTAAAAGGAGTCTTAGTGCACTAAAACGTTATTTTGTTGGTCCTGGAGATCTCTGTGTCCACCTTGCTGAGCTTCTCAGCAACTGGGTATTTCTCAACAGTCGGGTATTTCTAATTTGCCCATAAAACAGAGCAAGAAGAGAGGACCCGGCAACAGCTTTCAATTCTTTCTCTGCAACAGAACTCAAATAGGCTTGCAAGAGAATATTGCCTCCTCTCTGAAATTCTTGCCACTAGGGATTTATAGGGTTTGTTGTTTTCACTTCTTTCCCACAGTATAAATAATAAGAATCTGTGAATTTATCCGTGCTGCTGCAGTGTGGGTCATTCTGTGCTGATGGAATTGCTCTCACTACTGGAGTTTCTGAATGCTCCCTCCACAGAAAGCAATCCTGGATGGAAAGCAGCTGGTTCAAGGGAAACAACAGTCATCATGAGGTAATCTGGATTAGGAATAAAATTTGGAAATAATGCTGTCTTCCTACATAGGGCTAGCAGAGTCTCCAACCAGTTAAATATGTCTATCTTTAGGAAAAGATCTTTAGGAATTTCTGTCAGAAAAGAAATTTACACTGTAAATATGCTTTATGTACAGAGATACATAGCCTAAAAAAAATTAATAAACCTAAATATTTGTGGTGTACTGACCCCAACCAGCAGTTTGCCTGATACTCAGTCACTTGCTCAGTCCCCACCCTGAAAGATGAAAGAGAGACTCAGAAGTGCAACAGTGAGAAAAACTTGTTGGTCAAGACAAAGAAAGTTTAATAAGCAAAGAGAATAGTAGAAACAATAAAAAGATGCAAAGGAACTCACTCACCACTTCCCACCAACAGATCAATGCCCAGCCGGTCTCCAAAAAACAGCCACCTTAGAGAAACAACCCCCACCCTGAGTTTTATAGCTGAGCATGATGCTATATGGTAGGGAACTTCTCTTTGGTCTTTTCAGGTCAGCTGTCCTGTCTGCTTCCCCTCCCAACCTCTTGACCATCCCAAGCCTACACCCTAGGGGCAGAGTGAGAGACAGACAGGGCCTTGATAGTGTGAAAGCCCTGTTCATCAGTAGCTAAAACGTTGGTGTGTTATCAACATGGTTTTATTCACAAATCCAAAACACAGCACCATACAGGCTGCTATGAAGAAGATTAATTCCATCCTAGCCAAACCAAGTACAATAATAAAAAAAAATCCTTCCCAAAAAGACAGAAGATTCATAGACTGTAAACATCTTCCAGGTTTGAAATAGAGTCTGTGCATATGGAAGATGTTTAGATATGCCTGTGATGTGGCAATATGAACTCCATAGATTAAAAAAAAAAATTATTTCTGTCCCTCATTTCATGCCCTTTTTGTATCAAGTTATGAGAACTTGATGGATTAAGGAACAGGAAAGGAAGACAATAAGAACCATAGGTTTAGAATATAAGACCTATGAAAAAAGTCTGAAATAACTAAAAATTTGTTATCTACAGCAGAGAAGATTGAAGGCATAATTGTCTACACATAACATGAAAGACTCTTGGGGGAAAAAATAAAAAAAAATCTGCTCTCCACATCTCTAGTGAATGAGGTAATAAGTAATGGGATTAAGCTGTAACCAGAGGAAGATTTCATTGAGACAGCAGGAAAGAATGTCTCACAAGAGGACCAGTGAAGCACTTCAGTAAGTTGCCTAATAGCTCAAAGAGCCTCCATCAGATATTAAGTAAATAATCCCCAGAAATGCCAGGTAGGAGAACCAGGTAGGCAAATCCATGAGGCTTCTTCCAACCCAGTTTACTGTGTTAATACAATGGCAATTCAGCTTTCTATACCAGGGAGCAAGCTTGAAGGTTTTGGTCACTTTCAGCAGACTGTTCTCTGGTTGACTAGAACTGTCAGTACCACCATTAACATTACTTCAAAAATTGCTGCTAGCCCAAAATTTTCATCTGTCTTCAGAGGTGTCTTTATCAAACCAGCAACATCACGGTTACAAGAGCAATCAGATTGCTCAGTTAGTATTAAAGTCCTGCATTTGTGTTCCTAACTTAACAGCCTTGCAGCCTTTCCTGCAACAGTTGTGAGCTGCAGCAAGGTCATCAACCCTTTCATGAATGGTAGAGATAACTGGCAATATGCAGAGGCTACTCAGAAGACTCAGCTCCCTGAGCATCACTCAGTGCTTATGAAGACAGACAACATTGCTTTCCTACAGAGTCACCCTGTACTTTGGTGGGATTGGAACTGGGTTAGTAAACAATAATTCTTCAAACTACTCTTAACTTCAAAGATGAGAAATTCAGTGAAGGAAAAAAATAAAAAAAAAAATAATAAATAAATGAAAGCTGTCTGCTAATTCTCAGATATGATAACATACTTTTTAAAAGTGCTTTTTCAACCAAGTCATTTCCCAGTCTGGTTCACTGCAGCTGCATGAAAGGCAGAATTGTTTCTTTCAGCAAATGCTACCCAAGAGCATACAACAAAAGTAAAACAGCTCCGCTCTCCAAAGCTATAGTCTTTTTTCTCCTTCCTGCTTCAGTCCCCTAGTTGTAAAATTGGAATAAGAGTAGCTTCATACTCTGTGGGGGTTACTGTAGATTAGCAGTGTTTGTGAGGCTGTCAGGCCTATTGGCCTGATAAAGGGAAGTACAGAGGACAAACCTGAACATAGGTTTGGATATTGTTTTGAGAGAAACTCTTCTACACTGCAATTAATTCATAAGCGTCCACTAATAATATTCCTGTGCATTCTTGATCCATGTAGAGATCTGGACATAGTCAGATCTCTACATGGACAGGGCTCTGGGTGGCCCTGCCTGAGCAGGGCATTGGACAAGGTGACCTCCAGAGGTCCCTTCCAGCCTCAGCCATCCTGTGGTTCTACAACTCTGTGACCTTTATAGATAGCAACTGCTTGGAAAAAAAAAAAAAAAGCAGATTTTGTGCTTGTTTAAAAGCATCTTTAGGCAGGACATGTCCTATTCTGACATATATATCTTGCAGTATAAGGATGGCCACCGAGAGTAGACTCCCCAACTACTAGTAAAACACAGATGCACGCACACAAACACCACCAAATAGTAAATTCTCCCAGGGGCAAAGTATTACTGATTTTTCTTTCTGTAACAATGGAGAACCCCCACTCTCATGAGAACACAAAATATAGCAGCAGCAATTATATATTCAGCATTCAAAAATACTCCCAGAGACACTTGAGCTCTGGACATAGCTGTTCCCTTGTTGTTCTGTGTGTCATCCCAGCTCCTTTACCCTGATGCATATGAGTGTTTGCGTATTGACCAGAAAGGGTGGTTGTGAAGAAAGATACCAATCTCTGCTCTTGTGCATCCCTTCTGTATTTCAGATAGAGGTAGCTGACGCTAATGTTATGAATACCAGCTGGCATAATTTCCAGAGGGAAGGGTTAAATTATGGTGTGGTCGATGGTCTGAGAGGCTTTCTTCCTCCTCCTCCTCCTCCTCCTCCTCTTCTTCTTCTTCTTCTTCTTCTTCTTCTTCTTCTTCTTCTTCTTCTTCTCCTCCTCCTCCTTCTCCTTCTCCTTCTCCTTCTCCTTCTCCTTCTCCTTCTCCTTCTCCTTCTCCTTCTCCTTCTCCTTCTCCTTCTCCTTCTCCTTCTCCTTCTCCTTCTCCTTCTCCTTCTCCTCCTCCTCCTCCTCCTCCTCCTTCTCCTTCTCCTCCTTCTCCTCCTCCTTCTCTTTCTCCTCCTCCTCCTCCTCCTCCTCCTCCTCCTCCTTCTCCTTCTCCTTCTCCTTCTCCTTCTCCTTCTCCTTCTCCTTCTCCTTCTCCTTCTCCTTCTCCTTCTCCTCCTCCTCCTCCTCCTCCTCCTTCTCCTTCTCCTTCAAAAATAAATAAATAAAGTTTGAAATATTTGTGTTTTTAAAAAGAAACACTTCCAGGTCTTATTTTTTCTTACAATGGAGAGCTCAATGGTGAACTGGAGAAATGGCAGGGCTATGATATGACACAAACCAAGAAATAGGTTGATCAAGTAAAGCAAATGAGATAGATAGTTCCTTGTACTGCTTGAAACACTTCAGTTGTGCAATTTGTTGTTATTTAATTGGAGTTAGTTTACATTTATTTAATTAAATTATCCATCAGAAATACAACCCATGTGAATCATTCAACACATCTGCTCTTTCAACTAAATGCTGAATCAATCTTTAAGCAAAGCTATAAGAGACAATATTTCAGTTGCTGATATTTCAAGCATTAGAAAGTGAAGCAGGAAGAAAATACGGGAAGTGTCCCTGATTCTCCAGACAAGAGGCCTTTTATGGTTCTGCACTTTGTTCTATTGTGATTATTTTTTTTTTGGTAGGTTAGTTGGTTGTGGTTTTGTTTGTTTGTTTGTTTGTTTGTTTTCTTTTAATGGGAACTGATAAACATTATTCTCCTTTGTAGAACACCTGTAGTGGAATAGCAGGTACATGCTGACTTGCTGACCCCAAACCAGCTGAATCTAGATCAAGAGCAGAACACTACATTGTTTTCTCTCTCTATATATAGCCACTTGGGATGGTATTCTGCATGCCAAGACTGAGTACCACAAGACAATGCTATTTTGTTGATTAACCTTTCCAAAGTAATTGTTACATCAATTTCTTCCATCCTTTTGATGGAAATGTTTTACTGTGTCCGGGGTTTTAAAAATTACGTAATTCCCTTACTCTTAAACATATTTCATTTCTGTGACAGGGAATAAATGTGAATAAAGGAAATAACAGAAGTTTCCATCAGGGATCATGCTTATAGGTTATTTTTTCCCCACATGTTAATATATGCAGAGTATCTGTGCCACTGATGACCTTATTGTTTGCAAACAGGAAGAAACTATTATTTTTGCTGTTGTACAGTGCATGACATGGCTATAAGTCACTTCTACTCACTTCAGAGTAGTTCAGGAGAACAGCTAATTTTAAGAGAATCTCTAATAGGGGAATCATAATAATCTCTCAATGAAAATCAAGCACATTTCTGTGTCAGAGGTTTCTGGGCAAGGAAGCAAGATCTCTCTTTTCTACATTGTTCTGAAAGATAGTGAGAGTTTACTTAGGTTCTCCATGTAAAAGATACGTAGCAAATTGAGTCAAAATGTACAGAGAGGCATCTTCCAAAGCCTGCACTTTTTGGTTTTATGCAGCAGCTTCAGCAAGACAGGGGATGGGAGATAAAAGGACTAAGTCAGAACTGTGCCAGTTCAGCCCGTGCAGAAAAGCTTCTTAACCCATTCAGATGAGTGTTATAAGACATGTTGGAGAGAACAGGTTTTGAAAATGTGGGCCTTCTTGCTGATGCTAGCAATCAGTTTACATTCAATAAATGTGGGGAAACTAAATTTTGGTACTGCTAGTCCTCCAGTTCAAACACATTTATTACCAGACTTGTAATTCTTTGTTGAATTTCTTCTGTGTTATGGATTTTTCACGTATTTCTGTCCCATCTCTGTGACTCCGACAGAAAACACATTTCCAGGAGCTGACATCAATCTTCTGGTAAGCTGTGGTATGGTACCAGTAAAGCATATCAAGAGGGCAAATATACTTACAATGACGTTTTTATGTTTAGCAGCCAAAAAAGAGTCAGAGAAATCAGCTCACTGTACTACAAAGCACTTGCTGGATGGCAGACTCTGTTCCTTAATGGCATCCTTACTAAGTTCTTGCTGCCAAATATTGTTTGCTTTTGCTGTCAGACCTGTCTGCTTTAATAATGAGAAACTGTATGGAAGCTACTAACATCAAGCATTGTTTTCTCATCACTGCCATAGACAGCGTCCCTGGGCAGATGAGAGCACCTTGTGAATGTGTTCATTGAACAATCTTTCTTAAAACACTTAGGCTGGAACAACATTTCTATGGGCACAATCCCATTGGGCTGACCTGCAGCATCTCTAGGCCTAATGCACTCTTTATCTGAATTGTCTGATATCATACTTTCACTATGTCTTCAATTGAGTTAGCTGTGAATACAGGCTATTAGCAGTAGTTATGACAGCAGTGAGCTGAGACAGTCAGGGGAGAACCCTCCTGGCAAATGTGGGCACAACTCACTGAGCTAGCCAATACCCTCGTGTAATATGGTCCCAGAAGTACAAGCCTCTTGGAAGACAGAGGAAGGCTTGCAACACACAGGTGAGGTTTCTGGGTAGCCTTGTAAAATCTTGCAAAAATTACAGTTACCAGAACAAATAAAACAGAGGAAAATGACTCTTTCTTTTTTTCCACATGCTGCAGTTTCTATCTTTCTGCTTGTGTCTCAAATGTATTGCTGCTTTTACTTCCTCCTGCTCCATACCAGCTCTGTATGCAGAACATATAAAGAATACATAATTCAGAGAGAGTGTCAGACAGGGAAATTTCTACCATGGAGCTGATTTGCTTGCAGTTTGTTACCGTGATGGTTTGGTCTGTGTGAGTTCTGGCTATTGCTGGAAAGCTGCTATCATCAAAACTCTCTCTATGTGAATGATCTTCTGTGGAAGCATAATCCAGTAACTGTTGATGGATCACCAATGTGCCTTTTCCAGATAAGGTCAGAAACATATTTAGCCCTAGGCAGCTAAATTGGTTTTGAAAATGGCAATCTTGTCCTTTAAGCGTGAACACTACACAGCAGATATTAAAGTCCTTCTCAGCTGTAACAAGGTATTACTGAGATACAAGTTATAAAAAAGTGGAAGAACCATGTAGTGGTAATGAAAATTTAAAAGGGAGAAAAGCTCCGTGAGAAACCTACAAACCTCTAAAAGGAGAAAATGTCAGTCCCAACAGGCTGGTCAAGGTCATACAGAATTGTGCAAAAGGGTAGAAAAGAGCCGTGCTGGCTGCAGTAAAGCCACAAGTCCTGAATTATCCCCATCTGTGTAACCTACATTTGGGCCCCTCTGGCACATTGTCTCCAGTGTCATTGTACCACCTGCATGTCAGGTATTCATGCAGCATAAAGACAAGCATGGCTGAAAACTGTTTAGAGACACATAGACAAAAAGAAGAGATCCTGCATATAGCTGCAAACATCTTTACGTACTTTATCGGCAAACTTTCACACTTATCGGGATATAAATTTACTGGAAAGGAGCACAATAATATAGTTCTGGTAACTAAAATTTCAGCAAAACTACATCAAAATTACAAATTGAAGCCTAGAAAAAATTATATGTTTTTTCACTTTTAACTACGGTGGTGAGAGATTGGATGATTTTTATTTATTTATTTATTTATTGTTATGTTAGTTATAGGTGTCATGCATTTCATACAGCCCAGAACACATCCCTCAGCTTTTCAAAATAAGCCCAATAGTATGCATCACCAGGGAAGATAATAATTACAAGAAGACAAGTTGTCAGGTATATAATGAGACTGTACTTCATCCTGCAAGATGACCCTATTCACCTCTCAAACTGTTTTTCTGTTTTCAAGCTGTCATTGAACGGTGCAATACCGAGGCTACTGCTAATGAATCTCCCTGATTCATTATGGCAGATACAGGACAGCAAGGACTGAGTCCCACAGTACCTGAGTGAGGCAACAAGAGGAAGTCCAGTGATGGCATCAGCTTAGGTTGAGTGTCCATATTACCAGACAAGACCATAGAGATAACGCAGGACTGAGACCAAACCTTGGAGTCAAGCCAGCGAGTCACAATCAAGGTTTGGGCCAGCAGTGCCCACAGCCAGGGATGGACACAACGGTGGCAAAACTGCAAGGTAGCTTGAGGGTGGGACAAAGGTAAGAGCCTCAGCTTAAAAAGTAGCTCTGAATAGAGGGAGTGGGAACCCCTAGCCAAGGCATCATCCAGCTCTTTCCTCAGAAGAGTTCTGCTCAGTGAGCCCACCTTGAATGCTCTTGGCCCTAAGCCCAGGTCAGCAAAATCCTAGCAAGAGAGGGAGGATGTGCTGACCCTGTCTGGACTTCCAACATCAGCATTCAACATGGATTCTCCTTCTACAGCCTGATGAACTCTTGGAAGAAATGAGAACAGAGTTGTACTCACAAGTGGAATCATACCTCTTTGGGAAGGCTATAATGTACATTAAGAGCAATGTTGATTCTGAGTGTTTCCTTTGCTCTATAGTCAAAAAAAAAAAAAAAAAAAGCTCTAAGGAGTCTCGTAAACCACACAGGATATTCCATCTAAGAAAAACAGGAAAACAAACTGACATATGGTTGTGTTTAAAAGTGGATAGAGATCGTTACTGTTTAGTTGATACCCATCCTATTTGTCAGCAGCAGATGGAAACAACATTCATTCACACCATCTAAAACAGACAAGTCTCTATTTTTGGTGTTGAAACCAAACGGATCCTTTGTCAATTAAAAACTTTGGATTGGGATGTGAGGTCTAGCTAGCTAGTTCGCTAGCTTTACTCTGTGGAAACAGAGAGTAACAGTTAAACCACCAAATTAATTCAAATGCAAAATTAGTGAAAGACCAAGATAACAGCCTTGTTATGAAGTTCATTATAAAATCTCCATGAACATATAGATAAGTCATTCCTCCTGACTCACAGAAGTCACCTTTGGTATTTCAATCATGTAACACTGATTTTGCTAGCCATTGTGCAACCACTTCAACCTACAACACCAGAGTATTTCAGGTTGCTCCACTGTTTTCTTCTTTTTCATGAAACAAGGGGGAAGATAATTTTGATCTTGTCGTATAACAATAATTGGTACCAGAGAGGGAAGGGATAGGTAGAATGAAGGATGTCCAGGAAAGAACCAGTTCCTCTGGGAACCTGGCAGGTATTTTGAGCTAGAGCTGATAACAGACTTAATCACTTAAAAGCTGAACCCAAGAGAGTCTAACACTTAGATGTCTGACCCCAGCATTGAACCTACAGTCCTGTGCCTTGAGTTCTTTATATAATATATGAGATAATCAGCTAGCTCTGAGTAAAATCCATTTGTACAATAAACTATAAGTTGTCTTCTGTGGTCTTGGTATTGGGTAAGTCATTTTCCCACTACATTCAGGACTTTCTAGAGGTCCCCCTATACCACACTCATTTGATGTAATGCTGTAGAGTGGATGAAGATTCTGCTCACATTTTTCAATTTACTAGGTTCCAATCAATGCTGCAACACAAACGTTTATAGCTGAAGTTGTGTCACAAAATATAAAACAGTTTCAAGACTTTCTTAGGTATGAATTGCAGGTATAGCTGTTAGCAAATGGGATACAACTTGCATTCAGCAACTGCATTTTTCAGTGGAAAGTACAGGGGACTAGGAGTTTCTGGAACTAGTGTTTGGGTTTTCTAATGTGTATTTTAAACAACAGGAAGAAGTCTGAACAGAAGTGGTGCAGTTTCCCTCAGGACAGCCAGAAAATACTCTGCTTCAACATCCATGGACTTCCAATCCAGAGTAGATTTTGGGACCTACACCAGCTCATCTTATCATTAAAGATGTGGCTTAATGCTGCCTTTTTAACAATCACTATTAGTGGGTGGATCTTTTGAAATTTACTTTCCATGCTTTTCTTCCTTTTAACTTGTACCTCAAGGAATTCACTCCATTTCTTGTATGAGGCTCTTCACTAACTTGGCGCTCATCCATTCTCATAAAAGGCATGTTTTGTATGTGCAGCTCCCATTAAATTCACAGGGAGTAGAAAGACTGTTAAGAAGTGTATTCTGGAGGAGGGGAAATATTAAATATTGATGTGTCTGACTGAATAGCAGCCCCTTAGCTACTGTCTTCCCTCTCCCTGAGTTACCCTGCTTTTGCAGGATTGGAGGGAGACGGTACTATCATAAATAAAAAATGATTTCTGTATCCAGAGCAGGCAGTGAATAAGCAGATTTTAAATAGACCTTTCTTAATTCTATCAGACTGAAATAGCATTATATAAACTATATGATCCCTTGTGCTGATGGAAGAATTTTTAAATAACATTTCTCCCACTCTCACTTGGAAAACTGGATGGCCAGAAGATAATTACCCTATTTCCGTCTCTAAGTTATTGCAAGAGGAGGCTCAGCTATTGCAATCTAGTAGAGATCAACACCTCATCAAGCTCTAGAGGCAATTAAACTACTGAAGTCTAAAAAGAAATCAGGCATGAACACTTTTTCAGTGACTTGTATTAATTGTTCCGAAGGTTTTACTCACCTTCTTGAAATTGTCTGATCTGTACGCTGGGAAGATCTTTCATGTGGTGGTAATGGGAGCACCATACACGTTAAAAGGATGAAAAAGATTCCCTAACTGCCTCTCCTCTAGTGAACGATTTCAAATAATAAACCTGAGACGGTTCAAGGCAAAGTATTTCGATGGCTAAATCAAAGATCAGAGCTGTAGATTGAGTGTTTGCTCTGGCTTTTCTGCAGGAATGCATAAATTCTGCCCTGGTTGCTTCACTATATTCAGAGCTCTACCTTTCCATGCTGTCTAGGATTATAAAAAGGAAAGGTGTTTGAGAAAGAAAGCATCTGTGCCTTTGGGAGAAAAGTAACTGCTGAAAAACTGAAGACCAAAGTAAAAGCCGATAAAAAATAAAAATCATCTCAAGCAGAAGCAACACTCACAGCCAGGCTCGGTGCTGACAGTAGAAATTTGCAAACAAAGCTATTGAAAACACAAGTTAGACAGTAAAAAGGGCTTTTACACCAAACACAGCTCCTAACACCCTCTACGTCTTCTCTCTGCCTGCTTTTTTTCCTATTTAACTAAAGAGTATCCATGGCCTTGTGAGCTTTCAAGCCAAGCAGACAAATAGATGGGAAAGAAGCACTTATAAGAGCAATGAGCCATTTCACACAGGTGTGCAGAAAGCCTGACCAGACCCCCAGCTCTAGCCAGGCATTGCATCCATGTCCCTGTTGCATGCAAATACCAGCTGAAAGGCATGCTTTTACAGCTCCTTCCTCTGGGTGTTCTCATCATACCCACACAGAGTATGGAACATGCTGGGCCATGATGCCGATGCTACAAACCCAAACCATATCCCACACCTTTCCAGCACCCTCCTGCCCTCATTTGTGCGCACACGCCAGCTCCATATCTCACTTTTACTTAAAGAGTCCTGCTTTTCTCCTCATATTTGCCCAACACCTTAGCCTAGCTATATGTGGGGAAGAAGAAAATTTCTGCTAGGTGTCAAACACAAATTCCTGGATTATTTGCATTCCCTGCTGTTTGACTATGGCATCCCCAGGACTTGCACTTAGCACCCCTGAGCTGGAGCTGTGAGTGCTTGAACCCCTTGCCAGTCGTCAAGACTGTCAGGCGGATGTACTAATGGCTAGTAAAAGCTGGGAAATACAAAGATTTTTAAGTTGTTGTATTAGTTATTGCACTCTATCAGTGGTTTTATGTGTGGTCTGAGACCAAAACAGTGAGAAGGGTCAGTAATTTGGTATTAGGGAGTCCTTCAGCTCCCAGTCAAGGACAATGGTCCCATAGATAGCATCTTACCTAATTGCAGGATGCAAGATAGACTGCAACTACTGCTAAAAAAGAGAGATTTCTTTGTCCCTGGTAGTAACTGTAATTACTTCCCAAAGTGCATGACCATGTTGAAGGGCATCATTTAAAAGTCCTTAATAGATAGGTTTTTAATATGGTTTTTGTTCAGCCATAGTTATTTCCATTCAGAGACCACAAAGATTTCAGTGGCCCATAACTGTACAAGTATAGCCTTTATTGAAGCTAGATGAATGTGAAGGGTGCCACCTGTAAGAGTATTACAGGTTTTAGAGTCACACAGGATTAATTTTGATGCTATGAACACTAAGTCTACTTGGCTCTAAAGATTGAAATAAATAATACAGGCAGTCAGGAATTTCTTGTTGGAATCTCTGTAGAACAACACCCTAATATTTAATCTCTATACAGAGCTTGTTGATATTGCATTTCAGTTTGGTCATTTTCTTTAAAATATATATATATAAAAAGGGAAACTATGTATTTCAAATGCATTTTCTTTTGAAATGTCCAATGACGTGACAAAACCACATAGAAGACAAAGAATGGCCTGACAGATGGAGTATAAAACTGGTTTTACTTGTGCTTGCTCTCCGGTTGGCTGGATTTAGCAAATGAAGGCTTCGTGACATGCATGAGTAATTGGAGCCTACAGCCAAGTTCACTTTGGGTGAGAGTGGGTGGACCTAGCCAGTGTACACTACCAAAGTGCCATTTGTGTGGATGACACCCTTCCTTCCTTCTCTCCTCAAACAAACAACCTCTTCCTTTTGTAAATGCCATGGAGTACCTGGTGTTGGGATAAAAAGGGTTCAGAACTGTACTGTAGATCTATTGCCTGGCATTGTCCTCAATCTTTTGGGGAGAAACATAGGTAGTTCAAGATATCTGGATAGATAGATTCTTAATTTCAAGAGTGCTTTCTTTTCCTTTCCCCTTCCCACGTTACTCTCCTCCTTCTCCTGTAGATTGCTCTGCTTCTGGGGCCCCATTCATTTTTTTTTTTTTCCCAGGAAGCTGATACTGTGGGGTTTACTCTTAAGTTTTGCAACAATTAATAGCTCCAGGAACAGAAGAGCTAGTGAAGTCTAGTTGCCAAAGAATCTGCGTCTTGTGATTGGATTGTTTCATACCTAATAAATGACGAGCTATGATTAAAGTTCTCAGACACAGTGCTTATAGGTCTGGCATGGATTCTTTAATAAGACTTGAGCATAACCTATATCTTTTCTATCCAGCTACCACCAATAAATGTATGGTAAACTTAACATCTTTGAGACCTATGCTATCTCAGATGAAACAAACTGGTGATTAAAAAATTACTGAGGGACCCGAGAGACAATGGAGAAGTGAGAGAGACATCAAAAGACATGGATATGCATGCACACAGGGTAAAAAAAATCACAGCCATCACCAGCACAGAGATTAAGGCAAAATGTCTATTAACAGCTCATCATACTGAGCTATGCCAGCTATCCTGGCAAGAGATGTCTTTTTCCAATATAATCTCTGTGGGCACATTCGTGCTGTCTGGAAGTGAATCCAGTACAGCCTGGCTGAGAAAACCTTCTCTATGTACAGTAGGCAAGCTCCTGAGCCATGCATTTGCTGAAATTACAAGTAATTTGAATCAGCATAATGATTTTCATTTTAACAGGTGCTGGAGTTTGAGATTCTGTTCCTACCTGGTCAGCCTATCACTTTTGTGTAGAAGAAAGGTTTCCAATGTCTTTGATCTACAGACCCCCAGACCTCAGATACAAGTCTCCTGATGAAATGCTTACTTTTCTCAGAACCTTTTGCAGAATCCTTCAAAACAGCCCTCAGGATGCTGAAACCTCAGGATGTAGGAGTACTTCCAAGAAGTAGTTCAGGTGTGTGTTTTGGCTTTGTCTTCATCACATTCCTTCCTCAACTCACCATTCACCTCACCGTATTGTTTTCACAGGAAAAAGAGATGGTTGCATGAGCCAGTAAGGTCATACGGTATTGTCCAGGACCGGCCTAATCAACTTAGCTTGACTGCCAAGTTGGAAGCCCATGATAAATGTAAACTCATTTATAAAACCTTCCCATGGAAGCACTGGCATAACAGGAAAAGATAAATTTCTGGTAATTATTTTTGATCTAATGAGGCAAGCACTGTATGCCTAAGACCTTTTGTCTTTTGTTGGTTGCTTTTAATAAGCACTGTAGCAATAAATCTTCAGCTCCAATGACAGGCACGAGGTAAAAATATGCACACGAGAATTACCACATTTTTTCTATGAAACAGTTTCACACTCAAAAGTTCACACTGCTTTTACATGACTTGGAAATCTATGGACATATTGCTTTTACCAGGAATGAATTTATACTCTGTATAACAAGACAATCCAAGGGTTCATTTGTTAGGTTTGTTTGTTTGTACGTTTGTTGGGATGAAACACAATTTGCAAATTCATTTAACAAGTATTCACAGAAGGAATGTATTGCTTATGTAAGACCATAATTTAACTTTGGAAGGCAGCAATGAAAGTTTATTTGCCTAAATCTCATTAGCTACTGGAAAACTTATCTGGAAATTACTAATCCTCCTTACTTCAAAAAAGAAATTTGATACTAAAATTACCTTGACCATAGGCTATATTTCTACATGTGGAAATTGCAAAAGAGAATAAGGTTACATAGAAGACTGTTCATTAGTGTCTTTACTCACATGAATATTTCTATTGAGATGACTAATGCCAGTTCATACAAAGGTACTTTCATTCACTTGGCTTTGTATCTATTCAGCGGTATCCAGGAGCAGAAATAGAGTAACACAATGACACAAAACAAAGGAACATATTTGGAACAGTGCTTTTGCTTGCTTTGTAAACACAGAATCAAAGAAGGGTTAAGGTTGGAGGGGACTTCTGGAGGTCATTTGGTCCAACCCCCACTCTAGCAGGGACACTTCCTCTGTTCCCGTTTGTGCCCATTGTCCCTTGTCCTGGCACTGGGCACCATTGGCTCTGTCTCCTCTGCACCCTCCCTTCAGGCACCTTCCTCTGAGCCTTTTCTTCTCCAGGCTGAGCAGTCCCAGCTCTCTCAGCCTTTCCTCATAGGAGAGACATTCCAGTCCCTTCATCGTCTTTCTGGTCCCCTGTTGGACTTTCTTTAGTATGTCCAAGTCTCTCTTGTACCGGGGAGCCCAGAACTGGACACAGCACACCAGGTGTAGCTTTACCAGTGCTGAGTGAGGGGAAGGATCACTTCCCTTGGCCTGCTGGTAATACTTTGCCTAATGCAGCCCAGAATACCACTGACCTTCTTTGGGGCAAGGGCACATTGCTGACTCATGTTCAACCTGATGTCCACCAGGACACCAAAATCCTTTCCTGCCAAGCTGCTTTCCAGCTGGGTGACCCTAGCATGTCCTGGTGCCTGGGGTTGTTCCTCCCCATGCGCAGGACTCTGTACTTCCCTTTGTTCAACTTCACGGGTTTCCTGTCAGTCCACTTATCCAGTGTGTCCAGCTCTCTCTGACTGGCAGTGCAGCCCTCTGGTATATCCACTATTCCGCCCAGTTTTTTGTCATCTGCAAACTTGCTGAGGGTACACTCTGCCCCATCACCCAGACCAGTAATGAAGCTGTTGAACAGGACTGGACCCAGAATTGACCCTTTGGATAATCTGCTCGTTACTGGCCTCCAACTAGGCTTTGTGCCACTGACCATCACCCTCTGGACCTGGCCTTTCAGACAGTTTTCAATCTTTCTGTTTGCTCATATAGCCCACACTTCAACAGCTTATCTATGAGGATGTTACGGGGGACAGTGTCAAAGGCCTTACTGAAGTCAAGACAACATCCATTGTTCTTGCCTCTTCTACCAAACCAGGCATTTAATTGCGGAAGGTTATCAGATTGGTTAAGCACGGCTTCCTGTTCGTGAATCTGTTCTGACAACTTCTGATGACCTTCCTGTTCTTCATGTGCTTGGAAATGGTTCACAGGATTAGTTGTTCCATTCTTTCTCACAGATCGAGGTGAGGCATGGCACCAAGCCTGATGGAGTTCAAAAAGCTTTTGGACATTGTTCTCAGACATATGGTTTGATTTTGGGGCAATCTTGGTCAGAGCCAGGAGTGACTCAATGATCCTTGTGGGTCCCTTCCCACTTGGGGTATTCTGTGACTCTATTCTATGAGGAGTACTGGCCTGAAGTTCCCTTGGTCTTCTGTCCAGCCCTTTTTGAAGACAAGAGTGGCATTTGCCATCCTCCAGTTTTCAGACATCTCTCTCTCAGTCTTCATGATCATTCAAAGATAATTGAAAATGGCCTCACAATGACATCTGCCAGGTTCCTCAGCACTCGTGGCTGCATCCCATGAAGGCCCATGGACTTATGTATGTCGAGTTTGCTTAGATATTCCCTATTCTGATTCTCTTCCACCAAGGGTAATACACAAATGCCTCTAATTAATTTGATATTAGAAGTTAAGGTCTTTTTAACTCTTTTTTTTTTTTTTTTTTTAATTTTCCCAGAAAGGCAGTCTTCACGAATGATGTTACAATTATGTCATTACAGAGAACAACGCAGTGAAGCTTGCACAATGAGAGACAGACAGACATCTGGCACTCTGGTTAAATCTTATACACACACATATAAAAACACACACATACAGATGTATATATACATAGTCATGGCAAATTTAATGTTAGCCATGTGCAGCAATGCCTTATGTGTTTGAACATAACTGATTAACCTAGGCGGTGCACCACAATAGCATGCTTGCTCTGTTTCCCATGCTTAAATCAGCTTGTTCAGAGCTAGCTCGGTTCTCTTCCCATGGCAATCTATCAGGCTGGTCCTGATGAATCATTTGGTCCTGATGAAATCCCAAAACTGAAGCACACAGGCACATCTGGGCACAGGGCCTGGGCTTCCCCAGCTCACACGGCCCTCTGCTGATAGTGCCTCGATGAGCCTGCAACAGGAGGCTCCTTTGTTTGCAGCTGTCTGAGATCCTCCTTCCTAAGACCATGGGCCTTCATAGCTATGGGCTACATAAACTTAATAATGCTTTTACATTACATTTCCAGAATGGGTGAGTGTGTGTGCTCTCTCTGTCAGTCACCCTACCTGTCTGACACTAGGGCTGGGGAAATTTGTGGAAGAAGAATAACATCAAAGAGGAGTGTGTATTTGTGCACTCCAAATACATTTCAGCTGGATTGTGGCACTGACTTTTCTGACTAGTGCCTTTCCATCAACCTTACAAGTTCTCTAACACCTTTAATGACCTTGTTTACTTTCTGCTTTATCGACAGCTTTAGAGTAGTTGAACACCACGAAGATTTTCTTCCTCAGAGGGAAAAAAAAGGTACCAGTAGATAAATCTAGACTGCAGAGCAGATGTGCTCTCCAGCCTCTTGCAGTTCTGCTTTTCCAGTTACTCAGTGTCACCCCCTTACTGGCACTTCAGCTGATAATTCTCACATTCATGTAACACAGAATCACTATCACTGAGGTGACCTGTAAATCTTTTGCCTGGGGCTGGTGTGAGGAAAGGAGAAGCAGGCCTTTTATATAGCATGCAGCTAAAATGGTTAAAGTCACATCCAACTAGCATCATTGCAAGTAAAGTAGCAGAAGAAAACCAGCTTTCCTCTCCCTAGTATTGCAGTGGCCAGCACGGCCTCCCAGTATAAATCCCAAGAGGGTTACCTTAAGAAAAAGCAGTCCTCAGCGACTACATCAAGTGCATTTTACATGCACATATGTCCTCATCCCACTCCAAAACAGGTTTGGTTTTGTTCACTTTCTGGGCCAGTGATACACTGGGGAATAGAAGCACAGAGTTGTGACTGCTCTGTATCATCATGCAAAGATGTCACAGGCCAGGTACTAATTCCAGCATGATCTGGACTGAATCCAGTCCAAAATAAAGCCATTCAAAGCCACTACTTCCCAAATGCTGTAGGGTAGAAGTATGCCAATTTAAAATTTCCAAAGGACTTGGGTAAATTATGAAATGTGAAAGAGCAGTGAATGATTAAAGTACTTGCTGACCTAGCCTAATGAAGTAGCCTCTTTGATGGGTGATAAAAGACCTTTCAGGAGCAGCAGCTTCAACTGCTCACAAGTTTCTACAATTTAGCCACTCTCTGCTATTTTGTTCTTACCCAATTGCCAGAAAATTTTGCACATGACCTTCTGCACTTTCAGAATAGACAGTAGTACCTCAAAATCTGTTTCCAGCTTTGAAAATGTTCAGGGCTGTCTTTGGTTACCTTGGAGGAAAAATGCATCATGGAGAACAAGTCCATTATGTAGGTAATACAACCAGTCATGGCTACTTGACTTTTATTTTTCTGTCTAGTCCCCAAACCAATTTCAAAACTGGAGCTGGAAGCAACATTTCTGAGCGTCTTCGAGAGTTTTGTTTCTATGTTCTAGATGCAAAAAGGACTCTCAGCTTTTACAGAATGAAATCTTGAGACTAATATGATACATAAGGAAACTGATTAACAAAACAGATGGACCGCAAAGATTTTTGACATATGATTATTTGCTTTTATGTTATAATTCATTCTTTATAAATAACTGATTAAATCATGAAATGATTCACCTAATTTCAGCAAATCTGTATTTAAGTAGTCATTTCCATACTCTGCTTTGACACCTGCTTGTTTGTTTGTTCATATTTGCTGTATGATCAGCCTCCTACTTTGTATGTTTTCAAGGCCTGGGACTGACTCAATTCTGTATTCATACTAAATATTAAAGGAGTTGTGATCCAGTCATATTTGAATTTGTTTATTGCCATCACTATCCAAATATTAAATAATAACTCACTGAAGCAGTTAGCAGGTTTTTGGTTCTTTGTTTTTTTTTGTTTTTTCTCTCTTGAGATGCTAATGTTAAAAGAATTGATGTTATTCCCAGAACCATGTCCTCTTTCCATTAGTCTTAGGGGAAAAAATTAAATTAATTAATTATAAAAAAAATAACCCCATAAACTCTCAAACTTCAAACTTTGCCGCCAAAGAAGCACTACTACTAGTTACACCTAATACCTTTTTCCATTTTCAGTTCTCCTCCTCACTACGATCTGTTGTTAAAAGTAGAGTTAATTTTAAAACAAACAAACAAACTTTATATTTCAAACTTTTTTTTTTTAATCTGTATTTTTACTCTCTGTACATGGATGAATGCATTTTTTTTAAAATTATTTATTATTTTTTTTCCCCCAGATTTATCTAGGTCTTTGTATAACTGTACTGTTGTGCCTGTGCAGTACCATAGTGTCACTCCATAGAATAATCTGTAGATTTCCTAGAGGATAAAAGTTCCAGAATAATTCCTCCCAGGTATGTAACACTAGCTGTGGGATGCAGCCGGGCTGGGAGAGAGGTCATAATGTGCAACTCAGTCTTACTTTCTTGGCTACATTCAGCCTTAATTAGAGTACAAATTTACCAGAGATGATAGCAGTGTGGTGGGAATGGCTTGTTTTTATTTTTGCAGTGCCTTGCAACTCATTTCCTACTCTTACGCACAGTAGGTCTCTCTGCTTGGATCTCACTGCCCAGGATTCATTTCTGTTTGCCGGGTCATATTGTCAAATGTTATCTCTTGCAGAAACATGACTGGGACAGAAACACATGATCTTCGTTATATTACACATGGCAGAACAGTCTCCCTCATATAGCATCATGTTGAAGTTGTACATATGATGACAGTCCTTTTTTCCCTGGTCATGAAACAACAGCTGGGAAATCGAACAGTTCTGGTTGTGTCAGGCATGAAAGTATGTTGCAGGGGTGCTGTTAATTTTAAGTTTTCACCAGTTGTTCACATAGATACAACTGTTCCTTCATATTTTTAATTATTAAGATTTTTTTTTTTTTAAAAAAAAAAAGACCATCTTCTTATAGACCGTGGTTTAGTGCAAAATCAAAATGCTCTCATAAAGCATTTTAAGAACTAAAGATGAAAACTGCAATCTAGGAGACAGGGTTTATTGCTTGCACACTAGCCCAGAGAGGATTGCCATTAGCTGAGGTCATGCTGTCAGCCTGGCAAAGATAATGACTTAAGGCAGAAGGATGCCTGCTTCATGTTGCACAGCACACTCATAAGAGTCAGCATCTAAAAGAGTATTATCCCTCAGTCTTTCTCTTGGCACAGTTAGCAGCCGCTACATACCAAGACCTCTGCTACCGGTGCCAGTTCTTGCCACGAGGTTGTGACTGTGACCAGCTGTATCTTGAAATAAGCATCTCTGCTGCTGTCTATTGTGTGGATGGAGAACTTTATAGCTTTTATAATACACATGCCTATAGTTATAGTTGACGTAAGAGGGATTTAAGCACACTCTCCTGCAGCCTGTGTTAAGTTAGACATGCTCTGGCTCACTCAGGGAATGACAAGGACACAGCTGGCCCTGGTGCTGTGCATGACAAAAAGCTTGTCCTTTAGACAGCACAGTCAGGTTGCCTCCCCTGGGGTTCAAGTCTCCTCTGTCACGAACTTCCACAGAGCACATTCTGCTTCCTTACTCTCCTTTTCCCATCTTCACGGACTGCAGCCAGTCTCAACATGCTTCTGCAGCAAAATTAGCCTGAACGCTGAGCGTGGTGCCAAACAAGGTGCCTTACGCAGGCAGCCCGATAGAGTCATGGATTGTGCAGCTGAGCTTCGGGCAAGGCAATTAAAAACAGCTCGCCTATCCCTAAAGGTATGTGGAATAAGAGCTGTGCATGTGGATACCATTATTCAAAATCGTCTGAAAACAAAGTGAGTCTGAGCTGCTGGGCTCACCTCATAAAATGGATGCAGTCATGCTCCTGTAATATTCTCTAGCTTTCATGCAGCACCGTTCAGCTACAGCTTTTTGATGGCCAAATTTACTCCTGGTATAAAACTGCTTTACTATCTGAGTGATTGCTCTGCAGATAAATTCAGCCCTAGATAGTGGTTTAGATTATTTTTATTTTTATACCCTTTTCTCCACATAGATATAAGCAGTGGAATAAACATACAAGTAAAGTATTTCAAATACAAATCAGAGGAAACAAAAGCCAAGAGGAAAGGAGTGGCTTTATACTAACAGCACCAGGGTTAGGAGTTAGGAAATTTTGATTCTCAAGGCTTCCTGAGTAAAGTCACTGCCTCTCTGCACTACAGGGTGATATTCTTCATCACCTTGAACAGCATCTTACTGCGCTTATCCTTCAAAGACTTACACATCTGCTCAACTTTTCACACTTTTTAGCCCTCATAATAAGGAGGGGTTAAACTCTCGTTAAGTGGGTGGGTTTTTGCTTGACAGAGGTCATAGTTCCTTTGGTGCAAACAGCTGCATTTCTACATTGAAAATAAATAATTGAAATTAATTCAAGAACACTTGTTCTTGCAGTATTCTCCTGCAGGAGATGAACCTGAGAAAGGATATCCCTTAGTAATTGTTTGAAGGTCATAGCACTGTGTGGGGAGACTGGCTTTTCTCAGATTTCTTTTCAGATTAAGTGTATTTTATTGAGAGAAGAACGTATTTTGACACATGAGAAAGGTGCAAGGCCTTCAGGTGTAAGTTGAAGGAGAAATGTGGACTGGTTTAGGGTAGTTTAAATCTCATTATCCTAACCAGAGGCAGCTTAATATTAACTATTTCTTCGGGGAGAGCAAACGCACACTGCTCTACACGCGCCACAGATGAGAGATGTGTGGAGATAGGAAAAGAACATGAGGAAACATGAAGCTTTCAATATGCACTGAAGGAAGCAGAGCGACACACAGCTGGGGCATGCTTGTGTACGTCCGGGTCTGCCGGCGACCACCAGGTCACCCACAAAGCTCCAAGGCCACCCACACGGGGACACCCTGAGGGCCCCGCGCGGCCCCCTCGCCCTCCCCTCGGCACCACGGCGCACGCGCCATGACGGCCGCCGGCCGCCACAGCGGGGGAAGGGGAAGGCGGGAGCGGGGGGCGCCGCTGCGCCTGCGCGGGCGGTTCCCGGGCAGCCGAGCCGAGCGGAGCCGAGCCCGGCCGAGCAGGCGGTGTGCGGCCGGGCATGGTGAGCAAGGGGCCGCTGCTGCGCCTGCTGACCGCCATCAACCGCAGGAAGATGAAGCTGCTCACGGGGCTCGCCTTCGTCGCATACGTCGCCTGTGAGTGAGCGGGCGGGCGGGCGGCCGTTCGTTATGGGGGCGGCCGGGGGTCGCCCTTTGTCCGCCGCGGGGCTGAAGGGGAGGCGGCGGGGTTGTTCCGCGGACGGGCCTCGCGTCCTGTCCCCCCGGGGTGAGCGGGGGCTTGGTCGGTGGCTGCCTGGCTGCAGAGGCCGAGGAGAGGCGCAAAAGGTGCTCGGGAAGGGGCTGGAGGAAGCGTTGACAGGGCTGTTGGTGGCTGGGGTTGTGAGGCGTGAGTCAGGCTTTCGGCTCTCTCGCCCTTCGTCCGGATTCATTCCGTCGCGTTCTTCGCGTGCAGCGTATTTGGGGCTGGCCTGTTGTGTTTTCAGACGTTTCTGCAGGTTTTGTGTAGGCAGCGCGTTGTGGGGAGGGAGCTCTGAAGCCTCGTCAGCGTGGCTGGAGCCAAAGAGCTCGCCTGATGCTCCGAAACACGTGCAGGTGAGCGAGCTTTGGAGGCGGGTGCCTGCGAGGTGTGTTTAGGACCCCCTCTGCACGTTTGGGAGAGTGGAGAGATACAACTTAAGCATTTCGGAAGAAAGCTGCTGTTTCTAGCCCAGAAACACGAGACAGGAATTCCCTTTGCTGCCATATGTTGCCGTGTTTGCCAGACCTCATTATTTACTTACCGCTATAGTTGTTGCAATTATATGCCAGACCCGACTGTTAGGACAGTTTGTCCAAGTGACTTCGGGTTCCCTGCATACTAAAGCCAGAACGGCTCAGTGCCTGTTCTTATTTTGAAAGGGCTTGATATCTTGCCAGAAATGAAACTTAATATGAAAACAAAGTCACTAGGCTGCTCTGAAAATACTGGGGATCAGTGGCAATTGGCATGGCCACTGGGACCTGGCCAGCGATGAGATCTGTGAACGGTAACAGTGTTTGCTTTCTGGGTAAAAGCTAGCCTTAAGGAAGGGAAACACTGCCATCTGATTTTTGCTGTAAGTCACAGAAGTCTTCCCAGTGCACATTTCTGGTGATTCTTTGGGGTTAAAAATCAGGAGAGGGACTGCAGATCGGTGTGGCAAAGGGTAGCTTAAAAAGGGAGTAGATTGGTGACTGACTGGAATCTGCTTTTGCAAATCTACCGTGCAGTTGCTGTGCTTTTCCATCTTTTCACTAGCAGTGTAGTAAAATCATTAGTTACGGCTCTGGTGCCTTCAGCATAGTATGTTATGCTGGCAGAGATGCCACTGATCTAATAGATTGTAGAGAGACTATTTTCTGTTATCTTTTCTGTGGGAATGACTGGGATCCCAGCCCCCAATCCTGCCAGTGTACTCCTTGCAATGTTACTGAATCATCGCTGTTCTCTGCATGCCGTCAGATAACGCGAGGCTAAAATAGCATAGAATTTGAGAAAACTGAGCTTGTGGTGTAGGTGTATGTGCTGGCACTTAGTACGTTCCTTCTTTCTCAAGTGCTCTCCAAATGACTAAGTGTTTTCAGGCTGTGCACATCCTTCCAATGAATTTCCATTCAGTGTTAGCGCATGGGGACTCAGATTTGGAGCACATTATGTTTCAGGGAATGAAATACTTGGAAGTACCTTAATTTTTTATGAACTAGGAGGTAGGAGTTTTCTGATAGTGTCATTTTGTTAGTTTGTGTATGAAAACCTGGGAGAGTGTTTGGAGAGTGTATTTTGGAAGAGTGCCTTATTTCATATGAGCTTATATATTCATAAGCTTCTGCCTTTGAATGCAAATTTGTTAGAAATGTGCTTGAAGAACTTCTTCATTGGAGTTAGCAAATGATGGGAAGAGCTTATTGCAGGCGGTTGAAAGGCTCTCAGCACTCTCGCTGTCAAGAGTCATTGTTCTTGGTAGTTTCACAGCTCATGGTGTTGGATGCCTGGGCTGGCTTAGGTATCCCTGCTCCACATCTCTCACTTCCCACCAGTCTCCTCCACGTACAAGGGCTTAAAACTCCTGTCCTGTGCATCAAGTAAAGGAACCGGTCTGGGTAATGTCACCTGGCAGTGTCGCCTTCCCTTTTAGGTTATAACCAGCTCCCAGTGGGCATTCAGACAGATGTTTTGGCCCAGCTGAGAGGTGGTGCAATGGGGAAACGGGGAGCTGGGAGCAGTGATTGACAGTGTTGCCATCACACACCTTGCAGGTTCTACAACTAGTGTCTAATATAAGGAGTTTAGTTAAATTTGGTTAAAGTACTACCATGATGTGAGGTGCACAGTCAGGCCGATGTTACCTTGGACTCTTACGGACCGCAGTGATTTCCCTAATGCACTTACAGCAAGAAGAGTCTTTGCTTTCCATCTGGGGTTGAACTAGTCATGTTTGATGTCTCATTTTTGTAAGTCTAATTTCTGTTAATTTAAAAAATCATTGTTCATTTGAAACGGCCTGCGCTACACAGTTTTTGTCTATAAATAAAAACAGAACCCAAATGGAGCATTCCTATGCAGTAGGCAGTAAAAAGTTGTAGCTTAAGCAAATGTCCTCTGGCAAAACTGAAGTGAATAGAGTTTAACTAACACTGCCGTTACTTTACCTCATCTGTAGGCCCTTAGTGAAAGAGGTGATTTTTGTTCCCCGTCACACAAGTGATAAATCTGGAGATCCTGCAGCTACTGAGCTGTCTGAATCACTCTGTAATCTGGTAGAACGCTGCTCTTTTTTTTTAATTTATTTCAGAATTAGCTTATTTGAATCACTTGCACTGCTGTCTCCTTCTGTGAACATTGTGTTGCTATACTGTGCTAGATATAATAGGGGGCCTTGCCCAAAGGTTGAATTGTCTTTACCCTTTTAAAGGAACAAAGTTTTATTGCTACATCTATGCTCCTATTTGATCCCCTGCAAGGTACTGCAGGAGTGCTAGTGCCAGCCGGGGGGGGGATGTGGGTGGTGGCCCCAGAATGAATCCTTTCAGTTACAGGCTGCACTTGCATCATCTTGAAGCCATTGTGAAACCACGGCTTAAGAACATGAGGTAATTATAAATGCAAGTGAAATGGATTTAATTGATTTTTATTGTCCATAGCAAGAGAAATGTACACATCATAAAACAGCAAGCAATTAACAAGGTTCTGGAAAAATATCCAGTGTAACCACTGAGCAATTTATTTACATGCAGACTGAATTTAAAAATAAAATAAAAAGGCCCACCTTTTTGTGGGTTGGTAAGTCAATACATAGATACCTTAAATTCATTTCCTTGGAAGTTTTGAATGTTCATTCAGCTTTATACAGGCATGCTGAGGTGCTTCAGTGAGGCTGTCTTTATAGAATTAGACCCTTATTTAATTGTTGGATGTGGACTCTAAAATCTTGTAGCCAGGATTTAAAGACCAGAGCTTGTCAATCTACGTGGTTTGCTTTAATCTTGACGCTACTCTAAATAGTCCACTGATGTCTTGGTATAACAAGGGAGTTGCATGTTCTTGCTGAAAATAAAGGAAGAGCTCTATTTCTGTTGAAGTAGAGCAGGTTTTCTTTGCTCGTTTGTAGATCAAATAGTTCTCTGGAAGTATGTCAGTAGCCTTGTTCATTTTTCAAGAGAAAAAAATGAATAGTAGGGTGCTGTCAAGAGATCTGAGATTAAGACCTCGCTACTTTTAAAAAATAAATCAAAGAGCAGCTACTAAAACAACTTAAAAACAAAATGTCAAAATATTGTGAGTAACGTACATCTTGCGGTGTAGTAGCTTGACTTCTCCCAGCATTGTGGGCTTCCACAATTGTTACGCTTCGTTTTATAAGGTTAGCCATTTGTTCTTGTCAGATTTCTATCAGCTAGGAAGAGTGTAACATCCCCTTCTCGGAATATCAAGGGATGGGGAAGCTGATCGGTTTAAATCTTACTGGGCTCTTGCGTGCTGTATGTATAGCATTTGTTCAAAATGAAGTTTAAATACCACTTAATGTTGTATTCCGATAAGCTTTTACTTTCACTTCCCGTGATAGGAGAATAGCTATGAATTTGGTCCTGTTTTACTGCTTCTGGCCGGCTGTCTGAAAGTTATTTAGCGCTGCTTTTGAGAATAGCAGGAGCCATTCTTCCTCCCCCGACTGTTTTACAGCAAGGCATCAGGATTGACAGGCCAGGGATGATTCAGGAGTGGTCTGATGTGACATCAGGCTCGCCTGCTTTTTGTGTCAGCATGCCACGGATTCTCCACCAAAAGAAAACAAACCATAAACATTTGCTTTCTGACTTTATGTCCTGCAGAGCAGCCTTTCAACTGCGGGTTTGTGCAAATCAGTTTACTGTCTTCAGCAGCTTCCAGTTCCCTGCTCGTCAGGCTTCCAGCTAGCTGTAGCCGTGTACCTTACGAAAATGTATTTGTGGTCCAGTAGCAATTTTGAGTTTAAGTCAGGAATAGACAGATTTCTATTCTGTTTTGCTAGCCATGATGGTTTTACTGTGCGGTGTTTTTTTTTTGTTTGTTTGTTTGTTTTTTGCTGTGTCAGAGAAACTTACCCATACAGTTCCCCACATATCTCCATTTAGTATTTGTCTTCATGTGGCACATGCAGGAGTGATGCTGTCGTTGTTCTACACCAGGACACTCTTATGGCTTTCATCTTCTTTCCTTTCTGCGTTTTTCAAAGGGAAAGTGTTTCCCTGTCATTTATATTGCTTATCTCTTTTCTGGAAGGTTGGTTGACCAAAGCAGAATTTGATTTGTAAGTTGAGGTAAGCTGACACAGTGACCCCCACCTCTCTTTCCATAGGGGAGAACAGAAGTTGAAAACCACCAATTTAAACTAAACTTTACTTTGGTCAATCAGCCTTTAAGAAAGAAAATGAGCAATGTAAAGGAGAAAGGCGAGCATTTCCCATTTGCAGAAATTCTTGGAGGGAAAGCAGATGTTCCAATTATTTAAAACTGCCTTCCAAGTTGCTAAAATGCACTAAATACATATGCACAGATTTATATTAGATTTGCTGTAATTTCTTTTATTTAAGCATATTTCAGGTGTATAAAACACTTACTCCTAGATCTGCCAAGCTTTACCAAGGAAGTCAGTGTTCCCACTCAGGTGCATTTCAAAAAAAAATATTGCTACAACTTTAAGAAGCATTTCTTCAAATTCAAAAGTGTATCAGGTAGAATGTTTAGTGCCTGCCTGTTGTGGGAACTGAAAGCTAACCTTTATCATTTCTGCCGATTTTGCTTTTTGTTTTACTTTTAACCTGCAGTTAAAAAGTGTTGCTTTAAAGGAAACGGAAAAACTGTTTTTCTCAAAAGAAATTTTGTGCCTTTGAATTGTGTAGATCAGATTTACCTGGAGGTAAATGTCATTTCATAGGGATATTTTATTTTTTTTTGAGCAGCAGCTTCTGCTTGAGGAAAGACAGGTTTTCAATTCTCTCTCCAGCTTTACATGAAAAGGGGGCACAGGAGCACTAGCAGCTTAGATCACTGAAATTTCATATTGTCAAAACAATCCTGACCTTATTCAGAATGTAATTATTGCACCCAGTCAGGTACAGGTGAAAGTCCTTCTGTTGGCTCCCTTGGGAATTCATACCTTCTGTAGGCAACCAACATATTTGTAAAACACTTTTTTTTTTTTCAGTAACTTCAGATCTTGGAAAGTTTTGTGGTGTCCAGGTACACTCAAATGTATGTAGTGAATGAAATGGAAGATCCTGATTGAAACTTAATAACTGTGATGAGCTCTTTGGGATGAAAAACATGCGTACATTCTGTTGGTTCTGTAGTTGCTGTAAATAGTGGGTGTTTCTGTTGGTAGTAACGAATTTCTGAATAGGATTACCTTGTTTGTGGCAGAGCACAGAGGACAGACAAAAATGGATGAGTAGTGGTGAAGAACGATATGCTAGAGATAAAAGATAGAAAAGAGTAGAAACATTGAACAGAGAACTGGAAAAAAAGGGGAGGGGGGAAGCAGAAGAGCTGGAAAGAATTTGCCAATGGAAAAATGAAGACCTCTGTTCAGCCTTTAAATGATGGTGCGAACTGAAATGTTGCCATCAATAAAATATGCATTAATAGTTAGCTTACCATCCAGTGTGAAGCTCAATTAAGTCTTGTGAAGAAAGAAAATGTACATAATGTTGAATCTGAAAGCTGTAGGAGTGTATCAGCTTGCCAAAGCTGAAGTATTCCTCCTTAAGAAAAGGTTCAAAAACGTTGTCCTGTGTTGCTTGTCTTTTACTAGGGGATGAGTAGCTGAGGAGTGGCATAGAATGATGTTATCCAAGCTGAAGGTAAAGCCCCTGAAGAGCAGCACGCTCTATCCCGATGTCTTGGGAACTTCCCATGTGGGGAAAGCTGAAGTTCCTATCTGTTGTCTTTGATCTGGGGCAGGAACTTTGGTGTTGGACAAGACCTTGGTTCAGGAAATCTAATGCAAAGAACTACTTGCCGTACAGAAATCTGTATCAACATAAAAGAGATTTAAAAAAAAATGTGCAACTCTAGTATTTTTTTAGATTCAAACTATTATACATTACCCAAAAGCATAATCCTAAATTTCACCCAGGTGACATTTCCTAATACAAAGCTGTGATTCGTGATTGTGTGGTGTTATATCTACTAATATTGCAACATATTCTCATCAATATGATAACTTTCCTACAGCAAATTAAGAAACGACTGGAATTAACAGTTAGGATATGACTGCAATTTATTTTTTTTTTTACTGTTGCAGAATCTAGACTATAAAATGCAGTTCAAAATACATTAGCCAAATAATAGTATCCTTTATATCATTCCATATGTAACTGAGATCTGCAAATAATTTTTTTTTTTCAAAGCATATGCAACAATCAACATTTCATGAGCTCCCTGTGCGTACTTTTCCATTCTGTCTAGTATTTCTCTATAAAGAAAATGCTTGTTTCTACTAGGAGACCGAAGCTGCTCAGCAACTATGGAGATTGATTTAAGAAAAAGTCCTGTTTTTAATGTCATTGCATCTCTCTGAAATAAATATGGCTGAAGCAATTCACTCTGGACATTCGAAGGTTAGGATTTTGCTCTAGAAATTCAGGTAACAACTGTGTATCAATTCATAGTGTTCCCACGTGTTGATTCTGTTGATTGCAGAATCCGTTTGTAACCAAAATCCTCTTGTACTCTCCTATTCTGAGGAACAGAGGACGTAAGGAGGGTAATACAGGGAAAATTCTCGTGGTTTCAGCTAAATCTACTTGGGCAAAAGGTCATATAAAAGTTTCTTTAGCTAAGTGTCTTGAAAATGCAAACAACGTAACCATTGTGAAGAAAATGGTTTTAAAAGGGTTGCATGTGTTGTTGCTCATAGTGCAAGTGGATCTTCATAGGCATTATGGCTCTTGCTTTTAAATACATTTATTTTAAAATGCACGTGATCCTGAAATAAAACTGTCACTAATAATTTAAGATTATGAGTGTTAATTACTGTTGGTGCCTTGTGATAGACTATGACTTGATTTTAATGTCATTTAAAGAGACCCAGAGAAGAAGGATCATCCTGGGGTAAAGGCACAAATTTCCTTTGAGATTTTTTCCTACCTTCAGATTGTGTTAGTGTTACTCTTCTGGCTCTTCAGCCTGTTGTGGATGAGTTAATTAAGGCATGCAGAGTTCTCAGAGTAGTAATCTGTGTTTTATTAAAATGTATACAGTAAGTATTACTGCAATTGACAGACTCAGAGGACAATCAAGCTATAACATGCATCCTGTTCCCGTATTCTCGGGATCTAAAAGAATGACTTCTGCCAGCTGTGAAAAACAGCTGGTTAGAGCCAAAAGGCTATGATAGGCAGGGAAGTGTCCATTTAGTATTGGATGCTGTACACAAATTGCTTGGCTTTTCTGTTGTACTTTTTTGTGCCTGAATTACTAGGTGTTTTGTTTTTTTTTTTTAAATTCAAGCCAACCCTGACTGCATAATGTATCTGAAGAATGGCTCTTGAAATGTTCCTTTGGTGAAAGCAGCCCAGTCGTTGCACTGCTCTGCATCCAATGTAGGTTCAGAAATGGTCTTCTGTAGGAAAACTAAACAAATTGTTAAGTTTCCAGGAATATACTTGTACACAGTAAGAAGAAAGCCATTCTTTATTCATCTGTAACTGGCTGCCTTTTGTTTAAGGTAGTTTCAAGAAGTCTTGGAGATATGCAACAATTTTGCCATAAGGCTATGCTTGCCAAATAGTTGCAGCTTTATCTCTCAGGGGCAGGAGGAGAAAAAAGGAGGCTGGGGGGGGAGCACAAGTGATTAATGTTTAATATTTAAGTCTGGTTGACCTCTTTAGTAACAATACTGTGATTAAGGCTTTAAAACACAAATCCCATTTTCCTAAAACTATAGCTCTTTATCACATCCAAGTCATGGCATTCTCCTCTGGAAGCTGTCACTTAAAAGTGTAATATCTATGGGGGTGATTAATGCCTCCAACGTATCTTTAATTTTCATGGTACGTGTAATTAATCCTTGCAAAACCCCTACAATAAAAGTGATTGTTGTTATTTTATGTAAGGGAAGCAGAGGGGAAAAAATGTTTCAGATCAGATGGAATCAAAATAGGACTGCACCTTCCTCCTACAGGCCATTAAATGAGGCTTTCCTGCGTCTCTGAGCAATACAAATACTTGGATCTCTTGCCTAATGGCTGCTTATTATTGCCTTAATCAGTTGTTGGGCGAGGTTTAAAAACGGACTTTTGAGAGAATAAGGCTTTTTTCTTCTCTCTTGTAACCAAGCAATTAAGACACTGATTACAAGTTACGCACCTGTCTGTCAAGTCCAGTGAATTGTGAATTTGTCACTGTCAGAGTTTCAGAGGGTGGCAGGAAGACTGTGAATGCTCTCTGGCTGGATGAATGGGAAGTTTTCATGGCTGTTGAGGGAGAGGATCTCTACGGCTCGAATTGGCATCTGTTACCCTGGATAAGTACGTCCTGAATTAAAAGATTTAGCTTTAGATTTTTCTTGTTGTGTTGTGGTGGTGTTGGTTCATTTTTGTTTTGTCTTAGACTGGCTTTTACACTGAAGTGCTCAGTTACATTAGAATTTGCTCAGATTGGGTCCATTAGGAGTCTGATGCTTGTGAGAGCTGGGTTTGTGCGTATTGTCTGATTCATGACCTGGTATGGAAGCATTTTTAACCATCCACATCTGCAGCTTTTGGTGCCTGAACTTGGTTGGCGTGGGTTTTATGGTGCCTTTGATGATTTTTGTCTCAGATTTTGGTTTGTAATTCTGCATCATTCTGCTTGTGGATTTGGGCCCCGTAGCCTTAATATGTTTTTATCATTCGGAATATGTTCCTTGCTGAATGTCAGACCTGCCTTGGTGTAACCTTTAGGGCAAGGAAGTGACAAGTCCAGGAAATCCTCTGTAAGCCATAATCATACTGCAGGTTCTGCAGCTGTAGAAGACCGATATATACACAGCTGTGATGTGCATTTAAAAAAATAAATAAATCCATGCTGCAAAACCATACCTGTGATCTCTTCAAACTTGACATAATCTAGGTGTGAACACCCAGCAGCAAAAGAAAATCTCTGTAGAGCCGTACATTCAGAACGCTTTGTGAGGACAGGAGGTCCACGCAAACTTCTGTGGCAGGTCTGTGCGTGAGAGATGCTTTAGTGTCCTTCGGATCCTTCTGTGTGGGATTTCCTCTATGTGGTTCATTTTGTATTTTTTCCTTTTTTTTCAGTGTTAAAACTTCCAGGAAGTTTGACTATTTTTGTAAGAAGGTCACTTAGTCCTACAGAGTTGTGATATCGAGCACAGTATTTTTGGAAATAGATGGATGCTTTTCTGAGTTCCCATTCCCTGCTGTGGAAACTGAGCATGCACAGCTAACACGTTTCCTTTAGGAATCCAATTTCTTGTATGTAGTGTAGCTGCACGGTTTTTTTTGCTGCAACAAAACCAGCAGGATGGTATTTGTGGTGCAGCTGGTGACTTTTTTTTTGTCAATTCCTGCTTCACCAACTAAGCCCAGATGTTTCCTGACATTGCACAAACAATACCTTACATTACTTGTATGGGTTTCGGTAGCCCAGAAAAATAACCGACTGTAAGTATATCTGAGTGATGTGTAGCTTGAGAATTCTGTACCTATAGTTATTACATGATCATCATTCACTGTAAAAAAAAAAAAAAAAAAAAAAGCTTTGCCTTTAATATTATCACGAATAATTCTAAAATCCTAGCCACACAGTAAATAACTTGAATTTACCATTAGTGCTCAAAACTGTCTCTTTTCCCACTGAGAATTTACTCTAATTAATGTAAAATCCACAGTGCTTTTTATTTCAGCTGAATTGTATTGATCATCTATTCTAATGTAAAGCTTCCTTCTCTCTTCCCAAAAGAAGATGGGGGTTTATGATACCACTGCTGATATCATAGTGCCCTCCTATAGTTTGATGGTCAAGAATTCATTTGAATTTCTCTTTGAATGACTCGGCAGCACTCAGCAGTTTAACGCAGTCCAGTAGCTTTGCCATCCCATGAAGGGTGGAACAGTAACTGCTTTATTGAATTCTCACTTGTGTCCTCCCCTATTCCTCTTTCCCAAGCATATTTTGTTCCTTCTGTTGCCCAGAAAATGCCTGTGACTGTAGCTGTATTTTTGTTCTCGTCTCTGTAACGCCTCTTTGCTTGAGATCACTAAATAATAACCATGAAAGTGTATCTGCAAGGCCACAATCTAGGCAAAGTACTTCACTGAGCTGCTACTTGAGGCCTGAAGCACAGCTTGCAAAAACTGAGGTCACTTCAGAAGCTTTCCATATGTATGTTAATACCATAACTGCATGTGGGCTGCAACAATTGTGAAATGATTTTCTGAAGATATTCAGGGTATATTTTCTGTGTTGTTTATTGTTGCAGAGTCCCTTATGTAACTGTCCCACGTTAACCTTATTTGTGTTGACATTCTGAAGTTGGCAGCTCTGTAGCCTGCTTTATAGCTTCTCTCTCTCTCTCTTCCTTTTTCCTTTTTTTTTTTTTTTTTTTTCCCCACTTTAAGCCACATTCTGTGTCCTAGTTGAAAGTGAAAAGGAAAATCTGTGTTCTGATAGTCTTTGTGTAATCGCTTAAACCCTGAATAGTTTCAGAAGATGTTTTCTAGTAGGGAATAGATTCAGCAAATGAATCTTTTCATGAACACGGAGAAACAGCTGATACTTGTTTGCTGTATCATTTCATATAGTGATTTGTCTTTCTTAAAACATTTCCATACAAAATATGTAATAAATGAGCATTGCTGCTCAGTGAGGCATTTGGTTATGTTGCTTAGGTTCTGTTTGAGTTTGCATCACTACTATATATTTATTGAAAATGAGAGAGAGCATGCAAATTAGCACTTGCAACTACTTTTAGTGCAGGACTGTTATGCCAACTCTTTGAACTGGTTCAGCTATTGCCTGTAGCAGCCAGTGCTTTTATCCTTGTCATTCTGCAGTTTCCAATTCTTGTTGTTCGGGGCTATGGGACTTCTTTCTTGCTGTTGCCAGTCTTTCAATATATGTAATAAACATGTCTAGAACTCATTTTTAAGGTGTGCAGTGACAAATTAGAGAATTCTTGTGTATTTTGTTTACTTAATATAGTGTGGGGATAAGAGTCAGATAAATGTATCTGCTGATTTATTGGCCAGACAGTTCCAGGTGTGCACTGGAATAGACAAGCCCTCTTTAATTAAATTGTTCTATTTTCCTTCTTTGTAGTCTCATGTAATCATCAGAATTCCTCCTATACTCCTAAACTGTGTTCTGGTCACTTGGTTTGCTATGCCATGTATGTAACTTACTTAGATGATGTGGTGAACACACTCAATATTGTTTTAAATTCCTTATGATGATGATGGAAAAAATTACCTTATACTGTTACATGACACTAATGTTCTCCCTCTTTTTATTTTCCAGCTGTGTGGGGAAACTTTGTCAATATGAGGTAATGTCTATTATTTTTGTATTTAATATACTTACCTGAAATAAAACGGGTACCATTCTCATCAACATGCATCACTTTATGTCAAGCAGGGAGAAAACATAAGAGCAGCTCACGCTGCTGTTGGATGGTTGCTAAGCAGCTGATACCATTTCTTAAATACAGGGTGTTCAGTCTCAGAAAGGGGTGCAGTGCATGTCTGCTGAAAACCTCATCGAGGGTCTTCTCACATTTCAACATCTTCCTTTGCGTGAGATCATCTTCTGAACTGGGAGATGTTTTCAGGCAAGTTGAAGAGCATAGCTGGGCACGTAGGCTGGGATTCTGCTTTCTTTCGTCATAGACCTGACCGATATATTGGTGACAATACAGACTTAAGCATGGAAAAGTAGCAGGTCATCCACTGTTTACCATAATTCTGTGCCTAGAATTGGAAATAAAGTTTTGAGGAGTTTCTCCCCTCCATAATTAATTGGGAGAGAAGCTGGTGGTTTAACTGCTGAAAAGCAAAAAAATCCTGTGCTATGTCCCCCAGAATTTATGCCCTTAAAAATAGGAAGGCATAACATATAAATGCAAATCATGCAGATTTCACAGTACTGCTGTTTGATTGCAAGTGTCCTCTGGAAGAGAAGGTGAAGAGGATATGAGGACACTGTGTTCCCCACAACAAAGTTTTGCGCATAGGGGACAAAATATTTCAACGTGTTGTTCCGCTATTAAAAGGCTTAGTTATTCTGTTACTGTGCTTAGCAGCACAGAATAAAGGAATTTTGAGGCAAATTAAGAAAATTACTTAGTTTCATGTGGACTCTGCTTTACCCAGGAAAGCTTGCTGTGGGATCTGTTCTTGTCCCAGGCTGTCAACTTTACTTTTCTTGCAGTTTCCCACCCTTGCTACGAGAAGTGTTCAGCTGTTAGCTGAACAGCTGCTGAGCTACTGTGGCTTTCAGATGGAGATATCATTTAGATTACCATGTTATCTCATGATCACCCAACTATGGCAGCTTAGCAGCTGTTAGGTGAGCAGCTGAGCATTTCTGAAGGAAGGACCCTCAGTGGTTTGAGGAGGACAGGCTGTCATGGGATCCAGAGTGTTGGTTCCCTGACAAGCTGTCCTTAGTAATCCTGCAGTTATCTGCATCTACCTTCTTATTTGAGAAGTCCTTTACAGAAAAATTTCTGAAGATCTAATGTTGGGACTCAGTCAATAACATTGTCTTTGTTAGGGTGGAAAAGCTCATTAAAAACTAAACTAGAGTGCCAATACTTAAGCTACAGGATTTCTGAATAAACAATACTGGGTACCTTTTTTTTTCTTGGGAAAACATTTGAAGCATTCACATGAATTTATAAAAACACTCCAGATAACATGGTATGAATTTATTATTTGCTGCTATTAAAAAATAAAAAAATAAAATTCATCATGAAAATATGGTTCAGGGACCGTGTCTCAGCCTATTAATGCACTCTACTGATACGACAAATCCATTCAGTGAGGTTTTTGCCTTAGTAATAGACTGAACTGACTTTAGTAACAGAGTTTTAATGAAGGGTATGAAGGGAATCATTGCTCCGACTTCTAATGGTGTGGCATATATATATCTGCTTAACAAAGGGCCTTCTGTTTCCTTAGGTGTTATGACTGCAGGTCCCAAGTAAAGGAGCTCTGTTTTATTTGAAAGAACTCCATTTTATGTTGGATACCCATGAATCCTCTAGTATGCAAAAAATTACTACTGTAAGGCTTGATAAATAATTCCCCTTTCAGAAAGTTTAGTTTGGGGAAGGAAAAAAAAAAGAATTATGCAAACTTAAGGAAAATTATATAGACTAGATGCAAGAAGTAAAATATTCTACAGTTGTTGAAGTTTACCTAAAGAATGGATACACTAATTAAAATATTTTACACAATTACATGCTAAATAAGACCACATAACTTTATGCAAGACACTAACATCTTAGGCAATCCTCTGTTTTCACAACTTACACTGAAGGACGTCAAGGTATAATCTTGGATTCATTTCAAATGAGTGACGTGCAAAAAGTTAGCATTGCCCATCAAATGGTCACTTAAGGTAAGTTTCAGTATAGGTTTTTTTCCTTGTTTTGTGAAAATTCAAAGTCAAAGCTAGGCACGTGTCCTCTTCTCTCTTTTAGATTGAAATTGTAGTTGTGGCATTGAGAGAAAATGTTCTGTTAGCATACAGTGAACTTGCACCCTCAAGAAGACATCTTAGGCATTCAGATAGTAAAACTACACAAAAACACTTCTGCTGACCCTACCTTGGTGCAATGATTAGACACTTTTCTGGTTAATTTAATTTTCTTTGTAAAATGAATGCCATCTTCAGTTTTATTACTTTTTCCTGCGGGCTTGGTTCTGTTTCTGCCAAACTTTGTGACAAGACTGTAGCTGTTTTCAGTGGGAATTGGACCAAGCACTTTCATTTACTCTGAGTATGCCTATGAAATAATACTAACTTAGGATGCTGTGAAGATACTGTTTTAACAGGAAAAGCTTGATGTTGGTGCAGTGGAGCTAACATTGCTTTGGTATGAATTATGTTTTTTTTGTTTTCTTGCTAACAGGTCTCTCCAAGAAAATGGGGATCAGAAAGTGGAAAGTAAAATAGAGGAGGTCAGTTTTCTAATATTTTTTTTGTTCTCTTTTGAAGACTCAATTTTTCATTTCATATTGAAAGGGACTAGCTCTGTCATTACTCTCCATTCCATTAAAATCAAAGCATTAGATTTATGCATAACAGCTTTTGAACTCTTACAGATTCACGTAGATATGACTTTCTGGAAATAAAAAGGGTACCTCTAAATCTTTCTGGAAGTTATAGCTCTAGAGGTAGTCTTGTTTGCTGCAGAGACTTTATAGAGACCTCCTGACAACTGACTTTCTTGAGTATAGGACATGCACAGATTGTTTCCTCTATCACCCTTCCAAAATATTAAGTATACGTAAGTTTAAGTCAAAATTTGAAACCTTACAAACATGCTTTGCTTTGTTGTCAACTCATGAGCAAATATAGCTGTATTTGTGTTTGGGACTAGTTTGCACTGACAATGCTTCAAGGACAAGTGCTGGCAATACAAGTACTACAGTAGGCATGGGTATTGAGCATGCTGGTGGTTCTGAACTTCTTCATCAGCATCTCTGAATTTATTTCAACCTCAGTTTGCTGTGAAATACTATGAAAGTTCACAAACAGGTCTTTCTCCAGGTGAGTTTAGGCTTCCAATATAATAACAAAATAAAGAATTGAACAGATATAACTGTCCTTAGTTATATGTTATATATATCTTTTATACTCACCTTGAGGTGAGTACTTGCCACCCCTTTTGTGCGTGTTGGTGTGACCATGCTTATTTAGTCTGGTCTGCGTAGTGTCTTGTATTCCTACAGCTTTGTAAAGCAATCGTTCCTCAGGATACAGAAAGAAGCCTAATGAAATTGCTTAAAATTTGGGGAAGGGCTATGTTCTTAGGTCATGTCTGTTGCATTCTTTTTTTTTTTTCAGCTTTTTGCTGAAAAAAAAATGCATTTTTTTTGCATTCATTTGTTTTTAATTCTGGTAAATATTACAACAAACATTCTGAAAATCTCAGTTGTTTGGGAATGGTGAAATGCTTGAAATTTAGTGGGTGAAATTTTTTGGGATCAGAGTTACTTCTCTGAGAAGTTAGGCTTGTCTGGATCTTGTTTTTAAAGCTGTAGTTGTACACAGTACTTTAAACTGTCAAAATAAGTATGGCTGTTTCAGGAGCTATTTGCTGCTCCACAGAGCCAGATGCTTGAGGAGCTTAAAAGAAAATGCAGTATTTCTCTCTTAACATGAATATTCAGATTATTTCAGTTAATTCATGAATTTCCTGAGTTGTCTAGCTCTAACCATTAGTATTTGTGGGAAAACTAATGGTCGTTGGATGATACGTTTCTATTTAATACCTTTTTGAATGATAATCCTTTGATAGCTATCAATTTACATATGTCCCTACACGGTAAATTTTGTGACAAACTTTTAGTAAGCTTAATAACGAGATTACAGGGACTTGCTGATATTTGGCAGGAATGTTAGAAATTCAGGTCCTGTAATAAAGAACCTGAAACTGATGCTGACTTAAATGATTCCCTCTTTCAAAGCAATGAAAATACAAAACAGAAGTATTGGTAGGTGAATTTTATTTTTTCTAATGAATTTCCATTTATTAAGATTTTTTAAAAGACTAGTAAACTAAAAACATTTCCTCAAGTTGTAATGTAAAACATGATACTTCTTTAAATTCACATGTTCTGAGAGAATTGTAACCTTTGCACTGGTGCTAATGTCTCTGCTTCTGTATTTACGTCCACTTAAATAGGAATCATAACGGTGGATGTTCATATCACAAAGCTATGGTACTCATAGCTTTGGATGTTCTTTTGAGCAGCTGCATTAGCTTTGAAGATGCTTTACTTTTAGTGGTAAGCTTAAGGGTATTAGGTGATTTGATTTTGGGGGAAAACTGCCCAAGGATTTTTTGACATAAAGAATGCTTTAAGATAGAAGTTTCTTGGATTATCTTTTGTGAAGCTCTTTGTAAAGACTGCCATGGTTTTTGCTCTGAAGTAACTTCCTATATGAATGTTTTGTCATATGAATCTTACCTCTTCTTCAAAGTTTAAATACTATTCCTTTATTTTTAGGCTGTTGCACCTCTAAGGGAGAAAATCCGAGATCTAGAAAAAAGGTATGTGGTCTTTGCTTGGTTTGGGAATCAGTTTAAAAGTGCAATTTCTGCTTTGTAGCATTAAATTCTGTACCTTGTAGGCTAGAGATACATATTTTGCGTATGCCTTCAATCCTTTTGGATTTTTGTCATATCTGCGTTAGGATGGGCCCTTGAATGCCAAAGGACATTAATGCTTAGGGTAGTCAGGGCTGAATAATCCCATCAAAGTAACTGTGAGTACTAAATTCTTGTCAAGGTCAAATCCTGTGAAGGAATTTGCAGATTTTAGTGCTGCCGGTGAACAGTTTACCATGGTTTAGTAAGTCTAGTACAGGTATGTGCTGAAATACATTGGTTTCAACTACAAGAAACTGGAGGTGTTTTACCTTACATTTCCCATGCTTGTGATCGCTTACCATGGTTCAGCTAATGTACAACAATTTGCTTTTGAATCTTGTTCTGTGCACGTGTTTTGGATGAGCCCAACAGACTGACTTCTCTTAGGATTTGTAAAGGAATGTGATATCTTGAATTAAATTAGATAATACAGTTGAGAAATGCAGACAAGCTTTTTGGTGAACCACAGATGGTAAATGTGGTAGATTTCTATGCTTGCTCTAGTTCCACCACTTCTTGTGCTGTTTGAGTCCACTCTGCAATATCATTTCCTCCCTCATGTGGCACCAGAGCCATTCGAATGCTGTTAGTAAACTGGATGGGGAAACTATACATTTCAGTGTCTCTTCACAAGCAGGTCCCTCACACTCCAACCTATTTGCCTTTCAGCCAGATGCATTCTCCAGTCTGGGGAAACTGGCCGTTGTTGGCAGGAGGACACTGCTGGTTTTGACAGTGATACTGTTTCACGGGTGACGGAGTCCATGTCCCAAACAACCAGCCGGGCTGAGAATGCTGCATTACAAAGGGCCAGGTCTGGCCTTATTTAAGCCAGTGCCAGTAAGCCTGGATGGTTACATACGGCATACTGGTGGTTACCTGCTGTTTCATTTCAGTAAGAACGCTGATCTGATCATTGATCTCTTAATATAAGTATGGATTTCATGGGTCGAACTAAACAAGTGATGCAGTGGTGAAATTATAGAGAAATGATTTTATGTTCAGATTAAATTTTTGATGCACTGTCTCTGTTCAATTGACTTGGTTAATCTTTACTGACAGCCCAGTATATCTTCAATTTCAGTTGTTAGTAATTCAGGTATTTCCTTCTGCCGTTGTGGTAGGGGTATCCTGGTTGGCTTTTTTTTGCTTTTGTAATTGTTGCATTTTTCCAAATGAGCAATGGGTAAAACCATTAAGTTAAAGCTTTTGTCAGGAGCCATCTAAATGCTCATTTCACTTGGAGTAGCGTGTGCAGTGCATTAATGTTTCTTGTTTCAAATGTCTAGCAAGTCACTAACAATGAGCAGAAAGAATGAAAATATATTTTACCTCTGCAGGAACTGATCTGGGAATCATATTTATAACAATAAATAATTATTATTTATATATAATTATATTATCTGCTGGTTCAGCTGCATGCAAGATGTTGCTGGTACTAATTTTCAAATTTTGTATCTACATAAAGAGGTGGTATGCAACTATTCACTAATAGATGCCCGAAGGCTGATCCTGCTTGCAAAACTTATTCTCTAGTGTCAATGTTTTTTTACCTCATAAGCTGATTAGAATCTGAAATCAAGCCATCTTCATGCATTTGGGAAGCAGGAAAGTCAAGAATTCCTTAATGCTAGTCTCATGACGAAAGGTTGTTTGACAAGCTAAAGTTGGAAAGCTTTTATTAATGATTTGCACAGCAAAAAGCATTGCTAGGCCTAGTGTATTCATCAAAGCAAAACTTACACTTAAGCTGTTGCCAAAAGATGAGCATTCTGCTGGATCAGTTCCAGACTCCTGAACGCTGCCCCTGAGCCATTCCTGGTGTAACGGAAGGTGCAAACATCGTTGGGACATTCCTTTGGCAGCAGTGTGACTTCGTTATGGACTAATGTAACCTTGGCCTTAAAAATGGAGGGGACTGACTTTTACCTCACATCCAGTTACTTGACACTTACCTTTTTTAAAAACTTGATAAACATTCAACGTGTTTTCAACTCTCGTTATTGGTGGATTTGCCCTTCTCTCACTGGAAGGCTGTTTTACATGTATGTATTATGCTTACGCACTGCTGTTTCTCATTGTTTCACCTTAAATCAAGGAAATAAGGTTGCCCTTAGTGATCCCTGTAGTGATGGGATACAAGGCAAGTGTAGGTAGTTCCTTCTTTCAGTTTTCCTGTATGGGTAATGTTGGAAGATTCTGCTGCATATTTCACCTATCCACAAAACTGAAAATGGCTTTAACTCTGGGATGACAAGTTGTCACAAATACAGAAGCACTGTGCTTTCTCTTAATTTCCATTGGGCCAATACTGCAAGCTAGAACCAGAGGAGATGCTTCAGAATCAGTAAGTGTAGAGTCAGTTCAATCAGAGTCTGTGAGTACATGTAAACGTAATCTCAGTGTGAACGTCGGATGTAAATATCTCCTGCTTGCTACATCTGATTGTATCTCTAGCATGTGGGCTTCCTGGAGAAGAGTAACCGCAGTTTGATTTTTGTCAGGTGTCACACTGGTATTTAGTAAGCATAACATGAGCTATTGAAATATTGCTGGGACTAAAACGCTACTTAACTTAAAAAAAAAAATCATACCTTCTTCACACCTTCATTTGGAGGTGTTTGTTGCCATATGCAGAGTGCATGCCAGTGAGGGGGAGAAAAAAGTAACATAATTCTGTTACTGTGTCCATAAAAGCATTTAGGGCTCTGAACATCCATTTTGAAATTAAGAGAGCACCAGAGATTCATCGGTCACATAATTTTATTTTAGAATATTTTAGTTTTGATTGAATTATTCTGAAGAATGTGAAAAAAATAAATAAAGTGAAAGTAGCTTGTAGACCATTAAGACAACATCAGTCTATTCATTTTTTTTGAGAAGAAAATTAAGATTAGCTTTCAGACTGAATAAGGTCTCTTGTTTGGAGGAAGAAAAAAAAAAAGGTTGAGCCATCTTAGAGGGTTTCCTCAGCATTCTGCTTGTAAACATTACATTGATTACACTGAAATTTTAAGCAGAGTTGTTTGAAGTCAATGTGGTAAGTTAATAGAATTTCCTTTCCAGATTTTTATAGAAGGTTGCTTGCTTTTTAAAACTTCAAAAAATAAAAACTAATTGCTCACGTTTTATGATTGTATTCTCTTGTGATGTCATGCCTGGCTCTAGGCCTGTTCTCAACAGATAGAAGAAGCCAAGTGATTCATACTCGAAAATCACTTAAGCAGAAGGTTAAAAGCACTTCTTGCTGTTCAGTTTTTATATTTTTCATGGTGCTTCAACAAAACATAGGTAATTTCTCATGTTGGTCTAGATTCTTCTTTAGATAAAAGGAGTAAGCATGGCCTTACTTTGAGTATTGGGCGTTGTCAGAATAATGTTTCATAATTCAAAGAAGCAAAGCTGAAACTTATATGATTTTTATTCTTTGTTTTGATTTGTTTTTTAGTTTCACCCAGAAATACCCACCAGTGAAATTTTTATCAGAAAAAGATCGTAAAAGAATCCTGGTAAGTTTGAACTTACTCAAGGGTTGTGCTTGGGAAATAAGAGCTTGGTGGAATGTAATCTGTTTTACAGGATTAATTAAAAACCATGAGCAGGGTTAAAGTAAAATACTTTGGATGTTGTATGTGCTGCACAGGGTATAGGCTAGGGATTCGCTTACCCTGCGTTGATGTTCTCAAACACAGCATATGGATTTTAGACTTGGGCTCTGGTTTAGAGGCTTGACTTGCTGATTAAGCTACTGTTCTCTGCTTCTAACAGCTTAGACCTGCATCGCTAGACCTGCGTTCCCAAGTGGCTTAAACTTGCAGACTGGGAAACTTTAGGCATGTCTTGGCAGAAAGTTTGTATGGTTGAATTGAACAAGTCATAAGGCTAAAAGAGTAGCTGCTCTGCAGTACTGTTAAGAAGGAGCAGTTAGACTGAGGCAGTGTGTATCTCTTATCTTCTCTGTTTCTGGTATTTTGAAGCATCACAGACATTTTAGGATGGGAGAGGAGGACAGGTTTAGTCAGGACAAGTAATAGTCCAAGGCATCTTTAAATTCAGCAAACTGCTGTGACATCAGCTTTACAGTTTTGTCTACAAACACTTTTGAAGTTAGCAGTGTCTTAAAATTTTTCTTGTTTTCGTCTGTCCTGGACAAAAAAAGAATGTCTTTGTTTCTGAGAGGCAGTGGAAATATAGCTACCTAAGATACATATTAAGAGCTTCTGCCTCTGTAGTAGAGAGCAGAATCTACGACAAATCCCCACAAAAGTGCTGAAATTTCGTGGTTTTGCCTTGACACTTCAAAATTTTGACAAAACACTGAAAAGATATAAGTAAAACCAAATGACTTTATTGCTATTGCAAAACTTCATAAAGAATGTGTTACTACATTTTATTAGTTTAGTTTAAGTTCATATGTTTATGGCTGCCTGAAGGGGATATAGGTTTGTAGGCTTCCTGATTCCTTGTTGAAATTGGAAGGCGTAATGAGGAAAGTAACAGCCTTAATTCTGAAAAGTCCTAAATAGTGTGCTTATGCATGCAACTGTAACAATGTTACCTCAACGTCCTTTTTTTGGTATGATAAGGTGTTTACAAGAAAATTATCAGTGCAAGCTGTTAATGGATTATGGAGCTCTTTACTATTTTTTAACTTTGCCACTTGAAGGTATTGGATATCTTGCTGAAGTTCATTGCTTCAACAGAGATGGCAAATAGTTGGAATGGGAGTGTTTTCTGCAGACCTGGAGGTGAATAGCTTTTTGATGTCTGCATTCTGTAGAGATTAAATTATTAAACAGAGAGCTGGCCAAAAGGATGACTGAGTTGCATAGTCATTTCTTCTGTACTGCAGTTGGGAACTAGTTCAGTGCGCGCTCATTGGCATTCACAAACCTGCTGCTCAAGTGGGCAGTTTCATTCATCTATAATGTTCGTGTCATCGTGTAGGAAAAATTTTGAATAGTTGAATTCAGCATATAGAAGACTTGTGTAGACCTTGCATGGCACTTCAAAATTTGTCAGGAGTAAACAGAAAGAACTGGTGAGCCAAGTGAAGTTTGGTAGATGATTTGTTTCATATTTTGATGATTCTATGTGTTTTTTTTTTCCTAAACCATTCTAAGTTCTTATTTTCCCTGAATGCAGTCTCCAGCTGCAAACCTGCAGATATCCACAACACTGATGTGAGCAGACAGCAGTTCTAGCAGTTCTTTGCTTATTCTGTACCTATTTGCAGATGATTGCTAGTAGCAGCGATATCTCAGCTAAGACTGGATACTCCAGCACTTTCTTTCAAAAGAGCTTAAGTTCATTGAACTTCGTCCTGGGGTGTGTGATTTGTCTGCTTGTTCACTTCTCTGAAGTGACTAGGCAAAAGGCTTTTCTGTGCAAGAGAAGGATTTCTGGTGATTTTGTGGATGAAAGCGTTGGCGTAGGCTCAGTGTGTTGTGGTTTTTTTTTTTCCTGAATTGAATATGGTAGACCAGTAGAAACACAAAACAACAACAAAATTAGTGCAATTTCCATATGGGACACTAGATGTTTTAAATCTGATTGCAGAGAGCAAAAATAAACCGTATAGGAAATAGACAAGTATTTAAACACATCCACTGCAGGAAATTATTAGTAATGTTTGTGCCTTTCCATAGATGCTGAAGTTAAAAAGCATATTGGCACTGTTAAATTATATTTTTATATAAAGTTTTGTTAAAGAATGTTTATTTAAGCCCTAGGTGCTGCTATTTCAATTCTGATATGGAAATGATTCATGTACAGTATATGATTTTGGAGATTAATGACATTGTAATTTGCAGGAAGTCATATTTAGAAATGAAGTACATTAACCTTGCTTTTATAAGCAATTACAGGAAGGTTATGTTGAGAACTTCAGTGAAAAATGATCTTTTTAATGTAGCCTCAAGTAATGATAAAAATTAATTTATGTAGCTGTTTACTTTTCCAGGGGAAATTCAGCTCCTTTTCCAGGTAGTTCATTTTCAATACCTATGGAATTAGCATGTTAATGAAGCTAATACAGATTTATCATAGAAACGACTTACAGATTTAAAATAATTGTAAACTTCTTTCCGAACAAAATTGGTTTGTGCTTTTTTCCTTTTTTTTTTTTTTTTTTGCTTGCATATGACAGAAGAGTGCTGCTGTGCTGCTACGTGCAGTGTCTGGTTGGGTTAGGAGATGAAGAAGACACCTTCAGCATGTTTTGCTACACTGAGGGTATACAGCAAACATTGAATTTGTCTTCTCTGGAATGCCGGAAATAGAAGTAGCAGCAGGGAATTTTGTTGGATCTCGATTGAAGGAACAGGTTCATAAGCTCTACAGGAAACTTTGGTCCTGGTCACCACAAAAAGACAAACCCCTTGGAATGTTCAACAAGGCTGCTGTTCACTCCCAAGTCAGGATAAGCTTAGGGCAGTAGGTTTTCTGTGCATTTTTTTTTCCCTTAGTAAGTGGTATTACCTGGCAAAGGGCTGTTCTTGCTCAGTTACTGCCCTCTCTGTGCTCATAGCATTATGCCAGAAACCTGTTCCTCCCTCCTGTCTGTTATGGGATTGTGGGAGCTCTGACATTGTTGCTTTGTTTTAAAGAGGGCTTCTCCTGAATCTTCTTTCTCCTTCAGGTTTGTCAAGGAACTGAATTACATACTGAATCTGGAAGCACTGACTAACCCAAAAGAATGCCAAATAGGCCAACTAAGTGGTTCTTTTATTAACTGGTACAATGTCTTTAACACCAATAGCCCTGAGTTTTTAATATGAAAAAACAATTGTGGGAAAACAAGAAGTAGAAGGCTGGGGTTTAGAGAAGAAAGCAGATGTCAGTCTTTTTTTTTTTTCCTTTTCAGTTTTTGTTAGCTTTCTATCTGCCTTTATTTCTTTCCTGATTATGAAATTAAAAAAAAAAAAAAATCTGCTCATCTGGTGTTTGCAGCAGTGGATGGGGGGAGAGGGCAGGATAAATATCTTCACTTTGTGCCAGTCAAAGCTTAAGAACTTCAGGCATTTATATCATTCTGCGCACAGTGCTTGGTCATTGTAGCACACTATCCATGCATTAGATTCCTCTTTGATAGTATCACTATGCCCTTTTGTTTGGCTAGTTGTCACTGCAACTGAAGAATGGAAATGAACAGCTGAATCACCTTTTCAAAATGTAAATTTGATCATGTAGTCATATAATAGAGCTGATGCTACGTTGGGCTTTTACCTTCATTCTTTAAAAGTGTTTGTCTGTCATCTTTGTGTATTCTTATAAACAGTTTATGAAGTGCAGAGAAAGTGATTGCTTCCATAGATATGTCTGTCTGGATGTGTCACGCAACGTGGAGCCCTACTACTTGCAGTGTTTACTGCTTGAATACTCTGTTAGTGATTTTTGTTGTTGTTTACTCTTAATGACATACAGAAAGGGGGAAAAATAAAGAACTTGATTACTTTAACTCTAATATGGAACAAGAGCACTATATTTAAAATATTTTATTTCTGCTTATTTCTTTACAGTAAAGCATCATAAAGTTCCAAGACAGGCAAGTGCTGTATGTCAGAGTAAATGGTACAAGAGGCTGCAAACAGAATGATAGGATGTGCATACACATCCTGTCATAATAGGGTTGTGGATGCATTAAAACAGAAAAGGAATAGTTTGGGTTTTTTTCCGCCTCTGAGAGGTGAAAGAATTTGTAGTACTTAGAACACCCAACATGCCTTCCATTTAAAGCAGACAGAAGCTGGATTTGATGTTTCTAATATTATAAATCTTTCACAAAAATAGCATGGACTTTTTATTTTTTTTCTCAGAAATGGGAATAGTGAAGAATTCTCTTACCTTTTTGGGTCTTTTTAGATCTTTCTCTCACATAAAAAGGGCACAATCCATTTTGAAGGAAAAAATAGGAAAGATTCTAATCTGAAAAAAAGTGATTTTGTTGATATGAATAGTTAGCTGAACTTGTAGGCTGACAGTGATGAAGCATGTCAAGCACCTCTTGAAATTCTAGATGCCCTAAATATTGGGTTAAAAAAAAATTGAACATGGAAATGGAGATGTTTTCCCCTGGAGTAAGTAAGGATCCGAAAGCTACTGTTCTTTTGTTTTCATGCTGTAGACTTTGTCTGGTGTTTCTGTAAAAAGAAAAAGAAATTTATACCAACTGTCCTAACGCAGATAACTGGAGGAGCAGGGTTTGTGGGTTCTCATCTTACTGACAAACTAATGATGGATGGCCATGAGGTTACAGTTGTGGACAACTTCTTTACGGGCAGGAAAAGAAATGTGGAGCACTGGATTGGTCATGAGAACTTCGAACTGATAAATCATGATGTCGTTGAGCCCCTGTACATTGAAGGTGAGTAGTTTCTACCTTGGTATTTGCTCTTGGATGTGCTTTACGCTGATAAGTGTGTCTGTAAAGAAATTAACTTTGGGCACTGACTTCTGGATTGATCTGTTACCAATATGCTTTACTATTAGCCTGATTTCTGTGACTAGTGTGGGGTGAGAGATTAAGAACACTCGTCTGTGAAATCAGTTCTTCCTTTCTGACTAGATGGGAGGAGGAAGTTTTCAATATTTCCTTCATGTGACTGATTTTGTGAGAAGACAGGATGCCAAAAGGTCAGGCTGTCTGTCCCACCCATTGCCCCATGTCCCTGTGTGCATGCACATGCTTACGCAGAATCTGGGTTCTGTGTCTCCTGAGCTGAGAAACTTAATTCAGGAGTGTGTAGTTACTGCAGACTGCATACATCTGCAGCTGTGAATGGTCAGTTGAGAGGAACATAAGCTCTTTCACAGAGCAAGTCGACTTGCTTTTATTAGTTGCCTTACGTTTCTTCTATGGAAAATAGTGCTCCTAGTTTAGGTAAGAGCATTCCACAGCTTGTGGAATAGGAAAATGACAGCATTAATTCCTGCAGTTTTCAACAAAAAATGAAGAAACAAAGATGTAGAAGTAACTCAACATCTAAACTTGCTGTGAGCCTCAAACTATTATGCCAAACTGTAAGATGACGTTAACACGGCTGTATTTAAAATATATGCATTTGTAGTCTTTTCTTTGGGAATATATCAGTGTATAGTGAGTCAATGAAAAGGTTACTGTAATTCTGCTGGAGTTCTGGTGATTTTTTCTCCCTTCCTTTAGACTTCTGTAGCAATGTAATTGTTTCATTTGTTAAAACAATGGATCTGGGGCTATTTTTTTCCCCATTTATTACTTATGCTGCAGTTTAATGGGTCAAATTTCACAGGAGAAACCTCTAGTAATTGCGTCTCTTGTACTGTTGCTAGTGATGAATTCCTGACAACACTACTGAAACAATTCTGCAAAGGTGTTCCTTCTCTGTTCTGATAATGCATTGGTTCAGTTACTGTCTGTTACTTTATTTCAAACTTTTGTTTCCACTGGTGGGATAATGGAACTAGGATATTAATTGGCTCCAGGCGCTGTAGTTTATACCTCAGCCAGATGGGCTTTCCTAATTCCTCTGTTACCTTCTTTCTAACTGATTACACTCAAGAACTTTTCAGATAACTATCGGTTATCAGATGCTCAGTTACTGGGCACTAATGAATGTGAATTCTGAGATCCTTTTGCTACATGTCCCGTTCTTTGTGTAATAAAGACGCATTAATTCTTCGTGTTACAGTGATAACATGTTATAACGTTATTCAGTAGGCAGTTTATTGAATTTCTTCTCATCCTCCAACAACATAAATTAAACCTCATGTGGCTAAATATCAAAATAAAATTGGCTAAAAAATAAGATAAAATTAACTTCAATATATCAGTATAGCAACTTGATAAATTGTTGTTCAAGTTTAAAAACAGTGCAGGGTTTGGTGTCAAGCATAAGAAAGGAGGGGAAAAAAACAAGTTGAGGTAGTGAGGAATAGTTATTGTAACAGATTAAAAAGTTGTCTCTTTTTATTCTGACATATGGATAAATACCTCTTATTTTAGTCCCTGGTAGTCCTTTTCACTTGGAAATAGAAATTAGAATGAGTGGGAAGTCTTGAAGGTTTTCAGCTGAAGAATTCCTATTTATACGCTATCCTGTTTGAAAAAGTTCATATACGGATGTTTAACACTTGAATTCCTGAGAAAGTAATCGGTACTTTGTTTTGGAAGGTGACCTCATTTCTCATCTAGAAAGAATAATGTCTGTGCTGTTAATATGGAAAGTGAATTTAGTTTCAAAATGTGTAGCTTTCATTAACTATCTTAATGAATTATTTAGCTTCATAGTGATGCTTACGTAGGATCTGCAAGTAATTATCTTTGATCCATGACACATGAGGTGGCACTCAGCATTCTTGGATCTTGGTCTGGGCTGGCCAGACAGAGTGGTAAACCACCAAGATACATGTTTCATTTCTTAGCCCTGTGATAACTATTGTTAACTGTAGTGCTGAATGACTTTGTCTTCCTCCAGTAGAATTTTTGTTGCTGTAGTGTTTGGGGAAGGTGTCAGCAGAGAACTCACAAGGACCATGTAGTTTTCACTTGACCTTTTCAAGGAAAAAAGCAAAGGTGCTGAATTCTGTAATGAAAGTAGTTTAAGAATCTTGAAAGGCAGGACATAATCAAAAACAAAATGTGAAAAGAAAAGTTGTAAAGCTTTGCATAATAGTTATGTGAACACTTTTTTTTATTGTGCTTGAGTTGTGCGTTCATGAAGTACGTGGGATTTTTAAAGAGATTTTCTTTTCAACCTAACTGTTACGTCAAGGTTTAAAAGGTTTAATCCACTAATAAATGTGTTTTTTTTTTTTTAGTCCGAGATGACAACTGTCTTTTCTAAAGGGTTACATATAAAGAAAGGAATCTTTTCTGTTATATTGGAAAAAAAAAGTATAGAAATCCACCTTTGTTTAATCTTTTTACCTCTTATTCTTTATATTCCTTAATATTACAGGCTTTACAAGATGTTTACTTGAGAGCACTGTGGATCATGTTCCTGTAAACTTTAGTGTAAAGAGACATAGCTGTTAGTTGGAGAACAGAAGAGAATGAATGTATGAGCTGGTATTACTGTGATCTATACACTTCTTGGTAACAGAATTGCATTAAAAACTACCCAATGAAATTTTAGATTAAATGTATATAGGACAGAAATAACGTACTTAATTAGTTTACACAGGGACTTGAGCATCAGTGCTGTCTTGTTTATACTCATCTTTGCACTAGGGTTGACTGTATGTCTGCAGAAAAAAAAAAGATTTAAATTTTTAAATGATTTCACTCGTCCTCTGAAGTATGTATTTCTGCTGTGAAAATATCATTTTACTCACATAAATGGGGCAGAGGCAGCTGATTTCAATGTGAAGTTAAAAGATACTAGTCCTACCACAAACTGGGCATCTAAAAGCAATTGGTATTTCCATCCTCATGATTGAGGTCTGATTATCAGCTGCCTTTAGGTGCACACACATTGTACACAGTAGCTATAGGAGCTGAATAAGAAAACATCAGACAAAAATGCATAGCCCATATCCTTCTCCCACTGGCTTTTCTTCTTCCTGCTTCCTCGGCAGCCTTCGGAAGCCTTAAAACAAGCATACAAACAACTTCCTACAGCTAACTATAAATGGCTGGAAATACAAACTCGTTTTCTTAATGTTAACAATGAATCAGACGCGTCTGGTTAGAGCCATGGATTTACTGTACAAGCATCAGATGCAAAATGATTCTGTGGGGCTCTGATCTTAGACCACATTATTAAACCAGTGCCACCAACATGCTTTTGCTACAGAATATTTTGTACTGGCTGGGGTTGTCATTCCTGCACCGTCTCCAACGCTGTCGTCTGTTTAGTGACCACCAACATATTCTGCCTCACCCTGAAGAGGCAAGGCAAAAAAATGACACTTTGAGGCTAAATCCAACACTGTCTTCCCAAATGTATGTTATATAAATATTAAAATCAATGAAAATTAACAATTGTCACAAATTCAAGCATATAGTTGAACTGAAACAGATTAAGTTTCTAAAGACTTTAATTGGAGTAAGTGAAGTTCCTGTTCACAACAGATTTCTGTTTTGTGAAGCTTTTATTCAGTTGACACACCTGTAACTAAGGCATTTCTATTTTGCAATGTCTTGCTTTGCTTGAGAAGAATCTGGTCTTTAGAAATTCGAAACTTGCCCTTTAGACTTCAGGTGTCACAAAGTAACTCAAGCTAACTCAGACCTTGTAAACATACCTTCTCCAGTTTAAGCCTTTCCTGGTCAATGTTTCTTTATTTTATCACTTGTCTGGTAAAGTGCTTGCCAAAATACTTCTTGATGCTGTGTTCACAGTTGCTGACAGAGTTCTAGCACCTGATGTGAGTTACAAAAATCTTGCAGAACTTAACTGTTTTTTTGTTGTTGTTGTTTGTGTTTTTTTTTGTTTTGTTTGTTTTTATTCATTTTTGGTCCATACCCATTTACTTAAAGCTTTGCATGTTCTTTCACCCAGTCATTTTCAATTAATCGCACTGCGGTTTAATTGCAAAGTCATCTCAAGGCTTTGTAGTCACACAGTTGGATGTTGTAAAGCATTTATAGGTATGGAGGCAGGAAAGTATTTGATTCTCCTTTGACAGAATAGGGCTGGGCAGTAAGTTATGGGACTTCCATGCTTTTGAAGTGACATTTTCCCTCCACAACAATTTCACCAAAGTCTACTGAAAAGATTTAGAAAGGGTTGTGAAGGAATAAGGTGGAAAGAAATAGCATCAAACTCAGGTGAGAGGTCAAGTCTTGTGGTGGCTTTAGTTGTCACTTGGTTTCATTTCTCTGAGCCACCTCGTTGGAAGCAATGTGCGTACCGCTGAGAGCAGCAGTGAACGGCTTCTCTGGGTGTTTCTTTCATAAGCTTTCAGTCTACACTTCTTTGGTATTGTGATGGTACTGTGCTGCAAGGAAGGGATGCTCACATTCTGAGACGTGACTCGAGACATTCATGGAGTTTGTTTGTATTCAGGGAGCACTGCATGTGGCAGACAGCATCCTAAAAACGTCAGTAGCATTAGCAGTGCGGGTAGGACTTTGGATCAAGCCTGAAGTGGGAGCTCGCTGCCCCCCAGCACTTGCTCTGTCAGGCCACCTTTGGTTATTATTCTTGTTGCTGCTGGAGGCTGCATGCTGTGGAAAGTTCTCTTTTGGTACTGCACTGTATTTGCTAGTGAATGGAAATATTTTTTTATTGACAGGAGAGCAAATAGCTCTGCTACATGAAGTTATATTTTTCTCCGCTTCTTAATGTGAGAATAAGTCCTCACCGTTGTGACTACATTTGCCAAAATACCATCCTTCTAGTTCTCTGGTCTGTTTTGCAGTCCTGTAGGCAGCTGATCACCTGTAGATATTAAAATCTGTAGACCAAAAAAAACATGGCAACATAAACATATTTGGGGGTTGGAGTTAGATGATCTTTAAGGTCCCTTCCAACCCGAACCGTTCTACAATTCTGTAAGAACTGATTATGTTTTGTGGTACCAGCTTGAAAAAAATGAGTGCTTTACTGCTGGCTCCTCTTTAAACAAAAAAAAACAAACCTTTCCTTTTGTAACACAAAAGGAATTATTTACCTTTTTTCCATCCTCCGTTCTAATTCTTACTTCACTTCTTGACTACTTTTCTTGGATGACCTTGGTAGGGGACTTATTTTTCTTTCTTAAGCATCACTATCTCTCACTTGATCATAGTGTTGGCATTTGCTTATCCATGTTCTCTCTCTTAAGTAGATCTAACTAACTGTGATTCATGTTACATAGAAGACAAAGATACTTTTATATTTACATTAGCTGTGCTATGAAAAGCTTGCTGACTGAGGTTTGTTGAATATTGGGTACTGTTCATATGAATGAGTCCAGTTTTTATTATAATTGACCTCTCACCCCTGTAATATCTCCAACCTTGTGTTCTTATTTTCAGCAGTGGAATTTGCAGCCTGGTGTGGTGAAGCTGGTCTCAGGTTTAGGAGATTTGCCTAAGACTTCCATAATTATCTATGTTAATCACATACTAATGTAATCTAAATGTAATGTAATCTAAAATCCTATGTTATCCGTAGTACAGCATAGAACACCTCTGGAACAAATGCAGTGGATAGTGGAAAATGGAAAAAATTAAATGCCCATATCTTGGCATGTCCCTCACTGTTACTATTAAAATACAAATGTGATACTAATTCCGATGATATTTCACTGACAAGTGGCTTACAAAAAAGTTTATTTTTCCCCAGAATTTCCTCATAGTATTAAAAAATGTTTCTGCCGTCTTTGTTTGGGATTCCATGTGAAAAAAATTATTCTGAAGTTGGTAGCCACTTAAAAACTTAAGAAAAAAAAATAATGCATTCACTTTTGCAGCTTTTAAATGTTACTGAAGTACTCACTGCTAAAATTTGTACAAGTGAAAAATCTCAACAGACTTCTGGTTTTTGTGTCAACGGTGTGGATATGCATTATATGTTAGTTATTGTTTTACTAAAAATTAAGTCTTGATGTGGTACAACAGGTTTGCAAACACGTTGTATGTAGGTAGCAACATATGAGATGCTGAGTTCCAATGTAAGGAAATGCAGAAAGAAGTACTTGTATCTCAACTCTAATGCTTTCTCATTTAATATATCACACAGAAAAATAATAATGTTTTCTTTTCTCCCCTCTCTGGCTTTCTGTAGTGGACCAGATCTATCATCTAGCATCTCCTGCTTCTCCTCCCAATTACATGTACAATCCTATAAAGACATTAAAGACCAACACTATTGGGACATTAAACATGCTGGGTAAGTGGAAATCTTTTTTTTCTTCTTACTTAACATTGTTACATTAATATAACCTGTACATCGGTATTAAGGGGAGGATGAAACACGAGTCAAACATGGTAAAAATTTGCTTCTTTGAGAAAACATATTTTTCCCCTCTTTGAAGACTTGTGCTTTTCCTTTAAATGTATCTACAAATGAATTCATGGTCTGAATTTTTGGGTAGACCTGTGTGGTGCCAGGAGTTGGACTCAATGATCCTTATGGGTCCCTTCCAACTCGGGATATTCTGTGATTCTATAAACCCTGACAACAAGCAAGCTCAGCTAACAAAGCAACAGAACTTCATGCCTGTAACTTGGCTATGGAGTAACACCTGTGCCATAATTACAGAAAGTGCAGTTAAGAGCATGGGATTTTTATAGTGAAGTTATGCCAGTTACTGCACTTCTCACCTTGGTGACTGCAGAACAATCCCACACTTGCCATGAGTGACTGGGCCTTTCCACCACAGCAAAGGTTGAAGTAGGTGGAACTGCACTTGGTCTGTAAACCCCAAACTTAAGAGCACTTCTCCCTCTTGTGCACTCACTCCTTGGCTAGCAAATACTGAAAGGACATTTAATATCTAGCTTCATACTAGATAATTGCAAGGCAAAATTTTCAGCTTTCTCTGTTGGTTTTGATGCTGGGAATGGGCCTGTAAAAAGAAGGCATCAAGCCTTTGCTACTTTTTCCTCCCATCTTTAGTCTATTTGGCACGTGTTGCAACTTGAAATGGCTGTCAGTGATCCTGAGAGCGAGACAAAAAAGACTGCTGGGCCCTAGCCCATCTCACATTTGATATGCTAGTGGGTACAATTAAGATAATTAAATGATTTAGATGCTATGTGCTATTGGACAGTTGTATAACATAGCTGAAAGATACCTTTGATTGGCCATGCCAACTTGAAGGCCATAAGGGCATTGAAATGGAAGGCAGAGTAATCTGAATAGCTGGGTAAGATCACCCAGGCTCTTTAATGGAGCAGTAATTATTAAAAAATAAAAATAGAGGGAAACTGATAGTTTTTGTTCTATAACATGTTATTCTGTATGTTTCTTTATGTAGCCTAACTTTCGATTTCATTAATCATGGTACAGTATGTTATTTCTAGATTCCGATTTCATATTTGGAATGGTTTATGCTTCCTTGGCCTTTATTTAGGTGTGATATACTAAGTTCTTGGATCTTATCTTGGTGTAACATTTAGTTAACCAGAACTGAACGCATCACATGTGGATGTTTTACTGTTTCTCAGGTCTCCTAGCTTGAGATTGGAAGCTGCAGATGTGATTTACAGCTAGATTTATCTAGTGAGAGAAAGTGAATTCTCTTTAAAAACAATGCAAATTGGGATCACAATAAAGCAGTTAACATGACTGAAAGATTCCCGTACTTGCTCAAATTATGTTCTTCTTTCTCTGTTTCCCAAAATCTAGGATTAGCCAAACGTGTTGGAGCACGGCTGCTACTGGCCTCTACATCAGAGGTGTATGGAGGTAAGAAAGATTAAAAAATAAATAAAAAATCAGAGCTCTTGAGATACAAATACTGAAGGGTGCTTACAGATCTTTTGATGAATGATAGATATTTATCACTGTCTTAGCTTGAATTCTTTATCAGATTAAGTTATCAGTTTAAAATGTGGGCATGAGTACTTGCTTTAAATATCTCTAGTAAGAGCAGTGGAGGAAGGCTTGGACTGCTGTTTGCAATTTTCGTATGTCTTTGTTTATGGCTCTTTTTCAAAGGGGCTTGTAGGGGAATTTTTTAGTGTTGAACCCTAATTAAGATCCAGATGCCATAATAAAAACTTGTGAAGAAAGATCATTTGAGTAGCAAACCTGCATTTCTTTTCCCAGTGTACTTACAAATTGTATTCTTATGGTTCAGCAGTAGCCCTAGTGCAAAAGACAAGGGCATAAACTCCAATCTGAGAAAACAATGATTGTGCATGCATGCTCTTGCAGTGTTTCTTAAAATTTAATATTCAGCAATGGTATCATATCTCTTCTTCTTCCTTTTCCTATCACTAAGAAGTAAAGTAGTGAGAGAATTACCGATAGAACTGCTAGTTGGATGCAACAAAAATCTTTGATAATTTCTTGCACCATACAACAGACTATATGCCTAAAAGAGAAACTTCCTGCTGTTGTGAACTCCTGCTTAATGGCTAATAGCAGTGTTGCAAGGGTAATGGAGATACACAAGCACAGGCACCTGCTCAACATTAGTAGTTGTGGCTTTAAAAAATAACCAAGCAAACAAAAAGTACTCATCTCTGTAACAAGATGCAAAGATGCAGTGCAGATTTTGGGGGGAAAAAGAGCAGAAGAACAAAGAACATACCTCAAGGTGTACACTTTTGGTGGAATAACTTCAGTCAAGAAGAATCAAAGCATACACCCAAGCAAGAGATCAGAACTGAAGAGAATCAGAACTGACCATCATTGTTTGAGTTTTCTTTTTGACAAAATGGCCTCCAGCACTTGAAAGTTCAGAAGTAATGCATGCAAACTTCAAACCCAGTAAAAAGGGTAAGTCAGTATAGATAGCAAAGTGGGGAAATGGAACAAAGTGAGTGTATTGTTTCAAATATATAGAGCCTACAGGCAGACACACGCTGGGAGCCTCCCAGGGCACTCTTGTTTGGTTGTTTGTTTTTTTGTAATTGACTCCTACACTGGATCTAATTAGAGGATTGTCTAGCCTGATTGTGGCCAGTGATGGCTAGTAAAAAAGTGCTTAGGATAAATCAGAAGAAACATAGCATGTACACTGTGATATATCACCCTACTCTTTCTTTAGGAAATGCAATATTTCTCCGTCTTGCCATTTTTTTTTCCTGTGTTTTCTCTTATTTTATAAAACTTGAAGTCGCTTTGCTTTATTTATTTGCAAATACAGTAAAAAATTCTCTCTGTATAACCTATAATGTTTTCATGGAATTCTTTAGGGTCTTATTTGTGCCTCTGAGGTGGGTAATCTTTGCACAGAAGAGTTAAATTTAACCCTCTGTTCTCATTCTTCTATCGGAAAGCACAGGGCTGTTGTTTGCTTATGCTTGGTTACCTTACTAGAGTCTTGCATGTTCTATAATTGTCATTTTTCATGGTTCTAGTGAATATGCTTTTAATGAGTTATGTTGAAACTTAATATTTTTTAATGTATAGTTCAGAGAGAATCTGTTACTATCTAACATCAGTGATCCACCAGAAGATTCATTATATATAATCACCTTTCTGATAGAAGATCATTTAAGGTTTTTTTTCCTCCATAGATCCTGAAGTTCACCCTCAAAATGAGGATTACTGGGGCCATGTGAATCCAATAGGTCCAAGAGCCTGCTACGATGAAGGAAAGCGCGTTGCAGAGACCATGTGCTATGCATACATGAAGCAGGTATTAAATTTGTATCACATTTTGTGGATTTTCTATAATAATGAAGACCACATGTATGGCAAAACTGCAGTATATATATTTAGGGGTAGGAGAGCAAAAGAAAATGTCTTGAGTAGGAATGTTCATCCTGTGGCTACAAAATCTGTTTTTTCTTTAATGCAGAAGTTTTATTGTTCCCATATTCTGTTATTTCAGATGAACAGTGTTCTTCAAGAAAATGTGCTTTAGTCTTCTTGATAGACTTATTATGTCTCTCAGTATAATAGTTTTTAGACAGATTAAACTAAGATGACCTTACTAATTTGGGAGCCAGATAAGAGTTGCTCTAAGTTGGTCTTGTGCTGAAATGCTTTGCTGAATAGGGCAGTTACTGATAAACGTGGGATGTTTAGTGAGCATAATTGAAATCAGAATATATGTGTAAAAATTAGGAAGTTCTTTAATGGGTACACATATAAGAGCAATATATTCTAAATTGCTTTAGAAATGCCTTAAAAATAGATAGGTATTAATATAGCCCTTAATGAAAGGTATGAATACTCAGTTATGTAAGACATTTTTTCAGCCAAATACAGTAACACGAGGATTAAAATGAAGTTTAAAATATATTTTTGAAATGACACATGGCAATTTCCCTAGGTTTCATAATCAACAAGTAGAAACTACTAACTAACTAACTAACCCAGCATTGATTCTTTACATGCGTGTGAATCTTATTTAATTGCTATTCTACTGCTCTCTGGGAGACTATTCAATTAGAAAATGTGGCACATTAAAGAAAACCGTACCCCTGTTTCATGGTGTTTGCAGCTTTAATATACAAAGGTAAAAATCAATCAAACATAGTATATTCTTTAGAATTCTAAGCCTTTAATTAAGAAAATTCTAAGTGCTGTTTAAAAAAAAAAAACACACCTTGAAGACAGAATTAAACTTAAAAGCGAAGAATTTAAGAGTGGTATTTTAGTACAGAGGATGTAGCAATTTTCACTTAACTCTTCAGCCAGACAAAAGGAAATTCTGAAGGTTCATGTCTACTTTGTTCTCTTTTAAATCATTAAACATTTTAAAATATAAAATCAAAGTACAATGTGGTTGTACCGCTTGTGTTCAGAATGATGTCTTCTATATTTCACTGTAGAAGAACGTTCCTCATGGGCTTGGAAATGATGGATATAACAGTTTTTAACGAGAAATTCTTGTTCGGTAGGGTACTGAATTTTCTGCGAGTTTGTGGTACACACGTTCTTTTAGAAGGGCAAGACTGTAGGTCATTTATAAAACCATGGGCCTTGCATCTTAAAGCCACAGGATTAGTAATGATACTATCCCAAAAGTTCTATTCAGGATTTACAAAGAGTTATAAGGGTTTGTAAAGTGGAACTGCGGTGCACACATACATGAATTGAAAACTTAGGACATAAGTTCTCTATCCTGTGGGTAGCTCTGAGAGAGATACCATGTACTTTATTATAGATTAGGAGTCTGCCCGAACTTGTCACACCTGCTGAATATTCTGAAATATTTTTGAGTTTTTTCTTTTGTTTTTTAGATGATACACTGTTACCAGTAGTGGAAATATTATCCTTTGCTAGTGGAAAAGTCTGACTTCTACTATGAAAATGAGTATTCTGCTTTTTTGGGGGAGGGGTGTCAGGTAGGTGTGTCCTAGCACAAAACAATCATATATACAGGATTTCAGGATAAAATATGGATGGGGGAGAGGCCAGGGGGAAGCTTAAGCACATAATATTGCAGTGCAAATTTTGTGCTTTGTTCAGTTGTTGTCATTCAGTGTGCACGTAACTTTTTATAAAAATACGATTAGAATTATGGATCTGCCTAGAAGTTCAAAATTCATGAATGCTCCAACTCTGTGACTTAAATACTAGTCAGAATCTGACATTATCTGTATGGCAGTAATCTGGTACATTTGCTTAAACGTGTAAATACAAATTCGTACCACTTAAAATGCTTAGCATATTAAGGGTGTTTTGTGAACTAGATTTAATATCTCTTATACTATTCATATGGTAGGAAATTCTCCAGATCTGAAGCTATACTTCAGCTCACTGTGGAGTTGTGCGGGAAAATTTTAATCATCTGCCATTTGTTTCATCCTTTTTTTTTTTTTTTGCATATTGACTGCAACTTTACAAGCTTCAGTGGCAGCAAGTGGACTTAGCTTACAAGATATGATGATAGTTTTCAAATTGCCTTAGAATAACTTAGAATTCCAATTAAGAATTCCGTCAAATGTCCTCCTCAGAGTATAGAGTGAACTGAGTCATGGTAACCAAATGTTAAGTATTACCTTATTTAAGTGGACAAGGGTTATGGTCTACTTTATAGAATACTCTAATCAGGACTGTGAAGGTTCAAGAAGAAAAAGGCAAACTAGAGGTAAAGTTTGTTTTAGTAATGTGAGAGGATAACGCACACAAACTGATGTTGAAATCAGTTAATTATGGAAGTGCATTGCAATTGCAACCCTAGGGTGATTTCCTGTTGTATACAGAGTTGCACTTTTTTCTCTAATCTTTAATTCACAAAATGAGTTGGTTTTAGTAATCATAAAAAGCCTTGATGTGAAATGCAGGGGTAATGAAAACTGTTGATTGAATTGCAACTGAAAAGGCAATCAATAGTGAATAACCATGTAGTTATTGAGTAATTAGATAGAAAACACGTAGCTATGTTGGAATAAAGCAGTTCTCTTTTAAATGTCTTCTGGGAGTTTATCCTACATTCTCTAATTATTGCTAGCTATTTTCTTTCCTTGATACTCATTATAGATTTTTTTTAAGCATTCAGCATTTTTTTTATGTTGCCATATGAAGTTTGCTAGCAGTTTGCGTAAGAAAAAATGCAGAATTGATGATTTTGTGGAAGAATGGAGTTGGATTTACAGGAACTTGTGGCTCTGTCAGCATGAGGGCAGAAGAGAACCATAGAGCCATAGAATCATTAAGGTTGGAAAAGACCTTCAAGATCATCTGGTCCAACCATCACCCCACTACCAATGTCACCCCCTAAACAGTGTCCCTAAGCATCATGTCCAACCTTTCCTTGAACACAGAAGGGATGCCACCTCTCACCCAAGGGCTGAGGGGAAGGGAAAGAAGCACTCACACAACCGCTGAAAATTGTCAAGAGTTCTTTATTGCCGGGACACCTTGCAGGTAAGCCTGCAGGATGTCCGTGGCGTTTGGTGGCTCCAAGCTAATGCTTGGGATGGAGCCTGAGCGACAAGTAGGGAGCTCGCCAGGCACTGCTGCGACGCTGTTTGTGCGCTCGGATGGCAGGTAGCAAAGATGTGCCGGGGTAGTTCCAGGTCTGCTCTGGCCGAGGTGGATCCACTTCCATTGCCTCCTCCACATCTCCTGGTGGATCCATCTCCATGGGCTCCACGGTGTTTGGCAGAAGGACAAGCCAGTCCTTGCCCGGGACTGCCCACACGGGATGCCTTCCATTCGGAATGTTTTCAGGCCAGGGTACCGAACCAGGGCGTCATCCAGTTCCACACTGAGGTCCCATGCCACTGTTTGGTTGATTTCCGTCTATGGGTTCGATGTTGCCGTCTCTTTTACGGCCATGGCTGGGTCCCACACTGTGCTCTGGACGATAGGCACACCACTGCTCCCCACAGCTCTCTGTCTGCCGCTCCTGTCTTTGCCCCATGCCACCGTGGTGCCATTGGGAAGGCGCAGGCCCCCTGTCGCTGTGTGGCTGAGGGGGTGGCCTGTTCCCCGTGTCGCTGCGGTGCCACTGGTACCGTCTGTAAGTGTCTGTGGGCTGGGTGCCAGAGGTCCCTCAAGAGGTCCCTCAAGCACTGCTGTCTGTTGTGCTGCAGGCACTTTCCCTCTGCCCACGACACTCCTTCTCGGTGCTTCGTTGGACTGCATAGCTGTCCTCTCACACCAAGGAGGCCTGCCGCTCGCCTTGCTGCTTCGGCTCTTCGTCCTGCCACACAAGTTGGCTGTCAGAGTGCCTAGAAGCTCAGCAAATGGTGAGCCATCTGCAGGGGTCCTGTTTTATAGGGCCCGGAGCAAAGGCAGGGCAGTGGTGGCCACTGTGACTTCAGCAAGTCTCCGTGATGGAGTGGTGCACGTGTGGCCACAGGTGGCTGTGTTGGGAGCGGCCTGGAAGATGCCCTCGTGGTAGAAGGAGGAGGGTTGTGGGTGCTGAGGGCCCCTTTTCTGGGGCTGGTTCCTCTGGGCCATTTGGCTTGCCAGAGAGAAAGGCTGCCCCTCAGCCACAGAAAGACAAATCATTGCATATCATCAGGTCAACAGTTAAAAGCCCAGAGAATAGTCCTTTAATACCAGAGATGATGGTTACTGGTGATTGTATGCTAGGCCAAAACTAAACTGTAGTGATAAATAATATCATGGATCTCTTTACCTCTTTAGAAGCCGTGCAGAGAAGTTTCACATGCAGGAGTACTAGTGAGGCAAAGGTTGGAGCAGTAGTCTATAAGGTGATGCAGGCAATCAGCCACCTCAGGCACTGCCTGTAGGAAAGAAGGAAATGTAGGAAAGAAGACATGAAATGCTACAGCTATTCTTACTGCTGAGGGACCCCTGAAGTGCAGGTGTCATCATTACAGCTAGTGTCCTGATATTCTATACCAAGTCAATGAAATTCATAAAGAAAAAAAATCCACAGTTCCTTTCCTTTGCAAAGTTTGAGAGATCACACACTCACAGTTGTATTAATATTCTCAATAAGCGCAGCAGTTCCTTTGAAAATTTGAAGTACTGTTAGTTGGTTGCTTTTATCTTCTTTATTAACTGACTACATTTTGAAAGCAGAAACAGTGCTGCTTTCAACCATTGTAACTGAGTGATTCACAAATATGCTTTTATACTTTGGAAAAGAGAAGCCACAGATAATCGTAACTTTCTTATGCTCCAGTGAAGTCAAGTAGTGCAAACTAATACTTTAGAGATTAAATAATGCTAAGATTTTGTTGTTTGTTTATGTCACCATCTTACATTCCTTCTGGTCATCCATTGTTAACATCCACTGAGGAGAAGTGAGGTGAAAAAGGGGAGAAGAACCATGTCATGGCTGAAGCAGTCTCATAAAGATGCAGCCTGGCCTCTCATGGGATCATTAGTAGTAGGGAACCCCTCTGTAAGCGGACAGTTTCATTGTTAGAATATGTTTCTAAATCATATTAGTCCATCTGAGTTGTCAGAACTTTGTTACACAAACAGCATGTATACAATAGGAGATTTTTTCTGTCAGTGCAACGACACCATTTTTCCAGATTACTTGAAAATAAAGCAGGAAAAAATTGTCCGGTCTTCTTGCTCCTGTTCACACAAAATGGCTTCAATAGTGCTGTAGTATCCTTATTGTTTGTATGTGCTCTTTGCTGTTAACAATTACAAAAGAACTTTGTGCCATAGACAAGGTCAAAGCCATGGACTAAACAAATACAAAGCAGTTTCCTAAGAAAAGTCGGAATGCTTTTTGTGGTCTCTGTGCTCAAAGTTTGTGTTTTTTTTCCTTTCCTTTACCTTCCCTGCTGTGCTATAAGAAGTCCCATTTTCTGATTTCCTTCAGGTAAATGGAGAACTTAGTCCTTTGTTCCTGCTATTGTTGCACTGTTGTGCAAACTGAACTTTGAAGTCAAGAAAACTTTAAGCTTTTTATTATTATTTATTTTTATAGATCTATTCACATCAATAGGTTTAGTGAGCGTTTGAATAAGAATAGATCCGTAGAAGCATTCATCTTTTGATACAAACTGTGTTGTTTCTGATGTTTTTCTTCAATTTGGTACACCTCCTTTTTTTTTCTATAAGATGCATCTTCCTCATTCAGTCACTATTGCTCTGAAACCATGGACAAGGCATTGCCTTTTACCTGTAACTGTCCTTGTCATACTAATTCATGAACATAGCTCTGCAGAACTCTCCATGAAGCAGAAAACTAAAATTAAGTTGTTTGGAATATGTACTGTTACTTGTTTGCAGGTATTTCTGACCCTTACTGGAAGCTGTGTTAAAGCTCTCATTCACTGGATTTTATTTCACTGTTTATGTTAACTGTTTCTTTACATTCCAAAGCCATGCTGTTCAGTAAAATACTAAAGTTAAAATCCTTGTCTGAAGGGAATATGCTAAATAAATAAATGCACTTAAATGGGTACACATCCCTTCCCAGTGGCAATATCTCCCATCCAAATGTTGTTAGAACAGGCCTGTGTCTACATTGGCCATATACACTACATGCAAAAGGCATGCAAGCTGAGGCAAATGCTAAAATGTATCAGGGAAATAAAAAATAATGATATGAAGAGACCTTGAAGTGATGCAGTAGCTTCTCTAGTCTGGGAAGTGATTTATAAGCATGGTAATATTCAGCCATACTGAAGGTGTGCCTTGGTTGTGTTCGAGTCAGACAATTGTGATTGCCCTTCCTAGCTCGTCTGGGAGCTTACCATTTATTAAATTCAGATGTCAGCATCAGGATACGTTTGCAAAACAGTTCAAAAATCTTACTGTTACCTAGGAACAATTCTCATTTTGTTTATGCGGTAGGCAATACATATAAATATGTATATATATAAGGTAGCTTAGAAGTCAAAAAACACATCCTGGATGAACCATTGTGAACTCTCTGGTAGTTACTGTGCTGTGGTTACAGTTCAGGTCTTGGGGAAAAAAAAGTCAGAGTTATTTAATGATTTCTGAAACACATGAGAGAGAATATGAATCTCTAAGAAAGTGGCTAATAAAACAAGGGATGCAGGCAGCAATTTTAGTAATTTTAGCTGAAATATTGGTATAGACTTCTGTCAGGTCACAGTGTTATTCGTGCAACTTTCCAGGCTTCCCTGGCAGATTTTTTTTGTCAGTGAATCTCATTGTCTGATGGAGAGAAGACAATTTCAGCTTTTCTTCCCCTAATTTTATATGCAGGGAATTCTAATTCTTGCTTGCTGTTTAGATACATCCACAGACTTCACAAAGAAGAAAGTGTTTGACATTTTTAGTGAAAGAAGTTTGCCTGAAACTGTTATGAACTTGGCCACAGCATATGTTTCAGTAACGAAACCTCTTGGCATTTCGGTTATATTCTGTATTGATCTGTTTTCTGAGACAGTCAACACAGGGAGATAACTTTTCTTAAAAGGCTTGTAAAACCAAAATAGGTCTGTTTAAATTGTTATCATACCATTCTTGATAACTTGAAACTTTCTGGGGCAATGTTCTCCAGAACTAACTGGCAAAGACTCATGCTGAAGACTATGGAAAACTTTGTTCGTGTTTGGGGGGAACTGCATAGCTAATGCTGCTTTTTGACTGACGGCTGTAAAATATTCTGAGGTTTAGTTTGGGGTGGTTCCTTCAGTATGATTGGCTTGTACCCACCTGGTTTTATGTATTCCACCACTTTTACATTTATTCAGCGGAGGAATCTCTGTGAGCCGAAACAGTCTTTCCTGCATTTTTTTCTGTCTTCCCTTTCCTTCTTTGGAGGCATGGCCTCTGTGATTGTGTCCATGGTGGTGATAGAGTGAACTGAAGTGTCTTGATAGCCCCCAGTGCTGTGTTTGATTAGTTTGATCTCAGGCTCTTTTTAAGTTGCTCAAGGAACTTGCTCTCTGAATAATCTGCTGGAGGAAGACATAGTCTTAAGCAGTGGGGACAGAAGCCAGTTGGCCACATTTGATCTCGGTGTCAGGGGTTAGTCTCAAGCTCTCTTTTGTTGAGCAGTAAACATAGGACAAAGTAGTTTTCTCCTTTCTCTAGGCAGTAATAAAAAATTATACCTGACTTACTGCCAGAACTCCAGGGAAGTGATTGACTTTGGTGGTGGGAATACTGTGGGAGGTAGTCAGTTGTAATTAATATGATGTTGCTATTCGAAGTAACAGCACATAGGTAAGAGTACCACGAGTATTTGTAGGCAGTTAATACAAAAAGGGGTAAAAAAGTACTGAACATGCATAAAGGATCTGAAAGGAGATTCTCATGAAATGGTAAAAGAAAATTTAGGACAATTATTAAGGTATTGATGCCAAAATCTATTTGTGGAAGAGTTTCTTTTTGAGAAGACAGATCAGTTTTACAGGCACAAATGAATGTTCTGCTGCATAGAAAAGAGATTTTCAGAGCCGTATGCTGCTGAGAAAAGCTTTTTGAGACAACACTATAAATAAAAAGTTACTCATTTTAAAAGACAACATTACAGTTTTTTGTGGAAAAAAATAAATAGAAGGGAGAGGAAATACTGGATTCACTGTGACTATGAGTAAGTGCCTATACAGCATGTGTTGTTTTCCTTTTCTAGATCCCTCACTAGCTTCCAGCCAATACTGGAAAACAAGGCTGCTTCTGTAGCTTGTGCTGTACAAGAGAGGCTTTTTGGTCAGCATTGTTTAATGAGTTATTTTTATCTTGAGTACTAGCTTTAGCTTCCAAGTGTCTCATTTTCAGTACTTGTTAGTAATGGCAATATCTGGAAAGCCTATGTGAAATACAATCCCTCCCTGGAGGAGTCAGTCTCCTTTTAAGACTGAGTGCTGGGGAAAGCAGAAGAACAAGAAACTCCATCAGAGTATATTTTCAGATACAGTGAAGGCAATGGCTCTGTAACATGCTGCTGGAGGTGTATTTTTTGACATATTTTTCTAATTGCAAGTGAAGAACATGTTCCCAGTGGATGCATTTTGCATGGAAAGGGGCTCTGCTCTTCCCAGAGTATCTCAGCAGGGTGAAGTGGGTGTTGTGAGGCTACTTTTTGGCTCTGTTGTGGATGCAAGCTTGATGTGTAACAAGACGCAAGACTGTAGCTTTTCATATGGCACAAGTTATCTGCTTGGTTAGTGTTAGATTACGATATGCCTGCAAATATAAATAGCATTTGCTCATGAAACCTTACTTGCAGGTAAGCAGAGCTTGATGTTGCTTAGCGTTCTCCATACCAGGGATGCTGGGCTTTACCTTTACTACTTGGTGTTTCCCATTTGTCAACACCAAGTAATATCTAAAGCATTAAATGTGTCTTTGCCTCTCTGACTCTCCCATTTATAAAACGTTAATGCTACTGCTTTCACAAAAATTGTTTTAAGTATTAATTTGTTTATGAATCACTTGGAGCTCCAGAAGATAATACGAAATGTTGCGTGTATCATCTGAAGGAATAACTGAGTGTCTGTAGCTCCAGAAGCTTGTGCCTTTGAGTGCAACTGGTTCAGTTGAATCAGCAGCAGAAAGTTTGCTTAGTCAAAAAGTGTTTCTGGTGATTGATGCAAGGATGGATTTTTCTGGGAGGAGGAAGGACCAGGGAGTATGAAGAGGATGCATAAAACTGGGCTGAAGTTAAAAGCTTCCTCCCTGCCTTGTATCTATCATGGTAGCATCTCCTTACAGCATACCGTGCTGCTGTGAACTCATCCATAGCCAAAATGCATGCTTTAGCTCACAAAGGCCAAGCGTCCTTCTTGTGGGCTTTATCATGAACTGTGTCTTGTCCAAGTGAGTAAGTGTCAATAAACAGAAAACACTTGGAGAGAGATTACTTCTCACCTGCAGTCTCCCATTGTTAAAACGCTTTGTCCAGAGGCTTTCCAATTTCACGTTTATTGCATTTTGCTTTGAAGTTTTGCAAAATATCCTCCAGAAAGGTGTTCTGGGAATGACAGAAATGTGTTTTGGAGAAAAAAAAAAACATTAAGGTACTGAAGAGACCTGGATTATAATGCATGAATTTACACAGTTTAATAAGTAGCAGGGAGTTAAGCAACATTATGGTTGTGGTTACAAAGCCACTTTATAGCATTGGTAAGGACACTTAACCTGAAGCACACAATTTTTCTAATCTTTGGAAATGTTACCCTGGTATTATAATCTGATGATTGTGAGATTTCACTTTCCTGAAAAAAAAAAATCTACATAAGCCCCAGGTGGAATAAATTGTTGTTGGATGGGTGCTAATGAAAATCGTAAAGTTCTTGTTAGAAGAAAATGCCTGTGCTGAAATCATCAGCTGTTCTTACACTGATTTAGAATTTGCATTACAAATACTGAGAACTAGCATAAATTGTCTTGCTGTATGCACTGCAGTTTCCAGTAGCGTTGATGAGATGTTAGAAGTGTTTCATTGTGAGAAAACAATGTGTTTTAAAACTGTAGGAAGGATTCTAAGAAAGCTTTTGGATAGGGGAAAGTGAATTTGCACTTTTAGGAAGAAAGAGACTCTTACTAAGGTAGTAACATTTCCTTTTTCTTTGCCCACAGGAAGGAGTTGAAGTGAGGGTTGCCAGAATATTCAATACCTTTGGTCCTCGAATGCATATGAATGATGGTAGAGTTGTCAGTAATTTTATCCTACAGGCTCTCCAGGGAGAACCACTAACAGTAAGTAATGACCTGTCAGTGATGTCAAGAGTCGTATGTCTGTGTATCGTAAGCTTGTGTGCTGTGAGGGAGTCTGGATTTTAGAAAACATGGAGGTTACCCCACCCCCAAAGATATAATTTTTCAATATATCAAGCTCAAGCATATATAGTTATACGTCTGAGGGTGTGCTCTGTATTGATATTGCTTTCCCAGAAAGAAACAAGGCTACCAGCTGCGATCTGAGAAAGTATTTCCTGAAAGTATATCCTGAACTTGAATCTCTTGTCTGTCACAACTCTTCCATGTGGTCAGGTTTAAAGAATCACAGTTTTGTATTTCTTCCTGTTGAAGAACTGTATCTGAACTATTTCTGGAAGTTACGAATCAAAATGTCTTTTTGGAAGCTTGGCTATCAGCCTAAATTTTCTAGGAGTAACATAACATTAAACGCCTTCAAGCTACATCATCAAGAAAGCAGGCCAGAACTGGGTTTTGTTACCATTGACAACTGGTGTGGTATAGATGGCCCGCATCTATAGAGCTAAATTTTCCTGCCTTCAAAACAAGTTGCTACATCCAGACTGTTTGCTGGGAATGGTTCTTGGCTCTTGATAATACTTAAACGATGTCACAGCATTGTTTGGGAGAGCAAGAGCTGGCATGGGCCAGAATTCTGCCAAAGATGCTGCTGGTAGTTTAGCAATACGGACAGTGCCTGACCTATGTCAGGACACGGTTCAGTGGTAGACTTATCAGTGCTAGGTTAACAGTTGGACTTGATGATTTTAGAGGACTTTTCCCACCTAAATGATTCTATGTCCTAATCCTGTTTAGTTTATTGTTATAAAGTATTAAGTATGTATAAAATAAATGTGAGGAGACATCCTGAAATAGGGAGAAGTAATTTGGAATCTGAGATGGGCTGTAAACTCAGGGAAGCATTTGCAGTGTGAGAGACACACAACAGAATTTCATACTCATTTCTTAATGCTGCCTAGATTAGAAGAGTGAAGTGCCAGGACACCACTCAAAGGCTTCTGTACTCTTGTTCTGATTAATCACTAAAAAGTACCTGCTAACTGTTAAATAGCTGATAAATAACTAAAAAGTTGCCCCTCCGCAGGACAACTGTCTTGAGACAGAGATAGCATTCTTTCTGTTGGAGTCTGTAAAATCCACAGTTCAACCAGGACTTCCTCTAGGAAGTTGAAGACGATCAAGGAGGGAAAAGATGAAAATTCTTTGGCAACTCCCGCTACTTTGATTCTTGTAGGGCAAAACCTGAAACCATCATATGAGCCAGCACTGAGACTGCGGATGCCAGGGCTCAGTCTGGGGTAGGTGACAAACCTGTGAGCCAGCGTGCCTAGTCTGTACTGACAGGAGTCTTTTCAGCACTGAACAGGCTAATTGCACAACAACGTGTTTAGTACGGGTGTTGGGGAAATGAGTCTGCCACATGAATTTGTGCCCTACCTGTTTAGAAATAAGCATTTGCCAACATAATTTCTGCAGTTTACGTGCTGGGACTGTGATCTTAAGCAATCAGAGGAGGAGGAGACGTTATTTGCTAATAGTCATCAAAAATAAGTAGTCAACTCTTGTTTATTTTTTTTGTTTGGCTGGAATTTTACATTTTGTACTACTGAAAGCTCATCTCAAGAGACCAGCCCCATGGGTTCTTTTTGTGGCAAAACTGCACTAAAATATGATCTGAAATGTTTGAGTGTCGTACATCAACAATAAATTCTGATCCCCCCCCCCCCACACACACACACACACCTCAGATCGTGGCAAGAATGAAGTGAATTATGATATAGTGAGACTCCATTTCCTGTCTGTATATTAGCACAGCTACTGTAATTTATTTGGGAATAAATGTTTTTCCAGGCAGTAAATTTGCCTAGACTGAGGGTGTGTATTAATTAGTAAGCTTCGAGATCAGAGGATCCGTTAGCAAGGCTGTCTGTCTGGAAGAAATTATAGGGATGCTTCCTTTTTGTTTTTGCTTGCAGCATTCAAAATTTCATTCCTTGTGTCTCAGAAACAACTAGTTATTGATGAAAAATGCAAAGCTTTGACAGAAATACGCACTTTTCAAACATGAATGTTGTGCCAGCCACCATGCAGCCAGGGTAATTAGTTGCCTGAAAACTGCTTTGTTCTTTCCATCTGTTTGATGGTGCCCTAGATTTGGGACTGATCTGTAATGCTTTGTGGGATAGAAGAAATGTTTGTAAAAGGCAAGTCCCTGAACCAGTCCTTTCTTGATGTGATCCTTCTGACGTTACAGTGCAGCAAGCAGTCCATCAGACTGCCCACATCTATCATAGTAACTTAAACCAAAGCAAGTGCACAGTACAAAAATCCACATGGGATTATTTTTCCTCTCAAAACATCGAAAAACTTCCTGTAGAGAGTTTCCTTTTCTTACCCACTCAGGCATCTCCCAAAAGCAAGCTGCAGGCTGAGGCTGGTTCTGTTTGTTGCAAGACAGTAAGCAAATGGAAGCAGACGAGAGATGGAGCTTTGTGCTTTGAGACTTCTGATTCTTGAAGGACTTGGCTGTATCAAAATACATATGTGTAACCATATACTTATTTACCAGTACCGTATGCTTCCAGGATAGTGTCCTGGGGCATAAAGTTTGAGCTAATAAATGATATTTAGAAAGCTTATCTAGCCTATAAAAGATCAGAAGGTTCTTCCATCTGTTATGTTTGCTCCCCTAGTGCATGGATGTAGTGAGCTTTTGCTGTATTTGGCTTCTAAAACACTTTTTTATCCGAGCTGCTCAAGTTTTATTGAAAGTAGTCCTGTAATCTTTTATAACTAGAACTGGGTGAAAACACTACCTGGAAGTTTTTTGGAAATTTACTCCATTATTAAATATAGAGTAGTTATCATGTTTTAAAACATGTAATCCTTGGGATATTTCAGACCATCAGTAAGTCTAGAGTCAGTGCTGTTCTTTGGGAGGCAATTTTTTTTTCTTCTGTTGTAACTGCAAAGCTGTCTAGACTTTATCAAGAAGGTAATAGAGGATAAAATAAAGGATTTTGCCTAGCATCACTGTTCCATAGGGAGTAACACTCTGCCATTAAAAATGACTGTACATGAGAAGAGGGCTAAGGGGAGAGTTGTTTAGCTAACCAGGTCAAATAAAATGAATTATCATCAAGGAGCAGTAGTTGAGACCAAAAAAATTTGTACTCTTGTATTATCACAGAATTTGGCTGACAGGAATATCTAGTATTGACCTTTTTAGAAACCACATGTGCTCAATCTCTTGGTTCAAAGTAGTTGTTCAAGTGGAGTAAATCGATCTCACAAAGTGCAAACAGTCTTTTTAACTACCTGCCTTTAAGAAATTACAGCCTATGCAGACATGACCGTCATTGCATTTTATTGTTGTAAAGGAAGGATTTATTAAGAGAAACTAAAAGGGGAAAACTGCATTGTATTTTCCAGCTACTACCTGCATGTAGGAGAGGTAGCCACGTTGGGTGACTTTGCACAAATCATTCACAAATGACTTAGTTGTATAAAACATATTCCATGAGCCAAAACAAGGCAAACAGGAAGCTTTATATGTACATAAAATGCAATTCCTGTTTGCTTTGAGAGGCCACCAAGCTGTTGATGTGTTCTCTTACTATATTTCTCTCAGTGGATTATTAGGTAAATGCTTAAACACCCAAATCCTCAGGATCTTACCCAGTGCCTACTGAAATGTGAATTCTTTGGACTTTGAATCTGCCACAGACAGCAGGCTTAACAAGCAACAAATGATGGCTTGTATACCAATTCTGCTGTCTTTCCTGTCTCCTAAGAAAGCAAACATGCTTTCAATTTTGTTATTCCAAAAGGCTTTTCTGTTGTAGCAGTTTGGTGGTAAGATGTATGTGTCCTCACTCAAATTTAAGTGTTTTCCCCATTTAAATATGCCTGCCCATAACTTTCAGAATTTAAGTATTTGTTTATTTATGTTTAGTACTGCACACAATTAAACTGTAAACAAAAAAAGTCTGATACTGTTATGTGCATTTTAAGTATGCTTTAACGTCTCTTTTGAACTTAAACAACTTTCTTGCTCGAAAGTGTTAACGCATAACCAGAGAACACACACACACGCACACCATGATTTTGGAGAAAAAAAAAATCCGTACAGATGATTCTGGGAGTCATATTCAACTAGAAATTATTCTACCTCCCATTTCTTCAGGTAGTAATATTTAGAGAGCTGCATGATTTTTTTGGTGGTGTACTGATTCCTTGAAACACTTATTGCTATTTTTTTCTTTACTATTTTTTTTTAAAGACCATGAATGTTTGGTGGTCTCTTTGAAGTTGGCTGTTGTTAAAGAGCAAATAAAAATTGCTTGTCGTAACCACATCTTAGTATTCTGAGGTTTGCTCTAAATATTTGGTGCTCTTTTCTGGTTGAGTGCATGCTACAGCCTTTTTCAACGTTCCAGGAGAGGACAAAGCATCGCTGTGTCCTAAACTGCTAAGAATGTTGCCTACATGCAGAAGTCTGAATTAATGAGATGCATAAGGGTATATTTACCGGAGACACTTCCAGGAACAAAAAGACCTTCAAAGAATTGATCCTTTGCCAAAAGACTTTGCAAACACATCTTTTTCCATTTCTGTAACACAAAGCTTGTGTCTCAGGTGCTTTTCCTTTGGACTTCTTACTGGGAAAAGATAATTGCGCTAGGGAGGACTTTTACACTTCTGTAACTTCTCTAATTTTCATCTGGTTTTAGGTCTATGGACCTGGAACTCAGACAAGGGCTTTCCAGTACGTCAGGTAAGCCTTGTTCATGCTGTCTGATATTTATTTGCTTCACTTGATGGTTCTTTGAGCTTGGCTACATAGTTTGTACTTCATTTTAATCAATAAAAGAAATTATTTTCATTTTTAGGCAAGCTTTACTTTTAGAATGGAGACACTGAAGTTTCCTAAAATATCAGGAAATAACACATCAGTTGGTTCAGAGCTTTGAATTAAAATAGTAATGTGCTCTTCCCTTAGAGGGACAGCAAGTACTTGGTAGGTAGGTTTTTGATGCTACTTTAAGTCTGAGCAGTTTAAGTCCTTGAGTTTTAATGCAATACTGCCACCTTGTGTTTTTCGGGGTACTATATGTGTATTACATATTTCATTATTGTATTGCTTGTATTATTCCCTTCTGCGGGAAGGAACAGGCTGAGGAGGTATTGCTGTAGATAACATCTGCAGCATAAGCAAGGCCAGAATGTATTTGAACTAATGAAAAGTGAATCTAGGCGTTAGAGTCTTCTGTCTCGCTTGCTAAATTTCAGAGCCAGGCTTCTGGGTTGCTTTCATCATGCTGCACTTGGTGGAAATGTTGTTCTTCCCCTCTGCTGAAAGTAATAACAGTGTTGATAGAAGCTATGGAAACCCAGATCAGTTCAAAGCATCCACTCCTTTCGTGATTTTAAGCTGTAATGAAAGATACCTGGATTTGTGTGTCCAGGAATAAGCTGATAAATTTGCTGATAATCCAAAATAACTTTGGGTTATTTTCTGGGGGAAGGTAACACCAAAATACTCCTTTTAATAAAATTGTCTTAAAATTTTCTGAAAGTGAGAAGACACTTCAAAAAACAAACTGCAAAGCAGGTAGTGGTGGTGTCATGTGCCTCTGTCTAACAACTTAATCTGTTTGAAACGGGCTTCTGTTAAGTTTGGGTACTGGAGCAAAGAGAAGTTATTAATTGTTTCTGAATAATGTAGTTTTTCTTGATTTTCTTTCATGTGCTCAGAGGAATTGTAGCCATTATATCCCAGACATAATCACCCTTTAAAAATAACCTGTAATTCAGTGTATCTTACAACAGGGACTGTGGAATAAATAACTAAGGAAACATGCACCCCTTGAAATATATGCTGTAAATCTGATTTCAGCATTTCTCAGCTGACTGATCTGCTTTACTGGAGCTCTGTGGAGGCAGCTCTCTTTTTAGACAAGAACATTATTTATAGGGAAGTGGAAATTGCCTCAATCTGTTCTTCCCTTTTTATAGTGATCTTGTGAATGGGTTGGTGGCCTTGATGAACAGCAATGTCAGCAGTCCTGTCAACTTGGTGAGTATGAGAGCTCCACTCCACTGTGTTTACTGTACAGGAGCCAACATCCTCTGTTTTCCTCCCTGTTACTGATGCTGATTTCTAGAAGAAATAAACAAAGCAAAAAATCTCTTTCCATTATGAATAAACCCTGTGTTCTCTTTATAAATATGAAGAATGAGCACCTAGGTGTTGAGATGTGATAGTTTCAAGAAGATGAGAAATTTGCTATATTGTTTTTTGGTTTAGCAAGAAAATTCACGTAATTAGAATATGAAAGAAAAAAATAGAACAGGATGCCAAATACAACCAAGAAAATAATTGAACTCTAAAAGCACTGAAGCTCTTATCTCTGAACAAATGGAAATCACTTCGTACTAGCTTTGATTGGAGGAAAATGGGATAGTATTTGATTGTGTAATTTTCTAATATTGATTAAGGTTGCTTAGAAATTTTTTTAAATAGGATGTTTGCTTTGTCCCATTTGTTATCGCTTATCCTCAGCAGTGGATATAACAGTACAAAAAGGATGCATATGCTAGGTCAATTCTATGTATGTCAACTTTTGCCAAATCAAGTACTCAACTCCGCAGGGCAGTTCACTTGATTTTTCTTTTTTTCTTTTTTTTTTTCAATTGTGGCTGTAAGTTCATTTCTGTGTTTCTATCCAAATGTTGATATTTTTTAGCCCCATCACATGTTTTGCCTCCAGAAAACTCAGCTTTTAGATCTGTATATAGCTAAATGTTTAGCTGCAGGTCAAACAAGATGTATTAAGAAGTGTGTTAAAACAAGGAATTCTAAAGGTGGAAGGAGTTGAGTCTGATGAAGATGAGCTAATGCTAACAGGAAGCTTTCAATGTTTTATTCCGAGATGTTGAGATGTTTCTTATGTGCAGGTTGGTTGAAAAATAATGTGAGCATTAAGAGCAATATTGTATAGGAAAGCAGGTAGCCCAAATACTTATTTTTATGCAAGATGCAGTAAATTCAGAAGCAATTGTTTGCAGTGAAATTGGTTGCTTTTTCCAATGTGGGTGAACTGCGAACTTGGCATTCTTCTTTAAATGAAGTCTTCATTATATTGTCTGTCCTCAGCTCAGCAAAGTTCTTGAGTCCATACTTCGAACCAATGATGTGGTTGTGTGGGCTCCTGAATTGGAGCACGTAGCATTACTGTAATTAAGAGGTGCGTTTGCCCATTCGTTACATATTGATTTTTGGGTACCTCCATTCATACATTGAATTACCAAGGCAAATGTGATGGAGGGCAGCTTTTCTAATGAATATTCAGCTTGTCAGTTAGAATAGAAATGAGGTATAATGTTGAGCTTTTTCAGTTTAACATGACCTTTTTAGAACTGTCTCATATCAGAAAGCTAACATGTCTTAAGGTGTTCACTTGCTGTTGTAATGAATATTCCTCCCATTTCCAGGGAAACCCAGAAGAGCACACTATCCTAGAGTTTGCCCAGTTAATTAAAAAACTTGTTGGTGAGTATGAGTAATTCTTCAATGAAGCTCATGAAGCACTCTTTGTTAAGATTATTATTTCTTGATTAGTGTATGTAATATATGGATAATTTAATTGGTCTTTGGATTTCTTAATAACCTTATCAAAGTCAATTGTATCCTGACCATATAATTAAATACTAACTAGATAATCCAAATCCTCTGAACTGTATGTAAAAGACTGCATGAATAGTTGAATGAATACATTCTTTCTGTGTCTGTGTGATCTATACCAGTAATTTTACATGTTTATGCAAGTTACTAGATAATTACCTAAAAGTGAAGAGTCTTCCTCACTGCATGCTGTGAAAACATCTTACATCCTAGCTGAAATATGGATACTTCAGCAAGGTGGTTCTTCACAATCATGCAGGCTGTTCTCCTTCAATTACCATTAAAAAGCTTCATGCTGTGGTGACAGTCTTTCTCTACTTTTCTTTGATCTACCAGTGACTTGTGCAAGCAATGCCAGCTCCTCCCTTGTTTGTGGCTTGGAAGAAAATACTGTGGCTTTCCCTTCGTACTTGCTCTGATATCTGTAGCAAATCAGAACTCTCAAGAATGGAAGCAAATGGCTGTGCGCAGTCCTCTAATGTGGCTTCCTCATGAGATGAAGCATGCTGGTGCCGTTAGCCAAGGGTTTTTAATCTGTAGACTCCACCAGTGCTTCTGAGGGATCTATAAAAGCTGCCTGAAAAAGACAGGTTCAAACATGCAGTACAGAAGCTGATGCATGTGATGTTTCTAATAGAGGACTATCCCCACTGGAAAACGTTTGAGTCTACAGATCAGGGAGGGAAATTGAAAATCACAGCACCAAACCCACCTGGCAGATGAAATAATCTTTACCTTGTCTGTTCACAAACAGCTTGACTTGTTTCAATCTGCCTGGAGAGGCAATTTAATTCTACATCCATAAAATCTCACAGTAAAATGGCACGTAAACTGTTTGCTAGATTTCATTATATAAGTTGTCCTATATGCGTCTTGTCATGAGGAAAGACAAGTACTGTGGGTATTGAACAATCAGACTGAGAAGTATGAGCAAAGAACAAGTGAAGTCTTTTCGCAAGGCAAAAGCGCTCACAGCATCACAGAACAGTTGAGGTGTGGGAGGGGACCTCTGGAGGCCGTCTGGTCCAACCCCCCAGCTCAAGCAGAGCCACCTAGAGCAGGCTGCTCAGGACCATGTCCAGGTGGTTTTGAAGTCCTCCAAGGAGTGAGACTCCACAACCTCTTGGGGAAACCTGTTCCATTCAGCAGTTACCCTCACAGTAAAAACGTGTTTCTTTATCCTCAGAAGGAACCACCTGTTTCAGTTTGTGCCTGTTGCCTCTCATCCTGTCTTGGAGCACTGCTGAGAAGGGTCTGGCCCCATCCTCTTCACACCCTCCATTCAGATACTTAACCACATTGATCAGATCCTCCCACATACAGGACTCTACAAGTCCTTTTGATGAGCTTTGTGAGGTTTCTGTCAGCCGGTTTCTAGTGTGTTAAGAATGCTGGACAACAGCACAGTCCTGGTATTGGTGTACCAGCCACTTGGTATTGACCCCTGGGGTACATCAGTGGTTACGGGCCTCCAACTAGACTTTGTGTCACTCACCAGCACCCTCTGGATCTGGCCTCTTAGCTGTATGTCAGCAGCCTGTCTAGAAGGATCTTACAGATACAATGGCAAAAGCCTCACTGGGGTCAAAGTGGATGCTCTCCCCTTATCTACGGAGGCAGTTATTTCATCAGAGAAGGTTATTCAAGTGATCGAGCATGACTTCCCTTTTGTGAATCCATGCTGAAATCTTTGTGAAATGTTTTTGTGAATCCGTGCTGTTGTAGGGCAGCTGGTTCACCCAGCTGTTGCATACAATGCAGCTGTGTCTGTGGAAGGCGTTTCAGTGGTACGATTACAAAGCAGAAAACGGCAGAGAGACCTAATGCTTCAGTAGGTAGAAAAGACATAAATGCAAAGCATAGTGAATTGCAGATGATAACGCACAGTCTCTTGTTTGATAGGCAGTGGGAGTGAAATCCAGTTTCTCTCAGAAGCACAGGATGACCCTCAGAAACGAAAACCTGACATCAGAAAAGCAAAGTTATTGCTTGGCTGGGAACCTGTGGTATGTACAGCTGTATTACTGTTTTTGTGTGCGAAAACACAAGGAGGCGTACCACGCGATAAGGATATCTTTAAGTTTTCAGAATATTTGCTTAATACAATCTCCAGGACAGTTCTTAAAAGGCTGTACAGTGCCTGTAGTCTATCATAAGCTGCCCTTGCTCGTGATTAATGAACTGCTGGGTAAGATTGCATGCCCTGTGCCATGCAGAAGAGCATATTAGTACTGGCATTTTTAACAAACTTAAGTAGGAAGAAAAATATCATAGGCATTTTAACTTTTTCGCATGCATATTCTAAAGTGGCTGCCTCCTGTAAGCCTGACATTCTCTGAAATACGTTGTACATAGTTATGAGAGCCTAATGAGTTTGCTGTTGCTGCCCTCATTCCTGTTTTCCTGTAGTAACGTGCATTATGGAAGGAAAAGATTGCTTTTAACTTCATTAGAATATTTTTGGAAAATCTGTGGAGTAAGACTCGTTTTAAGATAGTTGATAACAACATTGCAACCAAAACATTTGTTTGGGTTAGTGGGGAGAAATATGAGAATCGGATGTTCTGTTCTGTTAGAGTTCGTTTAAAGGGAACTATGTGAAACTTGGGCAAAGTAAAATATGAACCTAATCAGGGAGAGCTGACACTCTTCATTCTTTTATTTCTTTTTATTTTAAGTTCTGGTGGACGGAACTTAAACCAGAATAAGGAACTCTTATTTTGGGCTACAGGTATCATATGTAGAGATGTTCAGAGCTTGTTCTCTGTGTAGATAAGCTTGGAACATGCTCAGGGCTAGCTGAACTTGTCTTACCATCCACAATAAAGTTTGTCCACCTCTGAAATTTGGTTATTAGCCATCTGACGTGGCCCAGATAGGGATTATTCTGCATAGCTGATACGTAAGAATTGCAAAATTCCCATGATCACTGTTACTTTCCTTCTCACCCTTTCTGGTGAAGTTAATTGTGCAAATCTATAATGAAGCAGAGTGGATGATGAGCTGTTTTGGTGGTGAGGTAAGGCCTATTCAATCCCTAGAAAGAGCATGACTTTCTTAGCCAGCTCCCTATTCTAGCTAGCATAATGGTTTGTAAGCTTTTTTGGATTTTTTGCAGACAAAAATCTTTACGGGAAACCTGTGAACCCATCTAGTAAATACAAGCCTATTACTAGAAAAAGCTCTGGACCCTTCTGAAATTATTCAGACACCTGATATTAATAGACTGTGCCTCAAAGCACAAGGAGGGTGGAAGGTGTTATGATCATAAAAGGCTTAAAGCAGTTGCCTTTTATACTTCTGACCTGTTTTTGGTGCAGTCAGTACCAGCATTGACTCTGAAGTAGCAGCACAGTATTGGTACATCGAGTTTCAGGCATGTAGTTTTTGTGCTGTTTTTTTATCCTCTAGTATCGAAGATGGTATCAGCAAGCATGTCAGAGCATATGACTCCTGAGAAAAGTGGATAATATTTCTGTTGTTCTGCTCTACGAATCATAGTGCTTAAATATAGGCATAGAATATGAAAAAAATATAATTATTTTAATAGGATTTAAGGATATCAAACGAAATACTGGATGATAATTTGTATCCCTTCTTTCTTTATATCGACGCAAACCACAAACCCTACCACTTTTATACCTTTCTATGGTATATACCAGTCTGTGAGATTCTGCAAAAGGTGATCCTTAATTATTAAAAACAGAAGGGGCTTAAATTTCTGAGTACTTCTCTCTTTTAATGTATAATGGTCAAATTCTGTAAATCTGTTTTAACACTAAACAGGACAAACATAACTGTCTGATATGATTTAAGTTTATTAGTTTTTTTCACTTATAACATCAGAAAATACATCCGATGGTTGAAAGCTAACAGATGCATTAGCAGTGCAGAGATGTAACCAGTATGTGGTGCTGTTAATACTTGTATTGGCAAAGAATTAAAGGACTTTCTAGCAGTCTTGAATAGCTATATTAAAGAAGGTGCTGTTGTGAACTCAGAGTAATAATGATTCTCCCATTTTCGGGAACAGGTCCCATTGGAAGAAGGGTTGAATAAAGCAATTCATTATTTCCGTAAAGAACTTGAATATCAGGCGAACAATCAGTATATTCCCAAACCAAAACCTGCGAGGATGAAAAAAGGAAGAACAAGACATAATTGAAGACTGTTGGTTGGACAGGAAATGCCCTGCTTGACATTTGACGGATGTAATTTTCTTTTCTTTTTTTTTTTTTGAAAGAGACTTTAAAACAGGTATCATGAAGAACAAACTGGAATTTCATTCTGAAGCTTGCTTTAAAGAAGTGGATGTGCCTAAAAATAACAAACAAATATTCCCCTTCCCCTGCAAATCTTGCCTTGCACTTTTTAAATCTGTCTTTTTATGTAAAATAGAGTAGAAACATCTTTTAGTATTTTCAAGTTTTATATCTTGCTGTGAGATCATTTTGTTGTGACTGTCCTTGACAGTTTTATTTACTGGTTTCTTTGTGAAGCTGAAGATAAACACAAACGGGATGGAAAATGCCAATTTATTTATAAAATGGGTACTATAAAATATGAGATGTTACTATGCATAAGAAAAAAGCTAGTGGTATTGTCAGATGAAAGACACTGACACCTAGTATAGAGGAGTTTAAGAGAATTCTGTATGAGAGCTTTATGTATTCTTTAAAAGATTTTTTCAAAGGTTTAGTTTTAGTTGTACACTTGAATTTGAGATATTTTCATTGATTACCATGGATAAGGATATTTTGAATCACTACTGTGTTGTGCGTACTCTGGGAATAAAGTTAATGTATTATTGGTTACAGTGGTTGAATATGCTATTTTAATAAAATATTGAAACTTCTATTTACTAGTTTGTGTTTCACTGTGGGCACATCTCTGGCATACACAATATATACACAGATGTGTAATTAATTAGGAAGTGACACTGTAAATAATTGGCTCAAGGTTAATAGCATTTTGTCTTGCATTGCTCATCTCTTAATAGCTACATAGGAGGGGATGCAGGATGTTGGAATAGACAGGAAAAAAAAACATCCTGATTTATTTCATTTCAGGCAGTTGATAGTGATGCAGTAGTATAAGATTTCCTTAAGCCATGGATGCTAACTTCACCCTCCCTAATTGAGGAAATGTTTCTATTTTAAGCATTTATTGAATTGCCAGTAAATGCTTACAACTTCAATAACTATGCCTGTCATCCTAAAGAAATAAACTATAATTAAATTGTCCAGTTCTGCAGCGCAACATACCAAAGACTGAATACCTAGAAGGAAGAATTGGCAGAGGGCTTTTAAAAGGTATTTTGGCTTAGCGCCACTCACAATCGAAAATCCTAAATCTCATCAAGCAAAGTGGCTTGACTTTATCTCGTTAAAACTTGATGTTTCGTTAGCTTTTGAGGAACAGCTCCTTCATGTTTTTGAGGTCTGCAGACTGATGGTCAAAGTGGGAGCTACCTGCTGAGCTGACCTGGCGCCCGGACTCAGGGAGGGCTCTGGGGGCAGTGTGGTATTGAGGGCCCTGTGTCTGAGCATGCCATCCATCAAAGCTGGCCAAACCTCCTGGTGTTTGCAAGGCTTGGAGGCTCACCCAGGCTGTCTGAAAAAGCTCCAGAAACAATTTGGGGCAAAGGTATTCTTTCTCGTCATATTTACTTCGCATTCAAATTGTGCTGTTGGACGCCAAAGCTTCTATGAAGAGGTGGTGCACAAGAGTTGCAACCCTGCATCCAGCATTTAGAGCAGCCACTGAACAAGTAACAGGAGTTGTTGGGTACCAGCTGCTATTTCCAGGACTGCTTTTCATTTTATTCAATTACTTTAGTGTGAAATATGTAAACTGCACTGGAACAAACATGCTTCTGGAGACTGGCATAAAATGTGCATTTTCAAAAAAAAAAAAATCCCTCAGGAAGTCTGAATGTTTGGATGCTACAGATCTGAATTTAAAAGCTTTTTACTTTACTTCACAGCCTGACCTCCTTCACAGAAGGGGCAAATTGGTCAGAGGGCAAATGCCTGGTACTGATACAACCCATTTGTCAGTATGTGGCATGCCTCCCGCTGGGACTGAGTGACAGACTGCATTGATCTGTCACTTTTCTTGTGCTATTTCTAGCTTTCGTTTCAGTGGTTCCTTGTTCAGTTCCCATATCCTTTCTATATGCTGTCTTCTAGAAACAGCAGCGGAGGTGGCTGTTGCCCTTCGTGTTTGAAGCCAGTGGCTGGCTTTCTAGACAATTTGAAAAACATGAATTGTGGGTGTTAAAGCAGAGTCTGCTGGTGCTGAACACTGAAAATCTAAGATAATTTCAAGTTCTGTTTGGTCTCAGCCTTCAAGAAAGCCGTGTAGGTTTGCGTGTTGGTGCTCTCTGTTCCCACCTGATGCTACACATCCGAGGAGGAGGAAGGCATCGGTTTTGCAGGGGACCACAGGTAAGAAACAGCTGCTGCCACTTCAGCAGAGCCACTTTTGACAGAGGACAGTGGAGTACAGGGGTAAGCCAAGCCGTGTTCTCATCTCAATGCCCAAACACAACGTGTTGCTTTTTTTTTTTCAGGAAACTTGGGAGTTGGGATTTCCTGCTGTCACCTAGGCAAGCAGGCAGAGTTAAACTAACGTGACCTGTGTTATGTGGTCCCTATTTAGTCGCAGTGAGCTGCACAAGAGGGCAGTTCGGCCGGTGTTAGGTGCAAGTCCTCCTGGCTCAGTAGGGAACATGCAGCGCTAGCAGAGGTGTGTGGTGAACTGGATAGCTCGGTGCTGGCAAGTGAGGTCAGTTTTACAGAAGGAGAGGTGTGTAAGGCATCCAGGGTCCTGGGTTCCTTGAATCTCCCAAGGAGGACCACCCTTGCTGCCTGGAAGTTATCACAGTGTGAGGTCCACGGTTGGACTTTTTTTTTTTTCGCACCGACTGCTCCTATTTCTACACACAAGGCTGCTCAGAAGCTCTGTAAACCACATTATTGGTCCACAAACAGCTACAGAGAGCCTTGCAGACGGTTGTTTTAAGTGAGTAGTCCTGTGAACATACAGTCTAGAGAAGCTTCGTGTCTTTAGGTTAGATTTTCTGCTCTGGGGAGAGTCATCTAACCATCTCTTCTTGTGTCTGGGACGCTTGCAGCTTCTCTAAGATTCTGGTTTAGCAACCATTGAGCTTACCTCCCTCTGGGCATTTATGTACGTCTCTGCCATCTATTTTTTCCCAGAATTTTTTAGAAATATACATATATTTTTGAAAGTTCACTTTTGTTGAATATGTTTGGAGTTATCTTTCAGAGTTTAAGCAGGGGAGGAGGGAAGACACAAATGCAATTGCATAAATTCGTTACCCTTAGAGAACGGGCTAAAGAGGGCAAAACAGGGCTTTGATTAGTCTGATGGATCGAGCTGCTCCCCAGGCCTTTATTAGTGTTGAGTTTAATGCTACTTGAGGCCAAGAAGTCCCTGTAGGTTGTTAGAGGCTGATCAGAGAAGACTTGTCCACAGAAAAAGGATGCTTTGTTACTAGTAAGGGAAGCGTGTACTCCGCACTGCTAGTTCCTAACATCCATACATCCTGCCCCTGAAATCAGTGGAAATGTAGCCAGCACAAATCCATAGTGGCTTTGTTCTAAACATTTCCCAGTGCTGGAATCACAAGTGGTGGGAGAAGAGTACGGCATGGAAAAGATTGGGACTGCGATAGGACTGTTGGCACGCAGACACTATTCACGTGTGCCAGGGTGACCAAGATTTCCCTGTCTCCACCTGAATCCCTCTAGTGGCCTCGAGACCCTGTGTTTATGCCATGTTCGTGAAAAAATCTCGCATGTTAAAGTTCTTATTTGCTGCTCTGACTCCTTACAACGAACGGCAGCAAAAGCTCTGGACACAAGCAGAACTCCTTCTGTGTGGCAGGGGGCTCCCGAATGTGATGCTGTATCAACAGGGAGGTTTTTCTGAAATAACAATTCGTATTTCTTGCAAAAATCGAGCTCTGGTTCCCTGCTCCTTTTCCCAGTCCCTCTCCTTCCCTTACTTACCTACCCATAATAGCAATTTTTTTTTCCCACTTTTTTTTGTTGTTGTTGTTGATGCCATTTTACAGCTTGGAATAAGCAGCAGCTGGTTCATTCTTGCTGTGTTCTCCCAAGGTTTTGGCATGCTCTTGGCAAGGAGGGGATCTTCTGATTGTCTTGGTCCATGCCGTGCATGTTGGAAGGTCCAAACAGGAAGCCACGGGGAAACTTTTGGGGTGGCCATAAGTGTTGTCGTCCATCCAGGGAACAGTCCTGGGACAGCAGTGCCCACTTCTGAGTGACCACCTTCCCCAGCAGCCACCCGCAAACGGGGGGATGTGACACCACGGGGTCTTGAAACGTCGAGAGCTGGACCACGGCCAGTCTGGGGCTGTTCTGTAGGAAGCCACAATGAACAGTGCCCGCTCTTCTGTCCCGGTGAAGTGACGCGATATCAGTGCTGGGATGGCTGGGGATAATGCTGTGAAGTGCCCTGCGCTGTCTAAGCAGCAGAATAGAAAAGCTGGGAGAGGGTGGAGACTTTTGTCTGGGTTTGGGGACAGAAATATTCAAAGGAAACAACTTTATTAATGTACTTTGAAGCACTCCGTGCATTGTTGACAAACTGTTATTATTTTTCCTCGTTTTGCCTAAACCTGATGGTTTATGCCCGCTTGCTTGCTTTGCAGCTTTTTTTTTTGCATGCTGTTTTGCATCATTGGGACTTCACATCAGGCGGACCCCTCTGCAAGAAGGAGAGCGTCCTCCCCTCAGACCTGTTGCTTGGGAAAAATAAAAGTAAAATGTGATGCAAAGACCATGCACCATTTCTAAGAAGCCAACTGATGCCCAGATACCCTGGGAGACCAAAAAAAAAAAAACACTTCTGCCTCTTCCAGGGAGGTGGTGGCGTCACTGTCCCTGGGGGTGTTCAAGGAAAGGTTGGACGTGGCGCTTAGGGACATGGTTTAGCCTGACCCAGCCTGCCCAGTATGGGCACAATGTAATGGAAAAGATTATTTTATTTTATTTTGTCTTAGAGAATGCAGGTCTTGCTGACTGTATTGGGAGCATGCAAGACACGGAAAGCTGCTGGACTGAGTCAGCCTGCAGGAATGGACACGGCTTGCAAAGGCCTAGGGAGGGATGGTATTTATTTACAGCACTTTTTTTTTTTTTTTAATTCTTCTTACTCGGCAGGTCTGAATTCCCAGTTGTTTTAAATTCTGGGAAATGATGGAAATCATCAGCAGGGTTCAAACTTTGCCAAGTCCTTTGCACTTTTTTGATAGGACACAAACTGGAAGCGTTCTTCCAGGAATAGGTGTTTTCCATCTGGGCGAAGGAGTGCTTGGTTCAGAACAGGATTGTTCCCTATTGGGAGTAAATGGTCTTCTGCCCTAGGAAACGAACCAGTTTAAACCAATTAAACTGGCAAGGAGTCTGCTAAGTCTTCCAAGATCTAGGGGAATGCAATTTCTGGAGCACGTTAGGCTAGGGCGTGTGTGTGTGTGCAGTGGAAAATTGACCAACGTGTTTGTTCAATGGGGATCCCTCGGCAAAAAGCTGTCTGCCTAGCAGTGCTCCTCCTGGTTGCTGGGCCATCTCCCAGAAGGGGCTTTGGAAACTTCTTGCAAAGCATCACGGACAGCATCACCCACCGAACTCCTCTGGAAGACCGTGACAGCTGAAGTCTCCTTCTTAGGCTCAGCCAGGTCTGCATAAGGTCATTCTCTACTGTTAGAAGAGAGAAAAAGCGACATAGCTGGGGATGTGGTGGCAGAAAAAAAAAAAAAAAAAGGTCTTATTTCTGAAATGCTCTCTCTGATGGACTTTGATGCTCAGCCTGCTTTGCATGGAGTCCAGTCTGAATGGAGGCTGGCAGCAACATGGCAGGCAATTAGTTCTGGGGACCGTGTTGGATGCTATCTGAGGCTACCATCATTTGGAATAGCTTATCTAGCTATTTTGTTCCCATTTCAAGCTGGACTGAAAGCTTGCAGCTAAAGGGAAAAGACACAATGGGGAGCATTCATCAAAGATATCTTTTGCCTGCGATGGTATGGGGCCTCTGCATCTCAACTATTGCTGCTGAAGTTGGGTTCTTCCTTGGAGCCCTGGTCCTGAAGAATCCTTTCCTTTCACAAGCTTTGGAGGCAAGCAAGCTTCTCTACACTGTATTTAGCTTTCGTGAACGTCTTTCTCCTTGCCCCAACAGGAACTGTAAGGGTGCCATATCACACAAGTTTGTAAGGCTGTGGGCAGTAGGTATGGAAATATCAGAGGAGGCAACATGGCAGCTTTCATTTGAGAGGATTTCTTTTTTCTTTTCCCCTAGGAATAACTGGATTTGTTTGTTCACACAAATGTGAATCAGCAAGCACATCTGATATGTATTGGCATATATTATATGCTCTATATGCCAAGCTAGATGACATAATGTAATTTTACAATTGGATGTAGGAAAGCAAATGAAAAAGCCTTTTAAAAAATAATCTCTAGTAATACAGCTCAGTGAAACTCACTCTACTCAGCTCTACTAAATAATGGAAAATTGTTTATTTTATCAAAAAAAGCTTTATTTCTATAACACTTTATATATAGTGTACTACTAAGTAACAATAGTTTAAAAAAGTCATATTTCTCTTTTCAAAATCTGGCAGCTCCTTTACACTTGCTGTTCTACACGAACAGCAGGGAAGCGGGGCCGCTGTGACTCAGCCTTGCCCATCACAGCCCTATAGATACCAGCTGAAGGAGGAGAAATGGCATTAGTAATCATCGTAGTTGACGCCTGCCCCATGCCTGAAGGTGTGGGGGTTCCGTGGGCCAATTGGTGAATCCTCATCGTAGTGGTGCTGGTAGTATCCACCGTAGTACTCGTTGCCACCGCGCCCTAAGCTCGTCCAGTAGGACATGTCGTCTTCAAATTTCTGCCAGACAAAAAAAATAAAATAAAAGTAAATAAATAAATCCTTGCTGTCCAAGAATGGAACTTTACAATGAAGAGAATGAAAGAAAAAAAAAAAAAGCAATTTTTCTTTTTTCCTCCAGAAATTCAGATCCTTCACATAATTGACAAAACTAAATCCCTACATCCAAGAGGTTTTGTGACTGCACCAACTTTCTCTATGGGACATATCCGGACCCTGATCTGGTCCTGATGTCCTGACCAGCCCCACCTGGGACCCACCATCCCACAGCCCTGCTCTCTATGCAGTGCTTAAACTGAGAGCATCTTCCACTGGAACACATGCTGAACACCATTAATATTTCTGCTACCTTTTCAACAGAAGTCTATAGAAACATTCAATGTTTTGCATTAAAAATTGAAAATTTGTTCTGTTGCCCTATGTCTTCCGTCACAAGGTCCCTGAGTGCAAAATGGGTGAAAGAACCCTTCACTTTTTGGCTCTGATGTCTCACTTATTTTATTTTTCGTGTTTAATTTTCAATCGAATATGCAGCTATAGGCAGTAGGCAGTTCAATTCTGTACACGGCAGCAGTGGAAAAACAGTATGCAAGGATATCAAATACTTGCCAAGCCAAAGCCTTTCCATATGAATGACTCTTTGGAAATATTTTTGGCCGAGATTTGAAAAAAAAGTTTTGCAAAATACACAATGGGTAAGTATGGCCTAAGTCCTTGCTAAAGCATGACTGGAACAAACAGTTATTTCATTGTTAAAACTGTGTCTTAATACTCCAGAAAACCTCCTAAGTGGATTCATTGTGTCCCACAACAGGCCTCGTTTCATTTTTGTCAATGCACACAGCAACGTGCAGTGAGGAATACATCTTATCTGCACGGCTTGTCCTTGCTACTTAACCTCTTGGGATTTGCACCCAGTCTCCAGTTTGGGAGCCACAATGCTGCGTTTGTTATTTTTCCTACTGTGTAGGGGGTATAGCCATGCTGTTAAAAAGTAACTTGTATCTACATAATGTCCAGGAGCAACAAAGAAACGTAGCCTTCATTATTGCAGTCCAAGCAAAGGATTGTTTTTAATTGTTCCAGCTTTGAAAATGAGTGCATTCATCTTCTAAGCAATCCATGTAACATGAAGGTCTAAAATGTACTCCAGCTTGCCTGTGCCCGTGCAGTCTCATTAAACACATTCATGCAGCTGACAGAAGCCAGGAATTCAATGTCTATATCTATTTTTACCTCTTATTTATGTACAAATTATTCCACACGTGGGACTGCAAGTAAATGCACGTTTTCCACTCTTTCAGTGTCTGTTGAGCAGGGCTTTGTGCAGCGTGCATATCAGCTGGGAGCTCTTGCTTCCACTCCAGTGTTTATACAAATTAACTGTTGTAGGGAAATATATCCTTATCATTTGAAGGGAGCACATTGCCAGGCAGATTTCCTTTCACATTTAGAGTCAAGGCACAGCTGCCAGTGCTGGCGGGGGCCGGGAGCCGTGCAAGAGGCAGGTGACGGTGGTGCGATTTCATTGCAGAACGCCACCCAGGACCAGCCTGGTGTGCCTTTCTCAGCGTGTTTAGAAGCAAATTGATTGAGTCGAGCCTGCCAAATTCATTTCCTGAAACACAATTGATTACCCCGTCTGGCCGTCTATTTCTCAAGGCAAACTTTGTCTCTAAGTCTGTAACCGGTTAAGCTTAGGTTCAGTAGAAGGCAAGAATTCCTGCCAGGATTTCAACACTGTTTTGTCTATTAATAAAAGTACGTGGAACAAATACCAAGCTTATATTTCTGTGCAACATTTGCTATTTAAACCAGATGAACAAAATCGCAGCATCCGACCTGTGACCAGAAACAGGGCAGCCCCACTCCCAGTGGCTCACCCCGAGCCCTGACGTTTCTGGGGTGCCTCACTCACCGCCTCGTCGAAGCCCAGGTACAGGAACTGCTGGTACCACTGCTGCACTTCGGGCTGGCTGCGGTCCCACAGCTGCCGCTTGTGGCGTCTCAGGCTGCTCAGGAACTCCTTGGCCGCCTTCTCTTTCACCGACACCTCGGGCTTCACGGCGGCGGGGGCTGGAATTAATTTCCCCCCCAAAAGACACGCCAGGAAATTTTTTAATCAGCCTGAAATGTACCCCACTGTAAACGTTTCTTTCTTTGTGTTCATTACCTCTGTCCTTGGCAGTGCGGTGTATGTAGCGGTAATAAAAACAGGGACTGGCAATACAGTACAGTTTCGCAGCTATTCCTATTCTCTTGGATTTTGTAACAGCTATTCTGAGCTTGAAGACATGTTAAGGGTGGAATTTAACTCAATAACCCGAACAGAGGAAAGGAGAATGGACTGTGTGTGCTGCAGCCACAGGAGAGGGAAGGAAGACAGGAGGTGAAGTTACAAAGCCTGAAGCAGCTGGAGAAACGCATAGCTCAGGGGACGTGGGCGAATGCTCTCAACATGCCAGGCCTGCAAATAAGGGGTTTGTTGCTGCAGGAGGAACGCAGGTACGTCTGAAACGTACAGCAGTGAGAGCCAGCCAGCCCCTGCTAAGCACAGTGGTGATCTTCCCATCAAAGCAGCGCAGTGCCCCGTGATGGCTGGTTGGGCTTCCTGAGAAACCAGGAGCATGCACAGGGGTAGGAAGAACATCTCGCCCGCGAGGATCTCCCCCCGGTCTGTCCCTCTCACTGGGAGCCAGAACAAAAGCCAAAAGTTGCTGGGGTGCAGGAATGGCTGCTGCACACCTATTCGCAGGTATCGCACAAGGACCTACACGATGCAGGGAGCCCGCATGCATGGGAAGCGTCCCTGGCGTGCAGGGCTGGGAAAAGCCCACGCTGGGAAAACCAGGTGCTGCGTCCTGCTGCACCACGGCCAGGCACGCAGAGCAAAGGGAAGGGATCCCATGGGGACAGCAGCAGGACCCACAGGGACATGCGGGCACGGGCACCACGGAGCTGGCACTGTGCTCGCAGGAGTCGCGTCACACATACTTGTGCACGGCCAGCTTTGGTCTAGGTGCTCATACAGCGCTCCTCTGGCCGCTCTCTGAGAGCCGTGAGGACACTTTTAGAGCTGTGATTGATGGCAGCTGAATCACACAGGGGAAAAAGAAAAAAAAAAAAGAGGGAAAGCAATTTGCTGTCTCTTTACCTTCTCGTTTTTGAAGCATCAGTTTAAGCTTATTTCCTCTCGAAACGCCTAGAGAAGCAAAAATAAGACATACTTCAGCTAGCCACTCTATTTAGCGAGACAGAAATAACAACAAAACACTCGTATCTCAAAGAGCACACAGAGAGATGCCGTAGCTCCCCTCCACCGAGGGAAAGGCTGGAGAAAGTTTCCACCGGCGCTCCCGCTTACACGCCTGGGTGCAACACGAGCTACAGGGAAGCCCCCAACCCTCCGGCACCCTTTCCCCGGCAGTTTTGGGGCGGGAGCCCCACCACCTCGTTCACCTGCCGCAAAGTTTGCCTTTTCCAGCAGAAGGTCTCCGTGCGGTGGCAGAGCAGCCGGGCTGGGACGGGCACCCTGGGGAACTGTCACCGAGCGGGCGTCCTGGTGGCCAGCCCCCAAACCCTTAATGCACCCCAAAACCAAGGCGCTGGTGGGAGATGCTCGTCCCGCACTAAGCTGGGGGGGCTGCGGCGGGGGGGGGGGGATGCCCCCGAGCGCTCACTCACCGGGGGCCGCGCAGAGCAGCGGGAGGAGGAGGAGGAGGAGGAAGAGGAGGAAGAGGAGGAAGGCCCCGGGCAGGGCCCCGCGGGGGCACGGAGGAGGCATAGCGGAGAGCGGCGTCCCCGCCGGGCCGGGGCGAGACGAAGCGGAGCGGAGCGGGGGGAGAGGGGGAGAGGGGGAGAGGCGGCGAGGGGAAGCAGCGCCCGGCCCACGCCGCGCCTACGCCCACGCCCCAGCACGGGGCCCCGCCGCTGGGTGAGAAGGAAAAGAAAAAGGAAAGGAAAAAAAAAGAAGAAAAAAGAAAAAATGAAAAAAGAAAAAAAGAAAAAAGGAAAAAGGAAAAAGAAAAAAGGGAAAAGAAAAAAAAATTAAAGAAAGAAAAAGAAAAAGAAAAAGAATGAAAAAGAAGGAAAAAGAAAAAAGAAACAAGAAAAAAGTTTAAAAAAAAAGAAAGAGAAAAGAGAAAAAAGCAAAAAACGAAAAAAAAAAGAAAAAAGAAGGAAAAGGAAAAAAAAAGAAAAAGAAAAAGGAAAAGAATGGAAAAGAAAAAAGAAACAAGAAAAAAGTTTAAAAAAAAGAAAGAGAAAAGAGAAAAAAGCAAAAAGCGAAAAAAAAAGAAAAAAGAAGGAAAAGGAAAGAAAAAAAGAAAAAGAAAAAGAAAAAGAAAAAGAAAAAGAAAAAGAAAAAGAAAAAGAAAAAGAAAAAGAAAAAGAAAAAGAAAAAGAAAAAGAAAAAGAAAAAGAAAAAGAAAAAGAAAAAGAAAAAGAAAAGAAAAAGAAAAAGAAAAAGAAAAAGAAAAAGAAAAAGAAAAAGAAAAAGAAAAAGAGAGGAAAAAGGAAAAGAGAAAGAAAGAAAGAAAGAAAGAAAGAAAGAAAGAAAGAAAGAAAGAAAGAAAGAAAGAAAGAAAGAAAGAAAGAAAGAAAGAAAGAAAGAAAGAAAGAAAGAAAGAAAGAAAGAAAGAAAGAAAGAAAGAAAGAAAGAAAGAAAGAAAGAAAGAAGTAAAAAGAAAAGGGGGAAGGGAAAGGGGAAGGGGAGAGGAGGGGAAGGGAAGATTAATTTAAAAAAAATAAATAAATTGTTAACCAAAGGTACTCTCGCTGCAACACTTAGCACATCCTCCCCCAGCCGTACTCCAAGTGCCCCCTCAGACCATACCGAGCCGCCTGCTCTGTGTGCAGCAGGCTCTGTTCCAGCCTGTGCGAGCAGCTGCTAGCCGTAATTGAGGGCTTACGTGATTTTTGTGTCCTTTGTGCTTGAACGTGTAGTTAACTGTGTTTCGGTAGCACAAGGCATGCACTCTTCTGTTTAGCTTTGCACAGCTTGCCAGTTTCCAGCCGCATTAATTTTTGTGGTTCCATGTAATCCAGTATTAGCAGACAAAGACTTCTCAGCTATTCATATAGGTTTTTTGTTACAGCGGAAATGAAAAAAAAAATATGGCCGTAACATGTCATTTAACATTTCTCTACGTATTAAGTCAGTTTGTCAGTTGCCTGTAATATGGATGAAATTGAGAGCTTGTCTTGGTGGGAGAATGAATCAGAATTAACCAAAGGTTAAGGTTTTTTCCGCCTCCCCTCCTCTCCTGTCTTCCCTCCCTCCCTCCCTCCTCCCAGGTCCATGGAAGACTGCAGTGCATTTAAACTGAGCTGCTTCAAAAACCATTGGGATTTATTTTTCTTCAGATAGACAGGTTTAGCATGTAATAAGAACTGGAGGCCCAAAATCCAAACTCACTAACCAGAAGTCCCTGCTCAGCAGGACCAGATCTGTAATGGCTCCTAAGCTTACTGTGCATTTTCCCATTTCAGGCTTAAGTTCCCCTCGGTGAATTCAGCTTCTCTCAGCGTCTTCCTCTGCAAACATCTGAAACAGCCCAGATTAACCGTGGAGAAATCCTTGTCCGCCCTGGACAGAAACCTCTCTCTTGACTTGCAGCAGAGACCCACAGCTCTTAGGAGACCGTCACGGTTTTCTCGCTGCCCGCTGAAGCAGTGCCAGGGTACGGGGAAGAATGCAGGAGGTTTTAGAGGAGAGGGTGAGTGAGAAGAGCAGGGCTAAAGCTCAGGCCCCCTGCTCATCCCATGTCCTCCGAGCAGCGATCCCAGCGACCGAGGGGCTGACACAGGAGCCAGGTCCCCTGGGCCACCTCCCATGCAGCCGAGACCCAAAATTATTGTCCATTTTATCACTGCCTCTGAGTGTTTCTTCCCCGTTGCTGCATGTTTTGAGCCTCAGTGCTCTCAGAGTGTAAGGCCGTGTTGCAGCAAGCGCCTGTTCTTCAGCATCAATGTGCTCTTTCATTAGCTTAACTTTGATGGTCTCTTTACTAAAACCATTTGGCTTTTCTTGGAAAGCTGGCTGCAGAAAATAACTAGGAGCACAACAAGCAGACTACATATGCAAGGCTGCATGAAATACACATGAAGTAGATAATTTATAAAAACTGGGCAATCACTCGCAAACATTTACATCCCGCTGCTATTTTTGATAATGGCAAACCACTATTTTGTCCAGCTGGTCAGTCCACAACAAGTCTTGCGTGTAAGCTGATTCTCTGCAGAATTTCAGGTACTTGGTGCATCTGGAGCAAGGGAATACAATGCAGTGAATCTCATCAGTGCACTGGATATATCACCGTGGCTCAAGAAACTGCCCAGATGAAATGCTATCTTGTGAAACTCAGAGAATGTATTGACTTGAGTACAAGGTTATTGTAGAAAATCATTGCTCCGTTGGTGGAAGAAATGATTGACAGGAGAATATAATGCTCAAGGTTAAACTGAATGCTGCATCTTTCCAGAAAAAGTCACTTTCTCAGCTCAGGGGATAGAAGTTATGAACATATATATAAAAAAAAGTTGTTAAAAATATAACACAATCTCTTTTCAAAGCCAGTGCTGAAAGGTGACCACTATTTTTTCCAGTAGCAATCTTTATTTCTATCCCAGGTTGTTTTAAGGACTAGCACATTGTTGCCCTGGTGTTGCAGTAAGACACACTTTTCTGCTGAGCTTGTGACTACTGCATCATTACTGGAAGTGTGTACCTTCAGATGAGTACTCATGTTTATTGGTACACCTGTGGTGCCCCTTTCTGGTATTTGCCATTTAAAAACACAATCACCGTGCATGCTACCCTGACAGTGCAGTGTTTTTCAGGTTCTCTTCATTAACAATAGCACTGCTCTCTTTAAATTACCCTTTTCTTCAGCCCAGCTTATGGTTTGGAGTCTAAGGAACTCCTGCCAATTGCCTCCTGCCAGCTTGCTTTCTCTTCAGAGCCTGTGGCACACCGTGTACCTTTTTTGGGAGGTAAGCAAATAAGATCCCATCTGATTTTTTATTTTTATTTTTTAATGGTTCTGCAACTCACTACAAGTCTGCCAACAGTCTGAGTGACCTTGTTTCATCTCTGTGATCTCTGCATTTACACTTACAGTTTTTAAACCCAGTGGCTTCTACCTAAAGTGACATGGACATATCTCTGTCGTGAAGCATCACTGGGTTTTAAAGCATCTACATTCCTTTATTATTGTTATTATTGTATATTTGGATTAAAATTAAGTACAGACAGATTCGTGAATAGCAGAAAGTCACCCTAGCTTTTGTATCTCATCACAGCAGCTGTTGAGAGAACTTGTTATGTTCATTAACATGTAAGAGAGATCATCAGTATTGCCATTCAAGGATATCCAGAAATTCAATGCACAAAAAACATGTGAAAAAGTTGATCTTGGTTTCTTTCCTTTTTCCTTTATTAGGCTTCATGCTTTCCAGATTTTCAACACAGTTATGTTTTTAAATATAGTGTATTCTTTTATAATCAAAGGACTCCTAAGGCTGGATTTTCAAGGAAGAAAAACAACAAATATAATGAGACATGATAAAACGGTGAGACCTGGCTTCAGCATAACTAAGTAGGTAAATAGACATGGTGGACACTGGCCAAGGACTTCAGGAGGCAACACTTCTTCTCAAGCAGAGAAGCACCACAAAGATTTTGATGGGCCACTGACAAGACCTGTCGGATTGAGAACAGGGCAGAGCTGAAGTTTTCCAACACTTAGAAAATTGTTGTTTCCTGTTAATGAGTTTTTACAAAACATCCCAACCATCTTGCCCTGGTAGCTAGCCTTAGGATGGAGGCACTTGGCACTCCAAATTGTTTCTGCAGCCTGTTCCAAGAAAACCACAGGAGTCATGTTTTTCTGCCAAACAGAAGGAAGAACATTTAAGTCATCATCCAGTTACTCCCAAAACATGTTGAGTTTCACACTACACTTTCTCCTGCTCCAGGGTCTTCCCAATAGTGACAGAACCAGCCCCAAGTCCCAGGACAAACCCTTTTGCTTCAGGGAAATTTTATTTGTCACTGACTACAAGTTTTGCTGGCCTTGATGCATGGTCTGTGACTGATAGGAACAAGAGCATTTCATCCATTGCAACTTGCTTGGTAGCAGCAGTACTTTGATCAATGCTACTAATAAACATTAACCTTTATATTTTCCATAGAAAATAGCTTAAAATACAGTATTTCATTTTTCCCCCCATAGTCTTGGCTACTACTGGTATTTTCTGCAGCTTCTGGCTGACACTGTCAGATAGGAGGTTGTGGCTGTCAGTCTGTTTGTCTTTCTCCCTTTACTGACAGTAATTTCCTGCCCTCACTATAGAATTAACCTTATTGCTCTCATGATGAGCACAGTGAGAAGCAGGTTAGTCCAGCAATGTTATCTGGCCACAACTGCCTCCTTTCGTTAGGTGACATACAATAGAGGGATACAAAAAATGCTCTCCCTAAGAAGTCCTTCTCCTTTTTCTCTTCCACTGCCTCCAGTACATTTTTGCAAGCATATAGCAAGTCTGCAAGTTGGGTCTAACAGGAAAAGAGAGGAACTGTAGTACATTTAAACGTGTCTTTTTACCACAGACTGATCTCTTTCAAATCATTCTTTCTTTTACTGCTGTCTCTAAGGGCTCTTCTTTTAATGCTTTAGAATGTTTTTTTCTGAACTCGTATTTCTGAGCTATTTTTGACTTATATTCGTTCCCTTCTTTTATTATACCCATCCAGAATGCACGTACACTGTTAAAAAAAGAGACACTGCAAATCCTCAAAGATTAGTAAATGCAAAGTATTAGATGTCTTAATTTTAGCAGTTTGCCTTTAGCATCCCCTTCCTACACAATATTGCTGTCTTAATGGTTTGTACACCCTTCTGCTCTTTCCCCAAAACTGGACTTACTCATGGGGTGGTTGGTGCTCATATAATAATAATATATATATATATACATAATAAAACAGCTATTTAATGTTGTGCTGTGCTGCCAGTTGACTGTTCATGGTGACCAAACCCTTCCCCACATAGCTGCTCTGTCCCACCTGCCATGGTCTCCCTGTCCTCCCAGTCCCCCAGCCAAATTCTCGTCACAAGACCATTATTTCCTCCTCATGCTTCACCAGAAAGCTGGTCTGGGGACACAGCACCATCACACCAGCAACAGCTAGACCAGGGGAAGCAGCAGAACGTGCTTCAGGCACCTTCAGGCCCTGGGGCAGGTTTCTCAGCCCGAAGGAGCCTCCCTCCACTTGCCACTGGCCCCCCTACAACCCTTTGCAGAGCAGCATATGTGTGTCCTTTCCTCTCCAAAGACTATAACCATAAGAGTCAGCCTTTCCTGCACACAGTTAAGCAAGTTATGATGAAGCTGACACAAACTGGAGGACGGACGGAGGCTGGGTTGTTCTTCTCCAGGCAGCTGCCCTATCCTTAAGAGCTGAAGTCCATGTGGTGGCTTGCTACCACCAAGATATTTTCCCCCTTTCTCCTCCCATGTTATTTGGCTCTCCCCTCTCTTATTAGCACTGACTCTGCTGCTTTTTGGATCCAATTTGGCATTCACTAAACCAGCAGGGCTGTGTTCAGGTTTACTTTTGCTAGGCCTGTCTTCAGGCCTAGCGAGCTGTGATGGCTCGGCCAGGCAGTGAGCCAGAGCCGGGGCTGAGCAAGAAGGCTGAGGGAGAGTATGTCCAGAACTGGGAATGGGGTGAAACTGGTCAAACCGACCTCCATTTTGCTGGGGAAGTGTATGATGTCCACCCCACCCTGAGGAACAGTCAAGGGTCAGGCCTCCTCCATAGTCAGACAGCAGCAGCCCAGCAGCCAGACAGTGTGGAGAGGCCTGCCTGAGGCAGGTGCCTGGCATGGAAAATATCTGCCCAAACAGCAGAAATAAGGCAAAGTCACCTGCTGCTGAAAACAGGTGGTTTCTGTCCCCTGGGTTTGAGCACGAGGCTTTGGGAGCCTTAACAGCAGCTGGAGCATCTCGGCTCTGAGTACGACTCCAAGGTTATCAGAGCGGAAGCTGCTCTCATCTTTCTGACGTTATCAAGTGTGACCTTATGCCCCCCCTTGATTTGCTGTGCAGCCACTTTCTCAACCTCTGCTTTGCGTCTGTGCCTTCCAGTTTCACCAGCGCCTGCCTAAGCCCTCCCTGTGATGGAGGCTGTGCCTCTGCCCGTTTGATGCTGGATTACATTTCTGATTTACAGCTCAGTTTTTTTCCAGGAGAGTGCACCTTTTGTAGTTCTTGCGTGCTGCTGCTGAGTAAGAGATCATGGCATCTTTAATCTTCCAGCATGAAATCCTGCTGCAGCAAGCCACGCTTGGATGCCAGCGGCTTCAAAGGCAATCTTTACCAAGCTGGCAGCGCAATGCTGCACCGCCACCGACTATGAGCATTTGAGGGGGCATTTTTGCCTGTTGTGATCATTTAAGTGCTTGTCCTGCAAATAGCCACGCAGATACTCAATTTGAATCATAAGAGCAGTGTGGCATCCCATTCATCTCAGAAAGATTAAATTCCAGTCTGCTGCTGCTATGCCTGGGTCTTGCAAAATGCCGTTGTACAGAAATGTAGCTGCCATGTGAAGGCACGCGTTTCATCTCCGGCTCTTTGCTCTCCTGAGGTTGCACTGGGTGCATGAATATGTGCTAATAGGGCTGCACACCTTCCAGACTAAAGCTGGCTCTCATTCACACAGGCAGAAGAACCTGCCCATGTTTGTTCATGTAGGCAAGCCTCCAAAGTCTCTGCTAGCTCCTCTAAGCATGGGCATAATAGCTCTTATGTGATGGAACTATTGCCCTTGGGGATGGCTGTGGCACAGAGGAGCTGCCATCCATCACCAGTGTGTTGGTCCTTCTTGACCAAAAATGCCCCCTTGAGAAAACAAACCCATCTGGGGCTTGATCATTCAACTTTGGGCCAGATCAAATACAGTTTAACCAGAAAGCCAATCTGCTTCGGGAATGAGAATTCTGGGGCTGCAGTTCTTCAGGATGGGGTGAGCAATTTAATAGCTTTACAGCTACCAAATCCAACACCAAAATATTTTGCTTCCTTCTTTCTTAAGATCTGCTACTATAAACCTTTGTGTTCCCTTCCACTTCCTTTTTTCCCCCCCCTAATGAAAACTGCCTCTTCCATGAAACTGCAATAATAATTTCTTAGAAAACATCTTCCTCCTTTAATATATCTTCTGGTTGCACATCTTGCACTGCAGATCTGTAATACCCTTCCTAGCCAAAGGACGGTGGCTTCATTTTTCAGCGATACCCAGCCTCTAATGCCCCATACCTTCCTCTGAATATAAATACTGTCTTCCTATTAGGTAATGTTACCACCTAACGGTGGCAAAAGAAAGGTACTTTCACCTGGTAATTACTACTAATGATGTAATGGCTGTAGCTCTAATATACATTGGCTGAAATTTCCTGGGAGCTGGGGAGGACTTGAGCAGGGTATTTGTACACTGGTGCAGGAGAGGCTGTGCAGTAGGATGAGATTCATGGCATCATAGAATGGCTTGGGATGGACATTGAAGGTCATTTAGTCCCAGACTATTTTCTTTCAAGTTGAAGCTGGGATAGGAATATCTTCTCGAAGATGGTCAGTTAAAATTTTATTTTTGCAACTGATTAATGCAGAAGCAGTGACAGCAAGTTAGATGCAATGCAACTTGTTACTGGTAATCACTTTTTTATAGGAGACAGGAAGATAGGATGCTCAATGCCTTTTCCCAGTGAGGAAAAAAACAGGGGTGCACAGACAGTTCATCCTTTGAAGTGTGAAGCACCCAACATGGGAGCACAGTTTTCCCTGTCTGACACTCTGCTTTGCAAATTCTAGGCACCTGGAAAAGAATCCAGGTCCTTTTGATTCAAATGCCCTTGGTTTTAATAGGGTAAACATTTTATCCTTGATCATTTTACATGAAATTTTTATTGTGTGGTTTGGGTTAGACCTTTCATGAGAAATTCTTCTACACTTTAGAAAATAAAAAAGAAAACCACAACACAATATAAACAAATCACTGAATCATTACAAAGCCACTAAATAGAAAAATATGGAATTTTTTTCCATAGCAGTAATCTTTCTTGACTTATTATTTGTGCTTAAGACAAATCATACTGAAACTTTTGGAGAGGAAGGAGAGAAATATATAGCAGAGGCCTTTTTCTTTTTACCTAAAGAAAAAAAAAAAGTGTTTGTTGTAAGGTATACATTTTAGTAAAGAAGACAAAATCCACAAATCTCCACTACTGTCAGCTTTCCTGTGCAGTTCCCATCAAACCTGCAGTCTCAATATCTGAAACAATCAATCAACCTCCTCTAGCCATGGAAAGTCCTTGCTGCCCAAGGCACAGATTAATTTACCTGTAAGAGCACAGACAGCTCTAGACTAGGCTAAAAGAGAAAAAAGTAAAGGCCAACAGAACACTTACATTTTGGATCTTTATGGACAAATTTCATCTCCTCATGTTTCGTCAGAGGTTTCTTTCCCATATTTGTCTCTGGTTTCCATTGAAATATCATGTATTTTCATTTAAAAGTAGGCTGTCACATACAGAGAACTAAAGTCTTCTATATATATATATATATATAAAAATAAAAAATAGAAATATTATTCAGAGATCTAGCATATTCTCTTCATAGCATTATATGGGAAAATATATCTGTCTTTTCCCTTCCCAGAATATGTGAACAGCTTTAGGAATAAATTATCTAAAATTATCTAAGGATTAGTTTTTGACAAGAACAATGACAGTTATGAAATGTGTCAGGTTTTTTTTTTCACTGATATTAGAATTCTGTGCACTGGTGATGTATGTGCAGATGGAGAAGAAGATACAATCTAAGTGGCTGTTTAATAGCTTCGGAGTCCAACTTCAGATTAAAAATATTAGATGAGGGTTAACAAGCATGTGGAAAGTATAAGGCATTTTTCTTGGACAACACAGGAAGAACTGAAGAGGGATAGTGTTGGAGTAGGTAGGTCTTTCTTAATCACTGGGAGATTATTTTTCTTTCTAAAAGACAATCTCTGTCAGAAGTACTCTTCATGATCCTGAAAGATGTGTTTATACAGGGATGTCAGAGGATCTGAATTATGCAGGTGGTCAGACCAGATTTATGTCTTCTAGCCTTAAAATCAATGCACTTCTCTCAGATGTGAAAGGAAGGAAAAGCCAGGTGGTAGCAAAGAATTTGTACATTTACAAATCACCTATAGAAACTCTTTGTTCCAAATTTATACAGAAATGTCAGCTGAAACCGACTTTTCTTCCACCTAGCTGTTACCATTTTCCCATCGATTGCACAGCAGTAGCTTCAGGCATTATCTGAAAAAGGACAAATGGCTGATTACAGGGCTACACCGAACTGAGGGTCTGCAGGTAAGCAGCAGAGCAAGGAAAAGGGCAGAGCAGATCATAAAGACCGAGGGGCAGGAGTAAGACACAATTGCATAAGGTCTTGACAAAGCACATTTATTCCCAGAAGTAAAACACTTGTGCTTGTGCCGCCTGCTGAGGATGAACTCTGCATGGCAAGTGGTAAGAACAGCCACTACAAGAAGAGCCTTTAATAAGAAGAGAAAAATGGAGGTGAGTTTTCCCATTGTTACGCTGAGATTCAAGCATCACTCTGGCTGACTGACATGGAGATGCACTGACATGAGGGCTTGTCCTTCCTGTAACTGAAAACCCATGCTCTGTTAACTGATCACTTCCACAGGCAGTTCCACACTCTGTGATCAATGCTTTCAAAGGCTATTGACACAGCTAAAGGAATCCCATCTGTGTCTGTCACAGGAGAGCTTCTCATCTCTATATATCACCATTAGGAAGAGAAGACTGACATTAGCGTTCACAACACATGAGGCTGTATTAAAATAAAAAGGCATCGAGTATGAGGTCTCTAAATAGGATCAGAATGGATTTATTACAGTGCCAGTGTGCTGCAACGTCTGAATGAACGTTTAGGAACAGACAACAGGGAGAAGTCCCAGAAAACATCAGATCCCACGGAGTTTCTTTCAGACAACCCTTCTCTACATCATTACGTCTTGCCTGCAGTAAGTCAAGCCAAACACAGCATGAAAACATTTCTGTATTTCAGCCTGTGCTAAATAAATGTTTCTGCCTATTGTTTTTTTAATGACAGATGTTTCCCTTTGGATCTTCATGCACTAGCATAGGCTATTCTGCTGGTGGATGAACGTTCTGCCAGTGTGTTTGTGAGTACGTGTGGATAAATTGCAACATTCAAATGTACAAACCAGTGAATAAATATGTGCACTGCACATTTTTTTAAATGGTGCCTGTCCACCACCATCCCCAGTGACTGGGGACAGTTCTGGGAAAGTCAAGATGGAGAGCGGAACAAATGCTGAACGAAGCAGATATTTGCAGTGACAGTCTCCTGAAGAGGAAATTAGGAATAATACCTGCCCCATATACAAAGCTTTCCTGCCAGGCTGTAGGGATGTGCTCTCACTTTCTTAGATTCTTGCACCACATCTTCACTTCAGTTAAGTCATGGCTAAATTACAGGATGTCAGAAGCCAGCCATATAGCTGTGTGTATGTGGGTATTCCCCCACCAGAAAATGCTACAAAAAGACTTCCCATTTTTTCAAATGTGTTGACATTTTAAATACCTGATGATCTATGTTTCAGTGACTACAGCTAACGAAACTGCCAAAGGAGACCAGGATCTCCCTCTTCCTCAGAAACACTTGGATCTGCCGTTGGGTTTCACAGCTGCACTTCTCTCAGAGAGCTAGAGCTCTGAACGTCATGTAAGGGCAGGGTGGAAGAGCAGGCTCTGTCCCTTAGCAAGCACAGGGCTAAAAGGCTGGTGAACTTTGGGCATGCAGAGGTCACAGAGAGCCAAAGCCATGCCCACCACAGCATTCTCCCATACAGCTGTGTCAGAAATAGAGTGGCCAGCAGGACTAGGGAAGTGATGGTCCCTCTGTATTCAGCTCTGGTGAGAGTACATCTTGAGTGCTGTGCTCAGTTTGGGGCCCCTCAATACAAGAGGGACATCGAGGTGCTGGAGCATGTCCAGAGAAGGGATACAAAGCTGACGAAAGGTCTAGAGAACAAGTCTTACGAGGGGTGGCTGGGGGAGCTGGAGTTGTTTAGTCTGGAGAAGAGGAGGCTGAGGGGAGACCTTATTGCTCTCTACAACTACCTGAAAGGAGGTTGTAGGGAGGTGGGTATCGGGCTCTTCTCCCAAGTGATGAGGGGAAAAGGACTTAAGAAGCACCAGGGGAGTTCTAAGTTGGATATTAGGAAATATTTCTTCACTGAAAGGGTTGTGAGGCAGTGGAACAGGCTTCCGGGGAAGTGGTTGAGTCACCATCCCTGGAGGTCTTCAAGAAATGTGTAGATGTAGTGCCTAGTGACATGGTTTAATGGAGGACCTGGCAATGCTAGGTAAAAGGTTGGACCAGATGATCTTAGAGGTCTTTTCCAACCTGAATTGTTCTATGATTCTTTGATTCTAAAGTTGAGCTACTTGATAGTCAGGCTTTCTTTTGTTAAAAATACCTTCCCTTTATTCCCCAAGCATGACATTCTTAATTGCACTTATAAATTACTTTTTTTGGTCCTTTTGTGTAGCAGCATGCAAAGCAAATTTTAAATCTAATCTGACAAATCTGTAGAAGTACCTAAACCATGGTGCATCTGTGCTGCAGCCTGAAGTGGGATGGAATATGGAGCTTTCATTACACTAGGGATTTCGAGTTGTTTCCTTGTTGGTCAGATGAAATGGAGAAAATATTAAGAAATAAACAGTAGCATCACCAGAGACTGATAGTATTCCTCTGTGTCTACTCACTGCCCTTTACTCGCATTATTTTTAGCCATTTCCTTGGCTACAGAGCGTGCATTCACACACCCATGCACACACACACACATACGTGCATGCGCACACTGACAAAGAGCCTTCTTACGGCAAGGAAAATACCCTGTATGAGTCTGCAGGCAACTGAAGGCTAAAACATTTCTTTACGACACCCCACAGCTGTTGTCAGGACAGAATTATACAGTCCTCAAATAACTTTTTGTATGGTGATATCTAAAGGTATGTTTTTGACATTCGTCCCGTTCCTTCAGCAAACAAATATTTTATCATTTTACCTTAAAAATAATTTGCTTCCTGTCTCCATCCCAAGTGCCTGGCCAGAAGAACAGACCTTTTATTTTTTTTCTGCCACAGAACAAGTTTCTCTTTATTTAATCATTTCTCGGCTCCTGAAAGTAGGGCAAGAGGTGCCCAGGATGGTGAGCGGCAGGGCGGACAGGCTGCTGGGGAAGCCGCGGGTGAAAGGCAGGCTTATTTTGCTCCTCCCAAATCCTGGCCCCTCAGCTGCAAACGTTGACCGAAATGTGGAGAATCACATTTCTGCTTCAGCAGGCCGGCTGGCTGGAGAAGGATGATCACAAGCAGATGTACCCGTGTTCTCATGCAAAAGGAATTCGGTCTTCTGTGGAGGCTGCGCGATGTGCGACGGGCTCCCGGGAGTATTTCAGCCTCCCCTAATTCCTTGCAGGTGTTGGAGGCTGGTGTATCCCAGGGCTGCAGAGCTGAGCCTCGCCATCCAGGGTCTGTGTGGAGGAGCTGCATGGTGAGGGCTAGCAGGAGGGCAGAGGGAGAAGAAATGGCCTGCAGGGCTAGGCAGGCTTGGTTATGGAGGGCTCTGTCTTATAAAGACGTGAGGACGTGGCACTAAAGGATGTGGCTTAGTGGTGGGGCTCTGTTGGTCAGGTTGGTGGTTGGACTTGGTGATCTTGAAGGTCTTTTCCAACCTCGCTGATTCTGTGGTTCATACTCTTGGTTTATGCTAGGTGGGCTCCAAACATCACAAGGCTGAAGCAGCAGAACTGTGTTTTATCCTACGCACAGTGCTTCTTACTTCTTGCTATGGAAATCCAGGAGGAATAAACAGGATTGAAATAGTAGTTTCAATACAATTTCTCTGAATCCATAACAAATTAGAGACAGGCAATGAGCATGGCTCATAACATCTACGTGTTAAAAAAATCCTGGCTTATAATGGGACATCCCAGTAGCATTGCAAATAGCCCAAGGAAATCACAGTCAGTTTAAAGAAGCTTTTGATTCAGTTACAGCTGTACTTTGGAGGCTTGTGATGCAGAGCAGCTAAGGCAAGAATTGTACTCTGGGGTTCGACGGAAATGGATGTAGCCCTTGGATCACACCCCCGGATGCCTGGCCACACGAGGGTGTGTGTTTGCAGCCATGGCCCGTATCTGGACATACGGTGACTGTATGCAGCCCATAAGAGCCTGGGTACCCTGCACGTGGCTCACCTGAAGGCAGTCAGTGGCATCCACGTGCATGCAGGAGTGCTGAGATGCGAGGCTGTACTTACTGCAGCCACTAGAAAGTAACACGATCGTGCAGACCTCAGCAATGCCACTGCTGCAGCTTGTGTACTGTGCAAAGCCCAGTCCACCTGGGGTAGGCTTCTAAAACTAAAGGAACGGGACCTGGAAGCCTCTAAAGGATTTGGTGGTGGTGGTGGTAGTGGTTCTTTGCTGACTCCACAAGAAACATCAGCACTTACTTTAAGAGATCTACTCTCTCAGATAACTAAAGTTGGGGTTCAAGTGAGGCTCCAGTTCAGTGAATACCATTTAACAGCATGATGAGCTAAGCAGTCCCTGCCCAGCTTTTTCCCCTCTTGTTGCGTCTGCCCACACAGCTCTCCGTGGAGCCACACAGTGACCTGTTCCAAGAAAGAGGCTTTAGCTGAAAGTGCCCCAAGGGATAAAAGGCAAACAACCCCACCAGCACTTCACCTGGATCCACCTCCGGATCCGCTCCATCACTGACCGAGTGACCCACCAGCAGAGGTGACCAGAGGGCACCAAGCAGGAATGGGGATGCTGTTAGGAGAAACTGAGTCCCCTGATGGTTCACCACCACCACAGACACCTCCCTCCCTCCCTCAGCCTTCCTGAGAGTTGCTCTTACTGCACACCAGCTTCGTGAGGTGAACTCAGTGGTGCACCCAACATGCAAAAAACACGGGACAAGGGAGGACATGGAAAAGAGCAGCTGAACTTGAGCAATGGGGTTATTTTCTAGATTGTGCCAGCTACCTGGTAGGACATTGTCCTGAGCAGGAGAGGCAACTTGAGAAGTGTTGCCGCCCCGTGTGGCCGTGCAGCCACAGCAGCAGCAGCTAACGACAGTGAAGTCAGCAGGCTGCTCCCATCCTTGAGTTAATTGCAGGGTGGCAGCAGCCAGATACTTTGTGATAAGGGCTGTACATCACACAAGGAGACGTGACTCCTCTGGCTCGTAGGTATTCTTTAAGAGGCTCTCATGACTCTTCTGCTTTGCTAGCAGGAAAATGAAGAAGCCTCTGCAGAGACGCCTACTCAAAAGTCACTTGATTTCATCCCCTTCAGCATTTTGTCCTGCAAGGACTTGGAAATCTCTGGCCCTTTTCTTGCCCAAAGGTCTTGTCCTTGGCAAGCCAGTCATTTCCCTGCAGCAAGACAAGAGCTGTCAACCAGAGCTGTCCCAGGAGAGTTGATCCAGTTGTCAGGGGGCTTTGGGGTTGACAGGAGGAGAGGCAAACCTGCTGCTGCTGTCAACCTTTCAGCAAAGGGGACAAAAAGGCACTCTGGCGGCTCGGTTGCTTTTTATCGTCTTGCTAACTCAGATAAGAAGATGGTGCATGTCCCTTTGTGTCCCCAAGCGCTAATCCTCGTGCAGGTTTGCATCTAGTCTGCACTGCACACAGCTTACACACAGCGTGCTGCACTGCACTGTGCAGCTGGTGAGTGCAAGTCCTCCCAGCACATTCTCCCAGTTGGTCTCCTCCTGTGGGACAGGTCTCCCTGCCTGGTGCCTGAACTTTTGGCGTGTGGCTCATAGGACAAGTCGCACCTCAGACAGAAACCTAATCCCTACCCTGAACGATAAAACACAGACAATACCTTCCACATTACAGAAACTGAAATCTCAGCTAAGCAAAAATTCTGTATGAAAGAATTTATGATTTTGTACGCCTCCGTCTTTCTTATAGTCTGTGACCAGGTTCTGTGTTTTCATAAGCAAAGTTTCCTGTGCAGAACAACAGTTCTTAAGCATTGTTCCAGCTCAGAGGTACACATTTTTGAGCACTAAAACCAGTTGCTCAGATTTTTTTTCTTTTTTGTTAACAACTAATAAAATAAGGATTATGAACACAGTCATGAGACAAATCGAGTAAGACTGGGTGAGAATTTCGCCTCGGTATATACCACTGTGTTATTAAACCAGTAACTGGAGCAGAAACCTCCTTCTAGACAGATTCAGAAGGAAGGAAAAAAGGGGCTGACGAGTCATTAGTCTGAATTACTGGAAAACAGGCAGAAAACTGACAGGTAGCTTCCAGCAAATTTCCACGTAAAGGTTTAGCAGATCCTTTCCAAACAAAGCTTTGAGATGAGTTTCATTCCTGATCACTGGGAAGGGCTTAGACATTAGCCCAAGGAAGTGCTGATATTTAGGAATCTGACAAGGCAACTGCAATGGGGAAAACTCAGACGAACGTGTCTGCTTCTGGCACCGTGGGAGACAGGCAAGAAGGGAAAGGACACGAATCCTGTTCATGGAGATATTTTATTTCATATTTCCTGGCCCATATTATTTAAATAACATGTCACCCTAAATCAGAAAGAGAGACGGTTTATTTCTCACAGTTGTGATTTGGCTTTGTGCTGCCCCTAATAGCTGTGCAGAGATCCTGCTTTTACAGAGTTATCCAGTAACTGAACTGGCTATTTTGGGGAAATTCTTCCTGTTTGACTGCAGCCACTGCCTCTTTTGGCTGCCCCCCCCCCCCCCCCCTTCTCCTCACATTCCAGTTGCAGACCTGTTTATACCACTGCCTTTCACGGCCTGAGTACCAGGAACTCAGGCTGGAGCCCATTTACACACCTCTCTCCCCTGCCCTGACACACCACACTGTGAATGTCCCTTCTGTGGAGACACTTGAGGGCTCCCAGAGCCGAGCAGTATTTTTTTGGAAGAGATCAGCACACAGGTACACTGGTGCCAGCTTAATTCCCTAAATAACTACATCAGATTTATTTATTTATTTATTTATTTATTTGGGGGGGAGCTACTACCCCCCTGTCTCAGTTAAATGCCTGAATTCCATCAAAACCTTCCTCCCCTTCAGACTTCAATCTTTGTCTAAAACAGATGGCCCCATAAATAATACATCCTAGGCAACCCGATCAGCCATCCCCGGGATGCACTTGAGCTCCTGTCTCTCATAATATCACCACTAGATTAGCTCTGGGAATTCCTTTAATTTAATCCTTTTAACAGGTCATGTGCACACGAAGCGGAGACTGGGAAATGAGACGTGTTCAGCTGGGCTCAGTCGTCCCTCACCCGGTGCTGGCAGGTCCCTGCTTGCTGCTTTTGGGGGCTCCGTGGGAGATACCCACTGCCCTCTTTTAGAGCCACGTCCTGGAGGAAAAATCATCCTCGATACCTGGCCCTGGGCAGCTAACTGCCTCTGAAACGGGGAGGAGGCAAGGGAACTGGGCTGGAGAGATGAGCGTGGAGAGATGGAGAGGGGCCAGGGCACAGAGCATCTGAGCAGCACTGTCCCACCCGGCCCGAGGACTAGCGGGGAAGAGTGGGGCATCTGCTGGATGCCTCTGGGGGCTGAAAGCATCGCATTTCTTTCAGGACGGAACACAGAAGTCCATAAATTCTTAAATTAATTAATTCTTAATTCACAAATGTCTTTAGTGCCCCCTGCATTTCCAAATAACCGGCTTCTAGTAGGCACTTGGTGATGTCTGTGGGGTTTATTCTCAACCCACCCAATCTCCCTCTGGGGACGAGGGCAGAAATACCAAACACAGGTGATGAGGTGGGTCCTTCTCACAGCTGCCCCAGTGGTAACGTTGGTCTTAGATCTTCCTGTCCTTCCTCTCCTTGTCCAACTATGGCCTGAGCTCCAGACAAATTGGTAAAATGGGCATATGGGAAGCCCTGGTGACCTTTGCAAGCTGAATTTCATCTCCCCAACCTCCACTGCACCACTGGGAAAGGTGTTTTGAGCACTGTTCTGTGAACAGCTTCACCCATATGACCCCAACATTAAAAAAAAAAAAAAAAGAAGAAAAAAAAAAGGAAGAAAAGAAAAAAAACCTTCCTCAAACAAAGCGAACAAAGGAAACTTCCATTTTCTATTGCAAATATGTTGCTTCTCAAAACCTTGGTGCACAGCGCTGCCACCCACTTTTATCCTCACAGTGCAGGTGGCAGCAGCTGTGATTCAGGACATGATAACAGCAAGCAAGGCATGAAAGATGGACCAATGGGTCTGTTTTGAATGGTTTCTTTGCCAAGAAAATTGCATCGCAGACCTACTTCCTCACACTGCACTGCAGGAGTGCAGCTTATGCTCTTAGTACGGGACAAGTAAAAGGGTCTGGATTAAAAACAAGCAGAAAGGCCAGCAATCTTTTTCAGTCCAGGGTCATTTTCCCTGACCGATGGGAAATGTCCTCTGGCGTTGACCTCACTGGGGTGCACATCACGGCGTGGGGCCGCAGCCTGCACTGCGCTGTCTCATGGGCTGCAGCAGGCAGAGAGCCATTTTCAAAGGGTTGCAAACCTCTCTGTTTCTTTAAAAAATGGGTCTGGAAAGGAAAAGATGGGCTCTAGTCCTTATCTGGAAATGCCTCCAGGGTGCAAATATTTTAAAGTAGCACTGTTAAAATGGAATGGCTTTTAAATCATAACAAATCATCTCTTGCATTTCTGTCATGCCTTTCATCCTATTTTCTCTTTGCAAACATAAACACATTAAGTTCAACAACACATCTGGCAAAGCGTTGTGCCGTGCGGGAGCTTTCACGTCCCAGTTCGGTGGATGAGCAAGCGCATGGGGACGGTAGGGACTCCCCATCCCACTTCAGATGGGCTCTCTTTGGCAGAACTTGGACCACGACCAAGATCTCCTGACCACCAGCCTTCTGCTGGAGTGGGAAGGCGTCTTTCCTTATGGCCCGGCTGATCTGTTTGTGAGGAGGCCGGATCGTGGATCTGCTCTCATCAAAGATAAAATGCCGAGGGGGAGAAAGACTGCAGGGGACGAAATAAGCACCACTTTCCCAGCTGTCTTCGTTAAGCTCTTCAGCGTCTACCCCATGCATTTGCAATGCTGAGATGTCATCCCGTTTGGATTCCTGTTCCATGCATACCCACTTGGTATTGTACTGGAAACTGATTATCAAGAGACACATTTACTGTGTGGCGAATCAGAATTTGTTATTATCACCACCCCATTAATTTCCACACACATCTGCTGGAGTACTTGTTTCTGCCTGTGTCTCACATTTATCTTCATCTAATCCACTTTTTACTGCCCTTGTCCTAGTGCCAGCAACTATCATCAGGAACTGTAAACACTCGTTAGTTAACCATTTATGATCGCCAGCCCTTCAGATCCCGCGTTGTTGGGCTTTAAGGGGTTTTCTGCGATGCCGCAACTATTTAACCGCGTTAGGAAATAATTCACGAGCAGGTACAACCAGAGACAGCCCCCGCTCCCCAGCTGCAGGAGGGGTGAGGAGGTTTGGGATTGCCAAGGATGCCCGGGGAACTGAGGATCTGGGAAATTACTGGTCCGAGCCCTCGGCCTGACCGGCCTTTCATCCGTCCTTCGGCCACTGCACAACGTGTCCCCAGCGGGGAGGAAACGTTCCTGAGAAGACGACGCATCCCAGACGCGCCGGCTTCCCATCGGCCTGCAGGACACCTCCGGTTAAAATGTTTTCTGCCGAATCAAAAAGCGTTCCTCCCATGCTACTTGACAGCCTCTTTTCCTCCGTCAAGCGTAATTAGCTTACTCTAATTAAAGGGCTGCAGCCAGGCTCAGCAGGAAGCCCAAGGAGCTCTGTCCTTAACCAGCAGCTTTTCATTTCGGTTCAGCTTTCAGGCAGCTGAAGGCCCCAGGCCCGGTGCGACCCTTCAGGGCACTGAATCGCCTCTGCCATCCCCTGTTTTGAGCCGTGAACAAAGCCCAGGCCCCCTGGGGTGGGCAGCAGGAGGCAGGTGGGGTGCAGAAGCTGCCCAAAGGTTTCTCCTGGTTTAGTTCGGGAGATGGGACAGATGAACTACCAAGGGTGTAAAAGCTTTTCTCCGTACCACCTCCCTGCTTTGGTGTGCCGTGGCCCTTCCTCGTGCCCACTTGCAGCTATTATTTCTTCCTTCTGCCTTCATGTGAACTATATATCTCCTAGTCACATGTTGACAGGAAAAATAATATCCCTCCAGGGCCACTCAGGCAACTGTGTGAAGCCAGGAGGCAGGGGAGTGCCTGGTGCCGATGGCTTGAGGAGCGTGGGGGCTCACCCCAGCCCCTCTGTGGAACAGGAGGGAGAGAGCCAAGAGGGGAAATGTCACAGTTCTGTGGCTGCAGCCACCCACGGCAGTGCAAATCACACGCACGTGTCAGTGCCAGGACCTCCTCTGCCACGATTCCTTCCCTGTACCTAATTGCCTGCAGCTTGCTCCCTCTCGCCTCTTTTGCCCCTCGGTGACTTTGTGCAGATTAAGTGGTGATGATTTCAGAAGGGCAACGTTTTGGAGGGGACAGTTGTTATCCTAAACTTACTAAACTCCCCCCTCCCCTCTCCGGGCCCTCTGACATCCCATTATCTTTAGCAGTAGGAAATTACATCTTGTGTCAAGGTTGAATTATTCTAACTTCAGTTTCTACTCACCAGCTCCTGTTATGTCCTTGTCTGCAAGTTTAGACTTATACTTTATATAGAGTGTATGAAAGAATATGTAAGGATATACTTTATATGTATGTTTAGGAACATAAGTCACCTCTCAGCTGCCTCCTTGGTAGAAAAGCCAGTCCGTGTAGCTGAAGTCACACCTGTAAAGGCTTGCTGTCTCACTCCGGCCACCTTCCTGCAGACCCTGCTTGGTGTTTCCTCATCCTCCGTGCACTGTGGGTCCCCAGGCCGGGTGTCTGACTCCGGAAGGGTTTTGCCAATGCTGCACGGAGGCAGGGTGATGTGCCTGTGTCTGTGTGACGCACCCGTTCCGTGCAACGGGGGCTTTCCATAGCCTCACCTGGGGAGGTCGTGTCAATAAGGTTATTCATAACAACTCTGGCAGCCTTTCTGCTGTCTTACAGGTACTCCTTATATTTTCTCAGTCTGCAATTTGCCTCTATTTTAGAAATATTTAAACATGTTTTGGATGGCAATTATTTAACCAGACATTATTCTTTCTCGGTAACCTGTCATTATCATCACAGTTTCGTCCACTAACTTTCCCACAGCACGTTTTATTTTGCAGCATGGTTGATTGTAACACTCTATGATTTGAATCTTAGACAAAATCTTGCTGATTAAGCTTCTTGATTTTTATTTCACAGGCCTTCTTGACTGTAGTTAAATATGAGCCTTGTCTTCTTAAAATCTGTTTTTGGTGGTGGCTCGGTTTATAATGCTGGCTGTCATAATGATGCTCCAGGCTCTTGTAGTGTAGAAGACAAGAAGACTGTTGATCTCCCTGCCAGAGGTAAATCCCAGAAGCTTATTTAGAAGCAATTTAATTTCTAAAGTTAAAGATTAATTACCGAAGTACCTGAACATTTACCAGGTTAATTAGACAGGATCAGCAAAATCTCATTCAGAAGTAGTGGTTTCCTTATTTCCATTTAGATATAGATCTATTTAGGCTTCAATGGATTCCACTGTGAACTTTCATATCTTTCATATCCAAGTCAGCAAAACTGCCTGCAGCCTTTTTTTTCTTTTCTATTCTTGCTTGCCTTTTTTTTTTTCTCTTTTCAATTTTTGTCAGTGTTGATTACACAGTGGCACTCTGCCTCACTTTAAATGCAGAGCCGCATTTGAAACTCACTGAAGCTGATGAAAGGCCTTCCACTGGTCTCAGAAGGCCTAACTTGAGGCTCATAATCTATGCATTACCTCGGCTGTAAGCATCTGAGATATGTAAAGAATATAATCTCTTTCTATCATGTCTTCTTTTTTGTTCCTATTTTTTAAACGTGCCATACAAGCTGTTAATGGAACAAATGACATGGAAACATAATCTGTATTCTTGCAGGTTTTGTGGCCGTGCTTGCTGCTTATTCCCTATCACCCAAACTGATAAAGGCTTGTTGGCGATACCGTAATTGAGTTTAGTGGGAGTGATTTATCAGGTTGCTAACAGAGAATGAAAACTTTGGGGAGGGGGGAACAACAGCAAGAGAATATGAACTTTTCAGAAACAAGAGCCTTGGTTTTTATGCAAATAGCTCTGTTGATGAAAACCAAGGGGAAAAAAATAATCACAACAGTTTTGCTTACAGAGCAGATAGCTTATCTAAGGAAATGGGATTTCAAAGTTCTTCCTGAAATGTCACCTGGGTTTCATTATCTCTCTGATAACATCTAGTGTATAGAATCTGTGCTTTACTCTTTGCTGTTAACTCATTAGGAATAAGTCTGTAATTCTTCATTATGCAGAGAAAACATGGGACAGTCCCATAGTCTGACCACAAGAACAACAACAAACATACTTACAGTTTTTCTTTCATGCGAAAGTATAATTTTTCTAAAGAGCCAGACTGAAGATCCAATGGGCTCAAAAGAAAGGCCCTACTGATTTCAAAAGTTTTAGCCAAGCTTTTATTTAGCTTATTTTCTATTCTTACTTTTAGGAGTTATTATCCTGTATTTGAGCTGTAGTAATACTCGGAAACCTCCAGCTCAGGATCCCACCGCGCTGAACTCGGTACAAGTGTGCATGAAGACATCAGGTTTTGTCAGCAAACACTCACCTACTGGTTGCAGGAGCCTGCAAAATGTCGGGTGTGATGCTCCAGCCACATGTGGGTGGCCTTGGACCTGGTGGCTCGCACGCCACTGGGGCAAGGAGGAAAGCCGCAGGGGCTGCTGCAGGGACTGGGACCGCCAGGGCCTCCTGAGAGGAATGCCGACCTTCAAAGTGGTCGGATGGTCACATTGCCAGTATCTGTGGCCACAAGTTCTGTGCGGATGCACCTTGGTGGTTAATCAGGGAGTCAACAAGTTTAGAAGTGAGCAGGTGTTTCAAAGTGCTGCTGAATGGCTTGGGATGAAATGCTGAGAGTTGGCACCAGTAATTTAATGCCAGTGCAGACTAAGACTTTCTGGGCACTGGTGTTTATGTATGGTTCTTTACTTCTGAGCTCACCAGCTTCCTTACCAATGCCAAGATAAATTCATTATCATTATAGGTTCAATCTTACTTGGCTGGGAAGACATCTTTAAAAAAAAATCTCTTTTTTGTTAAATTCATTGTTTTATTTTTCTCTCTACAGGTAGAGGAAATGTGAAACAGCCCTAACAAGAACTTCTAATTTTGATAAATTAATCGTCTCCCTATAGAGTGGTCAATTATAAGAGACGCTGTGAAGCGTGCTTGCACGTTTCAGAATGCCTCAAATTCATTAGCTATTCCTCTTGAGCTGGGTTAGTGAGCCACACGAAGAAAATGTGTTTGGAAAATCTCTTTGCAGCTCTCGTGTTTTTAAATAGGCAGCTAACAATTTACCATTCCCTCCTATTCAGCTGTTTGTTTTATTTCTCATATGTAGGAAAAGGCAATCAGCTTTCTATTAAATGAAAAGATGAGGATAAAGTTCCCATTGTTAAATCATGTCTGCTGGCATCTTCTTATCTCTTCATAACAGTGGTTATTTTCTAAATCTTCTATTTCCCCTTATCCTGTGTGTATTTAGTTACTGCTTTTTCTATCAAGTTTTCTGTAAGGCAGCCCCCTAAAACTGCTGTGACAACATTTTACCTCGTATTCTCTTGTTTGGTAGGCAGGGCTGGCTTCCTTGCTTATAAATCATGCAAGAAGCCAAGTAAGGCTGTTCCCTGTGGGACCAGAGTGGGCCCGTAGGCCCTCTATGGAAACTCTCTGCTGTGAGGAGTCTGCACCATGGTACCCTGTGCTTTCAGTGTCAGAAAAGCCACTGAGCCCTGGTGGTCAGTCGTGGTCAGTGCTGCATTCAGCCCATTTCACCCTGTGGGTCAGTGGCAAAACCTTGTAGAGCCACCCTGGTTGTTTTCGTTCTGGTTCCCCTTCCAGAGTAAAGACAGAAAGAGGCCAGACGCAAGAGGAGAAAGCAGTGAATTTTCTGATAGCTTGGTCAGGAGGGTGATGCAGCCATGAAGGTTCATTAAAAGCCTGTTGGGTGGGGATGTAACCATCTTGCTTCTCACACGGCTCCTGCACTTCCACTGCCTGAGAGGCCGCAAGGTCCCACTCGGTGGAACAGATGAGACAAGCTCGAGGTGGAGTTGAGACACGAACTCTGTGGAGGCCTCCAAAACCCCAGAAGAAAAACAGGCATGACAGAGTTGTCCTGCAACAATTTCAGCCAAACTCTGCAGCAAACGTACACCGAATGAGGAGAGGACCTGGTCTGCAGAGTTGTGGTGGCTGCCAAGAGCCTTTCCTGTTGGATCTTGAACTATCGCTTGATCGTTAAAGCATCCAAAGGCCTCAGGCAAGCTTAGGACTGTGATATGCAAAGGGACTCCATTGCTGCATGGAGAATGATAAAGCCTTTCTCCAAAAAAAAGCAAATTCAGAAGAAGAACACCAGATTCAAAGTCAACAGTCTTCAAATAAATTAAAGCTGTGGACTTCAGACAGTAGAATATTTTCCTCAGCTATTTTCCCTGGGCCAACTCTCAACTTTGAGAGCTCATTACAAGAGCCCAACTCAACCCAGACTTAAATGCAAGTAAAGCATTTTCAGGGCAATAGTCCAGATTACCCTACAGGCTCGGCCTGAACAACCAGTATCAGTAACGCAACTGGAAGAAGCCAAAAAATCAAGTCTTTGGCAGTCACAGGCAGCCATATAATGAAAGGATCCACACCCCTTTTGTGCTTTGCCACAAAACATTTCATGAATCCATGACAAACTTAGGATCCTTGGTGCAAAAATAAAACCTATGACCGGCAATTTAGACTACCACCAAGAGGGAGGAGAAGAGAAAAAAAGGAATTTTATTGCCCTAGGACCATACCAGATGAAGTCAGTCGGGGGAAAAAAAAAAAAAAAGAAAAACAAAAAAAAAAGATGATCTTCCAAGGTGGACTGTATTTTATATTACCTTTGGAAGCAAAAGCCCCACTGTTTTTCCATTTGATTCCCATTTCTTACCTTGTGATCATCTCAGTTCTGAGTCTGAGGACCAGAGAGGTGACCCAGCCACTCAAGAGATGGCTTGGTCCTGCATGGAGAAGTTTTCCTTCCATCCCCCTCACCCTCTCCTGCTGTAGCCAGTCTCTGACCTCCAGAATGAGGAGAAACATTGAACATGGCCTTTTGTCCAAACCTTTCTTATTCCCCCCAGATAAACCAAGCATCAAGGGAAGCCATGATGTGCCCTGGGTCCTACAAAGGACCATAAGGAGCAGGAAATAAATTCATCTTTATTCCAACTTGGCAGGAGTCATAATCAAAAAAACATTTTGCCAGGGAATCTGTCACTGAGGATCTAGTTGCATTTTTGTAATTAACCCTGATTTGGAAGTATAAGTCTTAAGCCATTTATGATCATCTAAAGTTTTAACCATGAAAGCTTTAAGAAGTCATACATGGTTAGCAAGAGACGTGGTAGGTAGGAAGCCTATTGCCCATCAGATTAATTTATTGAGAGGAAAACAGTTTACATCAGATTTTAAAATCAGGGCACCTTTAAAAGTTTCTCAGTTCCTGTTGTTATTTTCGTGAATGATGTCATGTTCCTCTATTTTTGAGACGGTAAACATTTCCAAAGCAATGATTTTGATGTCACAAACAGAAAATAATGATTCCAGGAGACAGAGAGAGAGAGACGAAGCAGAATCAGATTCTCTCTTTAAAATAATAATTAATAATTCATAATAATAATGATAAAATCTCCTTTCCTGAAAACACCTCTGGTAAAAAAAGCTGGAAGAGAAATAGAGAAATGAAATGATATACAAGTCCCAGAACTGTCACTGAACACTTGGTTTGTTTTAAAGCCTCCAAAGAAGACATAAGTGGGTCTTTTACCCTGCAGCTATCACTGCCCCAACCCCTTCCAAAAACAACAACAACAAAAAAAACACCACCAGCAACAACAAAAACAAACCAAAACAATTAATATTCCTCTCTCTACTGTGGAATTCTGACCAGCACATGGACTTAACCACCACATCAGTACAGTTCCCACAGAAGACAAGGTCAGAGTCTGACCCTTCACTTTATTTTTAAACACCCTTTTTTGCATTTGAACATGTAAGTAGTAATAGTTTAAAGAAAAAAAAAAAAGAAAAAAAAAAGCAGCAAGGAATCCATTGATTCTAATTCATGTTGATGCACTTAATGTCCTTACTGTAGCAGTAAGACCACTGTAGTTTGCTTTTAGTGTGATGATTACACACAAGTATTTCATTAGTATGAAACATACGTCTCAGAAAATGGAAGAACTGGAAAAAAAAAAGAAAAAAAAAGGTAAAAAAAGAACACAAGCTATGAAATGAGGACAAATTCATGATTTGCCTCTAGTCAAGAGAATACATAAGATAAATCAGTGAGGATAGAAAGATCCTATGTGGAGTTCTGAAGGTGGGCAAAAGAAGACTTTCATTGAAGTGCCTTGAAAGAAAAGGAGACTTTGGGAAGAAAAGCTTCTTAAACATCAAAAGATAAAGGGCACAAATCAGGCTTAGTGAGCGAGTCTTTGAAAAAATGGTACCAACTTCCAAGTCAGCAAAACATGCATAGATTTAAATATAACAGCACAATCTTCTCTCGTACTTCTGAAACGTTACTTTCACAAATGAGACTGCAAGCCACTATTAGCAAAATTCCCTTTTCTGCAGTGTGCATTTCTAAAAATAAACCAGTAAAGCAGAAAATCCTAATGTCAAGAGAAAGCCAGAGGACTTTGCCTCCACTGCCTGTTAAAAAATCTTTTCCGAGGTTGGATGCATCCGCTTGCTTACACATGCTGGTGCACACCTAATTGCTGCAGAGGACGACCCGATTCCAGCACGTCATTCAGACACATGTGCAGTTTAGGTGATATATTCTCAAAAACGGGCACTGTACGAAACTCCGCTGAGCTTGTCAGCCTCGGATGAAGCACACGAGGCTGAGCGCAGAGCGCCTTCCCTTCGATCCCCCAACAGGAGGGTGTTTTAGGGCCAAATGTCAGAGCCTGCTTAGAAGGGCAGGGGCAGGACAGCCACGGTGCCGGTTGTCTTGCTCAGCTTCTTCAGGAGCAATGCATTTTACACCACCACACCCAGCCGGCACACACACATCTGCATTATCGGCTTCCACGAGATAAATCGAGAGATAGAAAGCACAGTTTCGCTTCCAGCCAGCGAGGGATGATTTCAGGGAACTTTGAGAACAAATAGGCTCACTGAAGTGATGAAGCACGCTTCCCAAAGTGATGAAGTATGTTTGCCAAAGGTGCTGCAACACAGCCAGCAGAAACCACGCTGAACTTTGCATGAGCTGGACGCAGCACAATGGTATATATTGTGGCATAAGTACATTATTTCTTGTATGCAATTTCTGAGGGACTTACTTACCCCACACTCAGGAATGATGTAGGACAAAAGTGAGCTGAGGGAAGAGGGGAAAAAATGGCACGCGGGCCCACTGTTCTCCTTGCTTATGCCAACGGAGTGGGGCACTGCGGTTGGCAGCCCCAGCTCGCTTCTCCTGCGCTCCCTTGACCCCTCACCACTTCTGATTTCCACCACACCAGGGCGGCCAGGAGCAGCTTCCTCCAGCAGCACCCGGGGATGGGAAGAGCACGGTCCCCTTCCCCCTCTGGGGAGACATTCATGGAAACCGTCCACACATCCGAGGGGGCCAGGGAGGGAGGCTCGCTGTCTTTCCTGCTTCAGAAAGAAAATTATATTATCGGTTGGTTTTGCTCCCTCTGAGGAAGCGTGAATAAGGGAGAGGCAGAAGGAAGATATTTGCCTATTAAAAATAAATGATTCAGACATGAATTTTTGAGACTTTAAACATATGGCTGGAAAAATTCTTAGGAAAAAAAAAAACCCTCCTGAGACCGAATTTCCTTTTGATCGGAATTTGAGCAAGGGTGTGCTCACTGGGGGCCTTTAAGAGTCCCTGTCAAAGCAGATGTGCCACTGCTCACTGGTGGCGAGGACACCTGGCTCTTCCTTTCATCCGTGATTTGGTTTAGGTCTCCAGGATCAGGGAGAGCCTCTGCCTTCCACTGGCATGCTAGGGATCATGAAGTGCACTCACTGCAGAGGGTGAGAGGAGAAGTGGGTCTGGCCACCTGGCACTTGCAAGGAATGGAACAACGGCCTGAAATGGACAAGGTGATGTGTGCTTTCTAATCAGTGTGTCATTTTTGCTTCGATCCTGAAGTGTCGGGATCTTGCTCAAGCAAAGGGACCACAGCACAGCGAGGGAAAAGCACCTCTGTGGGGAGGTGGCGCCAGGACCCACCTGGGACCGGCGTGGGGGAAGAGGACACAACCCCTGCATTTCAGTGGTGCGGGAGGGGACACGGGGTGCCCCAGCAGCTGTAGCAAGTTAATGATTTTCCAAATAGCAAAGCACAGGGGGAAGGAGGGCAGCATAAAGCCCTCCGGCTGCACGAGCTGGTTAGGCCCTGAATCTTTAAAAAGCAAAGATAGATGAGAGGTCGTATCCCGGGTCAAACTAGCCTGACACGATCTCTGGGGAATGACAATTAATCTGTAATTGGTGCACACACACTAAAAAAAAAAAGAAAAAAAAAAAAAAAGCCCCGGGGAGGAGGAGGATGGGAGGGCACAGCCCTGAGTCACGCTCCCTGTCCCCAGCTGTGTGACATCCAGCTGCACCGGACGACAAGCAGCCCTCCCATGGCTGCTTTTTTGGGGGGGGGCAGTTTTGGGGCCAAGCATTTCTGCCCCAAGAGCCTGGGGACAGAGGTGGCTGGGGGGATGGCAAGTCATTGTGTCCTGGGGCGCAGGCACAGCGTCAGGGGACATGGACACGTGGGAGGAGAGGGGCATGGGTGCTTTGCTTGTGTCAAGCCTTTCTCCACAAGAAGCCCTCCTGGCAGCAGCCACATCCCCTCGTACAGTGCTCAGCTTTCTCCTGCTGCCCCAAAAGCCCCATCTTGCTGTTACTCCCAGCAGCAGGGAAGGCAGCTGCTGGCCACGAAGCCACCTCTGCCCCAGGTGGCTTTGTTCAGCAGGCGGAGGCGGTCGTGGCGCTGTCACCACCTGCTCCCTGCAGCAGAAGATGAAGATATCGATACCCCAGCTCCTCCAGGGCCTGCCCTGCCCGTGCCTGAGCATCCCGCAGGTGACGCTTCCCATTTCCTCGTGCTGCTGTCAGCAGAAACATTAGTGCTGCTCTTGCTGTTCCTTTCCCTCACTCAGCTCTGCCTTTCTTGCCGATTCCTGTTTGCTGCACAGAGCTCTCCCCCTCCCCGAAATGGCAAACTACATTTTAGTGCAAACCCGAGTGCTGCAAAATCCGTCACAAGGCCTTTTGTACTCACCCCCACTACTGCAGGGATTAACCAGGTACCCAGCGGTGCTGGGCTGTGCAGGAGGATCACCGCTTCGTTTTGCACTTGCTCTTTCTCCCGTGCGAATTTTGTGCCGCAGCAGCCAAACGCCAAACTCCCACCCATGTCCTTGGGCGCTTGTCTTTTCAGCAGGGGTGTCCAGCGAGCCAGAAGCCAAATTGGAAATCCTCCTTCGCTGCGGCATCTGGTAAACATTATCAGCTAGAGGTCTCCGGGCTTTGATTCAGGTCAGCTGGCATCAAAGGGGAATCAGGAGTGTTTGCTTTCAATTCCAGCGGCGAACAAAATAATCTATTTTAAAGCTCCGGCCTTCACCTGCCCTTGATCGGAGGTCGTTTCTCAGAGGAGGAAACACCAGAGGGAAGAAATGTTGTGCTGGGCGAAAGTCTCTGCTTTGTTCTCATGTGTTATGGCTGGCACCAGCAGGCCTCCGAGAGAGGGAGGTAACCACCCTGCCACTTGTTCAAATATTTTGAATAATAGCGATGTTATTTTAATAAATCTCCAGGGGCAAGAGTCGCCTGAGTTCAACGTTTTCCCCTTTCAACCTCGAGTGGCCGAGACCGATGGTTAGCGATCTCGGGGCGAGGGCAAGGGGAGAGCAGGACCAGGATTCAGCTTCTGTAAGAGGTTTCTTTTGGTTTTGCTTTTGGCTGTAAGAGCCACTGCTGCCAATGTTCCCCATCTGCTCCCTCCTCAAACCCAGGGTGGTGGCGTGCGAAGCTAGGAAAACATTCACTCCCCGTGCTGTCTCAGCTCAGCGTCCACCTCAGCCCAACCATTCACCTTCCTGACCAGGCAACTTCTGTGCCTGAAAACACTGACCATTTCCAGCACCTTTCCATATTATTCCCGTCTGGTCATTTCCCTACATCTGAAATTTGTGCTGGGGTCCCCATCCCTGGAGGTATTTGAGAGACACGGGGGTGTGGCACCAAGGGACGTCGGTGGGACTTGGTTGGTCAGGTTGATGGTTGGACTGGGTGATCCCAAAGGTCTTTTCCAACCTCAATGATGCTGTGATTCTGTGAGCACCAGCTTTGCTCTCTCCCAGGCAGGGCTGGACAGGCTCTCCCCATTCATTTCTGTTTCCGATGGAGAGGAAGAAGAAGGGTGTTGGGGGACCCTTCGCTGTCAGGCTATCAAATCTCCTGCTCCCTCAGGAAAAAAAAAAAAAAGCGATCAGAAAAGCAGTCGGAGGTCAGCGTGACCCCTGCAGCTGACGGCGGTTGCAATGCTGCTGCTGTGAAACCAAAAGTGGAGCAGCTTTGACAGGGAGGTGAGAGAGATGCACCTGGGGAGCCCCAGGGAGGGAGGAGGAAGCGAGCCCACCTTCCCAGTAGGGCGGCTGGGTAAATGCTTTCGATCCAGAGCCAAGGCTGTGAAGCAGAGCGTGACACTTTCTTGTAGCCTGGGTGAAGGCAGCAGGATGTAAGATGCGCCCCGTCCTCCAGCATGTTGCATTTTGGGGGCTCCCTGCTCTCTGTGCTGCAGGGGGGACCCTGAATGCCCCACTCCTGGCCCCCCTGGGGAACAGGCCATGCAGTGGCTACCACATTTTCAACTTGTAGTATCAGTGGTGGTCATCAGTCCCTTGTGCCGCCTGCTGGAAGTGCAGTTTATAAGCTTCCTAACAATTAAAAGTAATACAGTGGGACCTCTGGACATACACCAGACTTCTGCACTGACAACGGGCATGTTGCTTGCTGTGGGTATATGAGCCACTATCCCCAGCCTTTTTCCTGTTCTAGACAAAATGTTCCTCAGCTGATTTGGTCCGATGAGTAGGCTGTGATCTTTTGTGAGCATTTGCAAATGCTCATAACTGAAATGTGTCGTGCCAACTATTAACAAATTGTTATTCCTGCTGCAGCCTCATCTATTTCTCTCTCCTCTGTGTGACCTGTGTGTCCTCTGTGTCAAACTCAGGTTTGACAACGCCATGGGCTTACCAGCAATACCAGCTAAAGCGCCCACCCTAGCCTAGTTCACAGCATCTCAACACCCATAAAAAAAAAACAAAAAACACTCATTTTATCCCTTCCCTTCCCTTCCCTTCCCTTCCCTTCCCTTCCCTTCCCTTCCCTTCCCTTCCCTTCCCTTCCCTTCCCTTCCCTTCCCTTCCCTTCCCTTCCCTTCCCTTCCCTTCCCTTCCCTTCCCTTCCCTTCCCTTCCCTTCCCTTCCCTTCCCTTCCCTTCCCTTCCCTTCCCTTCCCTTCCCTTCCCTTCCCTTCCCTTCCCTTCCCTCTCTGACCCTCGAAGCACAGCCCCGTCCCCAGCAGTGGGGTCAGCACAGCAGAGGTGGTGTCGAGCTGCCCTGGGACAGGACAACCTCGTCCCTGGATGAAATCACCGCTTCACCAGATCACAGCCTGCTTGTTAATTCACTTACCTCACACACAAAAGTGTTTTGGCTGTGGTGAAAGTATTGGGAGTAAATAACGTGTCTTGCTCCAAAGTGTTGTTTCTGTTATAACACAGCACATTTCAGGATGCAACCACCTGACAAATTAGCCTTTCATCATCAACCTAGCGAGCAAACGAAACAGACATGTGCCGGGGCTGAAGATTTACTGCTTTCCAATGCCCTGCCGGCTGCTCTACCTGCACGCCTGCTCCATCGCACATTACTCCCCTCCCTGCCTTTCCCACTGCTGCCTCTCACAGCCAGCCCCACGGCACCTCCGGCCTCTTCCAACCCTGCCTTGCACCCTATTCCTCTCCCATGGCACGTGGGACTGCACAACAGCTCAGCAATGGGCACGGCTTTGGTGATTTCACTACGAGCTCACCCCACCTTTCCTCTCATCAGTCTGGTTCTTGGCTCCGAGGAGCTGAAAAGATAAAAAATGCAGCAAAACAAGGATTTATTTTTTTTTTCTGTGATACATGGATTGTTTGTGTTTGCTTTTTTTGTTTTAACAGCTTTACTACCTTTGGGCAGGGAGTCATGATTTACTGCCGGTGTCATCGCCGCAGTACGAGCTTTCATGCGGGTTGTAGCTGGATCAGCTGGGAGCAGTTCGTGTCCACGTAGCTTTCTCTGCTAGGCACGTGGGAATTGGGTGCTGCCAGTGTGACCGCACCCGTGCCAGAGGGCTGTCCTGCTTCAGTTATAACAGATGTATGTAAGGCACTACCAAAACCACTTAGGCAAGCCCTTGTGTGTCAAGTGAAAGTGCAGCAGGGCTCTCCCTGCTGAATGAGGGTGCTCCGTGTAGTCTGTTAATTTCCACCCCACTATAGCCCACGGGTGAGGTGTGGGCACTTACCGTTCATCAGCCCTTGACCTGGTATTTGCCTACAGGAACCCTTAACGCAGCAGTTTTCTTCCATGTCAGTGAATTTTTCCATTTTTCCTCCAACTTCCAGGCTCATTTTCCCTTCTTAGCCTCACACCCTCAAGCCTTCTGAAAAAGCAGTTGCATTTGCTGCAGGCTTACACTGATTCCCATTGCATTGGTCTAGGTTCAGTCCTCAAGCCTTGCGTCATGGCTCAGATTAGGGAATCAGAGCCTTAAATACAGCTGGGTGGATCTGGAGAAGCAGGTTTCCTTGTTTTGATAAGGATCTGAGAAGCCACAGGAGATAACCCTTACTTGGAGAAACATGAAACAATAACCTCCACCGAGCACACCAACAGGGCAAGGGTTTGTTAACATTTGCTGTTCCACTTTCTACACGTGTTGCATTCACTTTCCTGATGGAAACTAGTTCTCTTAACACTTGCTTTTGCCTTCTGGCTGCCCAACACCATCTCCTGGGTTCCCTTTTTTCAGAATAACAGGTAACTCATGGCCCTACAGTTTCATCCTGGGAACGGATGACTTCGCTTGCAGAAGTACGTAGGATTTGGTGATTTGCTTGCACAGAAGAGAAGACCTCCGTGGTTGTGGACGGGCAGCGTGGAGGAAAGCAGCCATCTCATCTGGTGACAGGGATCACACAGCTCATAAGTAGACCTCAAAAAGGCCCAAATATCTTCACAGCCTTGTTCCTGATGGGCAGAGGGGAGATTTGGGTGTTTGTTCATGTATGACTCACTAATGTCACCTCCTACCAGCCCTCCCACGTGGCGACCATCCCAGGGCAGATGGGTGCTGAGGCTTCAGTACATCGCATTGGGATGGATGCCCCAGCTTTCCCAGCATTAAAACACTACAGAGAAAATAGCGAGCTCGATCTAGAGGCCCCCTGTTGAACTCCTGTGTCTTGAGTGTCTTGGAACATGTTGTACCAAGAGCTACAGAGAATATTCTCTCCAAATATGGGAAGCCTTCCCTTTTATTATTATTATTACTTTTAAGTTACTTTCCAACATGGGCACACAGAGTCGAAGAGGGAAAGTGCTCTCAGGATTCAGATGGCAGGGATCTGTGGCTTGCTCCAGCTGATGGGTGGGAGACACCACGTGTAAATAAACAGGCTGTTCCTCTCGGCTCTGACAGTAGGAACAACGAGAGACAGATAAAAAAGGACACAGAGCTGGTTGGATCCTTCTGTTCTGCCCAGCTGAACGCCAGGAGAGAATGGTGCTTGCCCTGCACCCGAATGGACAGGATGATACTTGATACCTGGTCTTCCATCCTCCCTATAATTAATCACAGACACAACAGTGCTACCTGGCAGATGACTTTTTTTTTTTTTTTTTTAAATTAGAGAGAATGAACCATAAACAGCAGTCACAAAAGCACTGCCAACACATGGCTCTGTTAATAACCTATAACTTTTATAGCATAGCTATGGTACTAAAACAGAGTCAAAAGGAAGACGGGCCTTAAAACGTAAAAGGGTGTCACCTCATAACTAGGATGAAGGCTAGAAATTATCAATATCTCAGCACTAGAATAGCCTGGTTATCCCCTAAGTACTCCAATTTAGGGATAGGGTTAAAGTCAAAATTTGGGTTACTGTAACACTAATGATTTGGAGAGGGACAAAACCTACAGATCCTGTTGGCATATGACTGTCAAAGCAATGTGTAGGCTGAAAAAAATGTATCCGCTGGCAACTTTTTCACCTGGGCCACGGATGCAGGCCTTTGGCTGTAGATAAGCTCAGGTAAGAGCATGGGGTAGGGGTAGGTTTGGGAGAGGAGCTCCAGCTGGCATGGGGCTGCCATGGGGTTTCTAAAGTAAGGAGCAGTCAACAAAAATATTTCTCTCCTGACATTTCTTTTCATTTAAATGATGGCTGAGGGTCTCGGCCCAGGGCTCAGTCCATGTCTAGTGTTAGGGTTAAGGTATGAGTTAGACTTCTAAAAGACTGTGCATCTGACATCTTCATCATGACCGTGGCTGGTTGTCCCTGGCTACAGTACAAGTCACAGTCAGGCCTTTGCTTTAGGAGAGAGAAACCCTAAAACTTCAGTCGATGTTGGGTTTTTCACAGGCTGCCAAAAGAAGAAGTGTTCTTCCAAAAGGTTCTTCCATTCCTTTGACAGCTTGGTTTGGGCCCTTGGCGAAGGGCTCATCCCCACAGCATTAGAGTTGGGTTAAAGGTAGGGAAAGGGACAAAGTTTAAAGCTCCATTTAGCTCAGCAACGCAAAAGGGTTTTTGAAGGCAAGCACAAAAAGACATCTTCTGATTGCTTTTTCATCTGGAACTTTGCCCCGGGGTGCCCGGCTATGGATCAGCCATGCTCTGGCTTTAGGGCTAGAATGGGGCTAGGGATGGAAGAGGGACAAAGTCTAGAGCTGCAGCTGGCATGTCAAATGGTTTGGAAAAGGCTGGATTGAACAGCAAGCAACTTACTCACCTGGTAAATTTTTGTCTGTTATGGCTGAGTATTCACATCGACAGAGCAGCCCGCACCTCAGCTTAAGGCTAGTGTGGGGACACCTACAAGATCTACAGCTCCAGTTGGCATGGGATTGTCAGTGCACTTCAGAAGGAAGGGCGGGGGGGTCGGACTGCAAAGAGCTTTCTCCCCTGACAACTTCTTTATCCTGGCAATGGCTTGGTCTCCTCAGCAAATGCTCAGATTTTGGGTTAATTTTGGGAGAAGATCAAACCTTGAAGCTCCATGGTGTGTGGGGCTGCCAAGGGACTCCCTCAGGGGGAGGGATGGGGTTCATTGGGATTTTGCCACTGGCAACTCCTTCATCTCTGCTGTGGCTTGTCTTCCTCAATGACATTCAAGGCAAGGTCAGCATTTAGGGTTAGGGTTAGGAGAAGGACAAATCCTGGAACTCCAACTGAGTCAGGGCTGAAGAGGAAGGCTGCAAAAATATTTTCCCCGATAGCTTCTTGATTTGGGTTATAGCTTACAGCACTCCAGGGGCAGTCATACGGGCAAGACATTCAACCAAACAGGCCACAGTACATGTACTTGAGCAGGTCATGAAAAGCCTTCCACTTTTTTCTTTCACTGGGAGGGTTCAACAGCCCTGAAACCTAAATAATATTTACTGCGTGTTCAAGCAGGGAGTGGAAGGAAGTAAAATAATTAATAGCATGCTCTTGGAGTCTGGCTCTGCTACGAAGGTGGTGAGGAGAGGAAGGGCTTACTTCAAGGACCTGTAATTTGAGTACTGCAAGAAATCCAAAAAGCTCTTGAAGCTAAATAAATTCTCCCTGGCAGAAAATTTTGGAATAAGGAGAAATGAGGGAATAATAGGAAGGGTGAAATTATTAGGAAAGGAATCAGTAAGGGGAAACAAGAAGGCCGAGGGCTCTTATTTAAGGAAAGGGATAGTAATTAGCTATCTTTAAGGTTCCTTCCAACCCAAACCTTTCTATGATGCTATGATTAGAGTGGGTATGAGACAGAGGAGACCCCTCAGAACCGCTGCTGCTTCTCACCTGCATCTGAAGTAGGAAAGGGGCCAAAGAACGAAGTTCCCAAGCTAATAGCAAATGGGTCAGGTGCTTGAGTGGTCTAGTGGGACAAGAAAGGATGCTCATGTCCGGCTCTTACCTGAGGCAGGCTGGAGGCAAAAACAGATTTGGTATCTCCTATGCGTTTAAAGATACCTAAGCCGTTGGGTAACAACTTGCCAGGTTTTCATGGCAGATAACAGGTCTATGACATCTTTATCAGAAACCTCACGCTCCAAGCATTTAGAAGGCTGAGCACAACCAATGTTAAAATTCATTCAGAAACACGTAGCATCCTTTATCTTCACCATACCACTGCAGTATCTCACGCACACACCTACATAAGGTCAGCAACTGCCTACATAATCCTAGGTAACAGGAAAAAAATGTGATTAATAGGAAACCCTGTGAAAAAAAAATACCACCCTCATCTAGCTTTTCATGGATGGCAATCTCCAAGTCACCACCACCTGTGCCTGCTGCTGACAACCTCCACAATGCGGATCACCGATGGTGCAAACATCGCAGGTGGCCTTGCATGACCAGCCCAACTGTGCTTGGAGAGCCGTGCTCATGGCACGATGAGGCCCAGGAACAGGTCTGCCTCCTCTAGCACCCGGTAAAACCATTCTCATGGAGAAAGCCAAAGTGCCGCGGTTGATTCCCAACAGCCATAACCACCTTCAGATATCAGAGGTAGCACTGTAGGGACTTGTACCTTAAATTAGTATTTCCTTGTTTGCCTCTTTGAGCGTGGTGCTTTGGGAAGATGTTCACAGCTCAGCACTAAAAAAAGGCCAGTGCTGGCAGGGGCAGGTGGGCACAGGGGTTGTTTTGTAGGTTGTTTTTCATTGGAAATACAGTTTATTACACAGTAAGATGTGCTAGTAATCCCGTCATGTACTTGCACCTGCGTGCACTTAAACGGTTTGCTGGATCGAGGCCACAAGGAAAACATTCACTGGGATGGGAGAGGAGAAGGAGGAGAAGCAGGTGATCAAAGCGAGGCATTTGGCACTTGCAGGGTTAGCATTAAGCAGCTGTTCTGCAGCCACACAACCCCAGCTTTTCCCCAAAGCACGCAGAATGGGTGCATCCCACGCAGGTAGCGACCTGTCTCGGGGTGTGCTGCAATCATCGGGGCTGTCCCGCAGGTACCAAACCAAGAGGAGTTCCTTAGAGGCTTGGGTGCAAAGCCAACGTGAGCCAGAGGTCCGTCGGTTATGCCCTAGCTCAAAAACACAACGTTGGGATCCTATTCAGAATTAGCCCCACAGAATCAAGCAAACTTAATAGCTCATATCAGAGTTGGCCTCACTTCAGGAAAATTTCTTTCGCCTTTGTAAACACAGCTGAGCCTCCACTTTTCTCCTTCCTATTGGCACCGTACTCCACTTGCTAAATAAAGATATCTAAACAGTCTCTCTTTGTACAATAATTTTTATGTTTTCCCCATCGGTCTACTTCAGTCAGCTACCTTTCCTCTGTGCAGCATACTGCAGAGCAGTGTTCAGATCATGCATTAAAAATGTTTGGGTTTTCGGTCAAGATATTTGCTGGGAAAAAAAAAAATCAGGGTGTAAATCCAGGGTGAGAGAAAGCCCCTCCTTCATCACTGTCTCTAAGAGAAAACGTATTGCTATTGATTCCTTTACAAAAATCTCATTTTCTAAACAAAACAGATGGTATACATTTATTTCAGCATAAAGTCTCGCACTCAGAATCTATCAAAAATCTTTTCATTGCATAAAATAGTTCATTCTTCTAGTTTATATCCTACAAACACGGTTGCTCAAAATACTTTAGTTACTTCTGCAACACAAACGTTTACTCCACAATGAAATTGCTTTTATTTTTGCCTTCCCTTGGAACCCCCTATACCTAGTTTCCATTCGCCCTCTCTCCCAGAGGGGAGTTACCTTAGCCAGAAATACCTACTTGAGGACAACTGGAGACTGATAGCTTTCTGTGCCCAGTCATGTTAGACTTCACACCAACGAACAGAAATTACCCCTCAGCTGACTGCCGCTGACTTAAACAGGCTCTTGTTGAGGGCAATCCCAGAAGCCGTCACTCCAGAGCTTCCCATCCAGGTGGCACAAGTGCAGGAGGGAGCAGCAAACACCTCCCTGCACCTCCAGCTGCATCAATAGTGTTGTTGCACCCAGCCTGCAGCATCTGCCAGATATTGATCCTAGAAAGCAACAGGAGCACCAGCTTTGATGGCTAGATGGGCTAGGCCAGACCCTAGTCTAGTAGTTTCCCCTCTGTCAATCCAACCCCAGCTTTTCTCTAAATGTCATCATCAGATGAATGGAAACCTCTGTGAAACAAATTATCATGCTGCTGGCGTAACCTAGTCCCTATTAAAACAAAAGGGAGGTGACGACAACAGGGCGCACACATCACTAGGTTAAGAGGGATGAAACCTGTATGCTTACCGTGGTGTCACCTGAACAGCAGCTCTGTGACTGGTACGGGACATTTTAGGCACGCACGAGGCACTACATGCTTCAGGGAAACAGCAGCTCCTCTGAGACTGGGGAAAAAGGATTTACTTGCCCCCCTGCGCCTCAGCTTACAAGCGCACTCCATTAATCTGGTTTTAAATGACTCTGAAGACAGCGCACGGTTCCTGCCTAATCTGATTGAACACATGCTTTGGGTAAAAAAAAAAAAAGCTGTTGTCATTTCTGCTCGTGACCCAGCACACTTCCAGTGGGTGGCACAGGGGGGCTGCCAGTGACCCGGCAAGGAGGCAGTGGGCAGGGGGATCCCATGCAGCGTGCCTGCCCCATGGCTAGCCACCCTCTGGATGGGGGGTAGAGAGACCTTCCTGGTCTCTCCTAGCTCCAGGTTTCCTTAAAGGAGGCATTTTTTTTTCCCTCCTCTGGTCTAGACCAAGATTTCTGCACATGACCCGGTGCAAGCAGGTACCCAGGGGTGGCAGGACTTGAGGCCCTGCACGTAGAAACCTTGGTCCACATGCTGGACACGTGCCACTGTCCCCATGTTCCAGCACAGAAGATGGCCAGTGTCAGGACAGAAAGAAGACAAAAGGTCTGCCTGATTTTTCCATCATGCTCAGCTTCAAATGAACTCTGGAAAGATTTTCTTTTCCCCCATGGGAAGACAGAAAGAGCCTAGAAATAAGTACTGATTATTGGCCCTATTTGCACTCTTATTGCTGGAAATAATTTTGCATTATAAATGTACTTAAAGCAGAATGTGCATGAACAGAAGCAGCACCACCCACAGAATGGTTCTAAAGGACAAGGTTTGGTTTAGCCCCCAACTTACACTCACAGCTTAAATAGCCTCTCTGCTAGGATCCAAGATTTCTCTCCTCTCCTCTCCTCTCCTCTCCTCTCCTCTCCTCTCCTCTCCTCTCCTCTCCTCTCCTCTCCTCTCCTCTCCTCTCCTCTCCTCTCCTCTCCTCTCCTCTCCTCTCCTCTCCTCTCCTCTCCTCTCCTCTCCTCTCCTCTCCTCTCCTCTCCTCTCCTCTCCTCTCCTCTCCTCTCCTCTCCTCTCCTCTCCTCTCCTCTCCTCTCCTCTCCTCTCCTCTCCTCTCCTCTCCTCTCCTCTCCTCTCCTCTCCTCTCCTCTCCTCTCCTCTCCTCTCCTCTCCTCTCCTCTCCTCTCCTCTCCTCTCCTCTCCTCTCCTCTCCTCTCCTCTCCTCTCCTCTCCTCTCCTCTCCTCTCCTCTCCTCTCTTCTCTTCCTCTTCAAAATGACAAGAAAATGCATAAAATGCATGAGCCTTAAGAATTAGACAACAAAAAATGTTCACATTTTCACGTATTACTGAAGCCAGATCCAGAAAGTTGGAAAACTGCTATGAAGAGGGGTAGAGAAGCAGGTTTTTATGACCAGCAAGTGAGGGCTGAGATGGAAGGAGAGCAATGCTACCAGTTAGTTCGCTTCAGTCAGCTGCACAACTTCTGCTTCATAAAAGTTCATGCTCACACTGAAAGCACAATTGCTAACATCCTCTGCTGACATGAAGGTTTCTTTGGATCAGGGGAGAGATGCTCAAGTGAAATTAAACTGGCAGTTCAATTCTGCTACTGTACAGCGCCTGTGTTACAAACAGACAGCATCTAAATCGGGAACTGTCAATCTGAAACCTTTAATTTACTTCAGAACTGAAAGCAAAAAAATTTATAAAAGAAACAAAAAGGTGTAGAATGCCTTGCATTACAGATACGTATCTGCAAAATTATAATAAGAATGCCTCAATCACACAATTTTACACAATAGCAGACTAGCTCCAGAAATGAAACAGAAATGAAGACACCTTTTTTGGTCTTTTCTTTCTGCCTACTTTAGTTGCATTAGACATGCAAACTACCTGCAAAACACATTTGCTTTTTCAAATGGACACAGAGAAGGCGATGAAGTAATCCTGCCTGTGGCAGATGCTGGGTGCCCACTTTGTATCGAGGCAGGAAGGAAAAAGCTCTCAGATTTCCCAGAGCATTTCAGTTTCAAGACTAATGAAAGAAGAAACAGCCCCAGAAAGGGAATCGATACAAGCACATCAGCAATTTTTGCCTTAAACGGTTTGTTTCAAATGCTCTCCGTGTAATAAAAAAAAAGCTGTTTTTAGAAACCCTTCCCAAAGGGGTGGTTAATACCTCAGCAAGAAGCTCTCTGCTCGTGAGCCTACCCCATGAGTGTATGGAGCGGATCCATCCACAGCTTTCAGCAAATGTGCTCTCAAAGGGGGCACTCTCTCCTTCCTCTCCAAAAGCCTCTCTAGCAGCACTCAGTCATGGCACACAGGCCTGTTAAGAGACACCAAACCGATTACACATGTTCATACTCCAAAACTGTGCTCGCAGGATGACTTAATTCCCGTTATTGGCACTTGACTCAACAGGGGGTTTCTCTCGATGTGACTGCGGCTCCTCTCACCTCTCCTAGACCACTCCAAGGGCCACGATCCTGAACTGCTTTGGAAGCTCACCCACATCAGGGCAAACTGGCTCTCACCTCCAGAAGGATCAGTGTTGATGCCTGAAAGATGCAGGGCGTGTGGCACCGCGCAGCATCCCCGAGGCTAGCCAGCTCCAGAAGCTTTTGCCGCTGCTCCACTCGCCCATCGCTCGCGTTAGCTGCCTTGCTGCTGACTGCTGGCATGGTCCAACTCTAAAAGGCTTCCCTGCTCTGCTACGCATCTTAAATTATACAAACAGAGCTCTGCGACAGGAGAAGAGCGATCAAAATGATTTATTTCTGGGTGAGCAGAAAGCGTCCCCCTTGTCTCAAAACAGTAATTACCACGGGCCACATTCCACGACTGTCCTTAGTCATGTCAGAAATGCCTGGAATAGAGATCATTTAGGGAGCGAGGTATTTTTTAACAGGTATCAGGATGTAGGCTTTCAGCCCTAAAGCATCTAAGTTAAATACCACGTCTTTAAGTATTTCAATTTATCTTTAATCAAAATGCGTAACTGTAGTGCCTTCCTTTCTCTTTGCTGATAGCTGTTCCCTTAGATACACAGAAAAGCAATTAATTAGTGCAAATTTTAGAACAGAAATAGCTATGCAGATATCTGCGAAGATGCTAAAAATGTCAGGAGAGAAGCAAGATAAATGTCGATGTTATTAAAAATAAATGCCTGCTTAATGCAACATTTACCTAAATGTTTGCCAGGAAAACAGCAAATACAGAGTTGAAATCCTGCTGTAGCGCCATTACACACACGGGCTCAAAGGATAAACTCCACCCCTGCACTGAGAGGCAGCCTAAGATGAAAATCTCATTCAAAACCTAGATGTTATCTGCGCTAGTCCTCTGCACAAAAGTGGATTTTATCCAATGTGCAGTGGCTCTGTAAACAATCTACTTCCTTTTACCAGGACTGTGCTGAGCCTTCTAACGGTTCCCTCCACATCTGCAACTGTGCCTTATCAAACGCTACATGTTGGTGAAGCATCAGGATTTATATTTCCTTTTCTGTGTCAGGATCCCCCAGTCACTCCTTTCCAGAACCAAAGCCCCAGGCCCCAAAAGACCTGCTGCCCCAATCGCTAAATACGAGCCCCTTTACTGGGCAAACTGTCAATGAGCCCTTCCTGCATTCTCCCAGCTTATCGAATAATCCAGATGGCTCCTCAGCGAGCCGAGTTATTTGTTACCTCAGCAGTCTCCAGCCTGTGTGCACATCTGCAAGCATTATCGGTAATGGCTTTGTTTTCGAGTGAGCTATCGACGCAAGTGTTAAATAGTGAAACGCCAACAAATGACCCCCGGGGACCCCTGCTAAACACACACCAGCTCAGAGATGATTCCCTCCATCTTTCTCCGCGTGGAGACCTGTCGGTGTTGAAACCACTTGCTGTTGGATATTGTTCATTTTTTTCTCTTGATCAAGATGCAAAGGAGTCATGCTCCAACTCTACTGCGCCTTTCATCAGGAAAAGCTTGCAATCTCAGTAAAACGCACCAAGCTGTTTTGACAAAATCTGTTTTCCTTAAGGTCAGGTAGATCGACCTTAACCAAGTGGTCCTCCTTTAGCTCTTTGTTAAAGAGTCTTATTTCAGTTGTTCCATTATTTTGCTTTGGATCAACATCAAGACCTGTATCAACCGCCATCACTCCATCTTAAAATGTTAACAAAAAGCTTTTTTTTCCACTCGGTAACTAAAAAGCAGGGTTCAGAGCTCCAAAGAGCTCCTCTCTCCAGCTCCTTAATATGAATTCCTTGCATCTGATGACTCTAAAATATTAGGCAGCAGCTGTCCCGTGTAACCTTCTCTAGTTGCTGCCTTGATGGAAAAATACTTGACTTTCTTCTTCTGTGTTACAGCTCCACCTCCTATTTTCTAGAGCATACAAAGCCCTGTACATTAGCATTGGCTTGAATGTGAGTCTCAAGAGCAATCCCTAAGGGTTTGTTCAACATTTCCACCTGAAAGGTTCCTGGGAGGTGGGTTTCGGTGCTGCCCAAACTCATCCTCTCGGCTCCACAGGAATAACTGCTGGTTTAGAACAGCTGAAAGCTTTTCTGGCTGAGCTATAGAAATTTCTTTGACGCCTGCATGAAGGACTAGGAGGGAGCTTAGAGGGCTTCATGCCAAAGAGAGTTAAACCTCTCCTAAATTAGACCAAAATAAAAGCTTTGTTTTACTTGATTTGGGTTACGAGCAAGAGCTTAGATCACTTCCTAATTTGAGCAGGCTGATTTATTCACCCCCCAAAAAGCTTTGCTGGCAGCGATCACCATGACACCGGGGCAATGCTCAGCTTCACACACACCCTGAGAACCATGGCAGAAAGCAGCAAGTGTCCTCACATGCACTGGCAGCTCCTAACCCTGCAGGGGTTTCGCTGCCTGACAGGACCTTGACACTGCTCAAACTAATAAGCACATGCTCGACTGAGATTTGGAAAGCATTTGCAATTGCCATCTGCATTATTCACCTCCGCTGTGGTAAGAAGAGCGGCAGGCCCATGTTTCTGGAATATTAGGGGAGGAAATTCAAGATGTTCTTCACAGGTTGAGGGTCAGGGCAAGCTGTAAAAAAATCCCTTCCCTTCCCTTCCCTTCCCTTCCCTTCCCTTCCCTTCCCTTCCCTTCCCTTCCCTTCCCTTCCCTGTTGCCCTACAGAAAAGGAGCTGAGGGAAAGGCGTGGTTCTGCTGAAGGAGAAGCTCACACTGCCAAAGCTCTCGGAGAATAGGCACCCCCCCTCTTCCCCCATAACATTTTAAAATCGGCTGCAGACTTCACTGGAGCCGCTGGCAGGGACTGAAAGCACGTCGCCGGTGTAGAAGAGGGAACTGCAATTTAACGCACGACGAGTGCCCGCTCTTGTGCGAGCAGGCTGTCCTAGAAAGCTACACAAACACGCTCCCAAACAACAGCTCTTTTGTTTGGCCGTGACGCTGCCCTCGTGGTGTTCGATCCAGCTAAGCAGATGAGACGAGCCCGTGTCAGTACGGATGATCTCAGGGAAAAGCAGCTCCGGGGAAGTTTTCCTGCAGAGGAGGCTGCAGCCGCGAGCCCCGATGCCGGCTGCCGAGGAGGGGTGTTTGCTCAGCACATTCCCGTGGTTTCTGGGATGAAGCCAGCATTCCCGGGACTCGAGATAATCAAGCGGATGAAGTCATGCTGTCCGGGTGCTTCAGGAGGGAAAATGGATGGCTCCAGCAGGGAGGGGGGAGGAAGGCGTTCAGCATTACCACACGGGAAAGGAGGGGGAAAAACCTTCCCCTTTTAACAATCCTACACACGAACACCACAGCTGGCATTGCTGACAGAAAAGTATTTGAAGGGATGAGCCATTTAACACAGGAAGGCCCAGACCTGCAGGCCAAACACAGGCCCTGCAACGGGGTAGCCGGGCCTACACGCTCCTCCTGAGGGACAGCGATCTTGGTGCCTATGGGGGATGCCATCTTGAGCCTACATCGAAATAAGAGGGGAATCGACGTGGTCACAGCCCCTCCTGCTTCGGAGCCTGCTTTGGGAAGGGACCGGGGCAGAGGAGCCCCTCTCAGCAGCGAGGCCTAGGCTGGCAAGCAGGCCGGGACGAGATATCGAGGACCACAAAGCAGTTTCAAAAGCAACCCAGATCTCCAGACCCCTTGGGTTTTGGAGTTCAACTCCAAGTGCTTAAGGGAGATAGATTTTCAGCCCTATCTAGAAAATCCTACATTAGTTGTTTAAAAGCTGGGAGCTCTGCGCTGACCTGCCCCTGAACTCCTGCGCCTCCTTTTTACATTCGTCTCTGCCGGCACGCTCTCCGGGGAGGGATCTGACCTTCCAGCGCAGCACATTTCTGGGGCTTACATTGCAATTATTATAATGGACAGCTTTCTGTTCAGGCTGGGGGAGAATTTGGTGAAAACCCTTTCCACTCGCATGTGTTTCCAATCATTATTTTTTTTTCTCCTTCTTACACACACATCTCTTTCCAATTCAAAAATACATCATTTCCCTGCAGATAGCACAGCTGGAGGGGTACAGCTCATTACTTTCTCAGAAGTTTATTTTCTTCCAAATTTCTTATTTTTTTTTTTAACTCCTGCTTTGTTCTTTCTTCCATCTGTGCATGGATCTGGGACACCGTCTCTACTGCTGGAAGCTAAATAGACAAGTAGTATATTCCAGCTATCCGCTGTGCATTATATATACAGCCACCTCTGGATAAAGGGGAAAACTGCAGAGGGAGCGGGTTTTGGAAATAAAACCCATACCACGTACCATTCCTGAGATTCTCTCTGTATAAAACACGCAGCTCCAGCAGTGTGTAATTCACTTGTATTTCCATTGTTCCCACGCATCAGAGGAAACGGCAGCATGAAATTTCATCAGCGAAAATGGTTTAGGCTTCGGCATCCCAGCCCCAGATAAAGCACACCTAGCTTCTCTGTTGTCAACCAGCCCGCTGCCTCTCACCGCAGTGATTTTGTTCCATGCTGAGTCTCGTGGCAAAATCCCGGCACTAATGAAGTTAATGAGAGTCTCACCCTTGGATGCTGCGGGGTTGGGATTTCACTCAGACTCTGCAGCCATCAAATTACTTCTGCTCACCTCTGAGCAGAAAGGATGCGCCCGCTACGCCCAGCATGGAGGATCAGGGCTGAGCCAACAGCCATTTCAGTCAGTGGAAAGGCTCCCACCAACTTTAACGAGGGCTGAGACGGATGGTTAGTGGATGGGAATGTTTTATTTGACAGAGCAAAAAATGCACTAGAAAAAAACAAAATCTGCCTTACTGTAGTTGAGAATATGGCACAGCCTCAGTTAACGTACGCTGCATTGAACCTCTCAGCATTAATGTCTCAGCTGCATCAAAAGCTTTGGTTTTCCCTTATTCTTACCCCACGGTATGCTTTTCTTCAGATACTATTCTAGAGGGCACCTCCTTCAAAGGGCTTACTTGTATTGTTTACTACTGCTGATTTATTTCCAATCCCAATCCTAGAACTGGGAGGGCAATTTCTTTCATTCTGAATGATGCAAGACACAAGAAGAGGGGTTGTGCTGATCATCCGGGTAAAATGAGGTCTGACCCAGCTCTCTGAACCTGTGGGACAACTCTGGGTGCAGAGCTGGGTGACACCAAAGCCCATGGGATCTTCAGACAGATCTTCATTGTGCATTTCCTTCAACTGTCCAAATGAAATAGGGCTTTTCTGTTTGTCACCTCTTATTTTTACCACTCTCTCTTTAAGCCCTATCTCTGCATTATGGTATACTTGAAAATGGGTTATAAGGTACTAGGTGGGTTCGATCTGCTCCAAGCACAGGGCTGAAATGGCAGTAACCATCACCCGAAGCATCAGCCAAGGGTTTTTAATTCCATGCCATTGGAAAGAAAAGCAATTCAGTCCTGACTTTCCTGCCTTCAAGCCCCCACATTCCCATTATTATTTTGGGATTCCGAGTGTGATCTCTGAGCAATGTATTCAAATAGAAATGAATAATCACCAGCTTAACAAAAGTCATTAATCCCCTGTAAGCACACTTCTGCAAAGATCTATTAATTCTCATTTCCAAGTTTTCAGAATTAAAGCGTTTGATATAGTACATGCTACCTATTCTCTTTAATTAAAAAACCTCCCACTGTAGAAGTGGGTAAAATATTTCATCAGTCAACAGCACACACAGTTGTCATGGAGAAAATTTCTGGGTTTGTCTGACACACAATAAAACACTGAACATCAGCTGAAGTTTCTCAATTTGCACTAAATCCAGTTTGTGCCAGAAGCAACAAGGGAATTAATTCCCTTGCATCTTGACAGTATGCACCTAAAGAGAGAATTGCACAGTTCAGATTCATCTTGAATAGCTTCTGCATCCTTCTTCTCCTTCTAAAGTGTGGCTCAGATCAGCAGCAAAACCAAGTGATTAATAGCTCTGCTAATTAACTGAATGACAGCAAATCAGCAACCTCTATGAAACAATTCCGCATTGGTGCAATTTCAAGTCCATTCTCTGTTGCAATTCATCACTTTGAAGGCCACTCTTGCAATGGAGGAATACACCAGCTATGCAGTGGTGAAAAACAGAGACCAGCAATACCCGTACTTCATGCTGCAAAGCATGTGGATGAAATGCAAGCTCTGACAGCAGGCAGCAGAAGATACAGAGGACCACTTATTTTTCTAATTCCATTTTTAATTTTCGCTTTTTTGGGGGGTGTGGTCTATAAGAAGGTTATATAGTGTACAGAAGTAATCTTGGATATTTTTATTCATTATCATAACTAAAGGAAACACACCACTCTGTCAAGAAAATGAGCGTTCATCTATCTGATGCAAGCAAAAGTCCGTGGAGGGTTTTAACGGTATCTCACACACAGACCCCCCAAATTGTGCTTTTTGTCCAACATGCTGTCTAGAAATCTCCCATTTTAAGCCCACAGACACTAGAGAAGGCCATGATACTGGAAGCATCAGGGGTGGTGTGGACATTTGAGGTAATCAAGCTCGTGCACAGGCAAGCAGAGTTGCAGAGCACGGGGCGAGGCGACACGTCCAGAAGAGCCTGGGCATGTAACAGCGGTGCTCCAGTAACTTGTGTTTTGGGGCCCAGAACTGACAACCGATGATTGCTTTGAGACTTCTAAGCTTTTAGGTCACTTTGAACAAGCTTCTCTTAAGTGTGTGCAACTCCAGCCATTCCCCAGAGACCCAGAGGGCTGACACCAGCGCTTCACTGGAATTGGACTACAAGGAAAACTTGGGTCATCAAGAAACATCATCTAATAACAAAGCCATCTCTGGCAGTCCCCGTAGACCTCGGCGTAGGAGGCTGTGAGTCACTGAAGACGTGGGAAAGTAGCAGCAAAAGGAAGGAAAAAGAAGACTGGTTTGCAACAGATAAACAGGTGTAAACTAGCTAGATCCTTCTGCAAGCAGTCGCCAGAACCTGATTCCTGCACAAAAAACTCACCGTTGTTCCCTTTAGGTAGCCAAGCTCTGATACTAAAAATCCTATAATGAATTCTGGAATAATTACTGCAATATTAAGGTGTGAATCCAGTCAGACCCAACAGCAGAGAAGAAAAGAGCATTGCTAAGCAGCAAGAACTGTGAAGGTGAAGCAAAGAGAAACCCAGAGGGACAACGCTGAAACTGCCAAACTTCGTCTAAACTTTATGCTCTATCACTAGCTCGTAACAAAGATAAAAATCAAAACCCAGGAGATAAACAAATTGAAACCCATCACTCATAATCCGCTTTTGTAGTTGATTCACATATCCATGAAGTTTTCAATACAGTAATGTAACAAGAGACTACCTTGAACACGGGTCCTGAAACTGCGACTGTCTGCTGTATAATTCCAGAAGACTGATGGAAATAGCTTTCCATGCCCCTCCCCCCCCTTTTTTTTAATGCTTCCTTTTTATAGGTGAACGAAATGTGCAAATTCCCTATGGGATGTGAATGCAAGGTCCAAGAGTGCAGGCATGATAACACACAGGCATTCCTTCATTTGCAAGTTGAAATAAATAAAACACGAAAGCAATAGCATCCTTTTTTCCTCCAATCTGAGGTCTGTATGTCCAGAAGCGTGATACCCTTTAAATTCTTACTAGGAAGGTTTTGTCTGATAAAAATATATCCATCATTTAGAACACTCTCCTCTGGCAAGGGTAAAATAGCATTAGGAAAGGGAGCTCTGGAGCTGGAGGGCTGAATTTTAATCCTGGAAAAAGCCGTAGTGATTCTACAGCAGAAAACACAGAAAGTCAGGTTCAGTTAAAGAACACTGCAACAGTTTATAGCAAAGCAAGCACGAAATCCTCTTTCACAGGACATTTTCTTTGCCAATTTGGCACCGTCTCCACTTTTTTTTTATCCTTTTTGCCCCATTGATAAAGTATACTTCCTGCATAATAGTTTAGAAAACACAAACATGATTCGGTCAGATTCTCCAGAACAGAAGTTTACATTTCTGATACCTTCTATCCCCTAAAATTAGGCCTCCTAAAATCATAAAGGTAAATGCCTTAGTACTTTCTGATATCAAACATAAGTCAGTAAGAAACAAATTGTACTGGAGTTTGATCCCAAGCCAACTGTAGTCCCTTTGATCTTTCCATTAAATTTCAACCTGCCTTGGTGTAAGTCCTTGGAAAACACGCACAGTGAACGTTGGTGCTATGCTCTCTGTGGTTACTGCATGAATGTTGTGATTCTCTTTATAAATTGTTTTCTGTTTTTGCATCTCAGTTCATGTCCACTGTCTATTAAAACTAAAACATTACCAATGTTTTGGTACCAGACGAAGGATAGTATCTAGGTATGGAAAACAGCCACATATGCAAAGGTTCAGGTAGAAGTCTTAATTTTCGGCGTGTTTTTATAGTAAACACTATCATGTTCTAACACCTGAAAGAAAAGTGTTCAGAAAATATATGCGGAGGCATCTGTGTGCGTACCAGCATAGACAGCATCGCTGAGGGTTAGCAGTTTTGTGTCTGTGCTTGAATGGCTGTACAAGAGTCTTGCTGATGTTAACAAGTTTGCATATCCGATATATGTGGTGAGTGTAAATTGGAAGCATTTACCTTAAGACTGTAGCAGGACCAGCCTGTTTCCTGAGCTCTGGGGCACGAAGTAAGGAGAGGAGCACAGAAACTGCCCTCCTATGAATTGGAAAGGCTAGCAGCGCAGGGCCTGGGAATGGCTCCGTTTGGAGCAGCATGCTGGAAGCTCACAACTCACCTCTATGTGACCGGCCTGGGAGGAGGTGGGTTACTTCGAGAAGTCAGAAGGCCCCACAAGAACTGATGGGGAACCACCAAAAAGACAGGCTCGGTCAATACGAGTAACAAGAAAGGTGTATTTAGGTCCAGAAGTGAAGGAGATGATAAACAAAAGGAAAAAAAAAAAAAAAAAGTCCAACCTACTGAAGGTAAGGAGAAGATTCACTATTATTTTCTCCAGCTTTACAAAAAGCACCACAGTGAATTTTGGTGCTTTTTAGGCATCACATCACACGTCCACCTGGTTACAGCAGTGGAAAACCAGGTTCTGTGGCTGGCATTTGTATGAGTACAAAGCCGGTAATTTTCCATATCCAAAGGGAAAGGCTGGTGTGAAGAGAAGCAGGATCCAGGTTTACTTCCAAGCATCAGACTTAGAAGTTGGAATAAATTTGGACAAGCAGCAGAGCTGCCAAACAGATCAGAGAAGGCGAAGGGATATGCTTCCCAAAGCAACCAGGGTGGTGGGGAAGGTGGAGGAACAGAGGACTTTGAAGGCAATTGTGGGCACAACTGCAATTGTTCCAATGCCGGCCCTCCCTTCAGAGAGCACTGAGCTCATCCACAATTAGTCACCCCTCTGCAGCCCAGGGCAAGTCTGCACACATGTTCAAATGCAATCAAACCTTTCCCCAGCGATCGCACTGCCGCAGAAAGGTGTGTACGGACTCTGAAAGGATAAGCAAGCTAATTCTGGAACGATTCAAATTTGAAGAAGGCTTTTAAATGGACGAAAAGTAAGCCTGCGTGCACACATCTATCTGGGACAAAGGGGATTTCTTAGATGTCTTCATTTCCTGCTGCAGAAGCAGAGACTGATTGCTTATTCAAGCCTGCTGTTGTTTATAGCCAGTCTCTGCATCTCAAGAGAGAGAGCAAGAACCGCTTCAGAACAAAACTGCATTTCCTCCCGCATGGGCCCGCGGCGTCTGTGCTCTTAGCAAACGCCTTGTGCAATCGCTCTCAACTTCCCTCCTGCTCTCCGGTGCCAACACATGTATCATCGCGTTCGTGTGGGCCAGCGCGCTCCTAATAGCGTTATCTGTCACCAGTCCTTTATGATACTTCATCTCCATGGCTCCTCGGTGTATGCTCTTTGTCTGCTTTCCATCATTATTATACAGTAGGCTGCAATTATTTTGGCTGCTCTCTTCAGTTTGAATTGTTCCTTCCTTTTGTACGTGGGCTGAGGGCATTTTTTTTTGTTAATTAAAGGGTTTTGTTTTCCGTATATGGTTCTTGAATGAGGATTTGTAGCAGGCCCCATAATTATAATAGTCCCAATAAACTGCACAAACTATCATTTACAGCTACAACACAGTGTTAAAAGTTATTTATATGCCAGTAGAACATCTCCACTATGTCAGACTAACCATGCATCAATGCACTTCAAGCAAATCGGATCTCACAAAACCAGCTACTGCTGAATTACAGCTCTCTTGGAGGACTCCTTTGCGTTTCCTCTCTTCAGTGCCAGCAAACACCATCCAGTAGGTTAGGGAGAAGAAGCTTAGGCAAGCAGGAAAGGAGGGATGGGCACTAAATTCCTTTCTTTACAACAAAACAAATGCAGCTCTACTCCTCCTCCCCTAAAATACCAGCATAACTCCAGAATTTCACAGCTCATTTTGATGAGCATGATGTGAGACGTTTGGGGTAAATCCACACAAATACTGACCATGTCTTTTTCCCCTCCCTGTTGCAGAGTTGCAGACACTTGGCCCATTTCAGCACCAAGTGATCCATGCTGCCAACACATGCGCTGAAGCCCTCAAGCCAGGTCGCTGATTTAGGCTGGGATTACCATGTCCAACGAACCACCCCTGTGAACGATGAGAACAGGTTTGCTCAAACAATACAGTTGCTTGGTGACCTACTGCTTGCTGTGCCCACAACACAAACACACCTCTACCAGGGACGTGGGCCTGCTTCTCTACAACCTGCATGTAAAAAGAACAAGCCTGGAGAGCAGAGCAATCTTTCCTGTCTGTTCAGTAGGCTCTAACTATTACGGTTGAAAATGGAGGGATAGTCCACACTAAAAAAGGAAGGAGGAGCTGAAAAATTTGAGAAACCTTAGGGCAAAGGAGATTAAATAGGGGCAAGGAGAAAAGGTGGCCTGGGAGACCACATGCAAATGGGGCAGGAAGTCAGTACAGAAGAGCCAAGCACAGGAGCAGCAGGATACCTGGAAACTCAACCACTCGAATGGAAGCAATGTCAGACCACATGGAACCGCATTAGAAAACACACAAACAAAATCATTCATCCAACTAAGCATAAAAATAAAATCACTGCACTAACTGAAAAATAAGTAAAATATTAAGCTAGATGACTGCGTGCTATCCTGTCCTCAAAGGTTCAGAATTGTATTTATTACGCACAGCTTGGTTTTAGACGTGTTTCTGTATGTGGTTGGTTTTATTTTTCAAAAGTCCTACTGGTATTGAAGAATTAACATCCTGTTAATGCTGAAGAAAGCAGTCTCCTCCTTCCCTTGGTAAAGTAGTTCCAGACATTGCAGTGTCATAGAATCATTTAGGTTGGAAAAGACCTCTGAGATCATCAAGTCCAACCTCAGCCTCCCCTGGAGCAACTTGATGCCACTTCCTCTCGTCGCGTTGCTTGGGAGAAGGGACTGACCCTCACCTCGCTACACCCTGCTCTGAGATATTCAACAAGCTTCTTCATTTTTACAGTTTTAAAACGATTCACATGCATTTAAAAGTGATTTGATTTAAACCAGAACTGAACTCATTCCCTTGGTTTTTTTTTTTTTTTGAAAAATGGCCAGAGTTCATTCCATTAGCATGAAGTGCTTCAAAGGACGAGCATAAAGTAGGAAAGCACTGCCAGTTCTTACTTACCTCACCAGAGGATCGTGCCATTCAGCAAGAATGGCATTACTTCTCATTAAGCCAACATTCAATGAAAACTCTGTCACTGCAGGTGGTCTGCAAAGTTTCAGAACTGACAAGACGACTTTCCAGGAAGCAAGAGGAATGCCAAAGACAAATGCATGTGCGTTTTCATGGAAAAAGTGTTGGAGTGGAGGAAAAGAAAAGAGAGGAAAGAAAAGAGACTAGGGAGAAAAAAACAAATTTGATGTTAATTTAGAGACACAAGTCTCCAAGATCACAGTTAAAAACAGGAGATATTATTACCATCAAAGGGACCATGACTGGCATTCTGACAAATATTCACCACGTGGCAAATGACTGAGCTGAGATGGTTAAGTTCTGAAACACGTTCAGACCTCTCCCTTTTGCAGAAGAGGTAACACCAACCAGCATCAGAAGGCTGGTGCCTGATATACTGTAGATCAGAAGCGTGCTGTACATCAGAAGTAAGTGCGTGATATACTGTATCAGAAACAAGTTAAAAAAGTAATGACAAGTTAAAAAAGTAATGATAATTTTTTAAAATCTGTCCTGAACTTCAGGGCATTATAATTTCTCAGAGAGAAGCCAGAAAAGTGGCACCCCTGATCAAAGCTACCTATTAGCATAAGAAACTACTCTGCGCCTTATTAACACAGAACAGTCAAACACTGACAGCGTTGGCTAACCTGCTCAGTTAGCCAGGGTAAAGGACTGAAAAGTAACCGGATTGAAAGACTCCTCCACGGTACCCATCTATTACTGGTGAACATTCATTCACCAGCTTGCTCTTCACCTTAACTCTGTGCCTAGTCAGTTGTACAAGTGCTTCGACTGCATTATGGCAATTTGCTCTAAGACAATCACTTTGTCTTAATGGAGACACGTTATGCCAGCACGAGGTCCGGCTGACACTGGTGCAAAGTCAAGTAAACACTCAGTATCCCACTTTTTACTGGGATATAAACCTAAAAGGATTTTCAGTAGGAAAGCTGGCACAAAAAAAATCGGTACTCGTATTCACTTTCATACATTAGCTGTGCATATTCAGATGGAAATAAACGTTCTACAGAAACCTTCAGATACTTGCTTCGTGATCCCAGGAGCCTGTTCGCACTGCCTGTCTGCTGGCGCCCTTACCCTTGACTCCTTCTTTGCTGTATTATCATCATCTACAGACTTAGTATTCTAAACATACCAGCCACCACAACTGAAGGACTTCTTTGCATTACAAATTGTAATTGCTCTGAATGCACTACTGGTTCTGCAACATAAAAAGGAACAACAAAAAAATAATCATTACCAAGCTTATTTCAGCTTTATGGAGTTGAACTCAGGTGAAAAGCTAAGTCAGTAACCCACAGTATCCACTGATCAATTACCATATAGATATATGTATCCTATCTGATGGAAATCAAAATAAAAAAATAATAATAATGTAACCCATTATTCACTACCACAGTTTCAATTACAGCTGGGAGGCTAATTCAGTTCAGTTGTTACCTGTGGACTGGCTCACACCCAAAGAGATGCTTCTCAGAAGGCAACAGAAAATTTGTTCAGATGCAAAATTTGGCTTGAAAATTGAAGCAAAACACCTCTTCATAGGCCTTCCTTCCAAAAGTGTTTCCCCCCACTCCCCCAAAAAATTCAAAATTAAAATTGTCCCCTTTTGAAGATCAGCATTGTTTTCTGAGTATGACATTGAGAATAACATATATTTTTTTAATCTATTATGATTTTATCTGTGAAATACAACTAGTGGTCACTATCAGGGCAAAACCACCTTTCAAGTGGTTCAAGAACCACACAGTGCTTTGTTTCATCAATAAGAGATACAGTAGCAAGATTTAACATGTGACACATTAATTTGTTAACCTTTCTAATGCTTCATGCATCAGTGCCATACGATGTCAAGCTGAATTCCAAACTGAATTCACACAAGGAAATAGAAGAGAACATTTCTTACCTGTAACTTTTTCCTCATAACTGTGGACTCCCACTACTGAAGATAATCTGTCAATTTAAAGACCTTTTTTTTTAAACCTCCCACTCCTAAAGCACTTAATATTACCACATAGGAAAGAAAAAGCAAAGAAAAACTTGTCTAATATGTGAAAGGCTAAATGCCACTTCTCTTAGTCAGCTTCTGTATAGGAGCTTGGGTAGGTACCTCAAACAACAGAGGAGACAAAAATCTGTTTTATAACAAGAAAAGAAGCATCAAGAAAACATATAAGAGAAACTGGTGTTTTAAAATATCAAAGCAGCAAAGGGCTCCAGAGCAAAGGACCTCTATATAATACAGCTTAAACTGGAATATTTCACATTAGGTAATTTGAGGTCCATAAACATTCTCTGTATGTGTGTGAGTCTATATACATACATATATATATATATATATATTATGTCCAACAGTTATGGATATGAATACCCAACTAAACCAGACAATAACCCACTGCTTCTGCAAGACACTAGCACAAGAAGGTACAAAGGCAAGGCATTATTGTATACTAAACTTGGTGCACGCTGGGTTAGAATTGCAGTATGCCTTCTAGGATAGTACTACACAGCTGATCTACTTGTTACTTAACAGCCTAATCCGCCTAGGAGCAACGAGTGAAAGGAATAGCAGCATCTACCAGCATCTTCCTTTCACTCTGAAACCCTTTATTCACGTGGTCCAGGTGATCTATAGCGCTACGAAGGACCGCGCACTCTGCACTCTTGCTGCTTTATACTTTTCCACTTAAAAACCAGCACCACATTTTGTTAGGACTGAAGAGAAAGGAGTAGGAAGGCTCACGGTTCCTAGTGCAATTTTCAAGAGCTGAGTGTTACTTCAGCAATTTATCTTTCATAGCTTATCGGTATGAATATGTTAACAAGTTTCCATTTAAAAATGAGTCATCCTACCCTACTGGAGTAGGGATGCAGAACTCATCAGATTCAGATTCCAGAGAGATTGTGCAGGTTTCCCTTACTTCCAAATTACTGAACTGGTTTAAGACCAAGAAGAAACAAATGTCCTTCCAATTACTTAGTAGGTTTTGCCAAGCAAAATGCCAGACTTAATCCAAAAGAAGTGTGGTCCCTTTTCTGGTTTTATTTATTTAGAATTTAGGCAAAACCTGGTCATTTTTTCTAAGAAAAACTGTACAGTGGTTTTATAGTATTTCAGCTTTGTTATAACAAAACTCATCATTTAAGTGTAGATCTCGATTTGCCCTCAGTGAAAGCATTAAACCAGGCGGTCAGTTTTACAATATAGGAAAGCTACAATAAAGGCTTGGAAGAATCGCTGTACACTTAAAATTCCAGATAAATTTGTAAGATAAACAAATCTGAAGAAAACACTAAATAGAATTATTCAAGACCGTGACTTTATAGTCCATTCACACTGTCCATATTCATGTTAATTAACCAACCACCTCTTCTCTCCCAAAAGGGAAGGCTAAGCAAACCCTTTGCTATTACAGTACAGTAGGACCAAAGTGAGTTCACCTGGCATGCTCTTGGTTCACTTTTCGCTTAATCCTTCAATAATCTGCCTGCAACTGCTGTGTGACTACCTTCAGAACTAAATCAGGTCAGCTGTGGCTATCTGGAACCAAACTGTGTCGTATTTTGCTGACAGACACCCTAAATCAGCTGAAAGCTGCACAGCGGTCTTAAACAGTTTCTGCTGTACTTCTCTGCAAGCCTTCCGGGCTGAGACTCAGCGTCATGCTCCAGGTTCACGCTTCTTCCAGTTTGGAGCTGGCTAGAAACTGCCTGGCTTGGGGCCTAAGGAGAAGCTTGTGTGCATTCATCTGCAAAACAGAGTAAATCCTGAAGCTCTCCCAGCACTTTGGCCAAATACCACCATCAGTAACAGCAGCATGGCAGCGGAGGCTCAATGACAAACAGCACCAGCTCCCAGCTACGCACCGCTCTGAAGCGGCCAGAAAACAGAAGCAAAACATCTCTTTGTCTTCCCTCCAAAAATAAAACAAAGCACTGGTGATAGCCAGGCCCTACTCCCCACCCATCTGGAAACTTTGCATATACACATACTTTTGTAAGGCTCAACAGCATAAAAGCTTACACCAAGGACTAAGATACTTAGGAAGAACAGTAACCACAGCATCCTTTAAATATAACACCCTTAGGAAAGGAGTGCTACAGAATTGAAGAGCAAGGATGTGCAAGTTCAGAGGTGAAAGGAATTGACCGTCTTTTTGTCATCAGAAATTATTTGAGCCTTTAATGAAAACTGCAGTTGAAGAAACTCAGGTAACCACAATTCCTATAATCTTACAACAAAACTCACATCCCAGTCCTAAGTTTTGGTAAAGAGGCTTTAAGTAGTCAAAAAACAGGAATGCAGTTTTGTCAAATGATAGGAAAAGGGAGGTAGAAAATGAGGGGAAAAAAAAATCCATGTCATACTACACCTTTATTAAGCTGTTACCACTGAAGATTTTTAATGCTTAAGGCCCAATCCAGAAAACGAGGTCAAAAAGGCAGCAAAACTTGCAGAAACCTATCTTAATTAGCAAAGACTGGGAACGACTGAAGACCTATTAATGAGCCCGCTGAATAGACAGCATGTTGATTAAATACAGCGTGGGCAAAAACAAGATGAAGCTTGTTTCAAGAAAAAATAATTCGAGCTAGTCGTTTCACAGTGCTGGGTCATAAATTAACTAACTGCTTCCAAAACAAAATACTTCAACAATTTGCACCTCTATACACAGAAGCTCTTTACAAGGCACCAGGTGAAAAAACAAACAAAAACCAACAAGATTAAAAATCCCTCAAAGCATAAGGCATATGGTAAAAACTTCACTTGGAAGTCTACTTGATTTAGTTCTAAGTTATCAAGCCTAGAAAGGGGTTAGGAACTATCAGAGCTTGTAAAAAGAAACTAGAAAAAAGTGGATTTTTTGTTTGCTTAAAAAAAAGCCAACAACAAAATATAGCAAGTGTATAATTGACTTTCTTAACATCACTGCCATACTCAAGGTACACGCTTAGATTTACCTAAATAAAGAACTAGATGTTAGACGGCAAAAAAACCTACATTCTCTGCAGAATTCTCTTGTGAAGATTAAGAAGGAAGCCACTGTGCTGTCCTTCCGCAAGCAGACTGTAAACAACTGGCACTTCTCACCAGCTCCCTAAGGAAAGCTGCTCTGTTCCCGGAACACAGCCATAGGTAGTGCTCGCCAGAACAACACACAACTGCTCTGGGCTGTCCTGAATCTCTGCTTTCCTTCATGAGGCTGGACCAAGCAGGAGTTTCAGTGCCCAATTTTTAGTTAACACATACAGAAAACTACAGTTGCTAAAGAAACAAGATTTCAAGAGCGGTGGGAAAATAATATGCATGTAGAACTTGAAAAATCGTACTTGCCTGCCAGGGCTGAGCAAGAGGGTGATTTCACTCCCAGAGGTACCAGTGCAGTCTCCTGGCAATGGTATGGTTTGCACCACAGCAGACCGGTGTCTGCTCTGCCTATGCTGCAGCTACGCACATAATACTACTGGCTGAAATATAAAATCTGTAAGGAACGTGTTTTAATTGAGAAAAGGTACCAGAAAGCAGCTCCCTCTTGCAGTTTTCATTAAAGCTATGAACAGACTTATCACAGAAAGAATCACCATGGAGGTCGTTAGACGCTGCCTCATATCAAACTGTACTCTACGGTGGCAAATTTTTTTTTTGTTTTATGTCACATAAATTCCAAGAGAAACAAACTCAGAATTTACTCTATTTCACCTTGCTAAAGGAACACCGGGACTACCACCCAAGGATAAATGCAGTACTCCATCGTGACATAATACCTTTTTTATTACAATATCCAAAAAACTGAGTATGCAAGATTTGGAGATCCTAAGATCCCCTTCTTCAATCTCAGGAGTGTGCCATCTAAAGACTGTATATTTAAACCATAAAGGAGTTTAAATGTAAAGAAAAGAGAGAAATGCATTTTCTTCATAAACATTCTGTGTGTCTCTTCCTACCAATCACACCATCCTCTGTAAAACCTGAAGATTTCTTTCTGTAAAGCAAATATATATATAGTGTTGGTAGCCCGCCCCACCCATCCCAAGATCATTTTTTATTAATCTTCTGTATTAGTGTCAACAATCAGCTACAGATACATATTACTTTGAGAATTAAATACATAATTGTTTAATTCAAACAAGCAGAAGGGCAAGAGGAAAAAGCATTATGTGGATGGCACATTTGGTTGTAGATTACCAAAACATTCAGTCTTTACATTTCAATGATTCTTTCTCTAGTAATCAACTTTCAAATAAAATTTCTCTTTGTTGCAATTACAGACCAAAATACACTAGATAGTTTTCTTTTACTACAATCTTACCATAGTAGTTTAGGAAGTACTATTACAAAATGCTTTAATTAGTGTACTCTTTGCGAAGAGTCAGAGAGGCAATGTAATAGCAGAGTACAGTGTAAAGAGTGCTTCTAGGAGCTAGGAGTTTCTGTAATACGGGAAGCAAAATAGCTACAGAACTCACAGCCACAACCGTCATGTCTACTGTATCTCACTCACTCAGCTGCAGCCTCAGTGCATTCAAGCTGTGCCCGATGTCTCTTAACGAAGAGTTCTGTCTGCGTGAGCCGCTGGAAGAGGTTAACACTGCTTTGAATTGCAAACCCCCCTCCTTCTCATCCGAGCTACCTCCGTAAACGTACGCAGAGGAGGGGGGTTTAGAACTCGGTCATGGAAGTGAGCGCTCGCAACGGCCACCTAGTGAACGGCTCGACCTGAAAGGAGGTGATCTGAGATTAACAGAACTGAAACACAAAAGTAGGCAAACGAAAAAGGACAAATAACAACCAACAGAGCAAACACGTTGGAAAGAGCCTACTCTTTAAGCCTGCTTCAGATATTGCTCTGCTCTATAAAAGAGAATTTAGGACCTAAGGCTTGGAAGTTATAAGAGGCCTGGGCGGCCGAGTCCATCTTCAACGTCACTGAAGTGCTTTCACAAGATATAGCTTTTCCCCGTGTTCACTGGTGAAGATGGGAGCCTTTTTGTAGTGTTCCACCAACTCATCCATAGTATTAAAGCGACGCTGCCCAATACAATAGACATTGTCCACGAGCTGCACCTTGAAATGTTTGTTCTTCCCCGATGCCTTTAGAGATACCGAGAAGTCACTGGGCTGTTGAGAAGAATTCAAAAAGAAAAGAAACAGAGAATTACAAGAAAGTCAACAAAAAGAAGGCTGGATTTTGCTGTTTCAGGAACAAACTGTGTAACAGAGCTGACGGTGTAATTTATGCTAGCCTTTGTGCTCCACAGCTCAGTGCTCTAGCTACTTAAGAAACCCAATAGTCTATTATTCAATAAATAATTGCCATTGTTATTAACATGCACAGTTAAGTCAGTTAAGTGAAAGCTCCCCAGATGCACAGTCTGAAGTTGCCAATTACACGACTAAATTGCAAAAATTATCTTAGTTCCTCAATCTAGAAGCATGAGAATGTCAAGGAGAAGAGAAAAAACTTTCATCATTTTGGTTTCTTTGCTAGTTAGAGTGCCCTGGAGAGACCAATTATTGCAATATTGCTTGGGTGAGGTGAAGAAAATCCCCCTATCACTTTTTTTTTTTTTTTTTTTTAAATCTGTGACCACTAGAGGGCCGTTCTCGCTTTGTATTGCAAAAGAAAAAAAACACCTTTTATCTTCATCACCACATGTATGAGAAATAATTTCTCCTACTGAGTACACCTTTTTCTTAATAAGATAAAGCTACAGAATTAAAACACAAACCACACCGTCAAGTCCCCAACCACAAAAGACAAAGTTTCAGCACTAATTAAATTATCCAGAACAGAGTAATTTCGCACGGTAAATTTCTTAAGTCTTCACAACTGATTACTTTAACGAAGAGAAGGGATGAGACCCTTCCCCTTTCTGCACCATATGCAGAGGCAGAAAAGAAGGAAGGTGCCAGCTCCCCAGCTCCCACCCCCACCCAGGCAGAACAAGACCCACGAGGGACCAGCCAGCTGTCAGCACTGCTGCCCGGGGCTGAAGCAGAGGTGTGCACAAGCAAAGCTCTGAGCAAGCCCTGGGATGCTGGTGCTTCTGATGGTGATCGTATGTCAGATGAAAACTGGGTGATGAGGGTTGGAAGGCCCTCATTTTAAATGGAAGAGCTTACAAATGGAAAGTTCATAACCTGAACCAAAACCTTGTTTTGTTTGCTTTTAGAAATAGGAAGAGTCTTTACGACAAAGGTTAAAAACTGAAATAACCACTTTGTGCTTCACAAAGTTGTAATTTTTCTAACCAAGCAGTTGTTTCCAGTATGCCAGCAGTATGGGTTGTCCAACTTCCTTGTATTCGCTAAGAATCATAGCCTTTAGTCCAGCAAGGTCACAGCGCTGACGAACAGAGAGGTGCTGGAGCAGCTCCTAGACCCCTCTCCCAGGCGCTGGCCATGCTTAGATCTTTGTGAGGTGGCCTGGACAATATGTTAAACTCATTTCCTGCCATTTTGGTTACACACTTTAATGAATGAATGTCCTCCTGAACTGCTGTCCATTCTTCCCAGCCTCTGAGCTGCTAATTAGATTCGTGCATAAAGAGAAGATATCATTATTGCTGATTTTTTTCCCAGAATATATGTTACAAAGTTGCTCTTTTCATCCTCTAATTTAATTTTTAAAATAGCGGAAAGGCTGATCTAACTCTTTTGAGAGTCATCATCCGGTGCAAGGAGATGGAAGAGCCTGAACAGCTGTTGCAAAAGCCCCGAAACCCCTTCTTGGCCTCCAATTAGTAAATTCGCCAGGATATGAGAACAAACAGCAAAAGCACCCGGGCCTTGCGTTTCCTTTTATTTTGGTACTTTCCCACTGTAACAAATATGCAAAATGATTAAAAAGATTACCTCAAAAAATAAAAAATAAAAAAATCTGTAGATAAAGCAGTGCTTTTAACGCTGCTGTTCCAAAGTATGCTGGTTCGATGCAGCTTGAATTGGTTCCCTGCTGTCCTCCTTGGACTTGCTCCAAGCCTGTTTATTTTATTTACTGTTTAAGCTATTTTGTTTCAACTGCTGGCCAATTTTTTTCTCCCTTCTCCCTCTTAAATTAATTGCTCCATTTGGATGTTTGCACACGAACTTTTCCAGGAATAAAAGCCTCACGTACACTGAATAAAGGCACATCAGAAGTTAAGCTTTAATCCCTGCTATCTATGGGGCTCTTGATGACTCTGCAACTGAATTACAGAGCACAGCCTCATGGCAGGGAACCTGGGAATACTGTTGAACTGTCATAATTGGGAAGACCTAAATCTGAAGTTAAATCGATTCCTACCACAGACCGTTGAAGATTAGCCGTTATGTGTTTGCAGCTCCTCAGTCCAGGTGTGAAATTTCTGATATTCTTTCAGAATCCTTTACTTCAACTCTTGCTTAGTGACTAAGACAACAATAGGCTGCTGGTGCACGTGGGAGACATCAGGCAGGAAAATGTTCCTTTAATTTTACTTCTTTGGTCTTACAAGGGAAAACAAAGCAAACCGTGGTAGAAAGTACCCTCTTTACAATCTCCATTTGAGAATGAAACAAGACACTTTTCTCCTAAGTGGCGATGCTGGGAAAATACCCCCCTCTGAAAGCCTTTTACTGCTCCCATCCCTTAACTTTCCTGTTTGGTCCAGTTTCACCTAGCACCACCTTTCCCTCCATGGAAGATTTTCTCATTTTGCAGGTTAATCCGTGAGCCTGCTCCCCAACTCCTTCAAGTTACAAGCCCAGGTTTTCCTCGCTCCTCCTCCTAATTCAGTCACATACACATTAAAAAAAAAAAGCAAGTTATAGCTCAAAGGTCTGTGGCCAAGCTGGAAAAAACAATGTGGGAAGGTTTAGACTTCGCTTATCTACCCCTCCCACCCTATTCAGATATACACAAATACCTTTCTTCTTTATGTAACATCCACCACGGTCTCACGTAAATGGTACACAGGTAAGAAACGTGAATCAGCTCCATCGGTTTCAAATGCAGTTCTAATAAAATTCCCATTTTTCCATTGAAATAAACCACTGGGATATTTCCTCGAGCCCATTTTAAAGCTAAGCTTCCTCCTTCTCTCTGCCATAGCTGTCAGTCACAGCACGTCACAGAGCACAACAAGTGCTGCAGTTTTTGAACAGTTGCCACGTTTCATCGCTTCTACCTGACACTTGCAGGATTGAAACTCCAGGATAATAACATGGGACACCCTGAATGCTACCAAATTAGCACCTCAAAAAGCATACAAGCTCTCGGCCTACGCCTCTTTACTCTGCTGTCACTCTGAAGCAGCCTTGCCTCACCGGGGGCCCAGCACAATTTCAGGCCCAGCCGCAGCAGAGCGCAACGGGCCCGCAGGTGCTGGCAGCAGCTCCCGTTGGGCCTCAGGGCACCAGCAGCAGCAGGATCTTCCTTCCAGATTTGCTCCTCTCCCCAGCAGAAACCAAGTCCTGGATCTTCAAAGCACGACCATCACCCGCCCAAAAGGGTGAGCCCAGACGTCGTCTTGTGCCAGGTGCTGCAGTGAAAGCACAAATCTGACCGCCTGCAACTCAGAACAGGTAAAAAGTGGCTCTACAGAGACTCTGCGGAGATTAAATCTGCCTTATTTGTTAAAGAGTGCTACTTAAAAGAGACAAACTTTTTTTTTTTTTCCTTAAATCAGCCGAGCAGCCTGCAACAGGAAGAAGAAATAAAGCCATTTTCTGTGCTCTGCTTCACTCTCAACACCAAAAGCTAAGGTGACATTACCTCCGTGTAACAGAGTTGGCAAAAAACTTAGCAGCAGGTAACTGTGCCTGTTACATAAACTGCGGGCTTAAATGGTTCAAACAGGTTTATGATTCTAATAATAGTATTTCGTAATTAATGAAGATAATCAGACTGCTAGCTACCCAGGAGTTCATCTCAGGGTATTCTCCAGTGCAGCAGCACCCCTTAGATCTGAGCATAACTGAGGACAGCAGTTTTGGCTAAAGGAATCTGGCTGGGAGACAAACAACTGGTAAGTCAAATCTAGAGAAATATTGTAAAATATTGCATATAGTGAAGTTTTAAAAGGAAAAAATGACAGTCTCCCGCTCATTCAAGGGAATGCAGAACAACATAAACCCTCACCTATCCAAACAGAGCTCGTCATAGCTAGTAGGGAGCACAGAACTCAAAAAAAATCTAAGACTTTCTGTAATTATGTTGATGGAAGGCTACAGAAAAAAAAACACATCAAAGATCAGGCACAAGAACACCAGGATGACTCTGGTTTATCTATAGGCCTCTTTAGAAAGGAAAAAATCCCCTGTACCTTTGGCTTTAATAGGTGGGTTCATACTACAATGCAAGGGGAAGTGCTGGTCTGGCAGAAGATTGAGCAAAGGGAGAGCCAGCAATCTCCCTCTGCTCAGCCCCGTCCTTCTCAGCGAGATTTTCCCTGATGCTATCGAGTGCATCCATTAGCTTATTAGACGATTCCTGGTACTTATAGAAAAATGAAAACAATCTAGCAGTCCCCAATACTTTTATGAATAACATACATTAAGAAATTATACGATAATACAATATACATAAAAGATTAGGGCAGAAAAAAGCTTGGGATATAGTAAAATATTTCTTTAAATCTAAAAAAAAAAAAATGAAATTCCCAAGTGATATCACAAGGAAGTAGGCATTTTCATGCCTAACTACAAAGACTCTCATTGCTTAAAAAAGCCACGTACAGGATCTGCAAGTCCAGATCAAGACTGGAAAAAGAAAAACGATGAGTTCTTCAGATCAGATTATTTTTTATTTTGTGTAAAAAAACCTTGCTGTAACATGAACTGAGTAAACTCTCTGGGATTCCCAGAGGTGTTAGATGCTGGGAACAACTTAAAGACCGCAGTCTGAATGAATCTTTTGCCTCAAAAAGCAACGATTTCCCCAGTAACAATGAAGAGAACGAGTCTGGAAATGCTTTGAACACAAATGTGTTTAGTGTTACGATGTCATATTAAATTAAAAGGTTGCCTTGTCCTTTCAAGGAAATTAGTTTACTCAAGATGTAGGCTGCTAAACGCAAGGAAACGAGGTGTAACGCAATGGTCAGTGTGAGACAGAACACACACCAAGAAATGGGTGTGCATTTCTGTATTTTAAGTAACACATCCATCTTCAAACTGTCCAAGACCATTGGTCACTACCAGCCAGGATAACCCAAAATACAGCATCCGGATCTGAAAGTCGGCCTCCATCTGCTGGACAGACGGACCTGGCAGCCAGGGTGCTGGGCTGAAGGGACGTCAGGACTGCTGCAGAGCAATTTAATGGTCACCATCATCCTCTAGTGGCTTGCCACATTTGGAAAACTCTATGCCCTTACCTCAGTCTTGTCTTTTGTTGGCTAAACAAACTCAGTTCTGTCAGCCTCTGTTCATAAGTCATGTTTTCTAACTTTTTTTTTTTCCCTTCTGGGTCTCCTCTGATTTATTTTCATTTAACCTGTTTTTCTCTCCAGTCTTCCCTGATTTACTTGCATTTGTCTTCATTTTGTGCTTACAGTTAACTAACAGCAGAAATAGGAACTCAACAAGAGAGCTTCAAAGAAAGTAGTCTGACAGCTACGTGTCTGCTGCAGAGAAAATCAATTGAGAAATGATGCCTGAAAGTTACTCAGACCATTTTCTCTATCCAGAAAAACTTCTGGAATATTACAGATTTCTATTTTCATCAATATGATGTCAAAATTTCAGGGAATAAGGAAACAGTAATAGTGAACTACCAATGTTTTTCAGAAATCAGAAAGCAATGTTTAATTTGGATTTAAAAAATTCTACAAAATTAACAACTTCATTGTCTTTATGCTTTTTTTCTACTGTCACTAGAAGCCTCTGTTCATCTCTCTCGCCAAGAGCAAACAAGCCAGCCAATTCCAAATTTCAGTCGTTACATTACAAATACAGGCTCTGTTAATTCAGAAGATATTCTGCTGAACTAAAAAGCGGCCTTTTAGATTATTAAAGTAGGGAAAGAAGTCTTATTCCGAGGGGATAAAGCGTGTGCTACCTGTCTCTGCCTTAGTACTACCTGAGATTTTGACTTCAACCTGGGACCTCTTCTGAGTAGTAGAGATTATAATTTAAGAACAAAAACAGCAAGTAAAAAATGTGAAACACGCTTCAGAAAATATCGAGAACTAAAAGGATCTTTACTTCCAGATTTGAGCTCAAGCTTCATTCTCCCCATTACTTAGAACCCGTTCTTCATTTCACACCACAGCCATGCCAACACGTCCTATCGACTGGTTAATGAAATCACTTACGTTAGGAACAGTACACGGGAGCAGCTTCTCCTCCGTTCACAGGCAATTATGATAAAGACTACCACCAGTTCTAACCACAAGTGATTTATGCGATCAATACAGTCTCCTGAAGACAAAGAGGAGTCAAGAAGATGGCTCCGCTTTAAATTAAGTTTAAGGCAGTTGACACTGCTTTAATTTTTATTTGCAATCCACGCTGCCAACCAGCACAACCTACAATATGGGGAAAACCTGAAACAACTATAGCATAGAGATAGATGTCTGTAGCTTACTGTATTTTGACAGCTGTGTACCCTCAAATTAAAAGGCTGAGCAGATATAACTGTATTGATTTTGAATTTTTATACCTGAAGCAGCTAAATACTTAGGTGGAAGCACGTATGAAACGATTTGTCCTCATGGAATAATGGTCCCACAGTTGAAGCAACGAATGCTGAAAAGCCCTGATCCCAAATTAAGATTCCATTTATCTTCAATATATATATATTTTTGTAGTGTTAGAAAGGTGTTTGGGAATTATCAAAATCTGTCATCTTTTAAAAATCACAGCAAAGGGATAATTATTTTTGAGTGCTTTAACTATGCTTTCCCTGGCTTCAGCATACATGAAAGGCCTTTCAGTGTAACTTTAAATTTGAACTTTCGGAATTATAATAATCCCTAATCAGCATTACTTAACATCCCTCTGATGTCATCAAGGCTCAATTTCCAAGTAATACGAGCTACTCACTTGGCCTTTTTTGTTGTGCATCATAATCTTAACAGTTAGATGTAATAATAATTTTATCCTATTACAACCTAAATCATCTAAGTAGAGCAGAAACACATGAAAATAAGTTTTTAATCAATAGTTTATATAACCTACAGTATTAACCTATGTTAATTAAAGGCAAAACAAAACTGATCAACGCACACATCCCATTTTAAACTGGCTTTAAATTCAAATTAATGACTAAATTTGCAATTTGCAAGATTTTTTTTTCCTTGGGAGTGCCGTAAATTTGAGGACTGCATATGAGGAATACAGGAAAAGTCAGATGGAAGCTTTAAATATCTAGTTACTTGTCTGCTAATTAAGAAGCCCTGGATAATGCAGTCCGTAGTTGTTAAATTTCAGTGTAAATGTCACTGAATTTCTGAGAGACTGATTCTCACACTCTGTACATGTATCAGTTTGTACCACTGAAGCATTGCTTGTTTCTTTACTGATGAAAAGCCCTTATTTTTATTTTTATTTTTTTTTAAGGATATGGTCATTATGAGCTTCCACACTTGTTAAACCAAATATCACGTCTTACAAAGACCGCGGCGCTGAATAGCACTTACCGAGGATTCACTATCTCTAACAAGGAAGTCTCCTTCCACTCCCCTCTCGTTTAGGGCACATTCTGCTTGATGTCGGGTAACATTCCCATAATACCACTCTCTTCCAGCAAATCGTCCGGTGGAAGATGGTCCCGTGTAGCTTATCTGAGGTGGATGGGAAGTGTTAATGGTAGGACCATCGCTAACGATTACTACATAGTTTTTAGGAACAAGACCAATTTGCCCTCTGGAATTTTTACATTTCCACCATTCTGGGTCGTTTTCTGGCTTTTCAATGACTTCCATTGTTTCCCCTTTTTCAAAATTGAGCTCTTCTTCTGTGACGGAGCTGAATGGATACAGTGTCTGAACAACGTGGAGTACTTTGGTGCCCTGGCCGTTACTCATGGAAGCGCCTTTCCTCAAGCTCAGGAAGCTCGGTGAATCTGCAGTGGCCTCCTCAACTTCCTCTACCACATAGTTCGAAGGAAACCAGCCGATCTGTCCGTTGTAGCTCCCTCTCCACCAGCCATCGCTGCACTTCTCCATGACGATGACCCGGGACCCCTTGACGAGGGACAGTTCATCCTCTCTCTCTGCCACGTAGGCGAACTTGACATAGGCAGGAATGTTGAGGTCGTAGATGCGGTCCCCGCTGCTGCCGTTGGACGGGTACTCCGCATCTGTGCTGGGAGTAGGCGAGGCATCTCGCGCGCTCGTCTTCCTTTTTGTTTTTCCCAAGCCTGTTAAATAAAGACAGAAGCGTAAAGCGGTCACTCAACGTCCTCCCCATGCTGCAGACGGCTCCTGCGTCACTCCAAATTTCATCTCGTTATCGGAGAGCTCATTTCTAACTCTGCAGACAGTCAGGAAACGTCAACACGTTTGAGAGATAATCTTTAACATCTAGCTTACACACCATTAGGTATGGTGCAATTGGCATTAAAATCGCTCTCTTCCCTTCCCAACAGTACCAGAGTCTTAACACACACTTAAAAACACATACTTTCTTCATTATGAATCACTGGAAGCTTCGCATAGCTTGGTGTTATATCTAAAAACCCAGTAAACTGATCATGCCTTTTCATTTTAGTGATAACTTTAATTGGCTCAATCAAAACAGGAAAATAAACACCCTCTGCAAAAATAAACGACTAGAGTGATAAAACTTTTGTTTCTCTACAGATTACATTCTGCTTTCTTCATTCTTTGGTTCAGTCCCCAGGCAGCTACAGCCGCAACCATTTCCAACAGCAAGCCCACTTATGAATCCTGCTCCTCTTTCTCCAAAGCCTAGCCACGTATGGTAGAAGTGCAAATCTCACAAGGTGACTATTTGAGTACGCTCCCCCTACAATGTGTAAGTTCTCCTATAACTGTCACGGCTTCAATTACAGCATGAAATACAGCATATAAACACCAGTATCATTAAATGCATAACTTTTCTTTAGGGGCCATGCTAATGTAAGTTTACATATGGAAGGAGTGCTACACAATTCACTATCAAACTTTTGCAGCAAGGACTGCTTAACAGCTTATATATAAACAGAAAGATAAAGTGAGTAAGTAGCCTTCTATTCTGAAATCCAGCTCTAAAAGTTGAGAAGATAAATACAAAAGATGAAATCTCACTATATCACAAACCAAGCAACACCCAAAATGTCATGCCTTGGACAGAATGCAAAAAATCAACATAGAAATCAGGGCTTTTGTACTTTTCTTCGTGCTTCTAGATCCTTGCCGGGAGAAGACACAGTCACTTGAGACACGATGAATACAAACTGATTATGGAAGACTGAATGAAAAGGACAGAACTTTTTGTTTCTTTAAATAGTCTTATTAGAAAGAGATGCATGCAATTTCACTTTAGCAATTCAGGACTAGTTAAATCGGGCTGTACCACTGCTGAAAAGCGTGTGCATTTTATATTTCTATATATACATGTACACATTTACAGAACAGAATAGCTCATTTGGAAGGGACCTAGGGAGATCCAAGTCCAGCTGCCAGACCACTTTGGGGCTGGCATATAATAAATAAATTCTGCAAAACTATTTTTATTGTCTTGTTTAGTGCAATTGAAACTATCTGGCATATTTCACAGGTTTAGCCAAACAACACACACAAACAGTGGAGACGTGACCACAAACTTAATGCTTACTACAAGTGCTAACCACGTTAACTCACAGCCTTAACATCTCAGAAGACGGCAGAAAATTACGATGATCCTGAAGTGTTTCCTGACCTTCCCAAGCAGTTCCTTGCTTCCTGTTGGAGCCTGCTTACATCCTAATGTAATTCTGAGCAGATAATTGGAGCTGAGAGCCGATGGCTGCCCTTTCGGGCAAAATGACAGCGACCCACTTATTGTACTGGGGGAGACAATCCACAAAAACAGAGCTTTTATTCCAAGCGAGCTCTAATCGGAAATTGGCCAGGGGCAGATTTCTGCCAAGAGTGAAAATTTTCATCAGTTTAGAGAGCATTTTCAACCAAAAGGCAAGGAGGTATAATAGCAGAACTACGGGGCATTAAGTTGGGGTAATATAAACAAACACAACTTGAGGGGCGCTTAGTTAGGAAATCCTCGTTACAACTTCATGCAAAACAAGAAACTGCATCTCAACAGATCCAATCCGCATAAAGCCCTGTGCTAACATTGAACCTTTCCAATTAAAAGCTTAGGCTTTGATGAAGTTTGTAAGGGAGATGTGCAGCACCACGCCTTGGGTTATAGCAGGAGAACTAATAAAGTGAAAAAAAAAGAGCAGATGATGGAGTAGCTGGCCAGAATATGACTACTTCAAAATCAAAGCACAGAGATAACTATGAAATACAGGGATGCGGTGTGATAAGAGAATGCCACGAGCAGAAGTATCTACAGAAAACAAACAAACAAAAAGTCAACAAACAGTTGGAAAAAAAAAATGACAAAAATTATAAATCAACAACCTGAAGTCTGATAAAGATGACTAAACTTTTAGGAAAAGGTTATCATCCATGCACTTTCTTGGAGTTTCATAAGCTGCAACTTTTTCCACAAACTTTCCAGTGCCGTGCCTGACATTTTAAGCATGCTTTTCCATCCTCCCCATTCAAAACAAACCGTGACCACATAGGAAAGAAAAAAAAAAAAAACAGAAATTTTGCTGGTTTTCATTATCAGTTAGGGCAAAGAGTTGGAGTTTTTCAGTTTGAGCTGTAACGTTTAACGTAGCCAAGCTTTTTAAGGCTAACAACACGCCTTCTGCAATAGCAGTGAGGTGCACCAAAGCCTTGGTTTCCAACCAGGCTGGTTAAGGTAAGGAACCATCCCGAGCCCCATCCGCAGCCAAGCACAGCGGAGGGCGCACGCGGCGTTATCTGCTGCTATTTTTAATGCGAGGTTGTAACATCCGTAGCCGCGTCCATGGCAGAAGAGGAAACAGGTTGTTTTGCGAGCAGAGCGAAGGAAATCTGTTGCTGTTTTTCTCCTTGCGCCGCCTGCTGCACCATTCCACGCCGCCTGCCCCGTCTCTCAGCCACAGCCCCCTTACCAGACAGCTGCCTTTGCTTCCCCGCGTCCTGCTCACACCTGCAGCCCCCTGCTGCAGCCTCCAAACTGCCTCGAAAGCCGGCTCCATCTCCCCACTTGGGGTTTTACCGGCTGGCCACGCGCCGTGCCCGGCTCGCTCGGGCTCCCCTGGTGGAGCCACGAGCTGGGCTTGCTGGTGTCAAGGGGGGGACACCATCAGCGACCCTCCCAGCCGCTGAGCTGCACAGAAGTCGTTCCTTTGCCTCCACCAGTCTGTCAGGTTTGCTTGAAATTGGCTGAGTTATCGAGGGTAGGCAGATGGATGGACAATGACAGCTGACTGTGACAGCATGACTTAGTGCAAGCCTCGCTTCCTTGGGAAGCAAGACTAAAAATACGAGTCAGTAGGATGGCCAAGCAAGAACGAAGTTAGGGCCATTATAAATTTCACATACATCCGTAACAAAAATCACAACTCCGTTAAAAAACTATGCTCTATGTGAGTAATCTCTGGAAGAATCAACAGCAAATCTTCATTTACTGCTATTTATAAGGGTACCCCTATTCCTGTCTCCAAACTGAATGAAGCCCATGTAAGAAATTTCATGGAAAATTGAACATTTGGGCACTTCAGGAGTCACACCCGGAAGAGCCAAGTAATCTTGTGGCTGCAGCCATCATTTTGGCCTTCTTACTGTCTTTGTTGCCCTAGCAGATGTGTTTGCATTAAAAACGCAATGGTATTTTCACAGTCCAACTCACTGCTTGCAGTTCACCTGAAACGATAATCCTCTGTAACACAACTAATAATTGTGAAGAGAAATCCAGACCGATGGATTAGCTTTCACATGAGGGGAAAACGAGCGGGAGCACAGCAGAGAGCCTCTTTCATGGTACGGTGCCTAATAGGAAATAACACTGTTCGTAATTTACAGTTGCCACATGCTAAACTAGTTCACTTTTGTTTCTTATGAACAAGTTGCCAAGTACTGTGAGTAGGTTTAATGTTTAGGTGGACATATTGCCGAGATAAAAAAACAAAACCAAAACCAGCTAGCACCGTTTCTAGATAATGTTCCCATCCATAGAAGGGATCCACTGCAAATCTTTCTTCTCTCAACAGAGAACCAAGCCATCTGGCCCCAACACTACTAGGGAGACCCAGACGTGTGCCTCCCACCTCACCTACCCTCTTCCTTTCCTCTCTCAGTCACAGCTTTACAGAGCAGACTGTTTTCTGAGCGGCAGCACGGAGGAAGACCTCCGTCCTATGAATTTGCTTCCTGTCTCCCTGGCCCCACTGGGAAAGCCCAGCTTTGCACCCTTTCACTACTGGCTTGTCCCTGCCGCAGCACCCGGGGGTCCTGCGGCCCTATCCTGAACTTCACAAAAGGGGAATTTCCTCCTGAGCACCCCTCAGACCCAACGCTGTGGCACTGTCAATTCCCCAGCCCTAATCTGCTGCCCCTGGCCACACAACCTGCCCAAAGCTTTGCTGACTGAAAGACAGTAAGCAGAGATGCTCCTTACCTGAGCAGTCCAGCTTTGAAACCAAAAAGAGGGTTTCTCTTTCCTCCTCCTGCCTCCAGTGAAGGCACTAAAGCAAGGCTGCTTAGCTACACGTTGTTCTGAGAACTGCTGCTTAGGATAGAAAAGTTCAACTGGCTTAAAATTGTATCCTACTTTACCAAATGTACACACAACGCTTGTATACCAGTGGCAAAAAAAAAACAAAACCCTTTCTGAAAACTTATATTCCATTTGCTAATTGTGGTTTACATTACTCACCGTCTTTGCCAGACAAACGCCCATTTACAACGCAGATATATTTGCTCCATTTCAGTAAGACTTATTTGCTAAGGCTTTTCGTGCTCCTGCAAGCTGGCGTCTTTGCCTGAAACTGATGAGTTGCTACGTTCTGCATTTTAACTGCTTTTCCTCATCCCCAGAGGTGAAAAGAACAGATTCACTGATGTGGCTGCGTAATGCATCTCCACTGGCTTATCAATACTTCCATTTATTTTATTGAGTTCTCTTGAAGAACAACATACACTACACACTGAAGGTATTTGTAGTCAAATTGCCCAGCATCCCTCCACCCCGAGACTGCTCCCTAAGTTTTACTACGGCTTTCATCTAGCTTAATTTTAAATAGACCAAATACAGTTGCATTTCTTTTCCAAAGGAATTTGAAGGCTGTTTGATACTGCAGATACTGACTTGTCCATTCCTCCCATCTTATGTGTATCAAGTCAAACAATTCCCAAAGCCCATTTCTGAAAAATATTTGGCAAGTGAAACTAGTGTCATCTAAATTCTTACAACCTATTCTTTCTAAAACGTTCTCTGATTTTAATACATAAAACACAGATAAAAATATATTCTGTAGCTTACTATATATCAAATCAACTTATCAATTTTGCAATACAGAAAAAAAGGAAAAAAAAGGACCTTTAATAAAAAAAGCTGTAATAGAAAAAAACTGTATTGCTGTGAGAAATCTTCAAGGCAATGCTAAACAGTTTCCCAACCAGAATTTCTCGATCGAGAAGTCATTGAAAGAGACCATGTTACTAAATATGCTACGTATGATTACTTAAGAAACCGCCAAAAATTTATTATTAAAATATCAAGAACAATTAAAGATGGATTTATTTTTTTCCAGTTGCCTCCCCAGTCCCCCAAGCAAGTAAACTTTAAACTCTTAAAAACGCTGCAACAACAGAAGTGCCTCAAAACAACAGAGTTCTTGGAAATTACTTCCTCTTTAAGTCACTAGATTTCTACTAAATGGACAGTGTCCTTCAGATACCCTGTACCAGTCACAGGATGGCTGAGGCTGTCAGGGCCCTCTGGAGGCCACCAGGCCCAAGCCCTGCCCCAGCAGGGCCACCCAGCGCAGGCTGCCCAGGCCCATCTCCAGGCGGCTTTTGAAGGCCTCCAAGGAGAAGACCCCACAGCCTCTCTGGGCAGCCTGTGCCAGGGCTCCGTCACCCAAATAGACTTTTGTAATCAGGTTAGTACCCCAAATCAACGCATTACGCAAGGCTCTGTCAAAATCTGCTCATTAACTGGCCTGACTGTAGTGAGATCAACGCAACCCCCCCGACGTTGATGCATCGGCCAAACACCGAAATCTTCTTTGGTTCCCCGCTGTCACCAGTCCTGGTCTTGGGACTTGAGCCTTGTGGTTTGCAGGGCCGGGTGACTCAGTGATTTCATGTGATTAGAGCTATTGCCCAACTTCCCAATTTAGGCTCGGTGACAACGCCTTTCAGAAAGATGCTTCATTTCAACATTGCTATTCAATAGCAAATCGACTAACGCATGAAAAGGAAAATACGAAAAGAGGAGGAAAAATGATGATGTCTTCAACTAGTGCCTTAAATCTTACCCGCTCTACCACAACTCTCATGCAAAACTCAGATTTTAAGCATGAATGACAATTTAAAATACATTTATGGGGAAAAATTATAATTTAAAAAGGATCTCCCATTGGTGTTGCAAATAATTCAATAACTGAAAATTCTTTATATTGTTCATAATTCTCTGAATTAAAAAAAAAATCCTAAGCTTACTTGTAAATTTTTTCATACATCTTTTAATACATTTCAATTTGTGTACTCTTTTAGAATAAAAGGCTTTAAACAGTACTACTTGCTTTATGGTTCAAAGTTCAGCACAGAAACCGGCACAGAAAACATGAGCAGAGTACTACTTTTTCATGAAAATATTTTCATTTTAATCTGATTTTTTTTTTTAATGTTTTTCTTCTTGAAAGTAAACCCATTATAATTCAAATTGAAATTAGGCACTCCAGAGCTGAAAAATGTAGTATTACACAATCTATTAAGACGACGTATATTTATGTTCAAGCAAAATATGTTTGAGGCTGAAAAATGTAAGGAAGCCAAATAAGCTAGCAGAACTCCTGGTATAAATACCTAGAGCAAAAGCTCATTTAAATCTTTAATAGTAACAGTAATCTCTGAACGAGTTAGTAAAATATTGTTTGGGAAAACATTTCAATTGATTTCAGTGACTTATATAAAAAGTTAAGAAATTAATTTCAGCTGAAATGGAAATAAGTTTTCGTTCCCTCAAATATAAAACCATTTATACAGAACAGATCTTGTTCTAAAATCCTTAAAAACAGGGTAACCAGAGGAAGTTTGTTAAAAACACATTAATCACATTATTTAATCAACATTTTACCTAATTTTAAAGGTACTTAAAATCATGACTTTTTGTGCATTTTAACAGAATTGCAATTCTGCGTGGCTTCACACACATGGAGTTAAAACAATTCCCCCTTTCTGTTTACCAAATAAGTTATTCATTTCCTTTGACTACGGCTCTGAATAAGTGCATATGAATGCATACAGCTAATAATTATGCAAAATGCACAGTGCCTTTCTTAAACAAAAACCGAATTATTTTAAGAAAGAAGTAATTAACTTTTCAAGAAAATTCTTAAGAAATATATAAAACAATTTAATGCAACTGCTTAAATTAATTCAGCCACTACAGAGGTAAATATATAACTTCTTGACAGCTGGAATGTGCAGATCACACATCCCTGGAGCTTTATGCTAGTGGTTATTATTTTTAAAATTGTAAATTAACTTTGCTTCATTATTAAAAAGGCATTCAGTAGACTGAAGTTTCTTACATTGAATGGAAAGAGAAAAGTTTCTGCACATTTTCAATATATAACCTCCCACCTTCTTCTCCCCCTCCAGCTCCTAAAACAATGCTCAAAGGCCAAGTGTCCATATGGGACAGGCAGTATTTCAGACTATCTCCATCAACAGCACACTTTTTAAAGGAATTTGCTGCTGTAAATTCCCCAAAAAAATCTCCAACTGAATTCGTGATACAGAAACGAAGTCTCACAGCTCTAGTAACGATTTTTTTTCTGTGCTCTTTAAGAAGCTCAATATCAAGAGAAGTCTCACTAGGACAAATCAGAAAATGGAAACTCTTCTTTAAATGTCAAAGCGAAGTTCTGACATTTCTACAGCCCGGCTGCTTTATTGCCGGCTGCCCACCCCCACCCTCCCCTCCACATACAGGAAAAGGCATTGTCAAAGTTTCCCACATATCAAACACTGTGGTACGGAGGTTTCCACGAGAAATCAACCCGACAACTGCACTAAAAACAAAGACTACTTTAATTCTTTTCATTTAGATTAAAAGGCTTCCATCAATGGCCTCATGTCTGTTCTTACTCCAGCGCAGAAGTGGAGTGGATTAAGTCGTACTGGGGAAAATCAAAAGAGCCTTGGGATTTTAAATTCCCTGTGGAACCCAAAAGAGTCATATAAAATGAACGGGCTTTCCCAAAGTTATCAAGGTCTGTGGTTCCCATTTCTGTCTACAAACTTGAAGACAGCCTACTTTAAAATACAGTCTTTGCTTTCGAACAGGAACAGTTTTAAAATGTTTCCACCTACTTTGTAATCCTATTAAGGATGCCCCACTGGGTTTTGTAGGATGCCCTGATAAGAAAAAATAACCAGGACTACCTTAACCTAAGGTAGCCCTATAATTCTAAGAATAGGTTAAGAAAAAAAGGATTTATAAGGTATGGCGAGAAGGCACAGTAGCCCCACAGGACTTCCAAACACCTTCTCTGCCCTTACGTAGAGAACGAAAGCTGCACAGTTTTGCCTCACCTTCACAAACACTATCAGAATATTGACAGACCCGCCTCCAAAACCCACAAAAACAAGTATGCAAGAGGTGCTCCAACGCGTCTACCCCAATACATGTGCCTATCCCTCAGTACATATAAAGTAGATTGCATTTCCCATCTGCCTCCAGCATTTAATGTAACGATGATTTGCATTCAGGTATCTCACATTTATTAGATGAAGTAGAAGTGCACAGGACAGCTTTGGATACAAATCCAACTTGCTACCATGAACACACACAATCTTTATTTATTTTTTAAAATAGTACTGTAAATAGAAAGGTATTTGCAAAAGGTATACAAATACACTTAATGGGAGATGATGACCCTCCAGCTTAAAGGCTCTTGAAGATAACTGAGAGGGAATAATTATTTTTTGGATATAGGTGAATATAGTATTAACACGGTATTTTCACTATTGTTAGCTCAAATTTGTTCTTAATTCTATATGTGAAAATGGAAGGCTTAATAGCTGTTACAAATACAGATTGAAGTTCAGATCGTCAAGCCCAAATCTAGTAAGATAAATTACAAGACACTCATCATACAGCTCCTCAACTCAAAAAAAAATCTTTAGGAGAGAATGATGCAAACATGGACTGAATAAGAGGAAACTCGCAGCATCAAGCTCATAAGGTAGCCTGTCCTGAAGCTGACATGGTCGGCACGCCTTCCTGTTAAGAATGTTTTAGTCCATCTGGCCCATACCAACACCTGAAGGTGCAAGAATCAAAACCAAGCGTGATGTAAATCCGCAGCATTTTACAAGAAGGTCAGGCTGACAATGCTATAATAAACTAAGATTTGCAAGCGCTAAGTACCATGGTACAAGAAAATCCAAGGGTTTTTTTTTTTTCCTCTTTCTCCTTGGAAACCATTTAGGAGCATCTCACAGACAGTGCAGTTTCATTCAAAGCCCCTTTTATGAAAGGAAAGCAAAGTAAATCCCACCTTTTCTTTACTAACTTCCTCTCTGAACGTCAATGTCCGCAGCTTCGTTAATCAAGGGCTCTCAGATTACTTGCTACTACATATGCAAAACCAGACCTTCCTGCTACAGAGGGAGAAGTCACAGGGGAAAATGGCTCAGTTACCAAAACAGCCCGTCTCCTCCTCCGTATTTTCCTCTGAATGGCACTTTTCCCTACATGAAAATACATTTTCTTTTTTTTCCCCCCATTCATTTAAAAGGTTCCAAAGACTGCTAAACAGGATCGACAGCAATATATTATATATATATATATATAAAAACTATATATATACACATTTATATATATATATAAAAAAATTTATACACACACACACACATATATATAAACTGCATATAGTTTATATGGCCTATAGCCAAAGTCCTAAGTAAATTTTCTGGTTCAAGCTTCTGCAACAAGTCCCCACCTAGCAGAAACAGCACCCTGAATACCCACCTGGTCAAAGCCAACACTCCTTCACATTAAGAACTGTGTCTGCCTAAATCTGTTTGTGATTTGGACACCAACTAAAAATACTTACAAGCAGTCATATTTAATGTTGAAGTGACTCTCAAAGAAAGCCATCTTTGTCACTAGAAATCCTACTTCTCAAAACAAGAGGTGGACACTGTCTCTTGCATACCAGGTTTTTCATCTGCTGTATGCTTGCATACACAGCCTGCTTTTCGATTGCTGCTTGATGGCACGCTCCACAACATGAAACATCTCTGAGACTCCGGAAAAGGAAGGAAATCTTCTTTTGTACATGCTAAGACAAAACCCAATTGATTTTTGGCATGAGTGCTAGCTTAGAAACTTTGTGCAGTATGAAAGTACATCACTGGATGGGCACCTATTGTCCAAGTCTTCCAAAAAAACCCAAGGGACAGAGAACTGTGGAACCCAAGTGGACCCATGCAGAGAAAAAGAAGAACTGATGCTCTGAGAGTCCCTGGAAGATGCAGTGTAACACAGCCTGAGGCCTCAAGAAAATGAAAAGAAAAAATCACCGAAGAGATCCAGTAATATTGAAAGAATTATTTGGGGATGCACGCTGGAGGAAATACTTGTATCTGAATCGGAGGAAATCCTCCCGTGATGCTACGAGAGCATAAAGAGCAGCCACTGCCCCAGCAATAGAGAAAAATAGCTCACCCTTTGAGTCACTGGCGTGCGCTGGGAAGCGGTGTCCCTGGGAGCGCTCCTCGTGCACCTCGCACGCACAGGGCTTGTGTCAGCCACGGCCCTCCGGGTTGCACAGGGGTCACAGCTCCGCACGGCAAACCAGGGACTGCCTGGGATGCCTCTGCTCCACAGGGAGCGATGAGTTGGGATCTCACTTCGGGGCTTTGCTCCAAGGCCAAATGCAAACAGGTGTTGAAACGTAAGGCTCAAAGAGGCACAAACAAGGCCCTCAGACTGTGTCAGTTTAGGGCAGCGATAGCACCAAAGAAACCACCACATTGCGTTAAGGTGATCATTTTATCTTTGCAAAACGTGTTAAAAGACTAAAATGAAGGCTCGCTCTGCAGTTTGTATGTGTCAAATTGCACCTCCAAGCACGCGTGCACAGTGCATAGGGAGCAGGGAGAGAAGTACCCACTACACAAAGCTTCTAATACAAAGCAAAGAACAAATTTTTTAAAATCAGCAAGATTTCTTTACGCCTTCAGCTTTTTGACATTTCATGACACCTGGCTTATTAGAAAGATCTGCTGAAAGGTAGGGCACATCCTGGTTTCCATTATATGCCTTTTTTTTCAAGTTCTTAAAGCAGCAAATCCTTTAATAATCCATCCCAATAAACGATCTGCACAGAACATAATGTATGCAAGTGTCAACTGCAACAACAGCCGAGCTGTGCTCCAGGTGCCAGCTAACGCCGGAGCTCAGGGGCACTGCAACAAGCAGCAGGCTCTGCTTCTGCTGCCACCGCCCCTGACTTCACACCTCGCATCAGATAAAGGGCCTCTTGTGCGCATCCGGCGTGAGGAGCAGCAGTGCTCTGCGCCTTGAGTTCTGCCGAACAGTTACCTGCTGGCTTTACTTTCAAGTCTTTTGGCTGCAGGTAACAAAAAAGAGCCACGTTTCATGTTTTTTTCCCCAGTAGTCTGCTCTGGAGTTTCAGGGGTTTTTCCTCCTTAGCACATGTTCTTTTCGAAATTATAACCTGATGTTTTTGAGAAAGTCTGGGTTTAGTTCCACAGAATTTACTGGACATAGTTTACTTGGCATAAAAGTTATATGATTTTTTACAGGCATACTGTATGTCCAAACCAAGGAATTTCTAAGTTTCTGTTGCATTGTGGGTTACTATTCTAGCATACAATGAACAAATTCTTCTGCCATTACGTATGTATCAAGCACTGAGATAGCAGACCTACCATGTCAGCAGTATCCTCTTGTATCATGGCCCATGGACAGAGCTACTGCTGTTCGTTGTCTCCAGGCCTTCGAAGGTCATCAATGGACTAAAAATAGCTGTTTAAGGCAAACTCATGTTTTGATGATGATCATGAGGCAGACATATTTCCAGCACATCATCTGCTACCACTCTAGTGGTAGCAGCACCGCTAACTCCTAACCCTGCATGCTACAGATGGGAATGGAAGAGCTGTATTCCCAGCGTTGTGAAGTCATTGCAAGCTACTCCCATTTCTCCCTTCTTGGCATCTAATGACTTATTTTTGTTGTGAAGATAGAAAAAAATGCAATTGTTCCAGCTTCCTTTTTAAAAGCGCTAAAGACACCACACCTAGCCGGTTTCCATCTGCTTTTGCCACCACCACCACCACATCATGTTCCTCAATTTCATCATCAGTGGAGTCGGTAGTTTTGCCACCCTGCCTCACAAACCAGCACGCTTATTTTGAGCAATGCAACTAAAAAGCAGGATGTGGTGCAGCAGCAGAAGTGCTTCTGTGAAGGAAATACAACTATGGAATAAGCGACTTTAACCACATTCAAGGAAGCTTAGCAAGAACTTGTACTGCATATGAAAACCTCCACTGCTGCTTTTCTCTACATCTGAGCTTAAATTCCTGCATAGCCGCTGCTTAGAAGTGCCGATACACACTGATTTAGCCAGTCCTCCAAGAGACACGACAAGACACCACTGTTGTCATGCTTACACTTTCTGACAAGCTAGAAAACTTAGAAGCAATATCGAGTGATATAAGAAAAATACTTCCTGTTTTCCTACGGGAGGATTTTACTGCTAATTTCAGCTAGAGATATTTCAGAGAAATCCTTGAATCATTCAGGTTGGAAAGACCCTTAGGATCATCAGGTCCAACCATTCACCTAACTACCAAGTCCACCTCTAAACAACATCCTTAAGCGCCACATCGAGACGTCTCTTAAAGACCTCCACAGATGGCAGCTCCACCACCTCCCTGGGCAGCCCGTTCCAGTGCTTGACCGCTCTCTCCATGAAAAAATTCTTCCCAATACCCAATCTAAACCTCCCCTGGCGTAACTTGAGACTATTTCTTCATGTCCTATCACTTGTCACCTGAGAAAAGAGACCGACAGCCTCCTTGCTGCGACCTCTTTTGAGGTACCTATAGAGGTTCCCTCTCATACTTTTCTCCAGACTGAACAGCCCCAGTTTCCTCAGCCACTCCTTGTATTTGTTTTTAATCCCTTCACCAGCTTCATTGCTCTTCTCTGCGCATGCTTGAGCAACTCGATGTCCTTCTTGTAGCGACGGTCCCAAAACTGAACACAGCACTTGAGGCGTGGTCTCACGAGTGCCAAGTACAGAGGGACGGTCATGCCCCTCACCCTGCTGGCCACACCATTTCTGATGCAGGCCCGTATGCCACTGGCCTTCTTGGCCACCTGAGCACGCTGCTGGCTCAAGCTGAGCCGGCTGTTGGCCAGCACCCCCAAGTTCTTTTCTGTGGGACAACTTTCCAGCCACTCTTTCCCAGGCCTATACCGCTGCTTGGGGCTGTTGTGACCCAGGTGCAGCACGTGGCATTTAGCCTTGCTAATGCCACACGACTGGACTTGGCCCACTGACCCAGCCTATCCAGGTGGCTCTGCAGGGCCTTCCTGCCCTCAAGCAGGGCCTTCCTGCCCTGCAAACGTCCTGGGGGAGCACTCAATCCCCTCAACCAGATCACTGATAAAAAACGTTAAGCAAGCTGGCCTCGGTACCGAGCCCTGGGGAACACCACTTGTGACTGGCTGCCAACTGGACTGCACTTCATTCACAACGACCTTTGAGCCCCGCCATCCAGCCAGCTTCTTCCCCAGCAAGCTGTACATCCGTCCGAGCCACGAGCAGCCAGCTTCTCCAGGAGAAGGCTGTGGGAAACAGCATCGCATGCTTGGCTAAACAAAAGACTTCCTATCATTCTTTCTTTGAAATCTTCATAGATGACTAATAACTTGACAAGCTACGTTCTGTAGAGAAAAATCAGAATGCTGTTTTGATGTAAAAGATCAGATTTATTAAATGCCTGCTCTTGAGTGGAAAGACTATCACTTCTTACACGTCTGCAACAAGGAAGTCCAACAACACTGGGAGCTCAGTTCTGAAGAGAATAAAATAACTCATGTTTGTCTTATAAGGCAGGGCTGTTTTTATTAAAACGAGCTCTGCAAGGTTTAAGAGACTGTGATATACACAAATGAATTTATTATACAATAAGAATGTGTTTATTCTTATAGTCACCATTTTTTATTCTGTAGTAAATTTTACCAGAAGGTGTCCAGAAAATATTGGAATTGAAGACAGCTTATTAAGAACTAATAAAAATATTTTCAAAGCAGTACTTGACCATCCTGTCATATTGCTAATTTAATGTGTTTTCTGTGATACTCCAGCTAATAGGGCTATGGCAGTTTGTAGATAAATGACCACAAATTTATCAAGCTGGGTTTATGGAAGACAATTTATAGCCAGGCCTGTGACAGAAATACTGCGTGCATTTCTCATGATTACACTTTTTAAAATAGTGTTGAAAAACTGGAAAACGTTCAGGTAAGAAACACAACAGGGAAAAGTCAAGCAAGCAAATTTCACCAATGAAATACTTAAGTAGTAATCTAATTTCAGGACTCAATAAAAGATTTAGGAGTGATTTGATGAATGTCGGAATACAACCTTGAACAAAGAAGAGCTTTCTGTTAGTAGATAGCTCTTAAATCTAGGGGAAGGAGTTATGGAGAGTGACAGCCAAATGGAAGCTAGAGCAAATCAGGTAAGACAACAAATTTTTACATGAGGTTTAACTACAGGTGGAGGATATTTTCTGAAACCTTTTAGTCAAGAAGGGTCAAACTTCTGTGAGGTATTGTGGCTAAAACACAGCAGCCTAACTGGAAATAATCAAACAGGAAAAAAAATAATCTTGGGCATGTGCTAGTTGAAAAAACCTTCGGCTGCTGCCGGCATCTGTCAGAATCTGGGTAGAAAAGAAAAAGTAGGACATAACATGCCAGAACTACCCAAGTTTGGACACTAAGAGTTCATTTTTTTCCTGTTTGTTTGTTTTTTATATCCTCAAAGCCAAAACAAGAAATAAAGACTGACCCCCACACAAGTTAAAGGCTGATGACATATTTGCGGAATTAGATTTCATGGCAATGGTTTAGCTTTGAGTTGAAATATTTGTACTAAAAAAGGAAGTACGCCAAGCCTCTTAATCAGCAGTGTTTTCCAGTGTTAAAGAAAGCAATGCATTAGAAATGACCTATTCTGTATTTCTACATTTTACTAAAATGAGGTTGTTTTAAGAAAAAAAAAAAAAAAACTTCCCCTGGCAGTTTCCAGAAAGACACAGTAAAGGCTGTATTAATTTGCCCTCATAAGGGAAAATGTTAAGAATACACGTGGAAAAAAAGCTTTTTAAATAAATACATATATATAAAGGAAAACAATTTGGGGAGGGGAGAGGTGTAAAACCAACGATTTCTAGAAATGATGATATATAAGCACTCGGGAACTGATGCACAGATCTCCAAACTGACACGGGTACACAACCCGGAGGTTGACAAACACAGGAAATTGTCCTGTACACTCCCAACACGCTGAAATAACGCACACGGAACGGTGATGCAAGGTTTTCTGTGCTTTACATCTCGTCTGGCAATTCTTACTTTCCATGTGAAACATCCGGCATCCTGAGTGAACTGAATTAAAAAAAGTTACTGAAACATTTTGCTGAAATATGTAAGCTGAGTAAAGAAGAAATCTGAGGAGTCTCTCAGACAACTTGGACACTTCCATGACATCTTCACAAGACGACTTATTTGCCTTCATTATCAACACTCATCCCTAGCATGTCTCTATTGTTCCTACACATACCACATACACTTGTCCTGTAATGGTGATGTCCAATCTCACTGCCTTTTAATAAACCTTTGTTTTCTTTTGCTGGGCATCTGTTAAAACAATACATTAAAACTACCAAAAAAAAAAATCCTTTAAGGGTTTTTTTATTTGACTGTTTATTAAAGGGAGCAAGGTGAGACACCTTTAAGAAACTACAAGCCTACAGCACTGGTTGTGAAGCAAAAGTATTGGACAGAAAATCATGGATTCACACGAAACACTGGCACAATGCTTCTTGACCCCCTTCATCACTCACTTTTGGCAGGCTGCTGTCTGAGGAGCTGTACTGCTGCTAGGAAAATGATCTGTAAATGTGTGAAAAAAATGCTGAAGTGTTTTTTTTGCTTACACAAGCAAGTAAGTTCTTAAATATTTTTGCTTTCTTCAGGTAATGGTTCTATTCAGAATGACAGAGATGAACCAGAAGATGCAGATCACTGATGCCACAGAAAAGGGATCTTGTGGCTGTGGATTCAGAGAACTTGGAGGCAGCTCTGGGGTGGCACTGGCAAACACCCATTCGGATCCAACCAGAACCAGGATCCCTTCTAACCTTCCAACGCGTGGGAATAATTATTACAGAAGATCTCAGTTTGGAAGATGTGTGCTGAAGGTCTCTTGCTTAGTATGACTTAACTGAAACGTATAAGAAATACCCTCCCCGCAGAATAAATACTGTGCGAGGAAACTATTTTAAACTTCATTACAATGAATGAAAATGAAATTTTAATCACAGGCCTGGAAGCTGGCTTTTGCCTAAAGAATAGTAATAATTACCAGATTTCATTCAATATGAGCAAACAGAAGACAGTAATTTGACATGGCTAAATTGCCATTAACTTTCTACTCTCAGCATTACTCAATTAAGACAGAAAAGGGAATGAGAAGTTAAATCATTTAAAATACTTAGTAGGTGGCCTATACTCTATATTTCCTTAATTAAAATGGTCAGTTGTAGCTATGTGTCTAGGAGAGTTCACTTGAGAAAGAGATTTAAGAATACAGAAGTAATATCAAACAGAAAAATGATGAAAACAGACAACCATCAACATAAAAATCACAAGTCTTGAAATCTCTTAGTCATTTAATGAAAGAGAGAATCTTTGGAAAATTTCCCTGATGGCAGGACTAAAAGAAGATAGAAAATAACAGGGTAAGCCCTTGGAAGGAGGAAAAAAGGTTACTGGTGCATAAAAGGCTCTTGTTTTGCAAAAAGAGTAGGATATCTTTTCAGAAATTACTGGGGGTCATTTGGGATATGAAGTGAGCTGGTTTTCTGTCCAGAAGTAACTGATTTAACGAATGTATGCCAACAAGTGTTAATCAGCCTTCTAATTTGCATCCAATACATTTAAAAGAGCTGGTTCTGAAGGTGTTTTATTTGCTGATAGACTTTTTGCAAGATGCTGAAGTACAAGGGAAATTCCAGAAGACTACCACAGTGCTGAAAAAAGGGAGGTATTTTAAAACAGCAAGCTGCATGACCCAGGTACATTCACTCCCCTGAAACCCAAGCCAAACAACAGTAAAGCTGATGGGATTCCATTAATAAGTGTTAAGGGTCTGAAATTCAATTAATGACAGTCAACATTTTTAGGAAAATCAGTTTTTATCATCAAACATGCATGAGTTAATTCTCTGATGAGATTAAATTTTTTCCTGATAAAGGCAACTGCACAGAGGTAATAAAACTTTCGTAGTGCACTTGGCTTTTTCTATATGAGACACCGATGTATTAACCGGTGCCATAAACTTTCATCAGAACACACATTACACGGATTAAGAACTGCTTAGCTGATGCATCTTCAACAGCCAACTACGGAGACTATTAATTAAACAGCCATAGATCTTATGGGGTCTCTCACAATTTGAACTATGACTGGCACTTTTCATATTTACTGAAAACTGGGAAGTATAAATCAGCCACTGGTAATTGCTGTGGATAACCGTACGACTGGCAAATAGTTACAGGCAAATGCATGAGGTGGATGCCCCATCCCTGGAGGTGTTCAAGGCCAGGCTGGATGGGGCTTTGGGCAACCTGGTCTGGTGGGAGGTGTCCCTGCCCATGGCACGGGGCTGGAACTGGGTGGTCTGCAAGGTCCCTTCCAACACAAACCATTCTATGGGTCTGTGCTATACTGGACAATGCACTACATCACTTGTGTGGTAACAGTGCTTTCACACAAACTGTGTTTAAATACAAAGAAATGCTATAAATTAAGGATGAGGTCAGGAGAAGCAGATCTCCAGGGCACAACCACTTGCTGGAGCGCAAGGACTGACACCCATGACCACCATTCCCATCCGTGCTGGGTCAGTCGGTTTTTAAATGTGAATTTTCTTGTGATCTTAGGAGAGGCGCTAGACATATTCCTCTAAGGAGAACCTGAGAATTTGTTTCCTTGGACTCAGCAAAACTTCCCAAAACTGCTTCACTAGATCAAACATTAGTCTTCAATTAAAAAAAAAGAAAAGAAAAGCACAGAAAAGCACATTCTTGCTGCTCACTCTGAACAAAGGATCCTCTAAGGAAGGACATGCCCTCTTCTCGTTCTGAATGGGAAATTAGTCCTTAAGCCTTGCCTGTCTTGCTGTACAGTAAGATTTACTGGTGGACTTCAGCTCAGGAAAGGTAAAAAGAAAATTGTACAGATGTGTCTGGCACACAGCACAGATTTAAGTTTCGTTATGCTAAGCAGTTCACTTTACTAAAACCATAAAGAAAGAAAACTCAAGCATCTGCATTTCTGTGTGTGAGGGGATGTCACGTTTAACTTGAGCCAACTTGTGGGCTACGTATGGCTAAGGCAGTTTCTCACCATCACAGGATGTAGCACGAGAGCTGTTTTGCACTCCCTACGCTTAGCAGGTACACGTGGTCACTCCAAAAGAAAAACCCTGGCCTCTGCTGTTATGTTTTTTTCGGCCTCTACTGAATAAACTTAACACACAGATAAAATTACAAGCACAGGAGAATCGGTAGATTGCAGCTGCGGTCCTTCAGAACTTAGAAGGCTGTGCAGCTACACTCAGAGGGCTGAGGGTTAAAGACGTGACACGAGGGAAGGTTCGGACACGAAACCACCAAGGCTCTTCTCGCACCATTTTGCTGGTCACCGCCGTAACGCAACAAAGCACCCTGCAGCATGCACCTCTCTTAGGGTCAAAGGGGTAAACGTGACCACGTGCTAGGACACTTCTGCGCTCCTTCACAGAAAAGAGAAGGAACCGAGGAACACATTGCTCTTGGATATAAATAAAAAATGTGTTCATTTTCATCAGGTAAATGCTCTCCACATTTTACTCTAACACTTGATGCGTTATCACAACAGAAATGCAACTGGTACATAAAATAACTTCAGACAATATATATACACATACGTACACACACACATTTTAAATAAGTTAAGTCCATGTAAAGGAGCTTAAAATCAAAACTGGGATTTGCATTTCAACTAGTTAACTTATGTTGGAGCTTATTCTTCACACAAATCTTCGGAGAGTCATAATCACATTTTCTGGCATTTTAATGAACACATCACAAGAAAAAACTGCAGAACGGTCTATTGTTTTAAATATTACCACCGTACATTTGGTGATAGCCTCATTTGCCTGCCACCCATTCTGCTGTCCTCGATTTCCATATGCTTCACGGCAGCTCAGCAATGGAGGACATGATAATGACAAAGTGACCAAGAAATCTAAGCTGTTGGATAACAACACTAGCACTTGACACCCAAAGTAAACCTGCATGAGCTATTGCCATGTTACTTTTAAGTGAACCTTTTCATTTCCTAAGAAGTCTAATCCAACCACTATTTTTCTATTAATGAGCTGATATTTTCTACAGAAAAATGCAGCAGAATGAGTTTTCCCTACATAAGAGTTTGCAAAACACAGGCAGAAATCCAAACACATGCAAAAACATTTCCAAAACACCTCCAGGTACACTGTTTTATTTATTACATCCTTAAACACCACCAGCAGGATTTTTAGCCTCTATATGTAAAACAACCACTTATCACTACGTTTAACTGTCACCAGCCCTATGCAAAGCCCTTTATTTTTCAGTCACAAAATCATTGCAAAATCAAAGATCAAACTCATTTCACCTGACTTTCAAATACATTTCTTCTAAATACACTCAATGTTTTTGAAAGGTATGTTATAATATAAGATGATACACTGTCATGAAAAAAATAAATGCAAATACAAAACGCAGTACATATTAACAACTTGTAAGCAGAATGATTGTCATCTCAGACCACAGAAGCAGAACCCCTTGACACTGTGCACGGCCACACTACATAACCCCATTCGTGAAGTGACTTGGCTTTGCTATGACAGCTATGCTGAACAACCCATCTATACCCTTTTATTTCTGAGAAGACTTGGCATGAGAGGAGAGGACTCCACAGTTTGTATCTCAGTGAAAACACTGATCTTCAGCCACTGAAAATATATAACCTCTGACAAACTGGAACAGAAGTAAAATACCATTCTCCTGGATGTGATGTGAGAAAACCAGTTAGAGACCACACCATTCTCCCCACCCCCACTCTCTCCTTCCTTTCCCCCCTCAGTCATCCAACATTTCACCTAAGGAAAGAAGGATGTTAAAAATATTTATATGCACATTGCCAATCTGAAGCTCAGCAAGCCAACTAAAATTCCAAAAAAATAAAAGGACTTACCCAATGTGTCTTTTAGATTTTTAACCAGAGAACCTTTCTTCAAGCTGTTTTTTCGCTCCACATAATTTGATGGCACATATCCCGTTTTGTTGGCCGCGTTTCTTACCCTCCACCATGTCTTCGAATCATCTAATAGCCAAAGACGTTCATTTTTCTTGATGTCAAGTTCTTGGTCCTGCTGTGCAGTGTAATCCCACTTTGCAATAACAATAACTTCTTCTGTCATCTTTCATGGAGTCCTTCTGCAACAAAATAATGGAACATGTTCATCAATAAATTACATCATGCAACTCTTGCTCAAATTTTTCAAGCTCTTCTGAAATAGGCAAGAAAAGGGAAGGGAAAACAAGAAAGCCATACAGAGAAAAAAATCTCAGAAGCTTTAAAAATAAGGAAAGTCCCGATGACCTTTCTTGCTTTTTCTGCCACTGAAATATGACAACACCCTGATAATGAAGTCTAGTCATAAGATCTTCGCTGTATATGAAATATTATTCAGATACATATTAACACAGTGTAAGTTATAATCCCCATTCAGTTTTTGCTATATGCATTATAAAACTATCCCAAACCCAGCATTCGAAGTTCTGATTTGAGAAAAAAATATAGCAGTACTCCAAAAATGTATATCCTTCCATCCTAGTTTTCATACTTAATATATAAATCCTATACTCACAGTCAAACAGACATATTACTTAGATTTTTTCTGCATTTAAAGTTATCCGTCTTTAAGTAGGAAGCTAAAAATACTTCAGTATTCAATACATTGGGTAATGTATTTTAGTGGGGAAATCTCTAACACCAATAGGGTACTGTTTTAGTAAGCCTTTGTCCAAATCATCTTGTAAAGGCAGCACACAAGTGCCATTTTAGGAGAAGCCTTTGCTTCTGCTTTGCTGCCAAGATGAGCACCCACTGCATTTTCCTGGGACCTGCTGCCATTTCTTCCCTACCCTAAACTTCTCCAGAGTGCCAGAGAAGACTGAACAAATAGTCTTTTTTGACTTATCTGTAGCAAGAACTATCTTTTCAGAAGCTATTTGTCATCCGCAAGCCTCCACAGTTTCCTATGCATCAGGTAATTGCCAGGAACAGAGCAGCTCCGTGACAATCAGCGAGCACAACAGCGAGCAAGGAAGAGAGGAGTCCCAGGCCAGTACCGCCGACATTCCAGCATATTGTAATGCCAACCAGAACAGGGTTACTTTTATCCCATAAATTAGGATCACAGAATCATCATGATTGGAAAAGACCTTAGGGACCACCAAGTCCAACCATCAACCTGACCTGCTGAGCCCCATCACTGAGCCGTGTACCCTAACGCCACGTCCCCACATCTCTCAAGTACCTCCAGGGATGGGGACTCCACCGTCTCTTCAGGCAGCCCATTCCCACGCTTGACCACCCTCTCCATGAAGAAATTCTACCTGATATCCCATTTAAACCTCTCCCGGTGCAACTTGAGGCTGTTTCCCCACGTCCTATCACTTGTCCCCTGAGAAAAGAGACTGACACCATCCTCGCTGCAGCCTCCTTTCAGGTAGCTGCAGAGAGCATTGAAGTCTCCTCTCAGCCTCCTCTTCTCCACTAAACAGTCCCAATTCCTTCAACCACTCCTTGTTAAATCTTTTTTTTTTTTTTTTTTTTTTTTAGAAAATCTTTGAAAAACTTCTGAGAAGTTGCTTCAAGTTTTCTGATTGCTGGATTTTTGTTTGTTTGCTTTTGGGGGTGGAGGAGGAGGTCAGGAAAGAGATGGGAGATGAGAATTTATTTGAAAATCAGTGTAGCAGACTACTTTTTTTAAAAGGGAAAGCTGTACATTTGCAATAAATAACAGTTTAGTAGAAGCAGATTCCAGACTACTTCGAATTATTCATCTCCAAGGATCTTTTTAGCATGATTTGACTTTGTTGCCTAATCCTTACCAGTCCACTAACCTAGGGTAAACATGGACACTTTAATAGTCTACTTGACAGAGAACTCAAAATCCATAACCTCATTCAGAAATTGTTCTGTTCAGCACGTAAGTTACACCACTTCTGTTCAGAAGTGATACTGCATTCTATTCTGCAATTTGTAAGTACACACATACACTTCCTCCCTTTCCAAACAAAAAACGCAGAGGAACATACAGCAGCTAAAAACACAATTTGAGTATGGGTCTACGCAGCTGACAGCCCCAAAATTAATTCAAAAAGTTGTGATGTTCTGAACAGTAAAGAAGAAACAGAAGTCTTTCCGTTCAAAATGACTGTGGTGTACGCATACAGAATTGTGATATTTACAAGAAAAATCATTATACCCTTAAAAAAATCCCCCCCTAAAACAGTAACGCTGTCTGACACTGACAAAGACATAGGAGAGCCTGAGCTCTGGAACGCCGTCTCCCATAAAGCACCCTGGTTTCTGACTCGCATGCAGTGGGCAGATAGCCTCCGGATCGATGCGCTGATGTAGCCATGGGGAGACTGCAATCAAGCGTGTGCTGGATGCCGCTGCCGTCAATACAAACTCTCTCTCCAAACTAGATCGATTCATTTTATCTCGGCAATTGTAAAATGGTCAATTCGCACTATTCCTGGGGATATGGAGAACGTGAAGAAAGCGAGCACTAACAGTGCAGCTGGCTGATGGTGCTCCCACACAGGTTCTGCTTCTAAAATGGTTATTTTCACAACACAGGCAGGTTGAAGTTATCTATTCGTATTACAATCTGTTAATTAAAAATAACACATTAGGCATAACATTGCACTAATGAGCAATGGAAAACTCTTAAACTCCTCCCATTCCTCTAAAGCTAAAAAAAATCCTTGAGTTGTCCGCTGCTGTAAGAGTCATTGAGCTTTCCCCAGAGTGTTGGGCAAGGACAGAAGAGAAGCGCAAGAAAAAACATGTGTCAGGGCTGATGAGGTCAACTATAGGGTCCTTGGAAACTCCCTCAGGACAGGAGCCCTAAGCTGCCTGATTTCCACAGCTCCAGCTTGGCGTTACACAGGACTGCCACTCTGAATGAGAACTGCCATCACATCACAAGCAGACTCCTCGCACCTGTAGAAATGTAGGAAAGCCAAGTTTCTCAGGTGGCATGCTCATACACAGCCCAACTCAGTAAAGCAAGCTGGGTTTTGCTTCATGTTAATGGCACAAGCATCTCTACGCAACAGCAGACAGGAATTACTCCTTTTTTATAAAGGGTCAAAATGCATCGTACATCTGCAGTTAAACATTTGTCCACTTAAAGCTGTCTGCATACATGTGGAGGGGTTTACTTTGTGGTTTTTTTCTTTTTTCTTTTAAATGTGAGGGATCAGTATTAAAGTTCTTAAAGTTACTTTCTTGGGGTTGCTTCATTCGACTTGCTCCATCGAGGACAATCCAGTTCTTCCTGTGACATTTGCAGAGCTAAGATTTCCTTGTACGTGAATAAGGACACATTTGTTCTCCAGGAGGGGGGCTGCAGAACTAATGGTTTTGAAATGTTTCTGCTGCACAGCAATGTGCCAAACAAAGGATTAGAAGCAACGACATAACTAGATCTGGGGGAAAATGTAAGGAACAAAAAACAATGCAATCTTCCAAAGCATTTGAGTGTACCATATAAATTTGACATGCACTCAGAAGGCAAAAATTCTTCAGTATATTGCTTTTAGACTGCACAATCAAAACCAGTTCCCGCAGACTCTAATGTTAACATGACTCTTTCATATCAAGAAAGCCCATTACTGCTAGGAGCATGCTAGCTTCTGGCACGTTCCTCTGCAAAAAGCTCACAAGTCCTAACGCTGAATTACCAAACCTCCTCCTCACATCAGATATGACAGCATCTCGCACTTCAGAAAGCACCAATAAAAAGCTTTGAAATACCTATGCAAGCAACTCCGAGTTCATCAAATGCGACATAGCCACTTCTCACTACAAAGGATTGTTTTGCTTTAAAAAGCGTGTGTGTGGCCTTGGGTTTTTAGCTTACTGCATCCACAACCCAGACCTTCAAAAGGCGATCTCTGTATTAGCTACAGGACGTAACACTTCCAACCCCTCTTCTGCCTCCACTGCTAGCAGGGCTGGTAAGCTACTTGGTTTTACCACCGCTGTATTTGCCAAAATGTTGGAACCGATCAGTTGGAAACCACCAGTTCTGTGCTTTCACTGAATATTCATGGACTATAAAAGCTAAAGCCAAGCTTGTTTAGCAGACAAGGGCTTTTGGAGATGGCATCCAGCTCTAACAACAAAAACGAGTGGTAAACGGCAAGGCTTCCAACTGGACGGGAGCACATCCCTTACTGGCCAGGCCTAAGCACTGAAACACAAGAGCAACCAGGCAAGCTTTGGTTATATCCCCAACACAGCTGTGAGAGTCCAAAAAATAAAAACTATCTCTTTCCCAGAAAACGAGGCTGTTTAAACCCGATTTCTCTAGAAAATACACCATGTTTCTTTCTGGAGATTATAGCCAGAAGTTAAAAACGAAGCATGGAGAAAGTGAAAAGAATGACTGCAAAGCTTTGCAGGAGAAAACTCTGACCAGTGGGTACTGCATTGAAATGACAAGTGGTTTTCTTAAGGGGACCTCAAGCAACTCCACTATAATGGCAATTCCATTAATGCTATCAATGCTACCATCGAAATTCCAAGTTATCTTTCCACGAGCTTCTGTGTCTATGGCTCCTAAGGTAGCAGCTAACTCGAGAGGTAACATCTGCACCGTGCTTCACCCAAGCAGCCACTAGCAGATAAAACCAAAGATAAAATACCTCAACAGCGAACTCCGGCACAATGTTGTGCGATACTAAAAGAGCTGCAGTCTTTGAACTGAAGACAGAACTTACTGAAGTATAAATGTCACGGAAAATGTCTTTGGGTACAAGAAAATTATTTTAAAAAAAAAATTATTTAGCTAGAAGTAAAAGAGCAGCTTTTGGCAGCTACAGAAAAATACACGCCTTGGGGAAGGAAGACAAGCAAAAGTGAGATGGAAAAAAAACTGAGTTATTGAGAATGGATTTCTAATTCATGCATAAAAACAACAGCTACCAGAATTTCCACTCTGTTCCTAAATGTGGGTGGTTCTGAATCGGTTTCCAGAAAAAGTGCAACAACGCTAGGAATACCTGCGTGTAAGCATTGGATCGAGCTCAGCTGTTTCAAACAGCTTTGTCTCTTCTCTCCAGCTGATGGCTTGGTTAGGAGACAAAGTCCTCCTTCAGTGGCAGCTGCACTACTCCAGAAGCCCACATGCAAATGTTGTAACACAAATACATCCCTGGGGGAGAGAGTGAGGCTGGAAACTCTGCTAGGCTAGGATGGCAGTGAACAAAATCCCAGCCAAGTTAAAGTCAGTTTTAAATAGACTGTACTTAAGTCTGCTCAAACAGGTGAGGGACGTTAGCTAACCCTATGGCAGAACAAGGCGAACATCTGATACTGCTGCTCCTGCACGGACTTTATCAGAGGAAAACCTGGAAAAGAGGAGACATCCAATAACTATCAGTTGTTCAAGAATTTAACAGTGTTGAGGGAGAAAAAAAAAAGAACCATCCCCTTACAGTCTTTGGAACCAATGCTCTTAGCACTGAACCATGGAAGCAACGCTATTTGTGGGAACTTCAGCATAGAGGAACTTAATTTGCTCCCTCCCACAAACTTGTAAAACTGCTAGTGATTTGTCATATGAAATAAATTACTTGGTCAGTTGATAGCATCATCAATATAAAACTTCCTAAAGTTGTTACACAGATCTCACTCTCTACAGAGCTCCCCAGGCCAGGATTCTTTGTTTTCCTCTCCAGACAGGGATAATGGGTTTCTTCCACAAAGATAAATAGAGACGGGTCCACTCCGGTATGTCATTCGAACAGGCACCTTCTGCTTGAGCCTGACACAGGCACAGAGTGCCACCAGCTGAGTGCCTGGACCCAACGGGCAGCAAAACATCACCTTCTCTTGCCTCCAGGAGGAAGGCTGGGGGCCGTGCAGGGACACACAGGGTTAGTGAGGACAGCACGCGCAGGGGGCACGGCTGAGCTTTGAAGGCACCCTGAGAAAAGAAGCGGTTGCTCTCCCCCTGTGCACGATTCAGTTTGCAAAAAGGAACATGACTGAAAAATGACTGACAGTAATGCCTGAAATGTAATCCCTCAGCAAGGGAACAAGCAAAAATTCTATTAATAGGTGGTGACAATGCATATAACAGACTGTTCTGGAATTGGATGTGCTCCTAAGAAAAGAGAGGCATTATGCTTAACTGGTACAGAGGCTCTTAGGTGACGCTGATGTACATAAGACAATCACTATACAATATTAAGTCAATTCTCTTGGGTCTCTGCAGAATGAAAAGATAACTAATGAAACAGCAGAGTTTTCCCTAAGACCTGAGGGCTGAACAACCTCCCCTTCTCCCAACCTGAAACTTTGAAACTGGGTTTTGAACCTGCACCCTGTGGTACCGAAGGCCCAGCCACCCGCTGTCCCCTCATTTCCTCTTTCACAGGCCACAGCAAATGAGCAATGCTTGGTCCTCCAAGGCAACACAGCTGTGGAAAATAAACATTCAAAACACTTCTTCCAACAGGGACTCTTTCGCAGTAAGTGGATGGGCCTGCTGCATTCAGTAATTAATAAAATAACTTTTATTGTATCACTTCATCTGAAATATACTTTATTACACTGAAGCCTTCCTATTTATGAAGATGCAATCTATTCGAGCCTGCCTACTGCTTCAGGAGGTTTGAAGCTTCATCTTCACTTAAAGTTGTTTTATTTGTTGCATGTGTGTTTTTTTGTTTGTTTGTTTTATATGTGCACCTGGATGGATAAACCAGCCATTCCATGCAGAAGGGGTTCAATAAAGTGCTGTTCTACATTGAGAATTAAGTTTCACTCAGATCTTTAGGATCAGGAAAGCACCAAAGACCAAATTCAGAAGGAATTAAAAAGAACAGAAAAGCACATTCAAATGAAAACTTGTGAAAAAGAATACACTTTTTGGACATCCTGTTAGCTATTTCCAGTAGTGTAGCATTTCTGATGTTTAAAGTATGTATGTTTGGGGAAAACCAGGAAAATACCATCTCCTTCATGCAAAAGCCAAAGTTAACATAAAACAAGCACAATGTTAGATATCTAACGATTGCTACAAGATAGTCTCAAAATGCAGAAGCTTAAAAAGAGTAAACAAGCCGACCCAAATTACAGCAAATAGCAGCCCTTTGTTGAAACTGGTAAAACCCTTTGGATGCTTTGTCACGACAGCTCTTCGCTGGAGCTCAGAGAAGTGGAGGTGGATCACATAAATGCCACCTTTTCTAGCTGCTTCCGCAGCTTAACACTTTAATACTGTATATAATGTGTGTCAGCCAACCTCAGGAGACATTATTTCTTTGGAAAGAGGTCACTGCAACAAAAATTATAACAAGGATACTTCCCCCACTTCCTTCTCTAAAGAAGGTTTCAACTAAATAGCAACCAAACATTCACCATCTGGCTATGCAGTTTTGAGGTGTCAAACAGATACCTGAGCAGAAAAATCTGCAACAGGGTAGAAGAGAAAGCACGATGGAGACTCACAGTCGATGCTTTGTTGGACTTGAGCTCAGCAACCCTCAATCTCAAGCTTTAAATTCAAGAACTGTGACTGGCCATCGAAATACAAGCTCATAACTGGAAATTTAACACCAATGGATGCATTGTTTTTACCAAAGGGAGAGTTAAGAAAAAGCTGAAATTGAACAAAGACCTCTCTTCATACTTTTAATTTAGTGACCGAGGAACAGCAGAATTTGAATGCTTAAAGATCTATACGCATACTGAAAGCATCACAGTGTAACTACAGATACCAATACCTGTTGCAAATATATATATACACATAAATAACCTCATACATATCTCACACACATACCAATATGTACACATCTCACTGGAAACCAGTGAAACAGTTCCTAGAATACTATCTGAACATATAAAATATGCAGACAAACAAAAAACAAATCAGAAATTTAAGGAGGCTTCAGACTGGGGATGGAGGAAAGTGATAAATACTAGCACAGAACCCATGGTTGAGTATAAAAACATACCTGGACTGCCTAAAGTTGCTGACTTTTAAAGCAAATGTGACAATTAGTTCGGGGATATTTCAATGCTAAGTCTTATTAGGATGCACTGACTATTGAGCTAAAAATGATAGCTAAGTAAGTGCAAGTGATTATCATTAAATTTAATTTGATGTGCATTTGATGGCCAAACAGTCACAAACCATAGAAGCTGAAGTTGACACTTTAAGGAGGAGGTCGGTTTCCAAGAGCTGAAAACAATGATGAATGGAAACTGTAAAGAATAAATGTGAACAAAGATGTAAATACGTTGATTAACTCTGAAGGAAGAATGTTTTATTACATTTTCTAAACTACTCTCACAATTTTGCATTTATGAAAGAACTATTATATGGTCAAAAGGACAGCCTATTTTTTAAAAACATGAGCTCAAAAGCCCTGAAGATTTTCTGTGTCCCCTCCCCCATGCTACTTTTTTTTATAAAAGAAAAGTCTGACAGCAACAAGCACAAACGTTTCTGGAAATGCAAACTGAAGTATCAAAACAAGTACAGTCCATCTAACTAAGAACTGTAAAACATTATTAAAATGTGTCTGGCATAAATTAAACATTAGCAATAGAATTCACATAAAATTAGAATATTAAGTTTCTTAAACATGTTTTAAGAAAAATTAAACATGATTTAGGAAAAAAGTGTTCAATATGTATTTCTACGCTATGGGATTATCCTACAGTGACAACTATTTTCTGTTCTGTCATTAAATAGGGTAGTAAAAATAGTAAGAATAATTAAACACTTAATCCTCAAACGCACCCTAAGATAGCAGAACTGCCCACAAAGCTTTTACAGTTTCAGTATCAACTCTGAAGAAAATTTGGAGCTATGAAGAAGTTCCAGAGAATTAAATCTGTGCCGCTAATTTGAAAGCATAAATTGAATGTCTTTGGTAACACTGCCAAGTAGTCAGCTTAAGTCTAACTCCAGAAAAATAAAGAAGAGACAAAGGATCCCCCCAAAAAACACAGTATCAACACATTACGGATGTGCACTTAGTACTTATTAAAAGGGCTTTCAGGAAGACAGGCATAACGATATAAACTTTTTAATATATATATATATATTAAAAAATTATGTATGTATATATATTTCATTTCAACTGCTGATTTAGGTCTATGCATCTACCTAAGTCCACATCCACGAGCTGACTGGCAGATCCAAGGAATAACTTCCCAGGAAGGCTCAGCAGAAAACGCGAGTGCTTCTAGAAGGCCCTGAGCCACTTGCTCTCGGGTACAATAGTACAATAGTACTTAGCTTTGAGTCACCTGGAGAACAAAAAGAATAACTGCAGATAAATACTTGAGGGAGGGCGATACAACCTGGTGGACTGGTTAATTACGTTTGAGATTTTTTTGGCCTATTCACTGCAATGATCGATTTCTGGTCGGCTCTAAAGATTATGGAAGTGCTTTTTTTTAATATGCCAGCTCTTACTAAAACATAATTGGGCTGTGCATCTTCAAAAAAGTGAAGGATCAGTCTTAATCAACCAGCAATTTGAAACTAAGCTAGCTAAGTAACATTATTGTGATGCTATCAAAACCCCTGCCCACACACATCTCGAACCCTCTTCCTCTTTTTGCCATCTATTGTTTAATGGCACAGTGCTGTGAGGTTTTGTTTTTTGTTTCTTCAAACGGATGCCTCTGACAGCTTTTAACCAGCGCTTGCTCCTCTCTGCCCTACCGTGTATCTGGTGTCCCCATCTCTAATACGCTGCAGCTACACCACGGTGCCTTGCATCTTGGGTTACAAAACAACTGCAAACAGGAAACCTCAAGACTGGTTTGGTGGTAACGAATTTCTGCCTAGCTCCAATACAGCACAAAAGTTAAGCTTGTTTTCTGCCTTAAGAGTGGTTTAGAAGCCTTTTAAAAAGCTGCATAAAGGCGTAAAGAAGAATACAAACGAAACACACCCAGAAAAATCTTCCTTCCTGCCAAGGAGCCAGTGCGGCCTTTTACCACTCGACAACACGAAGCCTCACTTCATACACGTTCATGTAACAACATGCTGCAAAGGGGAGTTTGAGAGAAGCCTCGCAGCCAATGTTTTCGTGAAGCCTGCCCCATGAACCAGTCCGTCCAGAGGAAGTGAGCAGGGACAGACCAAAATGCTCGTTCAACACGTGAACTCCCCGTTTAGGAAAGAGCAGCACGAACCGCAGAGCGCGCGCCCCCTGCGTGAGGCCTGCGGCCCTAAGGACGGCTGCCTCGGGGGGACTGGGCCCTGTGGGGCCGGATCCAGCCCCCCAGCTCTCACCCCTGGGAGCAGGGAATAAATTCGTACCATTTATTTGAAAAAGCAGCAGGTTAAAGCATTCTTTCTCTACCTGAAAGTAGAGAGAGAAAACCCTGGACAGTTACCAGACAGGCCGCAACCAAGAACACAAACCTGAGGTCCAGCCTCCTATTAATTCACGCAGCGATGCCCTAGTTGTATGGGGCATTCACTCTGCTTCACATTGTAACCTCCATACCATCTTCCCGATTTCAGATTTATCTTTTTTTCCAATTAGTGATACCACGATGACCCAAAATTTCCTGGTCCAGGACACTTCAAGATACAAACACATAACAAATATGACACTCTAAAACACATAACGCTAAATACTACCTTTCCTGTTTATGTGATAAGCACCAAGATGTTCTGGGAAGGCTAAGTTCTAAAAATCTTCTGATGTCTTACCTGAAAAGGATATTTCTATAGCCCTTCTGGAACAGCATGCCTATTGTGAGGTAGGCAGTGTTCATTTTTAGCTTCTGACAGATGATTTAAATTTCAAATTTCAAAAGACAAAAGCTGGTATTCTACAGGAACAAGCTGGTATTACATTAACACACGTTCAGCAATACTAGTTCCGAGCTTTGTAACTTACCTATGCTTAAAACAAAATAAGAATAATAGAAGTTACGGAGAAAGCACTCCCACAGGTCTTGGCTAAGCTAGAACAGAAGATGGTCACCCATGCATAGGACAAAGGGTTTATAATAAAAAGTAATCTCAAGTCTTTCCCTACAGGTGGGATTACTATTAAGCCATCACCCAAGGACAACCTTCAGGAATTTAAAACCAACCAATCCACCACCACCAAAAAAAAAAAAAAAAAAAAAAGGAAAAACAACCACCATATTTCAGCTTGGTGGTTTTGTCTCTCTTTTTCCTTTAGAAATTCATCTTTACTTGCATTTTTATTCTATTAGTTAATCTTTCGTAACAAATATTAACAACATTACTAGCAATCTTCTCGAGACCAGGCAGAAAATGCTAAGACAGAGTATTTTTGGAGTTAGATGACTTTAAAAGGGCTTCAGCCAACCCAGATGGCATTTTTGGAAGTAGGTATTTCTCCGTACCTTAAAGACCACACAAAATTGCATCTCTTCCTGTCCCTCTTATTATATACACGTACCAGAGAACACAATGAGCATCAGTTTAGTTAGCTCTGGTCTCAGTCTGCTGCAAGAAATAAATTTAAAGTAAAAAAAAACAACAACGTCTGACACTAAAGCACCTCCGACCGCAGATAGCCAGCTCGCATCACCTCTTACCCATCGCTTCCTCTGCCCCCAGCCCCCTGTGCTCTCCCCACCTGCCTTCAAAGCCTGGCCCTGTGCCTCGGGCTGGGGGCTTTCTCCTCCGCCCCCCCAGAGCCCTGTGCAGCTGCAGCTACTGCAGCTGAGCTGCTCTGCTGTGACTTCCTCCACGACCAGGCGAGGAGCTGCTTCTCGCTTTGTTCTGAATGCACTGCCATCACAAGCAATGCTTTTCTGCACTCTGGATAGCGGTGGTGCAACCCCACACCGTGCAGAGAGGAGGTCTTCAGGCTCTTCAGCTGCACGCAGCACGAGGGAGATGTGAAGGAGAGATCTTATTTGGCTGCAGAGTAAACCAACCAGAACCCCAACCTCTGCCTTACTCTTAGGTAAATACGGCAACAGCAACAGAAAAGAGCAGCAGCTTACCTTTTACTGAATTCTTTTAAAAGCGCTTCTAGAAAAGCCACTCGGTGCAGTTGAGCTGGTTATTAGCTAAAGGAAACTTTTTTGGGGGTAGGGGGTGGACAACAAGACCTCGCTTCTGCTCTATAAACAGCAGCAGTGATGAATGGCCCGAACTCAGAATTACTTTATGGCTATTTCTGAAAGTCAGAGATACGGACAACCTTAATGTTTGCTGGTGTTTAGACCGTTAGCTCCCCCGTTCCTCCCAGCAGACAAGACTGAAGTCTACTTGCACATTCGAAAATAGCCAAAAACCAAAAGCAAGATAGAAAAGAGGGGAATATCCTGGAAGAATACAACACCCACAAAGTGTCTAGATGAGACAACATGAGAAATCACTTCCCAAACAAACTTCTCCCCAGTCCCTTACAAAAGCGGGGTGTGGGAAGCCAAACACACAACGTCGTAGAAAAACAGACGCTGGTTTTAAAGTCAACATTTAGGTAGTATTACCTACACGACAGACTGACGAAACACGCTCTGTGGAATAACAAATTAAGCTTGCTGCCGCTCATGCACTGATGGTCTCACTTTCACACCAACCATCAATAAGGCTTCCCTCTCACCTTGAAATTTCAAGTCAGCCACTTAGGACACGGCGAAGGTTATGAAATTTTATAAAGGACGCATGCTTTAATTTCTTGAAGGACTCAGAAGGAAGTGTTTGAATGATTTGCTTCCGCTGTTTCTTCTCTTCCCTTAGCTCAAACATTCAATGATCTGTATGAATTATATTTCATTAGAAGGGCTAGTACATTTACGCACTGTATGAACAAAGAACAGTCCTCAAATGTAAGAAGTTTAACCTTGATCCTACACAGAAGGACACAGCTCAGAATCACTGTAGATTGCTACGTTTTGCAGCTAATCCCTTGAAACACTGCTACCTACTTTTCCAGGGATTTCACTTTAAACTGTCTATAAAATGCTGAAAATAAAATTGAACTGCTGACCTTCTGTTCCCCAATAGAAAAATCATATATTCTAACTAGGAAGAGGAAGAGATGTTTTTTTTCAGTTCAAAAGAGCATTTATTCCCACCAATAAAAGCTGTTTAAGCATAAAAAGAGGACATTTTTAATTTCTAGGCAATGCTCCCTTTACAGTTTTAAGCAATTTATCCACCACTTTACAAAAACCCTCATTCAATCTACCATATTTTGAAAAATATGTATATTAAAACAATTTTTAACTTTCTATTTCACAGAGAACTAAGCACTTTAAAGTCCCTGTCCAGTCTCTGTTCCTGTGAACTTTCCAGTTTGCTGCTCTTTCAAATACTGAACAAATCCTTACACTTGTGGTTTTATTTATTTATTTTACCAAATTGCCTGGAACAGAATTTTTATCCGATACAGAAAGGTGTGTGTGGTGGTGGGGAAGACAAATGACAAATGCTTCTTTAGTGAACTCTCACAGCAGAATTCTGTGCAGAATCTCACCAGAGCTCATGGTTACCCTAACACCTATTGCCCAAATCTAGAACAGAGTTTCTTAGGCAGAAAGCTACTTTCCAGAAGCAAGGTCTTTGACTGCTACAGGTTAAAATAATCGCTAGATATAAGATATCATCATTCTTCATTCTGTGCTTATGTGTGTAACCAAAGAGGCAGCTGGAAAGGTGCTGTATTAGATTTCATTAAAAGACAGCTAATGCCATTAAATTTATTCCTGTGTAAATTTGTGTGTTGTTCTGAAGAAAATCAACCCAAGACAGTTACTCAGAAACCCATCTTTTTAATTTCCTGATAAAAGATGTACACAGAGAAGGCATGATTTAAATGAAGAGACCTTCTTGCATCTTGTGTGAGATGTAACTGCATGCTACAACATCACAAGTCACTTGCCGGTCAAATCAATGACCGCTGTGCTAATGCTGCACAACCCAAAAAGCATACGCAGTGGTGAAAAACGCTTGCCTGAGTCTCCCCCTAAAGCTATCTGCCCCCCTTTGAGCTAATAACTTTGCAGAGTCAAAACTCTTACTACTCCCAAAAGACAAATGCAGGTGAAATTCTAGTCATCCCCCTTTTCCCAATAAAAGAGGCTTCAAACTAACCTGTCCTGTAGATCTTAAATTCATTTAAATTTGAAGTCAAGACTGAGCTCTTGGTCTGGAACGTTAGCAGCATTCATGTATTTTAAGAAAATTATTTCTTACATATCTTCCTCCAGTTCGAATGAGTTCCTCTTCCAGAAGAAACAGCACTTGTGAATGCTCTGCCACATGACTACAGCAGGAAGCCTCTGTTAATTCCTCAAAGGGGAGGGCTACAAGGCAGCACCAAAAAGCAACACCATTCACAGAACAGGGACGTTATTCAAGCATTTCTGTAGAACGTGCTCCAGAGAACTCAGATTACTGTGAGCAAGCTAAGGAGTGCACTTGATACTGAACTCTTACCTCTCGGTTCAAGGGTCAGCTGCTCTAACACCGCTTACACAGATAACCTAGAAAGACACTGCACTGCTGTTAGCCCTAACGTGATTCTCCACTGCTCCAGAAGGTGAGCTTCTGAAAGCAAACTTTCACCAGGCAGAGACTCGAGTATCTGACTTGTTCCATACAAACAGTTAACCAAAAATAAGTCATTACAAGAACCTACATTTCTATCAATGAAATATATAACCAATAGAGACCGACACTGCCTGGCAGTGCTGGACTCTTTTTCTCCTTTATTCCTACTCTCAACGCCCATGATTGAACAAAATTGAGTCTTCCCAAACTCCTCTAAATATCCTCCTACTCTTTCATCTTCTGCCAGAAATTTCTCCTCAGCTCACTTTTCTGGATAAAATCCGCCTGCAAAAAGGAAACCAGTTCAAAATTAAACATTTGGCTTTGGTTGCTACATTGCACTCCCTTTCATTTAGAAATGTTAGGTACCCTTACATGGATGGGATGTTCTATACTTGTGCTCTCACCACCCATTTTCATCCTTCCTCCCACCAGATAACAATAAAAGGCATCAACAAATGTGAAAGGGAAACAGTAGTAGCCAAATTTCCAAACATGAGAGAGACTGTGAAGATTAGTATCTGTGCTAGAAACAAAGTTAAATAGAAGAAAAACAAGTTCAGAATCACACAGCTCTGAAAACTGGAAGTTTAACTACAGGCTTACTCCTTCTAGATGAATACAAATAAAAATTTATATTGCTACTGCATTTCTATAAAAGTGACTATGCCATCATTGTTTCACATATAAATTTAGTTGGGAGCCACATAAAGAATTGAGTGCTCAACAGCTTCTTGTAGTACTTTAGTATTGCTTGCACTAAAAATTCAAGAGTAAAACACCACAACTCTGTTGTAAAGAATATTACAACAGAAGTAGACCATTTCTTTGTTATCTGTATCTTTGACTTCGCGAAGAAGCCAGTGGTGTTATCAAATCTGTCTCAGGCCTCAATGACTAACTTTTCATAAGAATTCATACACAAATACTGGAGTTACGGAGAAGCATCTGAAAGGAGTGGAAAGCAACAACCCCTTGGCTCACCAAAAAACAGTATGCTAAGTATATGAAGAATATTCCTCTAAGCATATAAAAATTCACAAATCATCTTCTTACGGTGATGAAGAGAAAGGTGGGTGGGGAGAAGATAAAAGCACCCCTTGCCCCCCTCGACATCAGGGAGAACTTAGGGACACGTACGAAAACACCTCCTTTCCTGGATCACAGAGCCTGTGAATGTTTAAGTGACTAATACCAAGCATTTTTAGTTTATTTGCTCTTGTTTTTGAGGTCCTTGTTGAAAATTAAGCTCTGAGGAACAGTTCTTGGACTGAGGTGTTAATTGACACCACATTCTTACTCCTCCTGTGTGTAATACATTTAGGTTCAAAAATTCTCAACCCTGAAACCAGGTTTTAGTTCCACAAACGTAAGCAGTCCTGTGCATTGCATCAAACACTTCCTTCAGTGTTTCTTCTTTTATTTTTAAGGATTCAAGAGAACTAGTCAGGTTACTGACTTAGGAAGCAGAGATGCCCAGCCACCACTTACAGCCTAGGATCTGACCCAGGGCTTGCTTTGTGCTATCGCTTTCCTCAGCTTCTCCTAAACCACGGCCAGGGAGGAGGCTGCAGCAGCCTACTGATAGGTCTGCTGCCACCTTTTTTTCCTAAGAATCGCAGCAGCTGTTCCTCACACAATTAAGACATAAACCCAGCACACATAGGGGACCAAAGCCCACCACCACCACCTTTTTAGCCACATGATGATGGTAGTACACGGCTCTCAAGATTTCTGTAAGTTTCACAACGTACGTTGTAGCAGCTGTGCTCCCAAAGAGTGCCTGATGCGCAAGTCAGCATTTGAGAATGCAAGTTTCCGTCATTCCACTGATGGAAACTTTCCACTTCCAAAGAGCACAACTGTCAAAATCTCGTTTACAAGGTAGTTTTCAAAATCAGTTTTATAAACATTTATATATATATATATATATATATACATACACACACACGTATAAATAAGAGGTCTATTGTTCTAGTGAAAACTTTTAAGTGAAACTAAGGATGTCACACCCTTTGATTTTGAGATAAATGCTTTACCTCATGAAATACCTCAATCTTTCATTATAAAGCCGTACTCTCTCCGGAAACAACGGAACAGACCTTTCCAGATCCTATACAAATCCAGGGCTGGCAGAAAATGCCGTTCAGTAATCTTCAGGAAGAACTAAGAACGAAAACCAATACTTAATCTGACTGTTTAATCTTGAGAGACAAATTCATTAATCAAACGTAAAAAGACGTCTAAGCCTCATCTCAACAGCATTTTTGGAAGGGTACATGGTAACTTGAGAACCAGTACAAGACAACCTAACTTATCAGGGAATGTTCTAGACACCAATGGACAAAGAATCGATGATTCTGGTGCAAGACAGAGAACTCACCACCAGCCTCTTAGGAAAATCCAGATCCCCAATAACCAGCTGCTTCAGGTAAAGGATCTCTCTGACGTTGCCTCCTGCAGCCGACTTGCACCAGGGGTAAAGCTCAACTTGCACATAGGAATGTGTTGGTTAAGATGTCAGCATTTCCCAGTAACAAACCAACAAAAAAAAGTCTCAGGCTATGGGTAAGTTTTCTAGGTTAGTGGGAACAAGAGGTCAGATGGAAAAAGAAATGCTAAGAAGAAATGCAAGGACTCAGACCAGCAAGGAAAAAACAGTGCAAACAGCCAAGACAGTTGCAGGGTAGCAGGGGGCCTGCTGGAAGGATTGAGCATGCAGACATTGCATGCTCCAAAAGCATTCAAAAGAAAGGAAGGGAAACAAAAAAAAAGGTGGAAGAACAGGTAGACATGTTGCACAGAGGCTCTATTGTGGGGAACAACTAAGAGCAGCTGACATGGGAAACAGCCTCCAAATTAAGGAGGGATAGGATGAGAGCTGCAGGGGATCCCTGAAACAAAAGGTCATGCAGAGAGAGCACAAAGGGAAGGGTGTAGAACCCAAGAGACTGCAAGGAGCCTACAATGTCTTAAAACGAGGCTCAAAAACTTAAAACCAGGGACAGAAAAATATAATTTAAAAGGTTTATATCTGCATGCATGGTATTCTGTGTTTCTTACTACTACTGGCTTAAAAAATACACAACAGGACAAGCTCATTTTCTCAGTCCCCTCTGCTTAGCACAATCCCAGCTTTGTTACTGCAGTGCAAACAGTAATTGTAATCCAAGATTAATTAACCGAGTTATTAGCAACAGAATTCCACAGCAAATATATCGCGGCAATTTTTGAACATTTTGCTTTGTGACGTCTACCAATTTTAGCAGTTACCAAGAATTCTTCAACACACAAAAGATCATCCACCAGATACGAAATAAGATGAACCGCATATACAGTTTCTTCCCATTCATTAAAAGTATGTACAAAGTAAACTTGTTTTTTAATATCATAATACATTTAATAATAACATATTTAATATAAAATTCAAGTGATATGTATTTGGATATGGAACATGTTAAGAGCACTACTGAAAACATGCACAGGTGTAGTTTTAGCTGCATTTTTATTATGTCTTTTTTCTTTTTGAATACAAACAATGAATCATTTAAAGTTCCCTCAAAACCTCCCAAACAGAAGAACCGTCTTCCAGCAATTACCGAATGGAGAAACAATTCTTCAGCTGATTTGATAACAAGGACCGATGCCAATGCTGGCCTGTGTTCCCAGCTCTGTGAAGCCCCAGATCCAAACCCCCCGAAGCGCAGAGCCCTGAAACACACATGGCATCCCTCAGAAAACCGAGGGGAGGACATCTCCAGGAAAAGTTTGCAGGCAGCAGATAACGGCAGCTCCTTCAAGGGCAGGACAGAGCTCTTTGGGTAACCAGATCTTGGAGTAAACTTGGTAACGCCAGCCTCGGCTGCCTTGCTAATCTGTTTCCTCCTTTAGGAGGGCTGCGGATTACTGAACCGCCCCGGCGCTGATACAGCCTTATCACACTGCACAGCGCTGGCACACAGACCAGCAATCCACACATCCCGAGTCCTCCGGTCGACTTTCCCTGACAGATGCCCCCACATACAACACTTACCTAACTAATAAATGCTTTCAGCGCCACGGGATCCTCTTCCACTAATGCAGCTTAACTGCATAAGCTATCAGCAAGAGTTTCTCAAGATCATATTCTAAACCACACCAGTTGTCCCTCAGAAGTGCAGTGCGTATTCCAGTCTTTGCATTGAAACTGGTTTAATGCGGGGATGTGTTTGTTTAGTAATCCAGGAAACATGGGCTCAACCGGTCCAATGGCTTTCCAGTTAGCACGGGTCAAGACACCACGGTCTGGTCACCGAGTATTTTGTTGTCAGTTCATGAACAGGCACAAACTTCATCTTAGCGTGTGTGTGTTTGTGTCTATAAAGAATATACAGCTTAATTCACAGCAATGTTCATAATTTAAGTAACATGTCAGATTCTTTTCAGCAGGCAAAGCTTTTTTTGGCTCAGAAAAAAACTGACACGCAGGATGAGAAGACAGCCAAAGTCCATACTGGCTATCAGACCACAAAGCTACTTCCACCAAGGAAAATGTCGTCACCTTTAAATTGTTTCTGAACTGAATTTACACTTATTGATGAAAGCTGGAAACTGTTCTCTGTGACTAGGAATCCATATGGATCACAGTTAGAGTATAACACAAAGGCTGTTTTGGGGTCATAACAGGTACTGTTGGTATCTGCGACTTTAAGCTGTACCTGAAGCTATCAGAAAAAAATGGGGAAAAAATATAAACAAATGCCTCTAACTCTGTTTTGATATTATTAGTAAATATAAACATGATTTTTCCCCACTTACTCAGTATTTATCATACTTTCATGCAAAGACCTACAACTTGATTTAAAAAAAGGTAATTGAAATCTGGAAAAAAAAAAAGCCCCCAAAATTACTTAGTTCAATGAAAACCTATTCTGCAATATACTGACGCAGTCAAAGTATCTGGGGGTCTACTAGTGGTTACAAGGGCAAGGGAATGGAACGGAAGTGTTCTTTACCAGCCACAGCTCCAGATCAGAAAGCATTATGCCACCAGCACGAGAAAAGCAGCAGTGTTCTCTGAATTTCATCACTATACTAAACTTCCGTAAATAATTTTCAGTAACATTAGAAGTTACATCGGAAGGTTTAAAATCAACACTTTAGGCACTTAGGATAATAGACATAATTACACAAGACTTTTTTTTTTTTTTTCCTTAGAAAAAGGAATCTAGACATCTAATCAGTCCGGAGCTTTCAATCACTTAATTACCGTCCCAATAAAGACTTCCCATGAAACCAACTCATACGGGTCATTAAGAATAGCTACTATTTTCCTTGGGCTTAAACTCCTCAAAAATCCATGAACAACTACAAACACACTGAGCCACAGAAAAACACCAAGAAAGACTTTGATTACAGACGGTTGCGTCAAGTTGAAATTTCTGTGGTGCTTTTACCTCTTTACAGGAAGATGACAGCTGATCTTTCAGATGCTACAAGCCAGTCCCCGGCCTTGCAACACGGATGCACCCATGTAGCTGCTGTCTAGCCTCACAGACCTGGCTCTCCAACAAAGCGTCATGGTTCTGTAACCATTGACACCTGATCTCAGTTTGGCAAACCTGCTGAGTATGAAAGACTGTGGTAACTTCGCTTTTACCTGCTTAGCTCTCATCTCATCAAACTATCTCCCTTCTGTGTACACACAGACCCCTGCATAACCAAACAGTACATTCCATAAAGGTGCATGAAGGCAGGCTTATTCATGAAAAATTGTATTATTGAAGAAAATTTCCCAAAACATTATCTAAACACTACCACTGAAAGGCACATATTAAAACTACGATCACTTTTTGAAGTATTTTATTGTGAAATACAAGATGCATTTTTTTTGTTTTATATTCAAAGACACTGTAAGTGAATGTCTAACAAGTTTGAAAGCACAGAATACTATTACAAACAGTATCACCTTCTAAAATTGTTAAATGCTTCTAGGATAGTTGCGGATTTGCAGCAGCTAAATGACTGCAATAAATTGCCAAAACATTACACTTGGTAACTTCATACTAATGTAACTGCAGAAGTGACAGAACGTTTTATCAAACAAGCAACAACAAAAAAAAAGATGCCTTTCCATACAGTTCTCTTTTTTTCAAATTACAAAAACAGAAACAAATAGCTGAAAATAGCTAGTGTGCACAGCTAGATAAAAGATGACTTGGCGGATTCAACAACCACGTACAAATTATGCCATAGCTCTCAGACTCAACAAAACTCTGTAAGGACACACTATTGTCTGCAGTTTGGTGAAGTTCAAAGAACATTTTCAGCGTAATTTGTGAATGCTGACCAAAGGGCACAGGATTTACCATATTCTGATTCTGCAAAGCACTTCAGGTACAGGCTTTACTGAATCTACAACCATGCGTTAATTTCCGTTTTGGAAAGGTATCAGAACGCTCTGTGTTCTACAGAATCACCTTTACCAAGCTGAATACAGGCCACCAGAAACACGCACTTTGGTATACACGTGCACACAAAGGACAGAGAAAATGTTAAATATTAATACAGAAATTAGATTTAATTTTGCTACAGAAACAAACTGTTGCCTGACTGGACATAGCACATGTCCTGGGTACCTATACAGATAGACAGTGAGAGCAGAGCAAAAATTGAGATGTCCAAAGACAAAGTTCCTCCTCTCCTCCTCTTACTGCGCTATTATCTACTTACAGCCTGTTTGGGAAGTATATAAAACCTTCACATGCTGTAAACATTTTCAATATGAGTATTTGTGGTGTTTTGTTTTTTGTTTGTTTTCTTAAGTTGTTGTTTTGAAGGGTAGGAAAAATATTCAATAAGCCAAATGTCTCAGAAATAAGACAAGAGAAATATATGGTTTTATATTAAACATTTGAAATTAATACAAGATTTGGGCCATAGTTAAAAAGCTTAATTTTGAGTAGAAATTTTAGTGGAAAAGTTAGAATCATTTATCTATGACTAAGTTCATAGTTTGACAAATCACTGTCTTTGGGATTCTATATTTGTTTTCCATTTACATTAACAAACTTTTCAAGAGCTTTTTAATTTTATTATGTAGGTCTGCTACCTACATAATGCACAAAAACAAAATCAACCAAACAAAAAACTTACCAGCACTTCTAATCTAAAAATTAAGTCAAAAGACTTCTCAATATTAGTCTTCAGTTATATTCATTTATTGTTCAAGGCTATACACTCTGATCTGCTGCAAAAGTTAGGGTTGTAAATGCATCTTTAAATGTAATGGACAAAAATCAATTGATCTGAAAATGTAGTGTAAAAGCCCACCTGTTTCAAAGTATTTCAGAATTTCCTCTTCTACCTTGAAGGAAACCCAAACATTTCAAAAAATATATGTAGATGTTAAGTTTAAGACTGGATTAAATTCTTAATTCTAACTGGTTCAGCTGCATTTTATAAAACAAATTAAGTCTAATTTTAATGTCTGATAACACTTCACTGAACAACCATTTAACACAACTCACAGCAAAATCGAGACACACAAGGACTTCATACATTGCTTTCCATCTAAGGGCTCCAAAATGTCAATGATTATCCATCATAACTTCCTTCTGAAGAGGGTAACATTATTTTTATTTTATAAACAGAGAGCTTGAGTAAGAAATAATAAATTTGTCTGCTAAAGTAATGAGGTAAAACTGATTTCCTGGTTTCCTGTTCTGTGCTGCAGCCAGTACAATGCTGAAAGTTCATTCACTGTTCTGCCTTTTTTGTATTGTTGGTACAGCTGTAATGATGTTTCATTTTAATAAAGTTTCTGTTAAGAAATCTCCGCTAAACCACAGAGATCAACTACAGTTACTAGAAACAGACAACAAGGTACATGAATTAACAAAAGGAAGCCAGACACTGCCCCAGAAATGAATCCTATGGAAAACATCAGCTTCATAACATTACTTCAGGTCTTCAGCGACAGCCCAGAAAGGTACACTCTATATCTTAAAAGCAATTCTGATCTACTCTTACCATAAAAAGAGGACAAAAAACCTACCACAGGTATACAAACCTTCTTTCAGTATCATCTAAGTTATTACTTATTTTTAAGAAACGAAAGAATACTGAGCCTGCTATGCAATAGGCTATGAACGACCACACCAATATATTTCATCTACAGCTCCTCTAGAGGAAAACTGCCTTAAGTTAAAGAAGTAGGTAACAGGATGTAGAAGCCAAAAAACAGCTGTAACAATATCTAGTGCTTAATTAATAATCTAGTCTTGCTTTTAAAAAAAAATTCTAATCATCTTTTTTTTTAAATCTTCTAATCATCTTGCCTTTTTTTTTTTTTTTTTAGAAAAAGGCAAGATGATTAGAAGATTTTTTTTAAAAAGATTAGAGGATTTTTTAAAAAAAAGTTGTTTTTTTTTTTTAAAAAAAAGCAGGAGCTAAATCAGACTTATCTCAGGTTACTGAAGGAAAAAGACCTGTTTTTTAATAAATGATCCAGCAGTTTCGAAAAAAATTACAAGTACCACACCACATGAAAGCACAACCAAACAATACATCTAGTTAACTCCTTATCTTTAGTTACAAAAATAAAAGCCGAATCACTCACCTTTGGCACGCTGTTAAAAGGATTCAGGCAGTGAAAGGCAGGACTCTCCAACAAAGTTACGTACGCAAGTATCTGAAACAACAAACACGCATTTTAGTTTTAGCTCTAAAATTGAAGATCATTATCAAGGCAATTTCATTTTCAAACTACCCAAATCTCTTAAGAGATTACGAAGTAAGGGAACTCGAGCACAGGCAGCGGCCTGAGGGATGGACTGCCGCAGGGCACCTGCAAGATGGCGCCTGGGCTAGGCCGCATGCTCCAGGGCCCTTCAACACAAGGGCGAGCGAGCTCTGAGGGAGGTCAGGAAGCTGGCCAGATGGTGGAGAAGTCCCTTAAGGGAAGTTCTGTCTGGACATGAAGAAGAAGGGTTTCCCCACTGAGCACAGCCGTGTGTAATCCAAGGTGTTATGGGAGCTTCTGCCTGGGAGAGGCTCAAAAAGTTCACCTCGATGGAGCCGCAGCTCTGGCAACTGCAACGAGCCACACACTGGACCACACGACCTCCAGAGGTCCCCTCCGGCCCCAATTGCTCTTTTAACTATTCCTAGCCATAAATATAGTATTTCATGAGAGACTTCAAAGTATTTAAACAGTTTGTTTTTATTTTCTAATGAGACTCCTCACTCCATAGAATGTCTGACAAATTCAGGCTGTGTAAATCCATGAAGATCCAAATCAAACAGAAGGAAAAAATTCTGAATGTCTTCCTGTGCTTCAACCCTTAGCTTGTAACGACGCACAGTTACAACTCTGACTCATTCGGAGGCTATGCGTGCACAAATGTTTGTGTTCAAAATCTTCCCTGAACAGTCAAATCAGTTGCCACACTACAAAAGCATCCTATGAAGAAATTCAATTAAAAATAGCAATTCATCTAGGGTGTAGAATTCATCTAATTCATGAGTGCACCGTAATGGAAGGGGGCTAAAAAAAAGTATTGATGAAGTATTATAAATACCTTCCACAGACATTTAAAAGCGAGATTTGGACTTCCACCCTTTAACAAATGGAGCAAGAGAACCACTGGACCCCCAGTTTGATAAACATTGAAGCCAGAATTGTTACGGGCTGAAAAGCAAGAGGAGAGTCCCTGCTCCACAGCTCCACTGCAGCTGCGAGGCAAGCGGGATGCTGCTCACCCTCTTGACATGCAAGGGAAAAAAATACAGGAGGCCAATTTGCGATGAAGTTTTGTTCACTGCATGAATGAAAATACACCTGTGGCAGCAGAGAGCAGATGGGAGAAGAGAATGACCTACCACCTGCCCTCCCTTCTTCCTTTGCGCACAAGTGTGAGCTGAAATGCCTTGTATGCTGCAGCCTGGCTCTTTCACCGAGTTCTCAGTAGATACAGACAACTACATTTTACCAAATCAATTTTCCTCCCCACTTACTGTACTTTTATTCTCCATGAACTATATTCTCCACAAGAACTGCTCTATCTTTTAAATTACAGGACAGATCTCAAGATGTATTGTAAAGGGAAAAGGTACTTTAATAAATGAAGCATCATTAAAACCCTGAGGCAGGGTAAATCTGTTTTCCTGCTGGCTAAATGTTTTGTAGTACATTTCCTCTCCTGTCAATAAGGCAAGAACATTGTTAATAACACGGGGAAAGAGAGAAAATAAAAATCACATCATTTTGTTACAAGATCATCTTCTAAACAGCGTTCTTCTTCCCCCCCACCTCACAAATCATCCACTGCCCATCAACATCTACAAATAAAATACTGTGCCAAGCTTCTGACTTGGTTTAGGGTTCTATTCTCTGAAGAAAAACTCAACACTTCTCAATTACTGCTTCCAACTTCACAAATACACATCAGTGTATAGAGCTTGCCTCTGAAAGTGAGCAAAAAGACCAGGATTGATAATCACCAATACATGAAAAATTAATCTTTATTTATTAGTTAACTGGAGAAGCAGTACAGTTGGTGAAAATAAAAGTCCAAATCCTATCTAAACACATAAGGAAAAAAAGAGTCATGAATGTATTTCAATACAACTGCTATTTTCTACAGCAAGAAAGGCCTCATTTTCACAGCTCAATTAACACACATTAGAAGTACCTGAGGACATTAATGGCAGTAGCACAAAGAGTTAGAGGAGAAAAATACACCAAAAAAATCATTCCTACTGACACTTTGACTGAACTAAAATTTGGATGCACAGATACACGCACGAGATGCAGACTGGTCTGTCCTCTCTGGGCTCAATTCCATTACATTTTGACCTCTATTTCTGTTTTTCTCCTGGTAAAAATCTTCATTTTACTACAGAATAGCCAGAGGAAAATTTCTACTCTGACTCTTGTTAAGTCATTTCCCGCAAAACACGAATCTATTGCCATCACACCTCCCCTGCCGAAAGCTGCATCGGCAACACTGCAACTTGCCAAGTGACTCAAACTAAGGGTGGAAACATGCACCACGGAGAATTTACTTAAACACCAAACATGTTCCTTGAAACAGCATTTCAGTTAGAGATGTCTGAGATCTTCCTTCTCACACACAGTGAATGGAAACAGTGGTTATGGTTTGAGATGGCCTGCCCCCGAGCCACAGGCTTTGCACCATGAGTTGGGATTTTTTGTTTGGTTGGTGGTGTTCTAGCAGCCAAACTCTAGAAGGCTGTATCTGCTGATAAAGCCAGGGTATACTGGGAATATTTAAGCTACAGAACACAACATAAACTCCCCAAACCTCCAAAAGATTTTGAATATATGTGGAAAAGTCACTGTCCATCCACAAGACACATTGGTGAATCATGAGGAAACTTTGGAAATGAATGCACGGCAGACAGCCACAGCTGCCCAACACCTGCACAGAGCTAGGCGGGCTTCTCCATAGACATCATCAGTGTCTTTCTTCTCTTCCTTTTGGTGTCACATCCGTATGCCATCTCCATTTGTCATATCTCAGTTCAACTCCAAGCCATGCCTGGAATGCTGGGTCCAGTTCTAGCCCCGCCCAGTACAAGAGAGACTTGGATGTACTGGAGAGAGTCCAAGAGAGGCCACCAAGATGATGGAGGGCCTGGAGCAGCTCTCCTGGGAGGAGAGGCTGAGAGCTGGGACTGCCCAGCCTGGAGAAGAGGAAGCTCAGGGGGATCTCATCCATGTCTGTAAATAACCGAGGGGAGGCTGCAGAGAGGACGGAGCCAGGCCCTTTCCAGTGGTGCCCAGGGCCAGGACCAGAGGCCCTGGGCACAAACTGGCACCCAGGAGGCTCCCTCTGAGCCCCAGGAGCACTTCTGTGCTGTGCGGGTGAGGAGCCCCGGCACAGGCTGCCCAGAGAGGCTGTGGGGTCTCCTCCTTGGAGGCCTTCCAAAGCCGCCTGGAGCTGGGCCTGGGCAGCCTGCGCTGGGTGGCCCTGCTGGGGCAGGGCTTGGGCCTGGTGGCCTCCAGAGGTGCCCTGACAGCCTCAGCCATCCTGTGGTGCTGTGATTCTCTAATGCCAGTACTACCACAAGAGTGTCAATGCTCACACATGCAGTACGCCAAGGTCCCTTACAAGTCACGACTGTCTCAACATGCTACACTTACTGTGAGGTCCACAACAGAGGCACGGAAGATGAACATAAGGAACGGAAACTGCAGGGTAGCGAGCCAGGTGAACACATGGTTACAGACACAAGGTAGCAAAACAAAGCTGTCTACATATGAACTGCAATCTCAGTCACTCGTTTGTTTGCTAGACCAAAATCTTCCAAACCAAAGGACTATTCAAATCCCACAGTTAAAAGCACTTCTAAATGGTCAAAAATGGGTTTGAAGATAGTAGTTCCAAACAAGCATCGAAAGATAAGAATCAGTAGCATCTAATGAAATAAGCACCTTATATCTGTGTAATCTTCAAAGATTACAACTCTAAGAATAAATTAGTGCTCTCATAATGATTATTTTAAAAGCAACCTCCAAAGTTATTAACCACCTTTCCTTTCACTAATAGCTGTAATGTGCCCCATTTTCTTTATCCCCATGGCTAAAATCCAGATTCAGCCTTACAATAACTATTTCAATGACAATTCTCTCAGGCTCTTTTCCCAATACCCGGCCACCTTCTATTTAAATTCTGACATGAAATAGCTAAAATAATCTCTTTGATACTTAATATGCTAATACACAGAAATGACCTGACCATAAACCTGTACTGCACAGACTGGGAATTTTAACTCAAATGATAAGTCATTCAAGTGACTCTGATAACTATGATAAAATTCAACAATTGACGTATTGCTGGTGACCTTCTGGAGAACAAATGAAAAGCACCACATTAATACAAATTCTCCTGCAGAGAAGATCATACTGGCAATCTGCCAGTTCATTACACCATCTAGCTCCACTTCAACATTAAATATTGCCTTCCTTTGTAATTGACTCAAATACACTAGAGCAATTGCAGGTAACCACTTTGGGCTATTAAAGTATTCCATTAAGACTTCTCCATTAGGCAGATATTTCAAATGAAGTTACATCAAAATATGCTATGCTCAAAATATTTTAACTGTACAGACAATTGGGCAAGCGCAACCCAGTGCCATGCAGGAGCAGACAGATCAGCAATAAGCACTCAAAAGCTCAGTGCCTGAATTTGAAGGGAAAAGGAACCATAAAATATATTCAACATTTCAGTATATCCTTAGTATTTTAACGACCTACTTATATATCCTCACAAAACACACTTAATATTACCTTCTGAAACTAAGATAATGGTAAAGTTAAAATATGCAATTATTCTTTAACTCAGATAAGTCAATGCAATTAGTGAATGCTACATTTACAACCAGGTATACAACAGAGAGAAAGCAGAAAATAAGACCGGATTCACGTCATAAGTTTCTATGTTGCATTACAATGTGTATGACATCCTGAAGCAAACAAACAAACAAAATCTAGTATCTTCTCTGCGGCTAAGCTTTTCTTCTCTAAGACTGTGGCTCCTTAAAATGCATGTAAGCAAGTAAAATGAGACAAAAGAACAGATTCAATGCTTTGCACGCAGACAAGATTGCCAGGTACTTAAAACGCTGGAAAAGATTTAAGCCTGTATGCCAGCTGCAAAAATGAGACTAGCCCTTGAAGCAAAGGCAAACTTCAGTGTTTAAATGTGTCTTCTTAATGGTCCTGGTTTGGAGCCACCACCAAAGGCTGTGATGGTAATCTTAAGAAACGTGCTTGTCTCCCAAACAGTGCACAGACAGTAAGTTGTGCATCATCTCTGTACCTCTCTCTCTGGGGCGTAAGAGCTGCAGTACACCTCCCGTCCACGCCCTCTGCGGTGAAGAAGCAGCAATTAGGCATTTAGGTAGCACTGGTCACTCAAACATTTATTTTTTCTCCATAATATACCTGTACTTTTTCTTCTTTTTTGGTGTGCGTGGGGAGGAACACAGACAGTGAAAGCATGCAGTGGGTCACACTTGACCCCACCACAAGCAAAGAGGCCGAACTGACCTATATTCTCATTTGAATCCTGCAGTCAAATCCATATCCTCTGCAGATTCTGGCATAGATATGGCATGTTTCCAAAAACAACGATGACCAAAACAAAAACAAACAAACAAACAATTTTACATCTACTTGCACAACCACCAACTCCTAATCCCCTACTGAAACACAGGTAGTTCATTTTCTAAATAATATTGACATTTATTTTAAATATATTTCAAAAAACAACTTCCATTATCAGCTTCCTCTGAAGCTGCAATCCAAAGTACATGCATAAATAGCATCTTTCTAATTTTGCTAGAAATGATGAGGAATGTTTTATCTACTTATTACTGATTGCATCTGCTAAGTCTACTACATACAGTATACAGAATCACATTGTTTTATTAAGGGAATCATGCATTTCTTACATTATCTCAGCCAGAAGTTTCCCTCAAAAGTTCAAGCTATTAAATAACCTAATACTGATACCAAATTACTATCTAAATTCGTTATAATATGCAAAACTTAAAAAAAAAAAAAAAAAATCCTGGCTTAAGCAGGATTTTCCATCTTGATACTTATTGATATTGAACTTATTCAAATTTGATTATGCTCAGCTGCAAACTTCCAGTACAGTCCTTGCATGAGAAAAAAGAAAAACCCACAAAGCAGAAGTGGAGAAATCATGAAAGCAAGGGCAGAAAGCCTCATCCCACTTCGGGTGCAAATGCTTGGAGAGGACACACGGGAAGCACACAAGCAAGGCAGTGTGCCACCAAAACAGCCCGCGTTCTGCTGAGCATTCCCATTCAAAAGCAATCTGTGGAAGGAAAAAAATTCAAACTCCAATTTATCTCCATTCAGCTACTTACTCTTTTCTAACAGGAAATATGAGCTCAGACCCTTTCTAATTTTCCTTATTTAAGAGTTTGCAGTCTGGCTGTGCACATATACATATCCCTGAAGCCCACAGAAGCAACAAAGGTCTCCATGAATGCTTAGGGCAGATCTAGGCATCTCATAAACACTTACAAAGGTACACTGAAACACCTGAATCATCAGTTAGAGTTGCAGATAGATAAGCAGAAACCCAACAACACCTATCAAGGATGTTCTTAAATGTTGTATCACAGGATCTTTGAGGAAGGGAAGGATCAGACTTCAAACCTTACACAGTGCTTAGCTTAGCAAGGTTCTCAGGCCGTGGTTTGAACATGAGGTAACTATTTGCTTTCCTTAACAGGATATCTTTTTATTCAAGCTATAAATTTGTTTTTTAAGAAATATCTTAGAATGTATAGTTAGATAACTTTCTACAGTTAGATCAGCACCTCAATCTAGAAGGCAGTATTTGTACTTAGGGCGTAACAATTTACTCCATGGGAACTTCAGCCTCTTTCTGGTTGATATTTTAGTTTTAATTTATTACTTGTAAAAACTGCACCTTGACAGTCTTTTCCATGAAGATCAGTTCAGAACCTTTCAGGACTTGCACAGTGATTAATAAGCAATCAGCTCAAGTAGCTCCCCAGCAAATCTACACCTTCTATTGTAACTTTGCCATTTAATGTTCAGACACCAAAATACATAACTACTGAATCAGCCAATTTTTCACCATCTCTATTCAAGTCAGAGCTTTTAATTCAATACTTGCGGATTTCAGATTTGCGGAAAATGTCTACAAAGAGCACGTCAATATTGTCTTTACGGTAATCTAGTGATCTGCACATCTAAGTAAAAATGCTTGCCTCCACTGAAAAAAGGCATTCACAGATGCCTTCTGGAGAAGTGAAAAACCACAGATTCTGATGAATTAGCTACCACGGGAGGATGCAACACTTAGTCACTAGCAGATTATCAGAGCAACACAAAGCAGACACTCCTGGTTACCACTCTTGGCTAGGGACACGTGTTTGAAGTAAGTGAAGAAATCTCACATCTAGGCAATCAGATAAAAATTTGCTCTGGGGTGAGACGTAACAGAAAATGGACTGTAAGAGGGGCTACAGAGAGCTTTCAGGCAACTATTATGGTAGAACGGAGCAAGGCATGCTTAGCTCAGTGGCAATTCAATGTTAAAGTCCAGCTGTAACCCTTATCAGAGCCCCTGTTCTGCTAAATTACTCATTATTTCTTAGTCAAAAAGAAAATCTTTCCTATTTCTGTATGTGTGCTTTCAATGAAGTCTCTTGTCTGCCTTTCAACAGCAGTGCCACGGCTCTCTCCGTGCCACAGCTACAGACACAGTGATGTTAGAAGGGCTACTGCAAGGTCAGTGGTTGTCTTTGAAACCTCCAGGGAGATGACGGGAGTCAGAGGAAGCGCACAGAGCAGATTCTGTGCTTTTTTTTTTCCTTCAGTTGGGCCATCAAAGGACATTTGGAAAAACGTTACATCTGGAATGACAGTATTTCCCAGCCTTGGATATACAGATGTGTTGGGACAAAAATATCTTGCACCTCCCACAGGAAAGATCCTTTCAATCAGTGCATTGCTGGATTTTACCACCAGGTGCTATTTGAGTATGCTCCAATTTAATTACGGGATTCCCCCCCCCCCCCTTCCCCAGTTTCACTAACAGTTTCCAATTTACTGTCTGTTGATGCCAGTTCTACACCCCTGCATTTTTTATTACTGTGGAAGAAATACAGAGCCCGAGTACACACCTCATCATTGCCAAAACTACTCTTTCTGCCGGTGGCAATTCTGAGACAGATTTCTTTAACTTGTTCCCTCAGCTGAAGTCATTATGGATTTCTTAGCCTGAGGGCCAGGGTGCCTGGACCTCTTGCTGCCATCCCTTCACAGTGAAACGGCTCCTGTTTGTGCTACCAGGATTTCAGGTGCAGTTTGCCTGAAGAGGCTAGGGCAGAGCTTGCATACTCTTTAGAAAAAAGATGCTCTGCTTTTGGCAATGCCTCCAGCATCACTGCATACCCAGTCACTGTGCACCTGGAGGAAGGGAGCGAGCCAAAAACCAATCATCCTCAGCAAAGAGGCGATCAACTGCTTTAACAGCAAGGGGGAAGTGCTGAAACCAGGCCTTGTTCTCACCTGAAAGAGGGTAGGTTTAGATCAGATATCAGAAATAAATTCTTCACTCAGGGGGTGGTGAGGCCCTGGCACAGGCTGCCCAGAGAAGCTGTGGATGCCCCATCCCTGGAGGTGCTCAAGGCCAGGCTGGATGGGGCTTTGGGCAGCCTGGTGTGGTGGGAGGTGTCCCTGCCCATGGCAGGGGGGTGGAGCTGGGTGGGCTTTAAGGTCCCTTCCAACCCAAACCATTCTGTGATTCCGTGTTTTTCTGGATGTTGCAGAACAGCAGTCACCAAAGTCAGCACCTCGAATTTGCAGATCAAAACCGAACTGTGAGGTTCCTCAGATCCAAGAAAAGAAACAAATACTTGAGTTATTAGATAGTTATTTCACAAGAACAGAGATCCTAAAACCACCTCTTTTCTCTTCCAAATTTGTGATAGGAAACCGTTGAACCATTTTTTCTCTGAAATTACTGAGAAATTTCACTTTAGGTGGAAAGGAAGAACAGAAACGTTCACGTAGCTTTGGTACTACTGCAGCACAGGCACTGCTATTACTGCTGTTTGAACGATAACTAGATATTCCCAAATCTCCTAATATCCAAATAAAATTTGGCAACAGCTTAGCTTCTGATGTTTTCAGCACCGATTTTCTCCCTTTCTTGTCTTGCCCACATCTGATGGTCTCTTGTTCTACTCATTTTATTCACACCACTTCAGTGAAAAAAGACAACAAATGAAAATGCAATGAGAATTTTGCAGGCCTTGTAACAATAGCCAAAAACCCAAGATTTCCTATGGCAGCTGTCAAATTAGTGACATCTCCAAAGCTATCTATATACAGTATCTGGGCAGAAATCCAATTATGTCATTTCTGTCTGAATACCCCAAAAGAGAGTCCTACTGGGGTTAGAAGTGGAAATAATTGTAAGCACAGATTAGCTACATAAGCAGCTCCACACTTGAAACCAGAACAAGGGAACAAAAACCTGAACGCATGACATTTATCTGGACACAAGGGAGAGGGAAAAAGAACCACTAGACATCTGGCAAAAGGTCAAAGCCAATTACGTGGTCCAAAGTTGCCCCCCACAAGATAATAGCTTCCAGGTTTGTTTCTTACAAATAAGGTGTACTGACTCCAGGAATTAAAAGATTTCTGCTTACTTCTACATCCTCCAGTATCACTGCATTTTTTTCCAAAACTTCTTTTCCCCTCCCAATGTATTTTTCTAGACTACAGTTTCAGGCTGTTATTATAAACCACAATTACAAGTAATTGTCGACATTTTCCATAGGCTTTTACAAAGCTACTGGTAGGCAGTAACTGAGAGCTCTGCTGTAGCAAGGCTGCATATGTCTGACTACTGGAATTACCTTCCCAAAAACACAAACTACATTGATCTAAAGCTTACATAATCAAAATAACAATAATAAAATTCTTCCCCTTTAAATACTGAAACCCTGAATACCATTTGTCACGGCTGATTTAATTCAAGCGTATGGTTTCTTGCTGCTTTTGTTGTTTTCCTTAAACTATTCCAGCCACCGATTTCCCTTTTACCTTTGGAAGTGTCTGTTACTGCTTAATAATGTGGCATTTGCAGCTTGCTGAACTTCACCACAGAATTCTGTTTATTTGCGGTTTTAAAACACACAACTATCAAATAGCCTTTTAATTCAACGAAGAAAAGGGAAGGAATTTTTTCTTTTTTTTTTAGGCATATTAAAGTAACTGCTTCTGAAAATATAGGTAAGTACAAGTCTATCAGTGTTTCAAATGAAGCTATCCAAGAGATTGGCTGCTAAACTAACAAAAATGCAGGTGACAAATAACTGAAGGAATATAAGTTGTTACTAACTAAAAACTAACTAGAAACCTTTATCTTAATTACAAATAGATAACTAAACTTTTAAATAAATAAAGTGAATGATGATGAAATGCACCAGGCTGATTTAAACCATGTTTCTTACCCTGATCCTGGATCACCAGAGTAAACACTTTGAAAGGTACGAATATACCACACATATACCATAAGTGCTTCTGCTATCAACATGGTATCAAGTTCAGGAGAAAGGGAAGCTAATTTTAAAAAATAATTCAAAGAAATGGGTAATGCACAAACACTGGGTTGTGCTATACGACTCCAGACAGTTTGAATTGAGATCAGTGCCTGTAAAGACCAGCTACAGTCTTCACCTGCTCAGTACGTTTAATCTCAAAGCGACTTCTACAGGCATGTGCAGAGACCCCTTTCCAAGCCAGCAATTCGGGATATTACAAGTTTAGACCAAATTCAAATCAGAAACTTAACACGTTTTCTGATGCCACAGCATAACGTGGAATATCAGACTTTAATTTTAACTAAAATCCCTAATAATATGACTGACTTCAATTATTATTTTACAATGAAAAACTCCCCACCATACGGTTTACTCAAAAAATAACTTCCAGCTGAACCATGCAGTCAAGTAGCCTGTCAGACACATTTAGGCAAAGCCTAGAGAACAAATTTCTTCAGCTTCCAATTTATTTATTAAGGGAGCAAGAATATACTCGAGGAATCTATTTGTTGCCACTTCTTTATTACAAGAGATTTCATTTTTGCGTTTGCTCTCCATAGCACACAGAGCAGCAGTATCATGAATCCTGCTCTGTCATACATGCACTGCAAATCCAATTACTGCTCTATTAGATCTCATTTAAGTCCCATACGGCGCGACAATAAACTGCACAAAACGAACACCAGCATGCTTTTCAACCATCTTTACAGTATGATATAGGTGGCAATCACAGCTTAATAAAATTTAATTTATAACAAAGGCAGCTCCAAATTGTCTCTGTCTGCCACGTGTTCCAGGGAGAATTCAAAAATACCCACCAACCACAACCCACTGAATTCAATTTCTACTCCAAAGGCATCATGGTTTGGTTTGGACTGGTTGGTTTTTTGGTTGTCATTTACTTTTAAACTCCCTTGGGTAAGCAATCACATTGATCCAGGGAAACGTCAGATTGGGAAGTAGAAAGGGGAGAGCAAACAAACTCTATAGAAAAGGTGATATGATTTTTATTTATTTTTTTTTTAGGTAAGCTCTTACCCTAACTGGCTGTAAAAAAGAAAAGAAAAAAAATTCTCATTGCTGAATATTGCAAAGTAAATCTGCAGACATTTCAGAAGCTCTGAACACTTCATCACTTCAGTGGAGTTATTTTATGGATATTATAATCATGTGGCCCTCTACTTTCATTACAGTATTCTAAACTTATCCCACTACCCAGCAACTACTATAGTTAGACATGTTCAGAGGTATGTCCTTTTTTTTTCCACGAATTCAGTGGGGAAAAAACAAACAAAAAATCTCAACATCATTTAGTAGTAAGCACTTGCCACACTCGGAGCTCTCTCTAAAGGATGCATAAGAGCCCTGTTGAATAGCTCATTCTTTAGCAGCTGACCTGACTAAATCGTCTTTGTCGTGTGGGCTAGAAATAAAAATGTCACACTGACATTTACACACACAATCTGTTGTTAAAACATGAACGCCAGGTAAACATATTCCATCCGCTTTCAAAACGAGTGCCCAAATCTGGACACTTTGCAGAACAGAAAGGCTCAACCCTTCCAGAACTGGCTTTTAAATATTTCAGTCACCATGTTAAATAATTTTAGTAGTAACTTTAGCACTCCCTCCCATTTATCTTCATTGTAGACCTAGAAATATGGGCAGGGTGTAGCAGGGAATTCCCTGACAAGAGCTGAGGACCACAGACCCCAAATTACCATCCCACTCCGCCTGCAGCTTTGAGCCAAGTAACAGACCTTGAGGAATGTAGGCTTCACCTACAAAAATATGAAGGTGTCAACTTCCTGACTCAAATGTCTTGCCTGAAAGCACAGCTAAGGGTATCTCCCAGTTTGAAAATCTAATAAGGAACTGAAAACATTAAGTTTAAGGTACTTGCATATTTAAATGACTGGGAAAATTCTGGTTTCCTTCTAAGGAAGTGGAATGATTTCCCCTCATTTCTAGAGAAAGTTCATCACGTCTGCTTTCATTTTATTTTACCATTCCTTCAGTAGCCTACGCTGGTAAATACTCTCTTGAGAAGCTGCACCTCTCCGGCTGTGGAAGAACACAAACTTCTCCTTGGGGACACAAAGCCTACTGCCGTGACATCCAAGGGTAACAGCCTCAGAAGCTCCCCATCGATTACTAAAGCAAACACGCAATTTTGGCTCTCAAAAATCAATTAGAGGAGCCTTCCATTTAAATCAGTAATATCACAGATGCCACAAGTGTTTTTCCTCTTGACAAATATAAAGGAACAGTTCCCAGTAAAACTCAAGGAGTTTCAAAGACAGTAACACTGTAGTCTGTATTTAGGCTCTAAGTGCTTAAATTATAGTTACTGCATTTTTGGAAGCATCAGATACCTCAAGAAAGCAGTGAAACAAGCTTCAAATTCTTAACACATTTGGCATATGGTATCAAAGAATTATAAATAATATCAGTTCAGGAACAGACATCCTGTGCAAACAGGATTCAAAATTCTGGTGACGGTCCAACAATCAGAACCAAACACACCACCACTAAGGAATAGTGAGGGCAAAATGAACGATGCATCATCTAATACTGGTTGTGCCTCCTTATGAAGTATGCCATTAATTTGTTCCTTTGCCAAAAACCAATTCTCACCTTACATTTTACCAACTTGTTGTAGTACGTTTACGTGCGCAAACTTATTTGTTCAACTACAATTACCTTAGCCTTCCTGCTGATTACGTATATTAATGACCTCAAGAAGGGAAAGACAATATTCAGCATTTCGAAATACACCTGGAACAGAGCAGTTTGGGCTTACCGATTTTCACTACAGACAGATTACCATCTCATTTTGTGAAACACAAAGGAAATAGGAGAACAGGAAAAAAAGCAACCCTCAGGAGTGCGTATCCACCAAAATTACCTACCATGGATGCGTATGGCTATTACCGATCAGTGCTGTAGCTTTGAAGAAAGCTGTGTTACAATTATAAAACATATAGCAAAGCCTTAAACACTTGGCATAAGTTATGTTTCTGAAGCCAGTTTTAGATGTAACACCTAAAAGCTGGCAGGCTTCCTCTAAAAGAAAAGTAAGAAAATTCCTTCCAGCGGAATAAAGCTTCAGATTCTTGAAGGAAGAACCACCACAAAGGAGGGCAGCATTGCTTCCCGATCAATCCTTTTAATATATCCACAAGCAGAAAAATTCTTTTCCAAGACTTCCAGAGAACTGCTTGGCCTTCTGATGAACAAATAAATATGCTAACAAGAAAGAGAGTAGGCAAGATGACAAACACAAGCTTTAAAAAGTTCTTGGCACCTATTGCTCCAATTTATGAGGTCAACTGAAAGAGTGAGCCACCAGACTAAGGAACACATCTGCAAACCCTGAAGGTATCCCGCACACCTATACAAAAGCACTACTGAAAAACAGAGTAAGACTGTAGAGTCCCCAAATAACTATAGAATTTTTGTAGGTCTCAGTTGGGTAGGATTTCCCCCAAAATTTGAGTCTGACTCAGGCTAATTACCACCAAATGATAAAAACAATTAAAAAAAAAAAACTTGCTTCAAGGAAAACTTACAGAACTAAAAAGTATTTGTACATCGATTGCCTGAAGGCAGCCTGAGTTCTGGAAAAGCCCTGGAGACCTGAAGCAAACAGCACCAAAGTGTAAACCAGAGTACCAAATCTACAGGGGATATATTCTGGTTGCTAGACCATACTCTCCCATCTTCATTACTGTCATTACCTGCAATATCTAGATTAAAGCTTGAATGGGCATGCAATCATTTCTTAATTTTATTGCAGAGAGATCTGCCAAATTGCTTCTCGCTGATGTCTTTTAAATCTGCTATCTAAGCACTCATTTCGTCTTTTAATAAGCGACTGGTAAAGATCCCACGCCTTGCATAAGATACGGAGCAAGAGACTGGTGTAAAATATAATGGTGTGAAAATAAATGAGAAGGTCGAGTGGTGCAAAAACCGAGGAAGAAGCAGGACAAAAACGGTCAAAATGTAAGACAAAAAGACATCAAAAAGAGGCAGAAAGATTTTATGCAATTAGTAATTCCTTGTACAGACAAGGGAAAGGAAAACACATACAGAAGCACTGTGCAGTTTTGTTTTGTCAATTAAGCTGATGACATATAAATGTCATTAATAACCAATTTTTAAAATTATTCAGAACAATCGGACAGAAAATAAAGGTAATAGCCTAGGGAAGGACATCCTTTTTGATACATCTAAGTTTCAGAGTTAATAAATTTAGAGACATTTATAAACAGTTCAGAAAACGTAGACCACCTACACTGAATATTGCACCAAAACATCACAGGTTTCAGCTGAAGTTTTGTATTTGACAGCTTAAAATTTAATCCTGAAAACAAACTAAAATATTAATGTGTTCAAGCCAGCCTTTCAGAAGACAACTGTGGAGATTTTTGTTGTTAATTTTGATCCAAGTCAAAGGTACAAGATGAAAAGGTTCAGTGTAGAGGGATTCTTCCAATGTCTGAATCCACATTCACTTGGCGATTTTAAGAGTTTCTCTTAAAAGGTTAACATGCACAGCTTTTCTAGAAGAAGTGAGAGAGGAGTTTTCAGATGAAGACACAAAGAAAAACGCCTTCCTAACAAAGCCATGGTGTATTAACATTGCTCTTAAGCTATTTTACAACCAACATTTCTGCACAGAGGGAAATCTGAGAGTTGCATCTCACAACGGGACCCGCTTATAGCATCAGGAACAGCACACTGTGCGTCAGCCCCTGTTCTGGATAAGATGCCCGGAGCAGGAGGGACAACAGTGACCTACCTGTACCTGTACGTGGGGAAGGCACCCCGGGATGCACTAGGGGAGCCTGCAGCGTATGCCCCAAAGAGGCTCCTGGTGCTCCTGGAGGAACCGCACCTTCCTGCTTCTCAGTCCTTCTCAGCAGAAGCTTCATCCTTGCCAAACGGGTGTATTAATTAACATAGGCTTAACGAATCGATTATTTCCCAGGAATAAGAAAAACATTTTTCCACTGGGACACTGCAGAAGGAAGAACTGCTAGTACCTACACACACACACACACACATCACTGCCATACATCACTTAACAGCACCCCTCCACGCTGATGCTGCTTCTGCGGTGGGAATGCACAACCACATTTCCGTCCCAAGGTCAGAAACGGCAGTGACCGGGCACACGGCACTGAACCGAGCTACGGAGATGGTCGAACACACAAGGGTGAGCTTACAAGCAGGGCTGGAAGCTGTTAGGAACAATCGCTGTAGCAAGGTAAAACTGCTTTAAAAAAAATGGGGGGAGAGGGTTTAGTAGAGTAACCCTTTCCCCAACGAACCGTCTCGTACTGCTAAAGGAAGACAGAATTAAATTTAAATTCTACCAGCTAAGTGACTTCTGAAGCAAAATACTAATCATTCAAATTACATATGCCACAAGAAGATTTCCCCCTCCTCATATACAAATGAGATTTTAAAATTCATCATCTTTAACTCTGTCAAAAATGTGTGTAACTGATCTTAATAATGAACTACCTTATTAGTTGCCTCTTCATACAACTGAGATGCTTTTTCTAACCTAAGCCAAATTCCCCAAACATCTTTTCTACATTTAACAAGTTTTCATAGATTCTCTGGGATTAAAAACAACCCTGGGACAAAGATCTCCGGTAAAACTTCCTCAGCTTTTGCTAACCAACGAGAGCTTAAGAAAGCTACTCAGGAAAAAACAATCAATAGGGTACTTTTGGAGGAGACGCAGATATAAAAATAACAGTTCAACCATACGTAAGAATTAAGTTCAGTCATTAAAGCCTGAAAGAAAGGTTAACTCATAGAAATGGTTGAAAATTAATGACTGAAAATGGTAACGGAGCTGCCAGGAGCAAAAAGAAGCACAGGGCATGGGCTCCCTATTCCTCAGCATCTGTGAGAATAAACACAGCCTCGCATAAGCTGACAGTCCTGAAATTAGCGTGCGTTTTGGCACATAAATTACATCTACACCTTGCTGCATTAGGGCTGCAGCTCAGAAATAAGCATGCGATCCCTCAAGCTGAATTTACTTCAAAGCCTCCCCCGTCATCTGCCTACAGAGCTCCGCAATAGATAAAAATTGAGAATGTGGTTTTCATTCATTTCTTCCAGGCACTCTAAAATTCGCACATGCACCTCAGAGTGGCTTGAAATCTGGTGTGCCATATGGCAGTGCATTTGTCATTTCCAGAAATATGTTGAGTATCGGTTCCAGAGATATAAAATCCCAATAAAAAAGATACAATAATAATAATAAAAAAGCCCACAACTCCTGAAGCCAACAGATTCTACCCAAACGCCACCAACTTCATACTGCACACAACCGGAGAGCTCAGGCTCTGATCAGGCTTCAAAGAACCTCTTCATTCGCCCCGGAAAATAAATCTAATGCATTACCTCGTGGAGGCCCATTTCCCTACTGTTTTACAACGATGTAAAGTTATTTACACTTTCCTTAAGTGAGACTGAAGCAGAAACAATACATAAACATTGATACCCAAATTATACAAATGCGTTGCAGTCGTGGCACCAAATAAATGATTTACACGCTGCAGAAGAGTGGAGAATTGGGATCAAGAGTTTTATGGCTATTTCAGCGTGAACCAACTGAAGAAGAAATAATTACTTCTTACCGTTCCTGCATACAAAGTTTAATGGTGCACGTTATGAAACAACATTCAAAAATTACAGAACAATTAGCAAACAGATATAATTTTAATATTTTTTTTTTAACCCGGGAAAGAAATAAGATCTCCTGCTGGCTGAAAGAACCACATAGTCTCCAAACTAAGCAATTTAGGGTGAGGTTTCAAAAAATTGGCTGAGCTGAACTAAACATCTTGCTGTTGCCAAAATGAGCAAGTCCTGCGCCGTAGGTACGAAGCAACTAGTTCATCCTTCCACTACAACTTCTGCTTTGCAGGGACGTCTGCTTTCCACTATTGGCAATCTGTGACCAAATGATCCTTTTTCAAAAAATATGAAAAAATATGGATTAGCAAGCTGCATTCAAATCACATTCCATGGCTGGAATGACTTTCTTCCTTGCTTTCTTTAGCAAAGTCAAAATCAGAGATCATAGTATTTCCCAATAGACATAAATGAACAATTATTCTTTTGTTTTGTTGGCACGCTCAGTTTTCCCTGTTTTTTTATCCTTATGTTGTCTCTTGGATCTAAATTACCTTAGCAAATAAATATCTTTTTACCCCAAGGATGAAAACAAACAACAAATAATAACTCTGCTGACAAGAGGTGCTATGGGGTGGTACTTAGTTTTTTGAAACACACAAACATAAATTAAGAAAAATCTTACTGCAGACAGGTGGATCCGAGGGTCTTTGAAGAACTTCCTATGTGCTTATTCCACAGCAAAAATTTGTTTTGGAAGCAGAGGATCTACATAATTTCTCCAAAACGTGGAGGTACTGGAAAGACTGAAAGCAAGTACAGGTGATTCTGTAATCAGAGTCATCCAGAACGTCTATGAGCAAAAAAGAAGGGAAGGATGCTACCAAACAACAGCACTTCTATTCTAATGAAAAGAAACCACTCGTGAGCACCTAAAGCACCTTATGGCAGCACCAACTGGGATATTTACCGCTGCATAGCCACTGTTGCAATGCCCTCATCAATCCTGTTCGTCCCAAACCAGGATCCACTCAGCTGCTCCAGCTCCCCAGAGACGAGGTTACCGCGTGGCTGCCACTTGCATCTGCTAACGACGACAGCGCATCTACTCACTGCTGCTGGAGGCAGTGGGGTTTGAGAAAGCCAGTGCTTTTCTCCCCCAGGCGTAATGAGCACAGAGCTGCCAGCTGCTGATGTTGCCATCTAGGGAACCTATTCCTAGAAAAGCAGGAAAAAGGTGTGGGCTGAGCTGCAAAGACAATGTTGAAACTAAAGCAGGCAGACGAGTCCTCTGTAATAAAAGAAGAAGTGAAAAAAAAAGAGTCACCATGCCTGCTGAGATTTAGGTTGATGAGCAGACCTCTCCCCCTCAGCCAGTATCTGGGCTTTTTTAGGCATACTGAGCTTGTGGGTGGGATGAAAAGTAGCTTTCACATGCTACAGCAAAGTTTTACTGTGCCCAGCAGACAAGCGAAGTATGCTAGATTTCCTGAAGATTTTAAGATTCATTGCAAGGTGGAATAAAAACAAACAAAACCCCTGCACTTTACAGTACTGTCTATGTGTTTTGCAGGTTGCACGGAAACCACCTGCTGGTGCTGCCAGAACAACTCAAGAAGAACCCAAGACTGAGTTTGACACGTCCAGACCTGCTGCGAAGAAAGGAAAATCCCACTTGGGAAGCTGAAATGAGAGAGACTTCAGTATGATACACGGAGGTGTTTCTGGATAAGACAGAAGAAATTCCTTCTGGTCTTCTGCTTGCAGGAAGACACAGCGGCCATCGGTTTGAAATTCACCATCTATCACATTCTGTAACTCTCGGCGTGGGAAGCAGAAGAGAAGTCAGCTAATGAAGCTGCACACACGCTGCCGTCCTCCCACTGCTATTTCCACACCGTTGGCGGAATTGCTCCAACTACAGCTGCCCGTGCAGGCACGGTCACGCAGCTGGACCCGACTTTTAACCGCGCCGTCACCTAGGCTGGCTCCTGGCCACACGAGGGGCTACAAGTCTGCAGTAGCCGTCTGTCCTAAGGCTCTCTGTCTTTCTATCCTGTAGTTACTCCAAAGTTTTATAAAACAAGACAGCTGTTTTGAGTGCAGAATTAAGATTTAACAAATACATGAGTATCGTACCCCTCTGCAGCAGGCAGATTATTGGCTTCCTATTACAATGGGGTTTTAGTCTGTAGGATTTCCTTCCTCTGAAGCAAAAGCTAACACCCACTGTCAATGGCAGGATACTAGCCTGGCTACATTTGGGACAGCAACACAGGACTTGCCTGGGTCCTAAGGACCTATCCTAGACAGAAGTATCTAGAAAAACAATTCTTACAATGTCACAACTAAAACGTTAAGAAGACGGCACTGATTCTCAGCTATGCATACTCTTCTTTCAATCACTGTTTTCTTCTTCACATATGTTTTTTCTTCCCAAAGTCCCAAATCTAAGTCTCTGAAAAGTTAACTAAATATATTCATGCGTAAGTGGTTTAAGTATCCTAACTCGGTTTATTACATTTTTGGAAGAGTTCGACTGGTGGCTTTGAACTGAAGCAGAGAACCAAACCAGAGCTCTGCAAGTAATAATATACTCCTTGGGGATCTATCATTAAAATGGTAACAACCCCTTAGCTGAAGCAAAGCCAGAAGATTCAAGATGGGAAATGAAGGCATAAACAGTAAGAACGCAGAAGTTCACTTCCTGGGCCCAAGGTTAGCAAACTGTTACAACTTCAAGGTACAAGCCAGTAAAGCTATTTTCCTTTCTCACTTACAGATTTAGCCTTTAAGGTGTTCTGTGCAATTTTTTTTAAGCTTTCTGCATATTTTAATTTTACACTTAAAGATCTTCCTGCATTCTGAGACAATTCTTACTATTTTCCTTTGATGCTTTTTTCCTTGGATGTTTTCCAGATCAAGCTCTAAATTGAACTTCAGTAGAAAAACGATCAGAGCACTACATTTCAATAACAGAAGCACTGAAAATGTGGCCTTCAGTGTATTAAACTCATTGCTGGAAGCTACATATGAAAATATATTACCCACCTCAGAAAACTCTCCATTGTTATAATTTGGTCATTTCACACACCAGTGATCAATCTCAGCTGAGCACATTCTGTAAGTCCACACATAATGATAAAAAATTAGACATACCAGAGAAAAATTAAAGCCCTTCCTTCACGAACAAGTTTATTCACCTAGTGATTTCATATAAAAATCACTTTTCTACTGCTTCTTCTCGTGAAGCTAAACTAGCTGAAGATATATACGTTGTTGATTACAAGGGTCAACAGCTTAGCCACCTGCCTTGTGCCTACTTTGCAGTGAAAGATGGTACACACCAAGAATCATCTTTTATAAATATAGAAGAAAACAGTCTTAGAAGTACGCTCACGCTTTTTTTTTTAAGCTACAAAATGATTTAATACTAATGAGTGTAAATCATGAATCCCTCTTTTCAGTCTCTTTAAGCTCAAGTTTTATAGTCTCCATCTCACTTTCCTGTACCTACCCTTAGAAATAAAGTTTCAGAGTGCACTAAGGATCCTCAGCGACTGGCACAAAGCACATTAAAGCCCATATACAAGCTGAAAACCTAAGGCTACTTTTCAGTACCAAAGAACAGACTTTTCATAACAACAATGTTATGAGGAATATTACTAAGAAATGAACATCTAGCTATTGGAAAACAGAAACACTTAGGCAAGACCATATCTGTTGTTCCTGCAACTCCTATCGCACTGAGACCCAGAGCTGGACCTCAACAAAATTGCTGAGAGTGGGTAAGCAGGAGACGGACATTGCCAAGGGAGGGAAAGTTGGGTTTATGGTCCATTTTAGCCCAAAGCCAGTTCACACTGCTAAATCCTATCCCCAGATGGGCCACAGGGATATTAAAAAATTCAGTTCAGATTTACCAAATCATTCCCAAATACCAGGCTGTGGGCATGCACATATGTAGGTAGAAAATAGAAAATACGGTAGAAATAGTAGAAAATAGAAAAGTACAATATCTGACAGAAAAATCCATAAGGCACCACGTACTTACTCCCATCCCAAACAGAGGAAGCAAGCGGACGACCGTGCTTTTGTGGCTGGTGTGGCACTACATGCTTCGCATAGCGAGCCATCACAGCAAGAACAAAAATATCTTCAGCCAAATCCTCTTTGCAGCTGTTAATTTCAAGGAATGACTCCCTGGACGTGAAGGATATACGAGTAACAGCCTCTACAGAGACTTTATGAGGGGGCTGTTGGACAAGGGGCTTCTGACACGCCAGCAGGATGCCATTCAGCTACTCGACAGCCACTCGGAAAGTGAATTAATCCCAACACGTGCATTTCTAAGGCGATGCCCAGTGCCCACATGGGACTGCGGAGGAAACAGAAGGGAGGCTGGGGGCAGGAGGCACACACGGATGCTCTGAAAGAGGGGTTAGGGCACGGGGCTGCGGGATTTCCGCAGGGGGTGGGAGGAAAGACAATGTCCTGCCACGGCGCTCGCACTGCAGCTGCAGAGCCACACAGCCTTCTCCCCGGGACTGCTACAAAAACACAGCACTCCTCGTTTCAGCCGTCTGCAAATTTACTGCCGTTTTAAAACAATTGCACTGAAAACGATACAAAACCGACGAAAAACCTTACGATTTTTCCTCGGTGTGAAAGTGCTTCTTTTTATTTGGTGAAAACCTTTTATTGACTGAAGCGTGTGGGAACTCACCTTCCAGCTGAGCCCAACCCAACGTCCTGCTGCAGCGCCAGAAGACATTAAAGGAAGAAGAAGCCAACTTAAAACAATTCTACAGAAATGTTGCAAACAAGGGTTCAAAAGTGTGGATAAGCTGTGCTCATTTCAGAAACCTCACCCACTGCATTTTTTTTTTTTTTTTAACAAATTTTAACTGTGGCGTTTGAGTCAGCTCTTGCTGATTTACTTTTTAAATGAGCAGAAATATGCTACGCTAGATATAAGGGGTTTTTTTGGTTGGTTGGTTTTTAGTTTCATTTAATGATTTTTTTAATTGCTAAAATATTTCTGCCATATGAATGGAATATAGACAACTCCAAAATATATGCACTCGCTTTCAAGTCTATTCCCACTCAAAGCTACGTACAAAAACACCACAAAATGGAAAAGCAGGAAGGAAGAGACTCACAAACTCCCCAAGCTGAAAGGCAAAATAGGATTTATTTCCCCCCGGCCCAAGCCAGCTGGGCTGAGAGCTGGTGGGTGGCAGCTGGCTGGGGGATGTGACTGAAGCTGTGTGATGCTATGTTTCGTGATCTTGGTTTTTGAACTGCTGGCAGCTTACAAGCCCTGCCCTGGACCTTTACAGGCACCTCCCACACGAGCAGAGAAGACCAGAGGTGACACGCAGCAGTCCCATGGTTACTGATTCCCAACCACTCCTTTGTCAAACACATCTAGTTTGTACACTGGAAAACAACTTTTAAACTGCCAGCTGCACCTGGAACTAACTCGAAATGCCAAGCTGTTCTTTAAATAGTCAACGGCAAAAGAGACTTTACAACCTCCGGGTAGCCGACAATTATTTTGCTGAAGCGCACACGCCTTCCCAGGCTGGTACTGGCATCTCAAAAATGCGTTCTTTCTACAGTTAGCTAAAGACACAAGCAGAAAGTGGAGGTAAAGAAAGATGACTATTTAAATACGTAAGCACGATTCTAGCCAAGACCTTGAAGAGTTGCATCTAAAATGCACTGTATTTCCATTTTTAGGTATTACCTGTTAAATAGGGCAGTTATGAAAACAGTTTATGACTGCTTGTAAATCGAGATTTCAATTTTTTACAAAAGCTTAATAAAGACTACAGAAATGGTATTAATAAAGTTAACCTGTAGTACCCATATTCTGACCTTATATTTATATATTCAAGTTATTTTATTTTAACATGCTGAAGTATTTTGACACTTACACATCTAAAACCATAAGCCATTTTGAGTGAATGCACCACTTTTAATGGAAGCACTTGCCACAGCACAGCAACCCCCTACTAGATTTGTTGGTAGCTGAAGGGACTTGATAAAATAGCAACAGGTGCTCTGCCTGAACTATCAGAAAAATAATCTTGTCTGGTAAAACTCCACCTTGACTACCTGCATTCATGATTTTCTGGCATCAACCTCAGGATTCCCATCTTTGAAGAATGCAGCATTTAAAATTACACTAGCTACTTAGCAAGCACAGCATACTGAATACTAAAGCTGCTTCTGATGCTACACACGCATGCTTACTAACATACGAATGCCATTTTTGCAGAAGAGCAAGACAATATCCATTCGTCCAGATACCATAATTTGCAGTTACAGGTGGTATCATCTTTTAAACATGAGTACATAGCTTGTGTTACCTCCAAGGAACCCAGATGCCCAACTACTTGTCCACTAAAATTATTCATCCAGAAGTAAGAAAACCAAAGAACACAGCAGATAAACCACAAGGACAACCTGAAAAGACTTATCAACTATGTCTAGTTACACCATTAAACAATGTATTATAGTTAAAATGTGTTGAAATAAGTAGTTTTTAAAACTTTCCCCAATCAGCATTAACACACATCTCAATTCCTCCAAAAGAGAGAATTCTCAAAGCATTTCAGGGCTTTTCTTGCACTGTGCTTTTTACTTTTTTTTCTTGCTTTCATACAATCTGCTTTTCTGTTTTCAGTTCTAGCTTTCCATATTTTAAAAATTAAACACCAAACTAAACTATTCCTTGTTCTTCCCAGTAAAGACTTTCCTTTGTCCATCACCTTCAGCAGGCATTCCATCAACCACCGCCTGATTCATCCCTGTTTTTATATCTCAGTATTGTCGTTCATTAAATAAGGCTAAACTACCAGCAGCCCCACTAATTTTATGGAAATGCTTAGGGTTATGTCATCAGTTAGCGGATAGGTGTTGAGTCTGGCTGTATGACACTGCAGACAGGAGTTCAGCACATAATTTAACATGCATGTCTTGACAAGTTAAAGAATGTATAGCTTAAAAAAAAAAAATAGATGACCGGCAATGCAATTTTGGTTCTTGACTCGAGAAGACATACTTATGGGCTTAGCTTCGTGTTTTGTAAATACAGACAGGCGTTTCAATAGGACCACTAGCAGTAGCTAAGCACATGCCTGCATTTTCACAGGGCCGCAATAACAACAGGAAAAGTTGGGATCCAAAAAAAAAACAAAAAACATTGTGACTAAGCTCTAACAACTTGTCTTCCTGGCATTCCGGGTCGACAAAAGGAATATCTGAACAAAATAAACAGCCAGAACCTCTGATCAGCAGAAATGGAAAAGGCCCTAGCGGAGTACAGCCGTCAGTATGACAAGGTAGTACTCGCGGCAGAAGGCTCACAAAGCCCCAAGAACAACATTGCACAGACTTCAATAGTTTCCTGTCATAGGAGGCCTGTAACAGTTCATTACGATTCCCCGCGCATCCCTTAAGAGCCTCAGAGCTCATAAAAACGATGTGTCATATTTTGATACTCGTACTAAACACAAGCTTTATTATTACCCATGTTTAAACCCAATACAATCCACACAGTCCTCACTGAGAGATATCTGATGAAATTTCTAATATTCATGAACTAGATTTTTAATATTGAATGCTCAAAATGATTCAAGCCTTTTGATGTAATGGAACATAAGTCATTCAGTGTCAAGTGGAAGGCAGATCCTTTATTATAGCATTAATTATTTGGGATATTAGCATTAACTTCTTTCTCTATTTGAATTAAATGGAATTCAAAACAGTGTGAATTTATGAATAGTCCACAATATAATTATTTCTGTTATCCCCACAGCACTAGCAGAAAGAGTGCCTACAAACTGAAAACATAAAGGAAGGATATTGATCACTGTTTTTCTTTCAACCTTTTTTTTCTTTTTAAAAGACAGACACAGTGAAGCTCAATATGTTTTGCTCTAAAAGGCTTACACTCTTTTGATGTAAAAAGTTTCAGCCTTTATACCTACAAACATCATCTACATATTTTTTTATTCAAGACGTAATGATTAAAGGAAAACAAATTTAAGCAAGATATACTGTAGCCAATTTCTTTTATGACTGGAACAAAAACATTCTTAATTAAAACCACAAAGCTCCAAAAATAGCATGGACTTTCACAAAATTTCAATACTCACTGGGAAAAATGCTGTGCCTTAGCTTACGGTACCAAAGTTACTGCATCAACAGGGTTCTGTGCAGTTCTGGTAGGAAAGACTAAGGATACTAAAATGGTGCTTTTTTCAGCAGCTAAATACCTATTTTTAATTCTTTTGTGGTACAGGCACAGACAGTGTTGCTAAAAAAACCACAAAGCACTACTCAAAATAAAAAAATAGAAAATAATAAAAAAGTCAAATACTACTCATTAAAAACTGCTGCTTGCATATCAGTTGAGTCAGGGCTACCACAGGGTGCTAGATACTTAAGGATTATAACCCAGCATAACATTCCCAACCTGAATACACACAATCAGTATTTACAGATTTGTATTCAGCTTGACAAGACTTCTGGAGTCTGGTTAAACCAAAACCAGCTGTCTAACTGAAAGTGCAACGTTATGAATAAACAACAGCCGAGGCCAAAAATAAACCAAACCAAACGTCTGTGCCACCGTCCCTGCTCTCCCAGCCCATCTATACAGGTGTGAGCTCCCTGCCCTGCACTCCGCAGCGCTCCTAGCACGGGTGTTTGCACGCTCCCTGGCAAGACAGCAGGAACACTACCTGAAAAAACAAAATAAAGATCAGTAAATAAAGTGCTTGCTCTGGACTCAACGCTTGTCCTTCTGGTTTTGTTGAAATTCTTAATAAGAACACTGAAAGCATTCGAAGCATACTGATCTTTAAAGTGACCAGATGACGTACAAATATGTTTTCTCTTCTGTTAATCTGGCAAACTCTCAAACTTAAATTACTAAGTAACTTTTCAACAAACACTAAATCTATTCAAAAAAACAAAACAAACAAACAAAAGAAACCCAAAGGGCACTCGTTTTTTTTACCTGAGCTCAACACCAAGGAAAACCTGCAATAAGTTTTGTGAAGCCAGACGGAACATTCATCCAGCCCCAGCCTCCAGGATCCCCGGCACGTCATCCTTCCAGACCTGTCAAATTGGGTAACACCCCTCGTATGTTTGGAGGCACACCATCCATTCAGAGAAATGAGCATGTGATTTGTTGTCGTGACAGCTATCACAACTCACCACAAGAACGTATCTTATCATACAGCCGCGTATCTTTCCTTCCACGTTACAAAGTTCAAAATAATTCCCTCGCCTCCATCCACAACAGCGTTAGGATGTCAGCTCAGAAGTAACTTCATCACCAGCAGCAGCAGCCCAAGGCGGCACTGGAACCACGTCAGGACCCACAATGGGCGGGGGAGAACACGAAGGTAACCAACGCTCTGCTATTGCAAGGACAGGAAGGAAAAACAGCCACACCACGCCGTGCCGAGGGTGCTCCCCGTGCATTAAAGGCAGGAGGTCGTGCCGATCGATACCTGGGATCCCTCCCTGCTGTTATCAGTGCCAGGCTTTGCTAAACAGGCGGCTTAATTTATTGCTGTTCCTTGAAATGTTTGATTAGTCCAGAATGCCCTAAAGAAATCCAGAGTTATACAACGATTTAACTCCCTATGTGTACAGTAAGTTTTAGCTGGACTTAGTGTTCTTCTTCTGTCCTTCTCTTCTTTTCCTCTTTCTGTCCTAAACCTGAGAAGGGACTACTATTTTCCTACATAGTGAAGTAACTTAATCAGTATACAAAAAAGCATGACTTTGGTCATCTTAAATTGGACAAGGACAAGTTAGAAAATCCTATATTTACAACCATAGACTTAACCTATATTTTGCTTACTTAATAAACGCAATTCCTTTCTAAAGCATTCCCAACCTGCAATGATCTGTTCTCTTTCCGAAGGGTAAGTTCTAAAACCATGCTCAGCGACTACTCTTTAAGGACAATGAAGTTAAATCATAAGAGAACTAGACTTGCTTTTAACAGCTTTTATCTTCTTTAAATAAAAATGCACACAAAAAAGGCCAAACCACCACGCAGACCAGACCTTTTTGCTAACCTTGCTCCCACTGTCCTGCAGTTGGACTGCTTCCCCAGATTTGCACCAAGCTGACCTAGCGTAACCCATACAAAAAGGCAGCCAAGCAGCCTCAGAGCAGCTCCTCGCACCCTAACAGGACACGCCTCAGCACTCCTGCTTCACCGAGGGGCCTCAGCATCCTCCTCTCGCAAACTGGGCTGTCTGCTTTCATATCCCTGACATTTCTCCTTATTACAGCCCCCACAAATACTCTGAACACTCTAGACCTCAAGAACCGTAAAAGGGTTAAGGCTAAAATTTGACTTTCCACAAAAGGAAAAAAAATCTGAAGGCCTGCTCATTTATTTCTGGTTATTAATCCATTTTGGCTAAACGCTCCGGCCCTGACACAGCAAACATTATCCACACTCTTCCATAGATGATGCTTTAGGTCCCTGCTAAGTGACAGACAAAGAAAATGTCCTACCTATCAAATGTGTTTCAGCACAGCCTCCTGAAACCCTATGAGGTAATGAGCTACCATCTAACTGCACTTTCATTCCAAAACCATTTTTAATTTTAAAAATGTATTTTGTTTGACTTTTGCTTCACGTTACTATCAGATTTTGTAAGTGTCCTAAATATAGTAGGTTTTCTATAGTAAAGTTTCAGCTACACTCTACCTGTGGTATCTCTCAACACCTGTTTTCACATTTCCATAGCTATTTATGTAGCTGTGAGCTGTCTGCAGACAATAACTTAAATGAGTCAAGGTTGAGTAAAACTGGATCAAGTTTCGTCAGCTTAGATTAAAAATGCACCTGTATCGCATTCATTTTGCATCTGTATTCTCATGACTAAGAGAGATGCAACATTTTTCAGAATTCAGGTATCTAGCAAAATTTCCAGCACGTTCACTCCATTGTGCTTCGGAGAATAATGACCATTAGTTACATGTTACCATATTAACACTTGTTAACGAGATCAGGACCAAAAGCAGGGCAACAAACCTATAAAGGGAAAAAGCCTCTAAGCCACGCAGTGCGTTTCTACCCCTCTGAACAGATATTGGACATGCTGCCACGTCTGAGCTTCCACTCTAACAGACGTTTTTCTCAACAGGAGTATTTCTAAAACTTCACCGACAGCGGTTTATTGTGCAATACCTGTAATAATGTAAAATGCAATGGGTCGCTGTTCTCTAATCAAGATTTATTTCTCTGCGTAGGAATTCCCTAAATTTACAATACTCTACCAAGGCTTAAGAATGTACGCCGCCAAGCCACCTCACTGCACACCAAGTTATTTATGCTGGTTTTAAAACAGGAACTCAGTTTGTTAACGGAGAGAGACAAATTCATTTGTTGCGTCATATATATTTAATGGGATATAAAAATATATATTTCATATGTCAATGCACTTCCAATTTACTCACTTCATTAGCATTTATGAAATAATTAAAAATCCTCATGACGGGGGAAAAAAGATTACTCTAGGAAAAAAAAAAAAAAACAACACTTGAAAGAATCGCTTTACCCACCACTAAACAGAGCAACAGTTTAACTGGGCAGAACACTGATGACTACGTTACGATGAGGAAACTAGTGGATCTAATTGAATAGGCAAGAAAAAAATTAAATGGAGCACCTTAAAACAGGAAACAGCTTAGGATACCTGGGCTGGCCAACCTTCATGTACTTGCAAAGCAAAATAAACAGAAAAGCTATTTTTCAAAAGGCAGAAGTCACCAGGTCTCATCCAGCATCTTTTTCAAAAGACCACATGAGAGTACGCTAGTTAAATTAATTGTATAGGCCTCATCTGTGTGCTTTAGGAGGAAGAAACAATGCTATCTGCCTATCTGCCACATCACAAACGCCACCCCTGTTGTCTGTGAAGGCCTTCCAATCCAGGAACTCCTAGGGATCCTTGACTCTCAGGCTCTGGGGGAGCTATCGTTTTGCAACATTTTTGTATGCCTGGTAAATAGAAGGATAAAGGGTATTGTCTGTAAGTTTATTATTTCAGCAGAAGCAGACAGCAGCTTGCCTGCAGCGCGCCTCAGCTCACAGCACAGGCAGACCAGACCACGCGCAATGACCTACTTCAGCTCAGCGCTGTGTCCAGCACCTTACCTCAGGTCTGACCACACTAACCAAAATACGGCAGCATCTTGGTTTTGTTGGTACCTTCCTTCAAACATCTCTGCTAACTCCCGCCAGCAACCCCCCTTTCGGAGAGCGCAGGGGACAGGAGAGGGAAGGGAAGAGCCATGGCTGAGAAACCACAAGTCCTCTCAAACAGAAATCATTTTCTAGAACATCCGTAACCATCAGATTCAAAGACATCTTGGTTTTGATTTTGATCCTGCAGCAAGTAAATTGATAGAGCACCTGCCTCTGTGAGTCTGGAGCAGGTCTTATGCTTGTATGGCATGAAAAAGAAGGACACTTCAGTTAGTTCTGCTGCTGCTCGAGGCTATGACCAGCAAACAATACTGCCCAAACATCACTTTTGAGTCACTACTGTAACTGCTAAGGAAAGCCATGAGCACCATGAGAAAAGGAATAACAAATGTCAATAGCAACACCAAGATAAAAAAAAATACAAAGGCTGGAAACAAAGCAGATGCTGCTGACCTTGTCCTTCTTCTTTAGCACACAGTTGATGTGACGTGACACATAAGAGAGCAAATACCTTTCCTTAACGCTCCCAAGCAGCTAGGCAGGAAACTATAGAGAAAAGAGAGGAAGGAGAAAAAAGGGATAAGTTCCCTTTCCATTGCAGCAGCAAGGCAAAGGCTGAAGTTTGGGATTTATCATATATTCAGCAGCAAGGACATGATAAAATCAACCATCCATCCATCAGTGACTAACTCTGCTGTTGGTTTTGGAGAAAAACAGCAAAAGAGATCCTGAGTCCCACTGTACCACAACAGAGATCAGAAATATCATCTAGCAGAGGTAAAAGGCTAGTACAGCAGCTAACAGCGCAGTGACAGAAAAGCTGCAAGGAGAGCTAACGTTGCAATGAGTCTATATCTGTTTCATGGCCTATATTAAAATATTTGCTAATTACAGTCTTGATCTTAGCAGTACAGGTGCCTTCTGTCTCTACATTTACTCGCTGCTCCCAAAAGCGACATCTTCTGTCAAAGTTTCAAGAAAGTCAGCTACGAGGACAAGACCGCTTAAATCGACCGGGGCCAGCCCTGAGACTTCAATATCCAGAGCTGTAAACCCGGGTATTTCTGAGAAGCTACAAAGTAATTTTCCTCCAGAAGCTCTAATCCTCCCTCCCGCACACGCTGTGCCCCTGCCACCATCTACGCGGTGCTGGCTGCTGAAGATTCCTCAAAAGCAGGAGGAGAAGCAGCGCTCTCAGGGAGACATTCCTGCCGAGCTCCTGCCCTGCCAGCCCTTTCAGATTCCTCCATGTTAAGCTCCCGGCCCCGGCTCTCGATGACATAAGGCACGCGTGGCTAGGCCGGGGAGGTCCGTGTTTATAAAGGCCACTCGTGGACGACGAGCCCAGCTCTCCTCCGTCGGCCGGCCACGAAGGCGGCGTGTTCCCGGGGAGCAAATATTGCCTCACGGCACACAAAAGGAGCGGAGTCCGGCTAGGGGAGGCACGCTGGGAAGCGATCAAGTTTGAAACTAACAAAAGAACAAGACGGCGGTGAGCGGGTGCCGCATTTAATCCACGGAGGCACCTCAAAACCCAGCGAGGCGGTGGGGCACCCTGCCTGTGCCTTGCCCTGGGGGGGGGGGGGGCTGTTAACTTTTGGGGTTTTAAAGCTTTCTGTCGTCCCGCTCACGGCGAAACCCCACGGTTTTGGGCCATACGTTGTCCCGCTCATTGCTTTTTCGGGCTTCTGAAGTGGAAGCTAGGGGATGGAGAGAGGGCTGGGGGGGGGGGGGGGGGGGGGCATTGCGAGAATATTCCCCACCGCCCGCCGCCTTTCACCCCTGGGACGAGGACACGGCCCCATCGGGGTCCCCCTCACGGGAACTTTTAGGGGGACGGCGGCCGGCCCCGCACCCAAAGGACCCCCCAACCCCCCCGGGCCAACTCCACTCGCCTCCCCCGGACACAAAGCGGCGGCTGTCGGGGGATGGAGACTGGGATTAGGATTAGGATTAGGATTAGGATTGGGATGGGGGGGGGGGGTCACCGCCCGCCTGCCCCCCCCAAGGGTGACACCCACCCCTCCCCCCGCCGCCATGCCCCCCCCCCCCCCCCCCGTTCGCCACAAGTTTGCGGCGCGGGGCCCGTCCCGCACCGCCGCCACCGCGCTTACCTCGGCTCGGCCCGGCCCGGGCGGCGGGGAGCGGAGCGGAGCGGAGCGGAGCGGAGCGGGGCGGGGAGGAGGCTCCCAGCCCGGGCGGGCTCCGCTTCTTTGTCTCCTCGGCGGCGGTGCCCGCTCGCTCGCTCCCCCCCCTCCGCTTCCCTCTTCCCTTCCCCGGAGCGGATGCGGGCTGCGTGCTCCGCTGGGGGCCGGCTCCCCCCTTCCCTCTTCCTCCTCCGGACGCGTCCAAGGCCCCGGCCCTCGGCGGCTCCGGCTCCTCCGCTCCCTGCCCGCAGCGCCCGGCGGCGGCCCCGTCCCCGGCCCCTCCTCCGGCAGCCGCCCGCCCGCCCCCCCCCCGGCACAGGCACAGCCCCGGCCCCAGCCCCCGCCCCCGCCCGGCCCTTCCTTGCCGCTGCCGGGATGGCGCGGGAGGAGCTCCCCGGGCTCCCCCTGGCGCTGCGGGAGCGCCGCCCTTCCTCCCCCCGCAGGAAGGCCCGGACGAGCCGTGCCGAGCCGTGCCGAGCCGGGCAGGGCGGCTCCGTGCCCCCCCGGGAGCGCTCGAGTTGAGGGGGGCACCGCGGCACACGCACCCCCCTCAACCATCCCCCCCCGTGTTGAAGTTGACGCCCCGACACCCCCTCGAAGTTGAGGGGGGCTTGGCCAAAAAAAAAAAGCCCCAGCCGCAGGCTTGTGGTCATCCCAAAAGCCGCCGCACACCGTGGTGTGGGTCATCCACCAGTGGCCAAACGTGGGAGGTCCCACAGATGTCGAAAGGGTGATGTGGAGGGATGAGATGGCGGTGCCAGGTACGGCCTCTGTCGTGCTGCCAGCCCCATCCCACCCCCACAGATCGACAGAGTAGTTTGGGTTGGAAGGGACCCCAAAGATCACCGAACTCCAACCCCCCTGCCATGGGCAGGGACACCTCCCACCAGACCAGGCTGCCCAAAGCCCCATCCAGCCTGGCTTTGACCACCTCCAGAAATGGGGCACCTCCACCCCGGGGTGGGGCTGTGAGGTGGTGAGCTACAAAAGGTTTGGCCTTGTGGAGGTGGCCACGGGGTCCAGCAGGTAGAAAGCCACATGCAAATCCAAAATACACTCATCAGTGCCGAGAAACCGCTGTCCTGCTTTCCCCGACCAAGGAAAAAAAAAAAAAAGTGGGGATAACCTCATGCAGATTTTCAACTCTACATATACCAGTTACAGAAATACATGTCCCGAGACTGACCTGTGTTTCTATTTGAAATAGTTCAGAAATCTTTGAATAATTCCCTCTTCCCCTTCTTAACTTTTACATGTTCTTACAGCGTTTAATTGATGGTTTCGGCAGCCTTGGTTGCCTTTTGCATGCCTGCTAGATAAAACCGAAAGAAAAGCGTGGCCTCTTGTTTCTTCCAAGACTTAGTGTGCACCTCAGGGAGGGACAGAAAGACTCAAGCCCTTTTGTACACACATTTGACTGATTCAGAGGGTTGTTAATCTCCCCTTCTGAACAATAATCTGACCCTGCTTTTTGAGAGCTGGGAAATATTTGGGGTCCCAGGAAGGGGAATTGCACTCTGCTCCACAGCCTCCACCTCACCATGAGGCGAGGCCTCGCTCCAGCCTCCCTCCAGGCTTCAGCCTGCGAAGGATTACACCAAATTTAGATGAGACTGGCTGTTGAAGTACTTTTGGAAACACGTCTTTTGTTCCTGGAATAAAATACACTGTAGAGGCAATAGTAGAGAGGTGAATAACCCAGCTCTAGTTCACATTTATAATGCACAATCAGGTTTTTTTGTTTGTTTTGTTTTGTTTTTAGTTTTGTCCCTCCTTACCACAACTTGCTAATTTCATCATGCAAGAATCTCCTTTTTTGTCATTTTTTCTACAATGCCGCCGAGCTGAGGCTGTGCAGGGGAGGGTGGCAGGACGGTGCCAAGTCTCCAGTCCAAAAGAGACCTCCAAAAGTGTCCAGCAGCATAACACACCAGTAGAGTGTGGCAGTAGAGTAGGGCAGTAGAGCTCAAAGCTTCCCAGGTACCTAAAGAAACAAAAAATAAAATAAAAACGATGAAGCACACCTAGCTCAGGCAGATTAATGCTAATAGGATTTATGGACGAAAAATGTTCTGAGACAGGATTTGAATGAAGACATTGTCTTCAGGCAAAGGACTAATTTGAGGACTCTGAAGCATACTGTTGTTAAATATATTTAATTACGTTAAGAAATGATCCATTAAAGCTGGTTTTTCCATACTGTGGCTTATGACAAACAGAGGAAACCGTAGAAAGGGATAGGAGTGGTATGTTGAAGGGTGCTCAGATTGCCTGCTGGAAGTATCCTTTTGTTTCGCCAGCAGAAAAAGACCATGATGTTGCTTTGAGTAGTATTTCAAAATGTTGAGCCTACTGAAATATTAATGTACACTTTTTGAAATATCATAATTAGCTCTTATCTCTGGAATAACTGTTATTAAACAGATCTGACTGCTTGTGATTCTAATGAGAATTATGTTCTAAATATGAGAAGATGATAAATTTGGGGGAATGTGCACAGAAGTGAAAGCAGTACATGATGCGGTGGGCATGCTATTTTGTATAAAGAAAGTAAATATGCAAAACATATACTTTTGCATATGCATAAGAGTGGCGCAGTCCTTAGAAACTATATACACAGGAGAGAACAGCATGAATATTTCTCCCAGCCTAAGGCTATAACTGTATAGTAAAAATAAAAGAAAAAATGGTTAAGCAATAGGAAGATGTCTCTCCATCTTGGTTGAAGAAGCAGTCTGCCTCACACTACTCAGAATAGGGTTACGTGCAAACTACAGATCTAAAGGTGACTACTTAATGGCAGTGATTTGCACAAGACACTGGAAAACCATATTCTTTTCTTTTTGCTTTTTTTTTTATTTTTTTTATTTACCTTTCTTATCTTTTTGACCACCCATTTTCATTCCCTGTGTAATGCTACCTGTGCTGTATTGCCCAGCAGAGCCGTAAGTTCCCCAGGACTGTGATGCAGCTGTAATCTCTGCCACGAACTCCAATCCTGCAGATGTCATGCATTTACAACTCAGAGAGACATGGATGGGATTGCTGTCTCTGAGATAGGTCTCCTTCCTCGTTCTGCACAAGTCACTCACCCTTTACCCAGATACTTCGGTTCTCAGCTGCCCAGTCTAGACTCTGAGTTAATACATGTTCCTGAAGGCCGGTGTGAGAAATTCGTGCGAGGATGTCAGAAGGAAGAACTTTCTGTTAAAATCTGGAAAACGGCATAGCCCAGATCAGATATGGACAGCAAAGGCATTTTGCCCCTCTGTTAGTTCACTGCAGAGAAAATACACTTAAATCCAAGTATACCTCTTTCAAAAGCTGTTACTCCTGCTTTACAAAACTGCCTTTTAAAGGCAACAGTATTTTAGTAAGCTCCATATATACATGCAGTGTTGTAATACTATGATGGAGAGGTGAAGGAGCACAAGGTACTCTGTCAAAAAAAAAAAAAAAAAAAAACACCACAGGGTGGCTTCTAATTCTCTGTAATCTGAAAAGAAAATAAGGTTCATTTTAATAACACCTTTAAGAAAAAATACCAGCTTACGATTAAGTAAATTTTAAAATACTGAAAGCAGTATCAGTGTGTTTTCTCTCCCTCAAAAAAAAAACATCTCTTTAAAGGGTTTACATTGCTACACATCATAGTTTCTACTTGAAGCATCTGCTTGATTCCCCTGTACATGATGAGGAATTACAAGACCACTACCAAGGGAGAATAGATCCCAAATACTCAATTAGTTACTGCTGAGTCACTTAAGTGTATTTGCACAATGATTCTAATTCAGCCTGACAGTAACACGGCTGCTTTTCGCAGTTGCTGCATGACTGCTGCATCTTCAATGACATTTACAAAAAACATTGAGGGGGAAAACGTGTCCTCAGAGCTCCACATACATCCAAATTCTTCTATTCAATGGACCAAAGCTACCCAAAGGTGCTGTAAAACTGCAAGCTAAATCTATCAGCAGATCACATTTTATTATGACAAATTCTATCGTTATCTTTTGTAGACAGTTGCTAAGATTCAATGTATTTCTGCAAGGAAAACAAACCCGTGTTGTGGGCTTTGGAAATGTCAGGGCCCTTGATTCCACTGTTTATTTAAAAGTGGAAGCGCGCTGAGGGATGCCTTTTGAACTCCTTTCAAAGGTTAAAACTGATCTTTCATATAGCTCTGAAATTCAAAATACTGCTGCTAAACGGTTTGACTCTGCAGCGTAATCTCCGCTTTGCATTTAAATACCAAGTCCTGTCCGGAGCTGGCTGCTCGGCAGGCTGCAGCAACCCGGGCGCTGCATCTTCCAGCCTCCTCTCGAGGGAGGAGAACGACCCCGACACGTGGCAGCACCGTGCAAGAGTCGAGAGCAAGCTGCGCGGGACGTGGAGCCCTGCCACCAAGGTGGGTGATGTTGGTGGACGCTGGACTTTTCTTGGGGCCGGAGGCTGGTAGTTCCTTCTCGAGGGGAAAAACAGGCAGGGAGAAGCAACGGAAGAGAAACAGAGCAGGTCACACCTCACTCGGAGCCCCAGCAGGCTGCCTGACTGATCTAGAGGTTGCATGTGCCCAGCGGTGCGTTTCTTTGCAAGGAGCGTTTATTTGTCAGCGTGTGTGTGTGTGCGTACCCCTACTGATGGAGGGCAAAGCGCAAGCTGGTGGTGGGCCTTTGCCAAGCCTCCCCCCCTCCACGGATTGCTCGGGGACCACCAGCCGCGGCCCTGCAGCAGCCGTGGGCATGGGAAGGACTTCTCTGCCCCCCCTAACTTTGGTGTGGCAGCTGTGGGCTGGGCAGGAGGGCTATGGCAGGTCCATACATACCTTGGTTGGTCCCGTCACCTCAGGGCCCCGGGCACGCGGAGCAGAGGGATGGTGGCAGCGGTGCAGGCCGAGAGGTTGGAAAAGCAGCTGCAGGTTGTGAGCGAAGGCAACTGGGCACTCCTGTGAGGTGACTCGGCCTTAGCTTTACCTTTAGACTGCAGAGAAGGAAAACAATACTCCTTCTTAGCCTTCCCATGTCTTTTATAAAAAATGATGGCCCCGCCTTTGAAAACTGCATCACCAATTGTAGTATTGCCATTGTTATACATAATATTTGGCGTCTCCTAGAGCCCCAGCTCCAAGAAGCATAAGGGTATGCGAGAAGCTCAACTTTCAAAAAATATTTTTATCCTCCATGACTGACAGGGTAAGTCTGGAAACCTAATATCCCTATGAACTTAGAAACCTGTAGATAAAAGAAAAATCAATGGGCTTTTAAATGAGGACTTCACGTTGGTCTCATGGTTGGTGTCCTGACTGAATTTTGAGTATTTGAGGTTGGTGATTCTGAATCAGGTCAGAGAGTGAAAGTGTTTTTCTGCTGTTACAGGCTGGCTATGAAATTTAGCTTCATGCAACGTTTTGTATCTGAACGTGTAACGCGGACTGTTACCAAATGGCACACAGCGTTTTAGTCTGCGATCCACACAGATCTACACATGTCAAACATCATCTAGGGTCTGCACAGGTCATAGCCATATCTGCTTTGTCTGATTCAGGCAATATGAAACTGCAATCTATATTTTACATTTCAATCTAGAATGAAAAGACAAAAAGCCCGTAACTGTAAGGTGATAGTGGAAAGTATGATTTTCCCTGCATCTACAAGATCTATAGTAACAAGAGCTAAAACACCAGGATATGTAGTAACAAACCAAGACTGCACCTGCCTCTGATGAAAAACTTGACTTCAAGATGAATCGCTTGGCCAGTTTTTAAAGTTGTTTCTTAATCTTACAGAGCTTACAATCTCCACACTTAACAAATGAAGTCATCCTTGTTTTCTAATGAGAAAATTGTTTTAAAAGATTGGAGGAAGACAATGTATGACAAATGTAACGTCTGTCACATCTTTTGTCAAGGATGTTTTTAAGCAAGGTTTGTTACACAGGGAAACATTCGAAGTGAGTGTAACTAGGTGTGACTGTAAAAGCATCACTTGGATATACAAGATGATATACTGCTGTTTCCAGTAGAACTGGTACATAATTATTGTCAAATACTGTGTACTCTGGTATTTTGCTGTCACTCAGCAAATAACCTCAGTCACCACTGCGGAATTAATTGAATAGTACATCAGCACAATCAATTGCTGCTGTAACTAATTAAAATTAGAATTAGCTGAAAGAAAACTAGTATAAGGAACTAACGCGATTGAAGCAGAAATTGTCCTGTGACTCCATCAGTTATAATTTAAATTGCTGAATGATTATACATAATAGGAAAACTGAATACAAGACAGCAGTGTAAAAATCACTGGTCAAATACAAATATTATGTAAAAGAATCTAGAAACACTGAATTGTTAAATTGACTATGGTGAGACTTTTAAGCTATACAAAATGATAAATATAGGTTGTTAACTGAAATCAAGACAAAGTAAGATTTATTTTAAATGTTGATTGTATTTTAAATGGAACTCATGCTCTGTATGCTTAATTATTTTAAGGAACAAATTTATTTTTTAGTTGTCACAAAAGAGCTGGAAAAAATAATCAGGTTGCAAAATGTGGTTACAGGTTTCTTCTTTTTTTGCTGTTGTTGTTTGTGGGCGTTTTTTTTTTAGCTTTAAACCAATCCATTTTTCAACAGCTATTGCAAAGACAGCAACCTGGCTACAGCAAATGGTTGAGCATATCTAACCTCAGATCTGCTCCACTACAATTCTTTTAGCTGATCTCTATTACACACAGGTATTGTCTAGAGACAAGAGAAATAATTCAGAAATCAGTGTTCCTGGGCTTTGTTTTCTATCTGTCACTGTCACCAAACTGCTGTATAGCTTTAGCTTAGTCAGTAAAGCTTTGGCAGTTTAGCCCTCCTATATGATTATATATAGGAGCGCTCTTTTATATGATTATAGTTCACTGGGATGATGGAGGGCTAATTTGTAGATGTAAAGCACGGCGGGTGTTGTATACAGGTAGTATATTTTAGTGTTATGACTTGCAGCAGCTCAGTCAATTCTGATTTAGCTGAAAATTTCTGCACTCAGCTGATGTGTATCAGGTGCTTTTAAAAAAAAATATGGGGTGGATCTTTTGAATTTATAGTTTTGACACTCATTAGGCAAATACTTTTGTCATACTAATGTAAGTCAAGCTGTGTTGAACTGTAGCGTGTGAACTTAGATGGGCGCATGAAACAAGAAGATTCTGGACGTGTGTCTGCGCCATTGCCATCTCCCAAAGGAGGAGGAGAAGCTGACAGCGCTCCTTAGAACAAATCCTGCTGCTGGCAAGAAATAGGCAACTCTGGGCAAATGGTCGACATGGTTCTGCAGATTCCCGATTTGAAATACCACGACTCTTTCAGTGCCAAACTCCTCTTCAGCAGAGACCGTGGGTTCAGCCATCAGGCAGGAGGGACACGGAGCAGGTGCTGCAATACTCAAAACACCAGAAAGAAAATGCAATGGTCCAATGCATTTAGGATCTGTTTGACCTAATACTAATGACTGGGTCTATTCTCAGTTTTCAGTCACCAGCCCATTAACATTTAAATGTACGTGACGTGAGTTGTTTCTCACAAGCATCCACGTGGTGTTTTCCTCTTGGCCTGCTGGAGGGGTTTCTGCAGAGCTCGCCACCACAGTACCGTTCTGCTCTCCTGGGGTTTTAGCCGTGGTTGGTGAGGTCCCTAGCTGGCAGGGCACATTGTGAAGCAACTTTAATTGCAGCTCGTTTACTTTATATCAATACCAATAAGCCTCGATGGTTCTTTCTCAGATCAATCAGCCAACGGCCCGTGTCCTTTCCCCACACCCCACAAAGCAGTAGGTTCATTGACCACGGGAGCTTCCCTGCAGGCCACAGGGAAACCTGCAGAGAGCTGGAGGTCCTTTGCCTCTGCAGCACCCCCTCCCACCCCCCCAGTCCCCAAAATCCCTGTCAGCACAGCCGTAGCCAGCTGCCGATGCCGGAGCTCCTGTGGGAGGAAGGCTTCACGCCGTGGGAGGGCGGGCAGGCAAAACGATAACGGGGAGTGGCTGCATTCTCCCCATTCCTGCCCCAAACCTCCCAGTCACCCGGCCCTCCCCACCAAAATACCCACGGGAGAGGAATTCCTGGGAGGTAGCCAGGCTGGAGGGAAAGAATTGTGCCTTGGGTCTCGATGGTATTGTTTATGGAGACCTAAAGAGCTGGCCCCCACGCTGTTCTTTGCCAGGTGCAGGACATCACTGGCACTTTTTTTTTTTTTTTTTTTTACTAGGAGATAAGTAAAAATAAGTCCCCCATCACACTTTTAACAGTGCTTATTTGGGGTCATGAGCTCCGAATAGTGGTGGTTGACAGTCTGGGTGTTTGGTTGCTCAGAATTTCCAGGTATCTCCATGTGGAAACCCAGAAACTGCATTAGCTCATCATTAGAGCATCGATGTTTTAACCCCTTGCAGCAGGGTTTTGAGGCTCAACAAATGTCCGTGAAGCACTTTGACATCCACAAAGGGAAAGCATTGAAGGAATGGCAATGCTGTGTTTCTTCAAGTGCTTTTGAATAGCCTAGGTCTGAAGAAGGAACAGAAAGCAGGGCCAGAAGGGACTGTGGTGGGAGTCTTCTGAGATCTCTACCACCACCTGGCCACCCTCTAGCCCAACATTTCACTTTCTGCCTCAACATGTGGTGCAGAAATGAAGTCAGCTTCATGCTCTTCTGCCAAAGCCGAGCCTATGGAGAGCACCGATTACAGTGAAAAAATTGAACTATGCTTGCAGGGGAACCCCTTCTGCTTTTTGATGTGCTGGAGCCAGGAAGTCACTAAGTGAGTGCAGCCCTCTGAGTGGTCATGTCTCTGAAAAGCAAAATCCATCCCGGTTTTGAGAACAACACATTCAGCTCCACTGGCCAGGCTAACAGAAGGGTAAGTTATTTTTCCCACAATTTGGCTAAAAGTGGCCTAACTATGGCCATTACTTTATCAGAGTTGTTACCTTTGCAGTTGTAAACAAGAAAGCCTTGCCAGTTTTCCACTCAATGGGAAAATTCTGTGTGCTTTGATAGCAATACACCAGGGACAGCACATAATGGAAATGCTATCACGGAGTGCCAGCTCAGAAACAGAGGAAAATGGCTGAAGAATTAACTCACAACAGTCTTCTTTCTTTTTCTTTTTCTTTTTCTTTTTCTTTTTCTTTTTCTTTTTCTTTTTCTTTTTCTTTTTCTTTTTCTTTTTCTTTTTCTTTTTCTTTTTCTTTTTCTTTTTCTTTTTCTTTTTCTTTTTCTTTTTCTTTTTCTTTTTCTTTTTCTTTTTCTTTTTCTTTTTCTTTTTCTTTTTCTTTTTCTTTTTCTTTTTCTTTTTCTTTTTCTTTTTCTTTTTCTTTTTCTTTTTCTTTTTCTTTTTCTTTTTCTTTTTCTTTTTCTTTTTCTTTTTCTTTTTCTTTTTCTTTTTCTTTTTCTTTTTCTTTTCTTTTTCTTTTTCCTTTTTTCTTTTTTTTTCTCTTTTCTCTTTTTTCTTTTTTCTTTTTTCTTTTTTCTTTTTTCTTCTTTCTTCTTTCTTTTTTCTTTTTTCTTTTTTCTTTTTTCTTTTTTCTTTTTTTTCCTTTTCCTTTTCCGAACAGCCTGCCCTGTTCAGAGCTGTATTTTGGTCCTAATTCTTTTCCTGCAGCAGTGCAAAGCCGTGTGTTCAGCCCAAATACACCGAGTCCTCTTTAATTCAGATTAATTATTTGCTGACCAACAACAATTGATTATCTGAAACAAATGAAAACTTTACTCTAGACATTTGTGGTTTCCCTAGGGCTAATTCCTAGATTAAATTGTAAATGTTTATACTCTGGGATGAAAAGTTTATTTGAAGCTCGGAGGGAACGTATCCAGTACGGACATATCCCCCAGCAGCCACCATCTAGGCCGTATGTCACTACTTGGACAGCTGCCTACATTCAGGAAAATGCTCGTTCATCTTTTTTTAATAAAGTTGTACCAACATTCGTCACACGTCGGAGCCTCGGTGCGAGGCTGTGGATGCAGCCACCGAAATGCTCGGCTCAGAAGAAAGGGGAGAGGGCTGGCATCTCTGTCCCCCTGGTTCATCATCCTAACTGTTCCTCACTGACTCATTTGTGAGGCGTAAATCTGCACGGGGTTTGCTGCTGTTTGCTTTGTTTTCTTCCAGGCTGTTGAACTGAAGTGGTTCAAGTGCAGAGCCGACACACGAGCACCAGCGTCACTGCAAGATGCCGAGTGGGACCGTGCGGTGTCCATGGGTGGGACCTCTGGCTTTGGGGTCACCAAGCGGTTATTTGGCTCCCCAGGACTTGTGAAACCAAATCCTTGGGGCAAAGGGTGACAGTAAGGATGTCCTCAGCCAGCACTGTCTGCAGGGAGCTCCTGGAGGCACAGGGATCTCCTGACGATCCCACCCCTGTTCCTCCAGCCAAACTGAAGGGAGCACAAACTTGTTTTGCGGATGAGCAGATGGGTATCTTAGGATCCATCTCTGTTTTCACGTGCATTTTATTGACTCTTTTCCACGTGAGGGCCTGGTACATTAAACGATGACACCACACACCCGTACTCTGGCCCCATAAATCTTGCCTTTGCCTTCAGAGACAAAGCATCAGGGACATCCTGGGCACGGAGCTGGCGGTGTCCTGGAGTCAGACAGCAAGGCGTGGATTTGGATGCTGAGTGTAAGCACCTTAATAACACACGAGTCTTTTGTTAGTCACTTAAGCCTTTCATTGGGTCCAGCCCTAAGCATGTCATTTAGCTCCATTTATGCAATCAGGAAGCCAAAGCAATGTCCTGTAGAGTCACTGCCCCCACCTTGTCCCTGCTGATTACCTGCGAGAGCGTGGTAAGAAATCCTGCCCAAAAATGACTTCTGCCAACTGTTTCACAGCTACTGGAAAGTAAGGTGCATGCTTGTCATTCGCGACTGACTGGAGAATCAACCTTCCTATTCCCCCTAGTTTTCTTGAACATTTGGTGTGCTATTTGAGCAGCTGTCTAATTTCTTCAGATTAAATTGACAGTTGTATTTAGACAAGGAAAAATCTAGCACAAGTGTCTTATTTTACAGATTCTCATGTATTAGGAACAAATCCTTTACGTACTTTAGGTGGAAGTGGATTTGATGAAGAAACAATAGTCTGAGCATCAGCCTTCGGGAGCAGCATTTTGTTAGCAAAAATAAAAAATACAAAAAACAGCTGTAGAGAGGGAGGTAGAGCCTATATCCGGAAATTATGGGAAGATTGGAGCCAAAGAAGAGGGAGGCTGAGGGCAGGATTAGCAAATGAATTTCCCTAACTCCTCTCCTACAAATAAGTCAGTGGAACATGGCTGACCCTAATTCTGGGAATGAGAGGAAGCAGGCGGTAACCCTACCCGCCTGCTTGCTTGCGGCTTGCTTCGCCCCCTGCAATGCCCTGACCCCACTGAGCAGGCATCCCAGCCTTGTCCCGGGTATTCAGGGAGCCCCAAAGTGCCAGAGCATCGCGTCTGCGTCCAGCTGGAAAGTCAAACTTCTCCTGCAAAGTTCATCTGTTCGCTGCTACTCAACAAATGTTCTTCCCAGCATTCATTTTTTAGAGAAGATATATCGCCATCCGAATGCTTTGATATAACAAATGAGTTTAATAACACTTCTATTCATTTACTGCTTGCTGAATGAACAATGTAATCAGTATGTCTGATAAAAGAAAGCGTTCAAGAGGGATGTTCGCACTAGGACAGACTTAGAATAAATAGTATATATACAAGAAGCAATTTACTTTGGCTTTTCTTTTTTAGGTATGTTGCCTCCTATTCCATATGATGCAGTGCTGCCATTTGGGATATAAATGATTAATCAAATATGATTACTGATTGCTGTATTCATTTTTACTGAATCTGAGGAGATAAAATATATCTGCTATAAAACATGACCGTAAACTTCAGATACATCTCATACAGCTCAGGCAGGCAGAGAGAGAAGACACCTCTACATTTGATATATATCCTGGAACTATGCATGTCTTATTCATACATAGGAAAATTTGGCTTCAGGGTTAAGTGCTCACTAGTTCAGATATTAGGATGATGGACCAGGTATAAAATGTTAAACCTATTGCATAAGACGAACACATACACATTGAGAACTTGGGAGGGAAAAGGAGATCACCAGGCACAATGCAGAAGCATTCTGCAGAAGCAGCACAGAAATACCGATCTCCAAATTTCCCCTCGTGGCAGCTTTTGCGGATGATTTTGGGTCTGGGCAGAGGAAGAGGCAGTGAGCACATCCTCGTGCCCCAGCACTCGCTGCTTGGCAGAGCTGATGCTCACGTTAGGGATGCAGCCTGAAACACCCAGGTGAAAGGACCAAAACAAATGCTCATCTGTAGTACCGATATAACCCCTCGGTTTAGTCTGAAACACTCAGCCAAACCACAATATTTTGAGAAAGAGAGGATATTTAAGTACCCATGTCCTTCCAGCCAGTAAAACAAAATAAAATAAAATAAATGCGGCACACAGCCGCTTATAATGGACAAACATTCCTTTCTGGAAGAATTTCCCAAGTCAACCATTAAATTCAATACACTTTTCCCTGTTTGCTCTGGGCTCCTAAAGAAAGGGTAGAACTCAGGGGAGGACAGGGTAACTGAGGAAATGAGATAAAAAAGCTACAGAAATTGAATTTCCTTGCAGAGTTATTCTTCCATAAGGTGCATAAACTTTCCTTACTTAAACAAATACTTAGAGGCCAACAAGTTTTTACATTTCCAGTGTAACTAACGGTGGCCTTTGCCCTATGTTGTGACTGTCCAGGAATCTCAGAAAATAGCTTGTACATTTACATCCTATATAACACCTTGAGATAGACAAAATATAGGGAAGCACAAAACTCTTCCAGACATTCTGCAAATACCAGAGCCTTATAAAAATGAAATCTACAAATGATTTTAAATATATATTTATATAGAAACCTTGGTCTTTTTGGTGACTGTACCATAAACACCTCTGTTTCTTTCAGTGTCAATGTTTGACTGATTCTGCCTGGACAGGCCGCATATAAGGACAAAAAAAAATAATGGGGAAAGTGTTTCAGATGCTTAGGCTAGAAAATATCAACCTGAATATCAGCTATAATAGCACTAATGCAGTATTTTCAGTATATACAGTTCTGCTCTCTCCTGGAGCTTCCCATGAGGCAGGTGTACTTTATAAAGAGCTCCATTTAGGACAAAGAAATTGTGGCATACAGCAGTTAGGAGAGTTGCCTTTGATCAGAAAGCAGTTCATTATTAGACATGAAATTCACCGCAAAGCTCCTTATTCCACTGCTCCCATCCGTTGTCTTAACAGGAAGATAAATAATTCTACATTTATAGGATGAGAATTAAAATTATTTTTGCTACAAGTGATTTTCGCAGTTCAGAAGTATTCCAGAAAAGAAACTCAGCCATCAGTTTCTTACCTGATCTGTAATCTAAATGAATGATAATAGCCATCCCTTAACCACTAATGTCACATATGTGTTATATAGCAGCATGGAGTCTAATAGCATCAGCTCTTGACAAGCAGAGACGGATAAAGTCTTACCTCCTTGATCTACCAGAGCCAGCCTTTGGAGAGTTTGTTTTTAATCTCTTTCCTCTCTATTAAATGAACAGCTCAAATCAGATGGATTGCCTTAAATGTATTAATTTATTTTTTCCTCCCTGAGACTCCTTTATAAAGATCTATTTTCCGTCCCTGAAAGAAAAATAAAATCTAAATAAAAGCAAAGAACAAGCAGCAAAGCAGGATCTGTGATTTATTCAGTCTGGTCCCCTCCGAGGGTCCAAACAGCTGCAGTCTGCCAGGAAGGCATCTCGCAGTGCCGGAGAATCAGTTCTTCACTCAAAACTGAAGCACGGAGAATTTAGAGCCAAATTAGCTCTTTTCATTCAAAGAAAAGACAATGAATCATCACTTGTTTACACACAGTCTGTCTTACTCCGCTCTGGGTAGAGGAAGTGCTTTCACCCACACATTGCTCCGCCTGACCTGTTCTTGTTCAGATTTCATTGTCAGATGTCCTTGTCATCAACAATAACAGGAACTAAACATGGTTTTGTAGTATTTAAATTGTTTCATCCAGACCGTCAATAAAAAATAAATAAATAAAGACACCTTAAAGTTAACCTCCTCAGCAGAAAGGGGATAAAACCCATCATCCATATAGATTTTTTTCCTTCACTACTCATACTGCGCTCTGCAGTGTGGCCTTCAGCTCTGCATGGCTGGAGTTAATTACCTTTAGCAGAATTTTGCTGTCCCCTCACTTTTATTGTTCAAAGTAAACTCTTTCATCATAAATTATGACCGCCATAAACTGAACCACGGAACTAAGATGATGATTATTGCTACCACCAATAATGAAAAAAGTTATCTACCATACTGGAACAAATCCCACAGCCTTTTAAGTTTCCTGCATGAATAATCTCTTATGTGCCTGGTTTAAACCTTTACTAACATTGTCTCCCGGTTTTGAGAGCTTTCAGAGTTTGACAGGGTAGTTTTAATTTATTGCAGCCTGAAGATCTTTACAAGACCGGGAATAACAAGACTCCTTGTCTAAATGGCAGGGAAGAGACAGCTGCAGGCCCATTACCTGCTACGTTTGCAAATACTGCGCTAGCTGATGATACTCACGGGGGCTAAAGCCCCTTCCGTGCTTCTGTTTTCCTTCTCCTCCCCTCCCATCATCTCTTCTCGGTGGCTGAAAACAATATTTTCAATAAAACGCTGCCATCAGAAATAAGGGAAATACAGCAGAACGAAAGGTGAATGTATATTTTTAGTGCACTGACCTGAAAACGCAAACCAAATCGAACTGACTCATTTACAGTACGAAGAGATTTATGTTATTTGTGCTGGCTGCATGCATACTTCCGCAGTCTCTCTTACCAAGAAAATACCGTCGCTTGAACTGCTTGGAATAGCATCAAGTGAGTTCTATGGTAAGAAGACACATGAGCAACAACATCACTCAGATATGAAAGCAGTCGTAGTAAAAAAATTATTATTACTCTATAATGAAGCATTACTTTCACTGGAAACATTGGAGAGTGTACTAGAATAAGTGGCTGTGCACCTCCCCAAATTTCTTCAATCTACCTAAATTTCTTCAATCTCACATAAAGAGGGACAAAATTGATGGGAAAATTGCTTTGGGAAAATGTATGAATAAAAGTAATATTTAAATAATTCAGTTCTCTAGAACGGTCTCTGAAGTCTTTTCCCCATCATATTGAAAAATGTAACATCCACTTGGGGCAGCCTATAGATGAGGACTGTGCTAAGAGACATTTAAATCAGGATGTGATTCCAACTATTTCCAACTTCCCATGCCTCAGAGAGCACTTCTGACATGGACTGAGGTTATAGGAGGTGTAATAAATATTCAATTTATTCAAGAGCTTACACAATTTTTAGACTATTTACTACCTAGTAGCAGAACCTGTCAAAGAACAGAACTTAAAACAAGGAGAGAAACCCAGCTCTCCCACAAGATTTCTGTCTTTGCAGGATTTGTGGAAAACAGAGTATTTTGCATCGACTAGTCTAAAATTCAGATGTAATGGACAAGGATCGGAACAGAAGAGCGTTTTTAAATAGATAGAGATGTCCCCAGAGATACATGGTTCTTGGGACTGCAATATTCTTGCATCTGTGCTTGGGGGCAGGGCAAACCTCAAAAGCTATTCTTATGGGTGGTATCTGTAAAAAAGAGCTTCATACACATGGTTTTTTTTTTTGGAGGGGAGGGGGACATGACACGGGGGACACTGAACAAGAGCTATCCACAGGGTAAAAGGTCCTTTCCCAGGTCAAGTGACAAACGCCCCGTGCAACACCCACAGCACCTCCAGGAAAGAGGGGGGTCTCAAATCTCTGTTCCTTCCCCTATAGATCCCCCCAGCACATAGGTGTCAAAAAATAAAGACCGGGCCTTCAAATGCGGTCAAACACAAGAACCACATTTTGAAATATACATTTCTGCACAATCTTTATTAGAATTTTGTTTTCCCAAAGTATGAGGGCAACAGTGTTACAAAAATAAAGCCAGAAAGATGAATTGGAATAAAACATTTGGGTGGAAACACTGAGTTGTTGCCATGACTAAAGGGAGCTAATTTATTTACTTATACATTCTTTGTAATCTCATCTTCTCCCATGTGACTGTCAGTGACTCATAGTTTGTTTACTGATGAAGAAAACATGCTTTCTGAGATCTATAAATGGAGGCAGCCTCTCCGGACGGACCGCATTCCTCCCACGCACAAAAGAGGCTGAGCCTCCTCCACGAGGCCAGCCCCACGGACGAGGCTGAGCATCTTTGGGGTCGGCAGGGCAGGAAGAAGTGGCGAGGCACCTGCACAGGTGCTGCCCATAGGGATCACTTAGGCAGATATTTGGGCTTGGGCTTGATTTGCTTCTCCCACAGGGTTTCCCGACCTTGGTGGTTTGGGGACTTTCTGGACAGAGAAACTGCCTAGTAATGATGCTAGGAGAGCTGTAAGACCAGTAGTTCAGAGTCAGCTCTGGTGCACTCTGCTGCTGTAGGTTCAAGCTGTAGGTTCAAGCCTCCTGCAGCCCTTCGTGGGCATGGGCTGCTTCTTAGGATCAGCCAGGTTGCGCCACATGATGTTTTGTCTGGTTGCATTAACAACCCTCTGCATGGGGCTTAACCAGAGAGAGAATTATCTGCCTCATTGGCACCATAATGCACGAGGCAATCTACTTAGCAATCCCAAAAGAAAACAAAACAAGGAAGTGCATAGTTTCTAGTTCACAGATTTCTACAAGGATGCTCCAGCTTCCGTACTGAGGCCAGTCTGCTGTACTTCTGGGCTTGATATATGCTGTTTCAGACACCACCACTGAGAAATACAAAAAGGGAGATGTTTGTCGTGTCTCTCCTCTCCTCTCCTCTCCTCTCCTCTCCTCTCCTCTCCTCTCCTCTCCTCTCCTCTCCTCTCCTCTCCTCTCCTCTCCTCTCCTCTCCTCTCCTCTCCTCTCCTCTCCTCTCCTCTCCTCTCCTCTCCTCTCCTCTCCTCTCCTCTCCTCTCCTCTCCTCTCCTCTCCTCTCCTCTCCTCTCCTCTCCTCTCCTCTCCTCTCCTCTCCTCTCCTCTCCTCTCCTCTCCTCTCCTCTCCTCTCCTCTCCTCTCCTCTCCTCTCCTCTCCTCTCCTCTCCTCTCCTCTCCTCTCCTCTCCTCTCCTCTCCTCTCCTCTCCTCTCCTCTCCTCTCCTCTCCTCTCCTCTCCTCTCCTCTCCTCTCCTCTCCTCTCCTCTCCTCTCCTCTCCTCTCCTCTCCTCTCCTCTCTTTCTTTCCACACACTCACATCCCCATCATGATAAAGATGAGCAGAAATTGAAATCTAAAGATGTTCATGGGATCCTTCTTCATGTTAGAAAAACAGAAAATTTTCTGTTGTTAAAGAAAAGAACAGAAATTCATAATTGCTAACAAAGAAAGCCAGCAAGAATCACTGTGGTAATCTGCCAGCATCTTGGGAATGAAGGAGGCTTGCTTATAGGTGTGTCATGCGAAAAGCTGCTACTTGATTGTTTGTCTTTCAAAGGGATTTGCTGGACCTGACTCCAGGAGTTGCTAACTGGCTGTGTACGTTACCAGCAGCGCGGCTGAGCACGTCTCCTTCTGCCTGTCCCCAGGCCACAGCCCAGTCCTCCGTTGGAGGTGACGGAGAGCCGCAGTCATTTGACGCAGTGGCTTTGCATCACTCTAGGCCTCCGCTTATTAAAAAGTAACAAAACTGCTTGCAGATAAACACATGAGATCATCAACCCTCCCATTAATTAGAAGGGAGTGTTCCAATACTAGCCATAATCATCTCAAGCGGATACGGAAGGCTAGCCTCGTGGTAGGACTTACTACAGCAGGGAAGCTCTTAACACCAGGAGGTAACGTTAGTCATCTGGGAAAGCCTGAGAGGCCTCTCAGAAAGTGAGGCTAGGCTGCTGTCTGCAGCTGGAAAACAAACGATGTGCTGTGGGATAAGTCACGGCATGTGCCTCAGCCCACAAATTCTGTCCATTGCTTAGCTGTAGACTGGCCTTTGACAGCCCACTTCATGGTGCTGTAGCTCCGTTCCTGTAACTGTAACATAATGCAAAAAGAGAAAGCCCTGGATTCAGAAAAAAAAAATAAATAAATGGTTGAATATAGATGCCTAAGTCAAAAACCACAGCTTTGAAAGCCTCTGTCTTAGGCACCGCTGATGCCTTGATTTGGCCAGTGAAGCCTTCCCCAGCCAAACCTACCGGTGTAGCTCATGCCACTGTTAAGGTTTGCTGTACTGCAGCGATTAAATAGATTACTAGAAATATTTTTAGTTAAGATCTTAACCTGCACTAACCTTATGGGTGCTTTTGTTTCATAGAAATGAGCTGCAAAAGCAGGAAGCCCTGTCGAGCACAGCACTCCAGGAAGGACACAGAGGGTGCCAGCAAACCTGACCGCCTCGGATTATGGCGATCGAGTGCTTTTATGCGTGTTCATCCCTGAACCTTTGCTTACACAAAGATTCAGATGGACGTATAATTTATCTGTCTCTAACCTAAAATTCTCCAGGGTGATTGTTTAGCTTGTAAAATATTTAGATGCACACACCCACACATGGCCCATTTTGTTTTTTGAACGAGGTCTGTATAGTTGTATGCCTAATTTGTTTGTGCAGCTTCTGTCACTGAATATTCAGATTGTAAATGGACATGCAAATGCTTAGATACAAAGATACCAAACTCACTTTTCCTCATTTTTTTGTGAAAACGAGAAATGTCGAATGCATTTTGTCACACAACGAGTAGACAGCAGTCTGTGCTTTTTAAAAGGAAAGTGGACACAGGAAGAAAAAAGTTCCAATTACCCCACCACTAAATGCATTAAGCCTAAAATAAGTTGTTCTAAAAATATATGTACCAAAGCTGTAAGTGGGAACTATTCATAGTGGATGGCCACATTCTTGACCCCAGTCTGTGTTGGCTGTAAGATAACTGAAGGAATTCCCAAGTTGCATTTAGAAGTGCTACCCTATTCTAGAAACACTTGAAAATGAAGTTATGCTTACTGTAGAGAGGTACTTCTGATTTTTATTTATTCACTAATTCAAAAAAAAAATTTAAATTAAATGTAATTATCATATTCCTAGACGTTTGTTTATGTTAAACTTCACCAGGGTTTTACCAGATACCTTACATAACTCCTAGTTAAAGCTTCCATAAGTTTTAAACTTGCATTAAAGGAACAGATGAAAATAATGTCACAATCAAGGTGCAAAAAGAGCCTATATAAAATCATGTGGTGTTGGCACATCAGCCAGTGCCATGACTCATGTTAAACTGCATCATGAGCACCATGCCACTGGGGTACAGCTATTGCCTTTGAGAGATCTTTTGCCTTACAATGCTCTATTCCTTCCTTCGTACTTCTGTAAATTTGCAGATGTCATCCTCGTGGAATTCCTGATTGAATGCCCACCCTCATCTCTGCAAACTGCCTGTCTTCTAGTTGCACTCTGCATCTCTCTCAAAGCAATCCCTTCCTTCTCCTTGGCATTTTATTTGCCCTCAGATTTTTCTCCACTTCCCCTCTGAACAACCACCTTGTGTCTCCAGAGGCTGGGAGGGAGACCAAGTGCTTTCTATGTTTTGCTAAAGGCCAAGAGCAGAGACATCAGTTGTGATGGACTGAGGAGTCTGTGAAGTGTCTCCTTCCTCTTCTGAAGTCCATGGGACATTTAGGGTTGAGTCTGGGGGCTGCTCGTGCCAGCTGATATGCACAGGGGGAGCTGATATCCCCACGTGGGGCTGGCAGATGTGAAACAGGACCTGCATCCTCCTGCATCAAAGCCAGGAGTTTGGGGAGCTACTGTACTGGCTAAGTGTAGGTGCCTATACTAAGATTGGCTGACATCATTTTAGACATGACTTTTAGCTGTCAATAACTATATTGAGCTATTTGTCCATTGGGGTAGTACAGTAGGAATTTTAACATTCAGCGTGTGTGCAGAGACAGACATTTGGAGTCTTCATCTGGAGCTAACTCCTGCTCCAAGCTCTCAATTCAGTTGGTTAAATGGAAAAACCTGGAGCATTTTGAGATGCCCAGGACCTGTCCCTTCCTGCTTGGCCTCCAGCTCTGTGCTCCAGGGGGACATGGGTTTCCTGTGGCATTTCTGTCAGTTCCCAGTGCATCTCACAACCTCTGGGGCCACCCGGCCATGTCTGCATGTGAGCAACTGAATGAAGCCTTAAATCACTGCCGATTATAAAGGGACATTCAATATCTCTATCACGTGTAGACACTTCCCTGTTCAAACCAGCAAGCTGAATCTTTCCCCATATCCTTTTCCCCCATCTTAATGTACTTTTCATTTTCTCTGAGACACAAGAAATAATATGCAATTCTATAATACTTCCTTCAATATTATGGATGAATTCTGTCAGGGCAGTTAATCTACCAAATATTTTCTTGCATGCTTTTTTATCAACAGCTAAAATGTTGTCAATATTTCCTAAGTGCCAGCACTCCACCTTCATTTTTCTTTCTATTTAAAAAACATAAAAGTTTGAAAATAGTTCTGTATTATTCCTATTTTGTAACAATTTATTTCACTTCCATCTATAGAAAAAGGCCTGCTTCCTCTTTGGTACAGTGTTCATTTTATCTGATGTCCCTTTGGCTATCCTTAACTCATTCTGCTTTCTTGCTGTTTTTGTCTTTTCCTGTGGACTTTAATCGAGTCTGACGAGCAGTCTTTCTAAAGGCACACAGTCTGTTTCTTTCTCCATTTTGTTTTCTCTTTCATGGGGACTGCGGACAGATATGCTGCGAATGCAGTTTCTTTTAAAGTTCTCCAACATTCCTACAAACTCACGTTTAGCTGTTTGTTCAAGTGCTCCATTACATCGCAGTCACTAGTGTTCTTAACACCTTCCAAATTTCATTCCACACCTCTTACCTCCTGTAGTAAACATCTAATCCAAAACTTCTGGTTATCGGTGTTTGTCTCCTATACAACAGATTGTTTTGGTTTTGCTTACTTGAACTTGTTTCACTGTGAGTGACAGCATCAAACTTTCCTACTACTCTCACATACCTAATTCCCCTTCGCTGGACAGAAATAACTCAAGGCTGACATCTTCTTTGAAACAATTCCAGCTTTGCCAAACCCAAAAACACGAGGAACTTGTAGATCAGCCTTTCGGTATACAACTATGTGATACTGTTCAAAAAAGGAGCACTGGAGGTCAAGAAATCATGGAAGTATGTCAGCTTTTATTTGTGTTCAGGTCCTCTGAGCATACGGGCCATCCTTTTATGCTTTTCACTGCATGAGGGAGGGAAAAAGAGATAGGCAGAGGGATGAAGGAGGGAGAGAGAGAGAAAGGAGAGACAGAAAGGAAGGGGGAGAGAGAGAGAGGGAGGGAGGGAGGCAGGGAGGCAGGGAGGAAGGAAGGAAGGAAGGAAGGAAGGAAGGAAGGAAGGAAGGAAGGAAGGAAGGAAGGAAGGAAGGAAGGAAGGAAGGAAGGAAGGAAGGAAGGAAGGAAGGAAGGAATTTTTATGTAAAAGGACAACTCTGACAGTGATGTTTTAAGACAACTCTTAAGAAGCTCACATTAAAGTTAAAATGGTTAGCAGCACAGAGGCTCTTTATTATCTGAATCATGATGCAGCTGTGTCTGCAACTTAGAAATGCCTTGATATTTGCAGTAGCTATAAATGTCACACCACAGATGTCCCTCTGGGGTGGGGTGGCCCCCTGGTCCCGGTATTCCCAAGCTCTGCGGTTGTCAGTCCCGGGATTGCTCAGATTCCCTCTCCTCCAGCCAGGCCCTCGCTTCCCTACCACTTGTCCCCCACACCCTTTCTTCATTTTCCCTGTTAAAAACAGCCTAACTCCACATACTCTGCCACCCCCTTTCCCGGCCTTATCACATCCACCTCTGTTAGCACCCCCTGCCCCATCCCTGTCTGCTGTGACACCGTGCCGGGCCTAGGCCGCATGCCCATGACCACCCCACCATGGCACAGCCCCGTGGCCTCTCTTCTCTGCTGGGACCCCCGGTGCCATAGGGGCTGCTCCCTGCCATGGGGTTGCTGCCACGGGGAGGGTGCCCACCCCAGGGTGCCGTGCCTGAAAGCCCACGTCTGCAGGATAGACGGAGTCCGTGCTGCAGGTGGCCTGACACAAGTGCCTCACTTGCTGGAAAAGAAGGAAATTAGGGGGTTGGCAGCTATCAAAACTAATAGAGGCTTTGTGCTGGAAGCACTGGATAGAGGCGGTATGAAGACAAAATTATACGAAAACACCAACTTCGCACAGTAAATCAATATCGTTAATATAACTAAGACCTTCTTGAAAGGCGAGGGCGCAAATTTCTGACATTAGTTGTTGTCATAACAAGTGGTCCCTACCGCTCACATTTAAAAATTGACCTTTTCATCTTTCATTACTGCCACGGAGATCAATAATCTCATGCGTGAGGAGAGCTACTGGTATCTGTAGGATGTCCAGAGGATTAAAAAAATAGCGTTGTGGTACTTCTTGCACTGTCTGCCTGGGCACCTTTCTGTGAGTCTTCCAGAACAACCTGGGTGAATTTCTTCTACGGTGCGGAGACGGAAGATAAGACGAGAACTCATCATCATTCATTCTACATAATTAATCAGCTATGATAAAAGCTTGATGAAGCAACATTTGCAGTAATGCAGACTTTAAAAATAGATTGTATAATTCCCTCCATGTTTTCAGTCTCAGTCTACACTCCTGCAGAATGCTATGCAAATGCATAATCACATCCTTTACTCCCACACACATGTACTGGTAGGAAGGCTTGCTGATACGTACAGGAATAAAACACACATTCCAATGCAAAAAACATGCTTGTGTTGAGGTGTATAAATTAAACATGGCAACATTAAATATTTACATTATTTTCATCGTTCTTTTCAACTGCATATTTCTGTATGTGTTTACATAGCGTGCCAACATAAGATATCACGTAAGCACAATGGTATCCATATATCAAGCTGCTGAGACATGAGATGAACACTGCTGGTGAGGATACATTGCTCAGATGTATCTCCATTACATACAGGTGTTCAAAAGATTTTTGTCTTTCCTAGGTATATATCACCAAATAATTGGTTCCAAGGCATTTTTAGTTTCTATTTATTAGACAATACATATAGACAGGGAAAAATGAGAAAGGAAAATAAAAAAAAAAAACCAATTAAAAAAATAAATAAACAAGGGAGAAAGTAAAGGGGAAAAAAGAAGTAAATAGTACTTTCAGTGAGTCTCTACATAATGAAGATTACAATGCGTACAGAGTCTTTCATAAATGTATGTACACTGTCCTACATCTGAAATCTTTCTTTTATTTCTCTCTATATATACCTATAAATCCATATTTTTATTTGTGCTTGTACCTATGCACACAGGTGTGTGTACATACACGGCATATGAATACTAACCCAAGCACAAAACTTCTGTAAGGTGAAGACAGCAGCGAATCCAACCCCAAAACGCCTTACAAAACAGGGCAGCCAGCTTATGCAACCTGTGTCTGCAGCTCACCCTAGGCACAAAGGGCTGCTTCCCGGGGGACGCGCCGCTGCTGCCAGCAGCGCCTTGCAGGCAGGTTTGCTGCACGAGCAGCATCAGCCGCAGCAGAGTGGGGATAAAGTCACTGAAATCGCTGACACGGCTCCTCAGCTAGAAAAAGCCCCGCGGTGGCCCAACAAAAAAAAAAAAAAAAAAAAGTCAGCCAATTTCTTTCCTCATCACATCCTAATATACACCGCTGTCATGTCTTGGAAGAAATTCAGGGCTTTCTCCTGCAAGAAAGAGCAAAAAGGAGGATAAATTGCTTTATCTTTGGCAGAAGTGGAGCAGGCCTTCAGTTATATCCCCAAAGCTGCTCCAAGGAGAGGATTTCCTCGCATGCATTCAGGCAATTATTTCACACTGAATGAGGAGCAGAAACGTTTCTGCTTTGTGACTGAGCCTCCCCCGGGGTCCTCTGTTGCGAATGCCTGGAGCCTGCCGTGCCTGGGGACAGGGCTGAGGGCAGGTCTGCTGTCGGCAGCCCTTTCCTCCCCCAGGGTCACGCTTCCTTCATCAGCATCGGTTTTTAGAAAGGCAATGGGCAGCCAACACTGATTCTGCATGCAGAGTGACCATTTTAATTCTCAGCTCCACACAGTTTCCTTCTAAACTCCGTGATATAGCTAGAGGTCAAGCACAGCCCTGGGTAACAGCAATAAGGCATTCATAAACTGAGGGACACCTGAACTTCCAGCACTGATCTAGTTATAATTTTGTACAGCAAAAGTTTGTTTTCCTGACTATCTGCTTACACTTATGGGCATCAGACTTTCAAATTTACTGGGGCACACCCATGGTGAATACTGTTTTCTGCAACTTTTATTATTATGGAGATTGAATCCCAGCAGAACATTAGAAGAATAAAATTGGACTTGTAAACTTTATGTCCTGAATCCACCCACATGTAATTGAAATAAATACTTGGATGGTTCAGTTCCACTTAACTAAAACTCATATTGATTGTGAGGGTGACAAATATTACATAAATATATACGTATATATGTAAAGATTTGTCGATCCTTTGCATCTCTAAATGATCTTCACCTGAATTTTCACATTGATATGTAGCTTTGACAAGTGAAATCATTTTCATTTTTGCTACATTCCCATGTGAAGACTAGCTCTCAGCATGGATTTTTACCAGAACTACAGCATCTGACCGACTGCCACATTGCCTTTAAGTGTAATAATTAGTTTCCTGGTATATTGAAAGCACTTGGGACAGAGGTCAAGGAAGGGGAGAAAGTTGTTCTATTTTCACAGAGTGGAGGCAGAACAGATTTGGCCAACTGTGCAAAGTTACAGGGCTGACACTATTGTCACGAGTAATTTGGGTGGGAGAGGAGCCTGCTCAGCACTTGTCCATTTCCAGGTGCTTTCTGCACCCACATGCACAAGCTAACACCACAAAGAAACCAAGTCTTTGGTACATCACTGTGAAGAGAGTGGAAATTGTAGGGAGTTTTATTTGTAAAATGGATGAAGGATATTTCCCAAGACACGAGGCTTTGCTGAGATAAGAAGAAGCCATAAGAAAGAGACAGGAGCAGCCCGCTGAAGAGCAATGTGTTTGCTTTCAGTGACAGGGACGTGTCTGGCACAGAGGGTGCTGCCGCTTGTCTGACACCAAGGTGCCCTGTGGGATCTGTAGCATCGGGGGCTAGGAAAACAGGGACCATTTCTGCACAGAGAGCATCCTGTTTGTGGCACAACCACTGCAGTTAAGGGAAGAAAGGGAGACAACAAACACGGCATGTGGCAGGAGAGGAAAGAAAGCCGTATTCGGTGAAGGCTTAAAACTCAGAGACATTGGCTGGCTGAGACACCCTGCCTGTGGACATTTCTGAGCTCTCATTTCACCTTGGCTAGTTGGCGGCACGCTATCGCATCCCAGCACACCACCGCAGCCCTGGCGCTGCCCAGGCACGGCACCCGCAGAGCAGCTGGGGCTCGAGTCACGAAATGCGTGACAGTAAAAACACAGCTGAAAGAGAAAAGACAGAGGCTTAGGAAACAATTAAGCTGCTTAAAAGCTGTGTGAGACTCTTGGGGGGAAACAAACGAAAAAGAGTTCTTACAGCTCTCAGCAGGGGAGCGGGGAGAGGTTTGCGCAGCTCTTTCTCGCAGTGCTGTTCCTCTGACATTTTGCAGATGTGAGCTCACCTTTGTTTAAGGTCAACTTTCCGGAGCTTGAAGTTACTAATCCTGCTGAATAGTCAGGCCCCAAATGAGCTCCATCCCGAAGGGAGCTGTCAAGCAATGCTTCCCTGCTTAACTGATTAAGACCTGTTCCTAGTTTTTTTGCAGGCAATTGATGGATCTAGTAGTTGTCTTCCCCGTGCACGGTAGATCAATTGACAAGAAAACTATTTAATGGCAAAGCTTCTAAATGCTTGTCTAAATTCTTTTTGCATTTTAAGAGACGAGACAAGTTATTCAATCAAGCGTGGCACTTCACACCACGGTGTCTAGTTAAAACATATCAGCCTCTCTGAAGAAAATGCTTCGGGTCATATTGTGGACAGAATATCCTGAGGAACATTTAATGTGACAGGCTTTGTCATCCAATATCTATGAGTTTTGGTTGGAAACGAGCTTGCAGAGGTACTCGAAAATGCCATCTGAGCTTGCAAGCATGTAGCCTGATTTGCTGGTTTAATCCCTAAGGGCACCGCTGTGGTTGCAGCAGTGTGAAGGTGCAGATGGGCAGCTGGTGCCGTGCAGTAGCCCCGGATCTGTTGTCTGCTCGGTTGCTGGCTGCAGGCTTTGTTTCACCTCTACACAAGCATTTTTCTGGTCACGGTTTTGTTAGGCAATGCCTTCTCACAAGGTTTCTGTGTTTTCCCTACCTTTACTAATTGGAGGCACAGTAGATTACACTCTTGCTGAATAGACTAATTTATTTCTAAGTCACTGCTCTTACGCATTTATGAATTTGGCGTGAAGGAGATCTTACATCAGTCTGGAATGTTTTCAACCACAGTCTGTTTTCCCCGTATTAATAATCCTGTTCATAAAGAAATTTGACTGATTTTATACATTTTGTGCATTCTGGGAGAGTACCAAACTTTCCAGCACTCCAAGAGGCAATGTAAACCGTGCACATATTGCCTTGCTGAGCAGGACTTCAGTTCAAGAGGAGCCCGTCTGAGTCATTGTGGTAATGGCTCTCAGAGAAGATGGCATAACCCGGTCTGCTTTGAGATATTCAGAGCAAAAAGCAGGCTGGCTCCAAGGTAAGAAACTATTCTCTCTGGATTGGATCCTGCTCCTCTCGTCAAGGAGTCATCTTGCCCGGCAGTCACTTCTAAACTGAGCATTTCAGGCTGAAGAGGCTGCCACCTGCATAGGGTCAAACAAAGCAGGGGAAGCCAGCCTTTTTTGTGCTGAGGTACGTGCCCTTCCTGAGCTCACTAACAGCAGAGTCGTGCTTCAGTACTCCATCCTTCTGTCAGAGAAACAGCAGAGGAAAAGCAAGCCTGGAGCAAAACCACAGGTTGCCCTTGGGATTTTCACCTTTTCTCGTCGTACCTGCTTGTCTAAGGCAGGTCGTGCTTTCTAGTCTTTCATGTTTGTGGGCAGTCTGAACTCAAGACCCCAAAATGCAGACAGTCGCAAAGCTGCAAACTGTTAGAAAGCACTCTCTGTTGCTCCAGTCTGAATTGTGGCATTCCTGCCTTTAACTATCTTTCCCCCTCTCTGGCACAGACATTTGTTAATAGAAGCTGTCTCGCCTTTTAAGCATTAACATGAAGTTTATTGGCTTGAAAGACAGGGTAAGACTAGTTAGTGTATGATACCACACTCATATCTATCTAACTGAAAATGACCATAATTTCCCTGCAAATTTATTTGGCCAAGGAAACCAAATAGTTCCTTTCATGATGCCCCAGCTATGTTTCTTTTGTGCTACAGGACAATAACGAGTCCAGAAAGTACTCCTCTATTACCATTGATCGGAGGCTGATGCTCCAGCTGCACCTCCTGCTATGCTTCAGCCACCCTCAAGATCAGGACTGCTGTGAGTATCACTTAATAAGCCTTCTTACACCGAAGTTTTGTCAGCCGCAGACTCCTGCAGAGCACCAGCTGCCTCAGTATTTACTCTGTTTTACAACAAAAAAGTTGAGGCTGCCAAAAAATTGCCAGACAACTTCCCATTTTTGCACATGAAACAGCTGCAGCTACGTTCCCTTCAAGGCATGAAAATTGATCTGAGAATGAATTTGGGGTTTGGGGAGGCTTTAGGAAAAAAAAAATCTTTTTCTATTTTTGAAGTAAAAGAGGGTGGAAGAGTAAATAAACTGAGCAAACCACTTCCCTAATACTCACTGTGTGGTTTGCTCAGACGTCTTTGGAGGGGAAAGGCGAAAGGCAATGGCTTGAACACGTCTAAGAATATGTAGCCCAGCTGGGTGCAGGCAGGTGTGCTCGTCTTCCACCTGCGTTTGAGAATATGCAAAGCAAAGGCACTCATCCGCACCTGTTTATGTAGACACATCCTGCATTTTGAAGCTTGAAATTTGGTATCAAAATAATCCCTTCTGTGCTGAACAGGTGCTTGAGGAGCTGCATACAGCTCGTTGTAGAAGAGCAGCCCTGAAAGCTAGGCGGTATGCACCAGCTCTCTGGAGCAGACTGCAGGCTTTGGGCTGTTGGTTCAGCCCGAATGCACCCGCAAACAGAGTGCATTCAGCTCACCTGTCTCGTGACATCAACCTACAGCCATGACCTAACACATTAACTTCTTACATTTCAGGGGAAGTCAAAATGATAATAATAACGTAATAGTAATGCTGAATAGTGATGCTGATAGCAATACAGTAACCACTGTCTTCTGGGGCTGCTACTGGACTTCTGAAGCGTGAGATTTTGCTAGAATTGCAGTTTCTGTGCAGTTTGGCTCCATATAGCCAATGAACTGAGGGGGCACAAACCACCTTGTCCAACTCATTCCCTTCCTCTCCTTGTTGACGGCCGTTTTGTGCAAGGACTTGTTCTGATGGCTTGAGGCCCCAGTGATTTTGGCTTTCTGTCAAGCGTGTTACAGACAAAGTTGGATGCAAGTCATCCTGTTTACGAAACAGAGAGATCTTTATAATGACACGTCTACACTGTGGCAAGACAAAGGAACATCTACACTTCTAAGAAATTGTTTTCTTTCTTTGGGGCTGAGTTTTTTTAACTGCACTGTCCCAAATCTTTTACTGGTAATACTGAATGCCTCCTCCATGAGATACCTTTCCAATGCACAAGTACCTACAGGGGGTGGCCTAGGTGTCACTGAGCCCCCTGAATCTGGTGAGGGGGTAATTCCAAAAGCCATTGGAGCCAGGCACTCTAATCATTCTGTGGTCTTCATTTCCACTGGTTTTCCATCCCAAATCAATTGGCGTCCTTGCTTTGACATTCTTCAATATCCCCACAGCAAATACTAATAACAAACCTGCACACAACATTCCTCATGGGGGTTTGTTGATGTGGCAGGCAGAAGTAAACTACCTACCTGCTCAACATGATTTTAGGTTTTTAATTGATGTAAAAATAACTTTTCTGCTTGTGTATTTTAAGTAGATCTTTTCAGAATGCTTGGAATGCTTTTCTTTTTCTTTTTTCTTTTTTTCTTTTTTTTTTCTTTTTTTCTTTTTTTTCTTTTTTTTCCCCCACTTAGTAAGACCTTGCTTTTCTAGTCGAGCTGATCCTTCACTACCCTAACCCTTAGTACTTGGGCTAGATGAGAAACATGAATGCTGAAGGCTTTCTTTGCAGTCACTTGTAAGCTACCTAAATGTTTGGTGCCTTTAATTATCCCCAAAGTGAATGTTGCAACATGACTGCACCACCTGGATGGATGGCTTGGGAGCCAGAGAGCTGTGCTGGCTACCTGTATGGTGCTTGCAGGGCTTTATTTTGCTCCATAGCAGTATCTATTAGGCACGCATGCATATGCATTTCCGCAAGACAGGGATTGCTCTGTGCAATGCGTGCACTGCCATGCTAGAGCTCTCCAGGCTACCAGCTGGTATGTCTCCGTGGTGCACGGCAGCTTTGATCCCAGAATCTCCATAATTATGTTACCGTATTGCTTCCTCCCAACTGCTTAGCTAAGCCGAGAAGCCATCTGCAAGACGCTTTGGGTTGGATGATGTCTTGCTCTCCCGTATCAGGTGGTGATGCAGGTTTGCTCCCAGCCAGCTCTGGAGCTGCCAGCCTCTCTCACCTGCCCCCAGCCTGGAGCTCCCCAGCTGCGGCTGCTGTACCACGGCTCGGGCACCGCTCGGCTTGTCAACCAGAACGGGGTGCCTGCACGCCGACACCCGCTGCTCAGCTGCTCCCACCCAGGGCACAGCGAGACCACAGAGATGAGCAGAGCTGGGGTTGTTCCTCCCACGCTGGATGGTGCTTCCCCCCCGCCCAAAGTACCAGCTGCTTATCCTGGTGATGGGCGTTTATGTTGGATCTCTCTGTCTCTGTTTTTCAGGACAACACCTGAAAACAAACCTGTCAAAAACAGAGAGACTACGTGAGGGTGAATCCAGATAAAGAGGAAATTGCCTGGGTTTAAAATCCCGGGGTGAGAAATAATAGAAGGAATTTGGGGAACTGCAGCTCTTCAATCAATATGTTTTCTGTCTGAAAAAGAGAGGAAGAGAAAGAGAGAAGACGCAAAGAGTAGGAAGGATTGCCTTGTGGTTAAGGGTCTCAGGAGCTCTAGCCTCATTTCCTGACTCTGCTCAGGCTTCTCGTGTAACCTTGGCCAAAGTCACTCAATCTCCCTGTGCCACAGCTCCTCTGCTATTACATGCATCCCCACCTCGCAGCATTGCCCCTCTTCTTCCCTCCTCACCTGCTGAGACTGTAAACTCTCCGAGCTGCAGACTGCCTCTCATTTCTGATTTGCCTCTGTTTTGATTGTCTCTGGTTTGATTTGTTTCTGTTTGTACCCTATCCAGCAACCTCAAGCAGAGCCTATAGGTGATACCATAACACAAACAAAATAACAACTGAGATTTTGAAAGCTTCTGTATTAAAAAAAAAAAAGTCTGAAATGTTCTGCTTCTGATAAACTGGTAGTAAATTCTAAGAAAGATTGGCTTGTCGTAACAGTGTAATGGATTTGCTGTAATGCAGACACTAACTGGCAGATTCTTATGGAGTTACTCTATGGATTTTTACATAACACATTTAATGTCGTAATCTTAGTCTGCTGCATTTAAATATTTGAACATAGTCCTATGCTCAGGGGCTGTAAACTTAATTTTGCTAACAGTCAGCAGAGCCTTCCACAGGTGAAACTCTGGTGTAAGCAGTAATCCCTGACATATGGCTGTTATCTAACTGGGCTCCAATTACCTCACTGGTGATATCCCTGTTGCTGGTAAGAAGCAAATTTCCTTGAAGTCACAAGGTATCAGTCAGAGGGCTCATAGATTTGCTGCGCTAGTGATGTAATCCACCCGTTTAGATAACCGCTGTTCACCGTAGGAATGAATAAAGGTTAATTCAGAACCTAATGTACGTCGGTAAACAAGGAAGACAAAAAATGTGAAAACTTCAGGTTCATCCAGAGTGTTTGTTTCCTCTTATCCATAAGCTCACTAGCAATAAAGCTTGCTGCTGTTTCATTAGGGAAAGAGAGTGCAAATCAATGTGTACAGGTACAGTCATCGTTCAGAGTTTATACGCTCTTGCTCAGACATACCCTCAGCATTTTCCAGGCAGTAACGGCTCTATTTAAGGTGAATTTTATCGAGATCTTTGCCACTGGGTAGAGGCAGGGAGATCCTTTCTCAGCGCTGACCTCGACCCGTGCACATGCAGAGAGGGTAGGCTGGAAATGGAGGGAGCACGACCCGGGGGGACTGCCAAAAACTCTACTTTTCTCAGCCTGGAAAGGGGAGAAGCCTGGCTCAACAGTTCATAGGGTTTTGTTGCTTCTGTCAAGTGGGAAAGTGATCTAGTGACAGTCATGGCTTTCCAGTTCTGACACATCCAGTTCTGGAGAGATAACACCGCTACTCGCAGGCCTTCGGAGCCAACTGCAAGGACGTCTCCACCGAAGCCATTTTACAGCACTTGTTCTAACACAAACCTTGCATTAACAGCTTAAAGTGAAGCGAGATAAAACAGTTCCTTTTATGTGCTTTATTTATTTATCTCTAGATCCGAGATAAGTGCCTGGCCAAAAACAAAATCTCGCGCGGTCCCGGTTCAGCGTCTGAAAACAGGAACCTGCGAGAACCCACCAGTCACCAACGCTGGAGTCTCCTTGCCAGGCTCGTAATTAAATATAGATACGCAGGAGATGAAAGCACGCTACAGTGCTGAGACAGTTTGCTATCACGGCGCTGAGAAAAGAGGAGCAGCCAGCGTAGAGCCAACTGCGGAGTCAGTGGAGCTCATTTGCAAGGGAAATGCAAATCCCGAGCTGATTGCGTTCCCTTAAATGGGAAAGCGTGCTAAATCTGATAAGGGTGCTCCAAGGGCCTCCTAAGCGTGGGCTTGTCTCGGTGCTGAGTTTCTGTTCTTCAGTGGGTGAGGGAGTGAATGCTCTTCTGAAAGCGCGCACAGGTGAGAGATAGCAATTATTTCCCTCTACTTCTTCCACTATCTGCATAAATTATCATCTAGATAGCCTTCATATCTCCAAAGCACTCCACATATATTAACTAATTAATGCTCGCTCTATCCCTCTATATTAAAGAAAGAATTATCCTCATTTTGCTAATGCTGAAATACAAGGAGGAAGATTAAGTGCCAGGGAGAGAATCCAGCTAAGCACTTTAGTTGCTGAAGTCAAAGGGACTAAAAATTAATCATATGTTTGAGAGCTTCGGTGGGCTGGGACCTCGGTCTTGCACAACGCTGAGCACCTTGGAGAATCAGGCGTGCCCAAAGCCACGGAGGAACGAGAACAAAAAAAAAAAAAAAAAAAAAAAAGCAATGAGTATGAGAACATGGCATGGGATTGCTCTCCAGGAGTCATCAATCACACGCACTCTGAAAGAAGCTGAAAGTGAGCTCTAGAAATGAGCTTTGGAAACGTATGCTCGTACAAGGTAGATCTGAGGGGAAAAAAAAAAAAAAAAAAACCTCCTTGAAACAAAAAGACATTTCCCACATGTAAATTGTGCATGTTTTCCTCATGGTCACATTTACAATGTGCTAATATACAAGCCTGGCACTTTCCAAAACTTCACCCTGTCATTACCTGCAGCGCCCATGGCAGAACACATTAGCTGCTACCTGCACGTTGCATACAGCTCTCGAGGAAGCTCGCTGCATCTTCCCACAGTCATAAAAGCAAACAGTGAATTTTGAAATATTTTTCCTGGCTTCAGAGCAACATTACCAGCCAAGTGATCTGACAGTCCTTTCCAGAAGAAATTAGCTGAGGAAAAGTATTTAGAGGAGCCATGCAGACAGTGGTCTTTAATTACCTTCATTTGCATATATGCAAAAGAACTTTTTGAGAGACAAAGAGGGGAGAGCTCTACCTGAATCTTTAACAAGTGCTTGTTTTATCACGTTCAAGTTCAGGACTAAGCCCAGATCAGATACCCAACAAAATTTACATAGAGCAGTCCCAGGGCCGCTTGAATGTGCCTTTCCCTTACCGATCTGCTGCAGTTTACTGATACCGCACAAGATTGTGAGTTACTTTTGTAAGCAGCCCTGAACTGCTCGTATTAAAAATCCTCCTGATTTGTGTTTGTGGGGGGCCTTATTTGGGGATAAATATTCATCAGCACCTGACTATAGTGAGCGGGGCATTTTCCTTTTCTCAAGAAATGGCTCTTTTGTTGACATTGAAAATAAACGGTGAGCTTCGGAACAGACTGGTCTGTTGTAAGAGTTCCCAAAATTAGGCTAAATGGCTGGTGACTCATTGCTGGAAAATTATTCAGAGCGAGATAAATGTGTGTGCAAAGCAAGGGACATGGCTTATCTGATTGGGTTATTGATTGATTTGGAATTAATTTCAGAAGGAGACAGGTGTTGAAGGGGGGTGAGACCACAGCCATAGAAAACAGTAAGGGCTCAGCTCCGTCAGCTCCTCCTGGCGCTGATAAGCTGAGAAGAAAAATGCTTTTAGAAGCAGAGGAGGGATAAAGGAGAACAGCAGGGCAGGGCAGCTTGCGAAGCCTGGTGCTCACAAGCAAACAGGAGGCAGCTTTTGTGTGTGCAGACAATAAAGTGGCAATGTGCAGGAGGGGTCCAAGGGCCAGCGAAAGGGAAACCTGGGACCGGGCAAGCCTCGTGCAAGAAGAAGACCTGTGCCAGCCCTGCTGCCGTGGCTGCTTGTAAAAGAAAGCGGGTATTGCTATGAAATGAACAAACCCAGGCGGACTGGGTATGGCAGAGCAGAGTTCACCTGCGGAAGTTATCGGGCCCAGCAGTTGTGACTAACGTGGAGGGAGGGCAGTTCAAGCGGCCAGGTGTGGAGAGGAAGCTGCCACCGGTCCCGGGGGAAGGAGGCAAGCAGCGGAGAGAAGGGCTGGTCCTGGGGAGGCGCAGTGAGCACCACATGGGCGAGGAAGAAAACACCAAGGTGGAGAAAGTTACACCAAGATAGTGACTTTCAGCACTTTTCCCTGTGCGATAGAGATGCACTAGATGGGCACAGCATGAAGGCAGTCCTTGGTATTTAGCACACGTCTCCACATTACAGCTATCGATATGTTCTCACCCTCTGAACTATGTAGCACTTATTTTTCACATGAGTAAACTAGCTTTAATATTGGCTTTGAATGCAGATAAATACACAGAGCGTATAGATTTCTCTCTGTCCCCATAATACTGCATGCATCTCTGGCCTGGATCTCTGGCTTTTCACACTGGTAGCCCATCACTAATATTGATTTGGGACGTAGATAGATAGTACACACATTATGGATTTATTTCAGTCTTTGTTGAATCTCTGTTGGTTTGGAAAGTAGATAATCTGCAAGAATGATTTTTCCCCGTAACATAGCTTTTTGCACGTACAGGGTGTGAAAATATTTTAATGAATATCTTCCAGTGCACTCAGTAACTTCCCTTTTGCTGACTGTACCTCATCCTCCCCAGCATCTGATATCTGTGGCTGACTATCTCAGTGAAAGGGCTGTGTATTGTTGTAGCACGGCAGTTTCACAGTGAGCCATCCCATCTGTCTTCCTTTCCCACAGAATTTCAAGTGTCCCTTCACTTGAATACCAGTTGCTGAGCCTGCCTTTCATCTACTGCTGCACATTCAGAAGTGGGAACGCTGTAAAAATGTCAGACTGCTGAGTTTGGGGCGGGTTTTTTTGTTTGTTTGTTTTTTTCTCCTGATGGGTTGGAGGTGGCTTTTGGTTTTTACTTGAGGGTGGCACATAGTTTGTGACAGATGGCATGCTGTAAAATGTGTGGGAGCATGATATGCTACCACCAAGGAAACCAGTGTGTCCACACCATGCCACAATGCACAGCCGAGTGTGGTGACATGGGTTTGGGTCCTGAGCACAGGGAAGCCAGGCATTACCTAGCATTGACAGTTCTTCAGAGCCAGGAGCCTGAAACTCTCAGAAAACAACTTGAACATTTTGTGACTTCTCTCTTTGTAGCACGATAGGATGAATTCTCCGGCTTCATTTTTACGGTGCTGTCAGGTTTGTTGCTTGCCAGTAGAGGAGGGCGCCCAGCTGGGTGGTGCCCAGGTGGCTCTGGGTGGATGCCTGTGCCCACCCCTTAGAGCTTCTGGAGAGGAACAGGCACTCTCAGGGCCTCTTCCATCCCACCCAGAGGGGAACATCGAAGATAAGTTGCAGTGGCTCCTGTCCTTGAGGTGTCAGTTTGTAATGTAGGATGACCAGATCACATACAGACGTCTGCAGTATGACTGTCAGAAGAATCCCACTTCTTGTGACTAATGGGCAGGCTCCTGACCTTACAAAAGCACAAGAAATACAAAGGATAGTTGATTCATTTGCCTTGTCATTTCTCCTGCGTGCCCATGTGCAGTACCAGCCACCACAGTAACTGGACTAAAATAGTCTTAACACTCGTCCTGTTAAGACTTGTTCTGCTTTCACTTGTTTTTGGCCTACAGAACATTTTCTGCATGCCTGTTTCATTATTAGCCAGGCTATATGTAATCCACCTGCTTACTTTAATAGGATTTTGTTGTCAGATAGGATTCCCTTTAATTTTATAATCAGTCTTAGTTTCCTTAACATCTTGCTGTTCTTTATTAGATTCATCAGAATTGCTGGAGGGTTGATGTAGGTCCGGCCTCTTGGGGAGGACCCCTACATTTTGGAGTCTTTATGTCAGTGGCTGGCTATGTGCAAAGCATCTCAGGTACCATTACAATCAATGGTACCCCAGACCCCTCTAGAAACCTATTACTAAACAAAAGTGTTTAATATAGTTTGAAGCATGTGGGCAGGAAGAAAATGTAATGCTGGTAAATATAACACAGGGCTTCTGAAGACCCGCGCCTTTTTGGAGCAGCTGCTGGAGGCAAGGCGGGAGACCCCAGGGCTTCTCAAATGGCATGAGACCCTTGCATGGGTGCTAAGACATCAGCTCTCCAGCAGCCACTTGGCCATGCCCCGGATGTGGTCTCATTCACCCAGGCTGTAGAAAATACCACCTTCACCAGCCAAGGATTTCTATGCAGCACCATGCTCCAGACCTTAAATTTTTTTTCCTGTTAATTTACTGCATTTAGGGGATGTTATCCAGAGCCTTTACTTGGCATTGGGATCACAAACATAATCACATCACTTCTTTTTTGCTAAAAAAAAAATACTCATGAAAATAGTTTTCAGTTATTTTTTTTCTTTTTTTTTTTTTTCTTTTTTTTCCTTTTCTTTGTAAGTATGTGTTTTGACTTTAAAAATGCATATAAGGCCTACTTTTCCTCCCAGGTCCCCAGACCTCAAAAGGCTGGTCATAACTTCAGCCAAATATCATCAAACCTTCATTTCCTGCCTATAGCTGCTCTTATACTGAAGTTTAATAGGGACTTTTATGAATTTGAGCACAATGGAGATAAAAATAGGCAAAGCACAGGATGTTCATCAGGACTCCTTTGTAGAAGAGCCTGAAGCTGCTACCTCTCTCTGGATCCCCATTGTTTCCCAACTTTACCCCTTCAGGGAGAGATGTATCCTCAGCCAATCGACAAGAAGGAAAATATGCTGCTAGAGGAAATATCTTACTGTGATTTCTCTGCATGAAAAATATGTTTAGCTCATTGCTATCCTTAGCTTTCACGGAGTGGAGTATGGATAGGATTGTAAGATCCACCTGTCTTCAACTGTCTTTTGCTAGAGGGATGAGATGCAGAAAACCTATCCATGATACGTAGATGAATGCCAAAAATATCTAGGTCATAGGAAGCTCCTGATTATATCTCTATCTATTCCTTTAGAGTTAAAATTTAAATTACGTCACCTCATCTCCAAAGTTTTTTTGTCTGGAGTAGTTTCTGAAAAATTTAAGCAAAATTCCCTTAAATAAAACTGCAGCTGAGCTTGTTTTGCTTAATTAGCAGTTTTTTTTCTTTTTTTCTTTTTTTTTTTTTTCTTTTCACGTCAGGGAATAAGAGCAGAATGCAAAGAGACTGCTTTAGTAGATTGGAAATTATGAACATTTTATACTGTGTAATAGGACTTTGTGCAAGTACAACTAGCAGGCTTAACAGCTCAAACTCTCCTAGCTTTGAACACTGAAAATGCTGTTAAATTATTAAGCTTAGTCTCAACTGGCAAGGACATTCAGTGTTTGAAACTTTACCAAACCTCAAGGCAGTTGCCAGCAGACAGTATAATGAACAGAACAAGGAGAAATTAGGACTTTTTAAAGAATTGATACTTCAGTTCATCCTTCAAAATGCAAAATTTTAAAAGAACAGCTATAAAACACGAACCAGGGTTAAAACATTTTGAATTTCTTTGGTAGATTAAAATGGTAATAATTGCCACTTCAGGCTGGAGGAAAACTTATCAAATCTATTTCAAGCTTTTAATCCCACATGAAATGAATTGCAAAATATAGGCATTGTTCAAAACTGAGAAGGAAGTGAAGAATGTAGTACTTGCTTTATACAAAAGCTCACGGGTTAAATATAAATTGAATGAGAGGCAGAGAAAGATGGATGGAGTGGAGGTCAGGGTGTTCATCTGGGACTTGTGATACCAGGGTGCCAGTTCCTATGCCTGTAACTTTTCAGGTATGAAGAGAAGTTGCGTTAACAGGAGCATCCTTTTATTACACAGCTCAGTGTTTAGGCACTCCTGGGAGGTAAGTGTAGGTTCAAAACCACCCTGGTTATTGCAGAAATGAATTATGGATGTCACATATTCTAGGGATCACTTTAATTTGTGGACTTCAGTCAAAACATGGGAACATGTGCAGCAATACTTTCTTCTCTGTCCACCTGGTTTCATGCAGGCAAACCACCCATAATTCAGTTTAACCTGTTCCTCTGGTTCAGAAGCCCAGGTATTAACATTTTCTAAAATGTTGATTTTATGTATGACCAAAATGAAAATTATTTGCAGATGTTGCACATAAAAGTAGTATAACATTCGGATTGTGATCAGAAGAAACCTCAGTGGTATATTCACTAGCTTCTGAAAAGAGTTATAAAGAAAAAACTGTGTAGGGGCAGGGGGGAGATTATGCCAGTTGAATCTGTGCTGACTTTTACAATACTGGATTTCTGTAAAATCAAGTGAGGAAATGTTTCTTTCACACAGTAGAAAAATATGGTTTAATATGGTTTAATAAAATTTCCCATATGAGTAGTATACAGAGACTCCACATTGTATCACCTCGTGTCTCCAACCCCATTGAGAGACCCGCCACCACAGTGCCTGGTTCCTCCATGGGATCTCCTCCCGGTCTGTGTGTGCTGCCATTCCCCCTGGCACTTTGCAGCAGTGCCAGGGAACAACGTGGAGCATCAGCTTAAAACGCTGTCACCCTACTGCCAAGAAGAAGCCCGTGAATCTCAGTCATGTTGCGTTTCCTACACTCACAACTAGTCAAGGTCAAGATGTCCTAAATGTTTACAGGAGATCACTGATGAATGAAGCGCTGTTCAGACATGCTGAATTGCAGATAGCTACTTTAATTGACTTAATTAGAACATGCTCACTATAAATGCTGGGTGAAGATGAATTTTGCTTCTGCTAGAAGCTAAGTGGTCTTTATCTAGAGGCTAAATAGGTTGAAAAAAAAAAAGAGGTATGGCCAAACTTCAAATAAATCATAAAAGGAGGGTGAACAAATGGAGAACTGAGTGCAAGATTGAAATACATATGGTGTTTAGACAGTATGCATATATACTGCGCTCTCCGACGGTAGTGTCAATTTTCCAGGTCAAGCAGAAAGAGTTATGAGAGAGTTTGACCCAGTTATTGCTGAGACCCTCTGAGGCAATTCAATATTGGATTACTGCTAGTAAAGGGCATGCAGAACAAAATACAATCTTTCTGCTAATTGCTGTGAGCCTGCAAACACTTTTTTTTTTTTTTTTAATAATAATAATAAAGAAAGCCAAGTGTTATTCAGGACTCTTGGATGGTACTCAAGATCTGTCACCACCAGCAGATGCCAGTAATAAATACAGACATGTTTGCAGAAATGCAATAATTATGGAGGTACACTCTGTTTTTTCCCATTGGTTCTGTTTTAGAATAGAATATATACTGTAAACAAGAGGAAACAGTATTTTGGTATTCTCATCTGGAATTTATCAATTAATTTTAAATATTTTATTGTTTCTTTTCCTCCCTTCCATCCAGATAACACAAGCCTCTCTCTCTTTCTCTCTCTCTCTCACACACACACACACAAAAAAAAAAAAAAAAGGCACAAAATAAGCACACGGCGGAGAGGTACAAAGGGTCTTTGTTCTGAATCACACTGCAATGTTTTCCTTTTATTCCCTTCTGGAATAGAGAAAGATGAAACCTTTGCTGGAGATGCAGGGTGCAATTTCATTGCATCCCTAAATTTTTATGGAGAGCACTTCTGTCTTTTATGTTTTATCACTACAGGCGAAGCTGCCCTATTTCAGTTCTGACTTCCAGAAAGAAAAGGACTGTGCCCTGCAGCAAACTATTACATGGGAAGATCCTGTTTTGAATGCAGACTTCCTCTATTATGACAGATGATTCCTGTCTGCCCTACCAAAGACACAGAACACACTGGAGAGACACTTGATAGCATTCATCTCACCTAACCTGAGGCACCTGCCAGGTAGATGTCTCCACCTGAGCAGGACTAGAGTTCCCTTCCTAGACTAATGGATAGAAATGTGCATTTCTAGTTCATGATTCATCTGATCTGGTTGGGGTGATTACCTTAGGACAAGATGAATCACAAGTGAGCAGGGTTCATTTCTCTCTGCTGATAAGAAGAGAGTGGGTAGGAGAAGAGCTCTAATGGAGACATCTCCTTTGTAGGTGCCTACATTTATTTGAGTGAATTGCACCTTCTGATTCAGAAAGATCAGAAACTAGTGTCTGGCACAAATTCCATAAAACATGGGCAAACAACTTTGCTGAGCCCATTTAGATATTTTGTCCATGGTTGCTGGGGTTTTGTCAAAACATTTCTGCCACAGGTAGGGCTGTGCTTTCTCTGGGTGTATCACTCTCAGCAGGAGAGTTAGCCTGCTAAACAAACTTGCAGGAAATAAAATGGTTATTTGCTTAGTGTTGGAGTTAATCTATTGTCTTGTGATTTTAAGGAAATCGTGAAGCTTAAATGCTGTAATGAAAACCCACGAGAAAATCACGCAAATAAAAACCACACAATTAATTTATGTAACGTTATTCCTGAATGTCTAGCTATACTTCTCGAATCATTAGTGCAGAACAAAGCATTACAATTTTTCCTTGTTCTGCCTAAAAGACTGTCATTTCGATACAATTTTATCAGCGAGTTCTACAAATTACTGCTACTTATTTTAAATATCAAGTTAACTAGAAGGCCTGGTAGTTTTTGTGAAAAATGCAGGATTAAAATATCACTGGAGGCCTTCTCTCAGCTGCAAGGAGCCTGGGGTTTCTGAATGAGACACGGTAATTCCTCCCACTTCACATTTCATATGAGTGGAGCCCCTGGGAAATAGAAATGGTACCAAGGGCAGGTACCAGAAGTGTTACTCAAGTATTAGCTGCATTTTAACCATCTGTCAACAAAAAGGATAAACCAGAACTGCATGACCAGCCAGCACTCAGAGAGATCAAGAGGGTCTAATCCAAGCAGTACAATGTGAAAATCTCTTTTCCACTCTTCAGACAAATATCATCACTCCTCAGCTCCTGCCTATCTTTGGGAAAGGACCACGAGAGCCCGCACAAAGCTGGTGGCCCATAGACCAGAAGGAAGATGTACGCTCCAAGGAAAGAGTCAAAGTTTAGCTCATTATAGTGTAACATAATTTACTGAGTAACTCATCATTCAGATCACATTGTTTAGACTTGGGGATCTCAGTCAATTCTGCAGTAGGTGCAAGAGAGTGGGGAATACAGGGATTTGTGAGAGGATATTAATGCAGGAGAAAAATCAATATTAGGGAAAACCTGATTTTTCTAACTGTTATGGCTTTCATGTACAGTCAAGGACATCAAACACTTATTTCTGATTCTGAAAACATATTGGGATTAAAAAAATAGGCTAAATTAATACTATTGCTATTAATAACCATAATAACACAAAAAGGAAACAAATCCCTCTGTTCTAAATTTATTCAACTGTCTTTGAAAAGACGCATGTGTCCTTATTAAATCAGATGTATTCCATTTTCTCATCAATTTTTGTTCTGTTTTTTTTCCCACTTGTTTTCTTTAAGAGAAATTCTGGCATTCTTACTTGAAATCATGTAGCTAACTGCATCATGTATCCATCTGATACAAATGGTTATGTATTGCCTGTGATAAATTAACTGGTGATGTTATACACCCAGATATTGTTTGACAAAACTGTCTTCATTCTTTGCATAATGAAATCACTACATCAAGTATTTTTATTGAGGCATTGTCCAGATATAAACAGTATAAACACTTAGGTGAAACTTTATTAAAAGCTTCTGCAACAATTAAAGACCCTAGTACATTAAAAAGAGCTTTATAGAACTGCAGCTAATATTAGAAATACAACGAAACTGAAGTTTCAATCCTATACATAACCCTAACTTTCATTCGTAACACCTGTCCCTCCAAAACCCCTTCAAATGGACCCTCCTTGGCCAACCAAACGCAACACTTCTTCCAAGTTACCAGTGCCTAATGCAGAACACCATCTATCGCAATTTAAATGAAGAGTCACAACCTGCTTTGCATCGCAGAGATATGGGTTGCCAGCTCAACACATGGTTATCTCCATTTCTACGTAATGCCTGTTGACAGCACAGCACTTCCCCTGTCTCAGCTGTCACGTACTTTCCATCTACATCTGGAGTCCCCCTTCTGATATATGTGCATTCAACTCATCTGTGTTTAATCCTTCTAAGTATCCCCTTCCCCTCCCTTATCCAGTTCCTGAAATATCTTAAATATATACTGTGAGCCTCTGAACTCTGATGTTATGCCTCAGTTACTCATTCATACAAGTTAAATGAAGTATAAATAGAAGGTAAGTGGGAGGTAATAGGATGGAATTAACGTCATTTTGGTGGATCTTGATTTGCAGGCATCAAACCTGTGTTTCAGGCTTTAACGCCCTGAAAATAAAAGGTCCTGTGTGGACACAAACATTATGTTATGGCTTAAGACAAATACATCAGAAAGACATATTAATATTAAACCTTCTATTGATTCATTTAATAGGTAACACTATTCAACTGTTTCTCAGCCCTGAAAGAGCCGTAAAATGAATCCCATCTGATCCTGATTTATTGGTATTCATCCCTCCCAATATGTGTGGAGTCCTTTTGGCAGAGGCTTAAGTTCTCTCATCTGCTGTATCCTGGTACACATCTGCTCATAAGTGTCACATGTAGGTCAGGCACAGTCAGAGCCACAGACAAATAGTACAAAGGCAGATGGTTACCAACTGCATTCTGGGCAAGATTTTGGCTGAACAAGGTAATCACTTGCTCTGCTCTCAAACGTAGTCCCTATTTCTCTAAAGTTTTTTTTCCACCTTTTTTTTTTTTTTTTAATGATAAATTTTGGACAAGGAAGATTTCTCTACTGAGTGATGCAACTTATCATTGCCAGCAACCTTTGTTATTTGCCAGTAGCTTTAGCAGAATCATATAATTTAGCCATAAATTGTTCACATATCGCTCTTTAGAGAGGTCATAAAGGGGGGCAGTTTTTGATTGAGAAGGATTGCATGGAACCCTTCCACCCTGATCTCTAGTGTAAATGTTAAACCCATCACTCACACCTAATCCAAAATTAATAACATAGTCTAGCAATACCTCTGCTGGAGTTTGCATCTCTGTTGCTTCCCATGTTTTATTATCTTGACAGCTTTTCTTCACAGCAACATAATAGTTTACCCCAAAACATCAGATCAAGCTTCTATTTTTAAATGCAGAACAACAACTGTAGCTAAATATAAAAACTGTAACTTACTCAATAATCTGTGTAGGAAGGTTGTTTTATTTCCATTAGGAAGCTGTTTGAGGTTTGGTATTTTGGGATTTATTTTCAGTGTCTACGTGATGTGTTTGACAATACTAATGATGAACTGATAATTATATCTTGGGCTATTGTGTGATGTCTAAAATGTGATGGGTGTTTACCCTGTAAATTTTGAGTACAATTCTGTATCAACCAGTGATTATTTAGCTACATGAAAGGCTACTGCAATTAAATGATCAATCTTACGTGAAGATTAATGCTGTTTTCAAGGCCATTGTCCTTTTCACCAGTCATCTATACTGAGTGAATAAACTGGTAGAATATAATTTCCCCTCACCCCTTATAAAAATCACTTCAATTCTGTTGATACGTGATGTACTATTGAAGTAATATCTCAGATGAATATTTATAGGCATTTCTGCTCTGTACACATACATTGATTGGGTTCATCTGCACTGTGCAGACACACGTTTCTTGTTGGCTAATGATAATAGTAATTATAATAGCAATACTAATACTGCTTTTCTTTGTAAGGCATGTTGATATCTCTGATTCAAAAGAACTAGAGAAGAACTAGGTATGATTGGTATAGGTTGTTATTGCAATAGCAATATCTTATTTCAATATTTTTTCAAAATCTGGGCTTCTTAGGTATAGTAATACTCTGAATATTTTTTGCACACCCTTCTGTTTAAATGCACAGAACCCAAAGTGTACAGAGAAGTCAGGTTTATATATGTTGTTATTTAGGTGTTTGTTTATTTTCCCATTCAGAGCTTGAGTGAGAATGATAGCTCTCAAGCCTTAGATTTTCATATTTCAAAGCAATGAGATAACAAGGGGCACAGTTCAGCTGAAATTCCTGTTTACTTTCTTGACTCTTTGCCTATGTAACAAGTACGGGATCTGTGCCCCACACTAGCTCCAGTTACTTTGATGTGATGAATATTATCTGTGACTTTTGAACCATCACTGGATGCTGAGAGATGTGCTATTTAGTTGTCATGGTTAGGACTACATCTGACTGTGTTACTCAAGAAAAGTCATCATCCTACTTAACATCAGCACACAGCTACCCACCCCTCTCCAAAAATCTCTTCTCCAGTGAAGTACCCTAAATTGGTACACACAGGCTGAAAAGAAGCCCATCTGCTCCATGAATGCCCCTGTTAATAGTCAGTATTTGTAAATACTGCAAATGGTATTTTTAATATGTTGCAATCACATTGTGAAATCGCTTATTTTGTGAAATGACTGTTTTATAATGTCACTGTAGCACACACATAATTGGACTCTCTCAGAGGAGACAAACTGACAGAACACATACTGAGAAAACTGAAAGGTCTGTGTACAGCTCCAGATTTCCTAACGAATGAAAATGATTGAAAAAGTGTTCTTTTTTTTTCTTTCTTTCTTTCTTTTGGCAGCCTAGTCAGAATGATGAGACACTCAGTATCTAAAGCCAAATGGCTTCTGCTTAATGACAGCAAAGACACAGGAAGACAGCACTGACCTCATTGAAATCTACAGGACTTTTACCTTTGATTTCAAAGGGTGAGAAATTAACCATTTATTTCTAATGGACACAGAGGATTATGAGCTACAGAAAAGTGGAAAGTAGGCTCAAGATGACCAGATGTTTCTTGTGCACTTATGGAACAGAGCATGAAAAACTTCAGTGAAGCACCTTTGCAATGCTTAAGAGCAAGAAGAAAGCAATACATTACCGAGCCAAAAAGCAGAAAAATTATACAATTTTCACATATCTGATAGCAATTTTTTTTCCCTGCTATGTTGTGCACATGCCTGTGTGTTCTGCACACAGCAGATGCACAAAGGCAATTGCACAGCAGATGTTAGTGCAAGCTCCAAGGTCCTGACTCACCAGACTGGGGACCTGGCTGGAAGGTGCCATCAGGCCTGGCCACCCAGGCTTCCTTACCATGAAAACCATAAAAAACAAAGAGAGAAAGATTACATACTGGGGCTCATCCTGACACAGCAACAATAAGTGGTCAAAGACACTGATGTCCCTCCATTTGGATGTAGACAGACTTAATTCTCTAATATTTGATCAGCTTGCAGGGAGGCTGCATGTTCAGAGACCTACTATCTAAGCAAGTTGCCAATTAACTAATGATCCTCCAAGACAGGCTGTAATACTGCCCAGTCCCTTGGGAAGCAAAATGACTACACAGCAAGAACAGATCCCATTTGCACTTTTTCTCCAACAATATTAAGAGGGGAGGGGGCTTTCTTTGTCTGAGCTCTGAAGATGTGCTGACTGGGGACAGCAGTACTCTTGCATTGGACCTGCCGTGGACTTTTGGGAAAAGTAGGGGCAAAATAACTGTTCACTAAATTGTCCTCTTCCAAAGCCTAGCAAGAAGATTAAAAACAATGTTTGTGAAATGTTTTGAAAGCTATGGATTAAATTTATGTGCCTGAAGTCACGTGGAGTGCTAAATACTATTATTGTCTTCTGAAATTAGAAACACCTTCCAAACACTTTCAAACTCTTCTCCCACACAGTCAAATAAAGGAAATTAATCTTGGCCACAATTAACTTTCTATCCTCATTTCTCAAGCTGTTCTGTCTGCTACTTCATCTGACCTGTTCCTGCACTTCACTGATCAAATGCAGTTGTGAGCTTATCCATCATCTTTTAACATAATGAAGTGTAAATATTTTCTGCATCAATCTATCATGTGAGCCATAATTTGAAGCTCAAAAGATTGTGTCCAAGACCATTTTGAGCTTTAATCACAACCAAGCTGAATGATGGGCTACTTGCTTTTATGCCCTTTACTGCTGGACACTCTCAATGAATCCAGAAATTTTATAATTTTAATAAACATTTGGAGTTAATGAGAATTTTCAAAACAAAAACAAACAAAAAAACTAATTTCATTTTTCCAACATGACCTTGTTTAATAGCTATCTTTAATCACTAGATTGATATTTGAGGTGAGTACTGAGGAAAACATGATAACAAAATTATCTCAATGACCTGAAAGCAGATGCTGGAAGCAAGGATGCAAGACTAAGGATGATTATACCAGGGGTATTGCCTGTATCTTTCAATTTTGCCTCATAAAGTCCATTGCTACATAAAGGCCATTTCAAAAAATTCTGCAGAAAAAGTATCCACGCACCATTTCAAATACATTTTGCATATATTGCTGAGGTAATCAAGCAGCAATATAACACTGGTACACCAACGACAAAAAAATGCCATCACTGGTTTTCATACTGTTGTCAGAAAATATTGATAGCAACTGACTCCAGCATCTGGTTCTCAGTAAGGAAGAACAATCTTTCTCCACTAGTCATCACATCCATAATATATAATACTGAGTTGAGAACAAACAAGTTTTAAAGTGTGTTTCAAACAGCAAGGAGCAGGGAGGACATCAAGGAATACAGGAGAACAGGAGGAAGACAAAGGAAAGCACAGGTCCAACAGCTCACAAGGGAGAAGAGCAACAATGGACAAAGTATTCAGCAGCTTCAGTCATCACAAAAAGAGGTTAACTAGACCTAGATTCTTACCACAATTAATTTCAATAATGGGGAAAAAATCAGGATGAACTTGCAAAAGTAGAGATTAAACAGCATTTAGGTAAATAAAGGTATTCATATTGGTAACACCCAGTGAAAGATGCTGGAAAACTTGTAGGGCTAGCTGAAGAAATTTTCGAGTCTCTAACAATTATTTTCAAGACCTTATGGGACAGCTGAGAGAACTGTAGAATGGCAAATGTGGTGCATGTTTTTAACAGGTTTGGAAGAGTCCTAAAAATTAGAGCTCAGGGAATATAACAGTGATGCTTAGAGCTTGTTAAGTGAACACCACAGAAGCACCTAATGGATAATATGGTGATCGAAAACCAGAGATTGTGGAGTTATCAAAAGGAATCATGTGAAACCAATCTAATTCCAGTCTTTGAGAAAATAATTGGCCTAAGTGATAAGAAACTTGATTTGCTTTGATTTTCATACAGCTTTTCAGACTGCTCTGTATGGCATTCCCCTAAGCAAAAATGAAGATAGGTAGGACAAGATGCAGCTTCAGATTTGTGGTTCATGCAGAGAGATTTCTCTTTTTACTACGGAGGTGTCCACACATAAGCTAATTTTCTGTTTCCTTTGCAGTGAGATCTAGGCCTCACTGCATTTGCCCACATAAAAGTGTCTTGTGCCAGCTGCATGCCTCCTGGCTGACCTTCAGCTACCACTTCAAAGCCAGATGGACCTCCCATACATCCTGTGTCGGACCTGCCAGCCTCATAAGGCTGCTCTGAGGGCATCATGGTATGAGTACTTCTGGGCAACCGATCAGAGCAATTAGCCAATGCAACCAAGGGAGCCTGGAGATGAATTCACCTGACCATGCCGTGTTTACTCAAGGATGAGAAAAATAGGTCTCCAGCCTCCACTGCCTGTGACAGATGTTTAGACACCTAGCTCATAGGTGGACACATACACTGAGGTTTTATTTTTGTCAAATTGGGATGCATTTCAAATGATATTCAGTGGAGATTTACCTTAGATTTGGTCTTGTTAGGAAACCTGCAAAATGGAACAGAAAATATTTTTCTGTCATTTATAGGTGACAGAAAGCTGGAAAAGAATGCAAATACTTCAGAGGACAGGGATAACATTTAAAATGATCTTGACAGGCTGGAGAAGTGACTCAAGGCTTGTAGGGTCTCAGTAAAAAGAAATGCAAAATACTTCCTTTAGCCATTAGATTCAAATACAGAAATACACAATGGAGAGCTAACAGTAAGTCAGCAGTGCAGTGGAAGAATTTGGCAGTTGCTGTGATTCACAAACTAAAAATGTGTGTGTGATGTTGCTGCAGAAAAGGCAACTCCCATTCTTGGATCTTCTGGCAGGAATGTCATGTGCAAGGCATCAGAACTATTTAACATGCTCTGATTCATAATGATAAGGCCTCGGCTAGGGTGTTCCTCTGGCCAGGGCTGAGGACACTTTAAAGACAGATAATGACAAGCTGCAGAGAGACCTAAAGAGAAAATGAAATATGATAGGGGAGTTATAACATATTACTTGTGCATAAATTCAGGGATTTTGCTGTGCTTATTCTGGAGAAGATTGGAGGATAGGGGTGAGGGAGGGCAGGAACCAGTCACCCAGCTCATCAAAGGTTATAATAAAAACGAGGGAGATCAAACTTCCTCTGTCTGCTAAGAAAAGAATGCAAGATAATTGGCCTGATTTGCATCAGCAAAGGTGTAGTTAAATCCTAGAACCTGCAGAAGTTGCTGAGCCTCTTTTATGTTAGATTTTTAGGAACAGGTTCAACAAAAGGGGAAGGTTGAAGCTGTCAGGTGTTGTGATGGGACTCAGTAGGTCAGGCAGATGGTTGGACTTGATGATCTTGAAGGTCATCAGAAAGAAAGAAAAATAAAGAAAATAAAAACAGCTGCTTTAGGGCAGCAGAAGATGGACTTGTGCTTTTCTGCACACCATCAGCCCCCTAGAAGGAGGTAGGATGAAATGTTAGTCAATGGGAGTGCTTGAGAAGGCCTTGAAGGAGGTGGCTGAGTGCTACAGGAATCAAACCTAGTGCGTGTAACAAGTGCTCCTTGGCACCAGCCCACCAAGGTCAGATAAAATGCATAGCTAACTCCAGCACCTGGTCCTCAGTGAGGCAAGTAAGGAGGAGCCCTGGTGGGGTGGCCTTTCTCTGCAGAAGGCATTCATTTCCTGGGCCCCATCGCAACCCCACTGCAGCACGAAGCTGAGTCTTGGGGGCCTGTGTCTCTGTGATTGTTGATCGAAGGCAATATGTAAACAATCTGCTCATTTTATCTTTTCTTTTGCTGTGAAGATGGAGTGATGCGAGTTTTATTACAGCACAACAGTTCCTTAGTAAGGTGGTTAATGAGCTGTCAGGATTTCTGTAATAAACTTCTCTTTCAGAGGGGTAAGTAATAACTCACTGCAAGATGAAGCACACTTTTAGTCATTGCTCAGAAATGTGTTTTACCAATTCTGAAAAATAAACCTCATTTTATTCAAGAACCTTATGTCTCAGTAAAAACAGGCTACGGAGCTTTCTCAGAGCAACTTGTTTTTCAAAATATGAATATAATTACTCCTTTATGCTTATATTGAAAGTACGTGTGTTGTAGAGCTGTAGAACCGTAGAGGGAATCGGGACATTCTGGCTCATTAGTGTCATTCTTTCTATGTCTAATGCTATTTCCCTCTCCTCTAATGCTATTTCCATCTCCTCATGTGTATCCCTCGCAGGAGATGACTAATCCTGGCCACCAGTAAGTGACAGTGCGCAGAGCTCCAGCCAGGACATGGTGCTGCTTTACAGCAGAACCAGGTACTTTCTCTGCCGCACAGCTGCTTGGCTTGACACTTCCTGAATTTAAAAAATAAAAATAAAAAATTATCATTTTGTTTTAGCAACCTTGACCCTTTCTTTTCCAACATACATTGCCTGCAACAGTGGTCAAAGGGGCAAGAAGAGGAGATGGTGTTATGTCATGAGTAATTTGTCTGATAAGGCACATTGCCTTTTGCAAACAATCTGCACGCAGTTTGCAGTTCTTGACTTTAATAACTGTTTAAAGGTTTATGGTGTGGATACCTGAGCCGATTTTCACCCTGGGCTTTCTGCAGCCTTCCCAATTTTCCCGTCTTACAGCTGATCAGTGAGATCATGTGGTCTTGTTTCTTGTCCGTGAGCTGATCCAGGCTTTATGGCTGGGAAAATCCCCCCTCTTCATTGCTCAGATGCTTTTTTAGTATTCCAGAAATGTGCTTGCAAATAGTAAAAGCACAATTTCAGGCAAGTGCCTTTTCTGAATATGCACGCAGGTTTTGATGGGGCTTTTAGGTTCTGCACACATTCTTGAAAAACACAGGAAGTTTCCTGCATTAGCTTTCATGAATAAGCAAACACAAAAGGACAACAAACGTCAACAAATCCGTGTTATATTCAGCAAAGGGTGCAGAGCACATCTCCCTGCCCGTCTCCCAGCTCCCCCGCTTGCAGGCTGAGGGTCGCATCGCAAAACTTGCCTCCTTCCCTCTGAATTGCTCGGGATCCTTTATAATACGGTCTTCATTTTCCTCATTGTGAATGAAGCAGTATTTTTGCTGATTTTCCGCTTCACCCTCTCCGGGACACCGATTGAGGAAATCAGGGCTCAGTGGCGGGGCTGCGATGTTTTGCTTCTGACCTCTGGTGGTTAGAGGGGGCTCTGCAAGCCCATTACTTTGAGAAATAAGGGGCATGGAAAAAGCAGGCAGCCTCGGTGGTTTCCTGCTAAGAATCAGATTTGATGTGGATGGATTGTTACCCAGCACTGAATTTACCTTAAGTACATCCTTACGTGATGTTCAGTTGATTGAATGAACACAGTCGTGCAAACAACGTGATGGGCAGAGGCACACTCAGGGGCACGAGTATCTGCGCTCACCCTCTTCTGGAGTGCTCACCCTCCAGTGAGTGTCCTTATTCTGCATTTTACATGGTGTTTTATTTTACCAATCCTCCTTCTCTAAAGAAAAGTACTCAAAATAATATATATATATATTAGCATTGAAGACCTTGTTTATAAAATTCAATTAAATCCTCATTTCCTGAGTACTTTGCACCAGGTAAGCTGTGATCCTTTTTCAGCCATATAAATCTGTAGGCAAGGGAGAATCTGGCCATAGCTTGGTTAACTAATCTGCAGATCCACAGTGAAGTGTATACACATAAACTGTGCATTCATTAAGTATTTATAAATATTAACTGCGCATTAGCGAGGAGGAAGTTGTGGCGAATGGAAATCGGGTAACACGCACACATCTGCATAACAAAGCCAGGGCTGGGTATAGGACAGGAATTCCTGCAGTCTAGTCCTGTTTTCAGCCAGCTGCCAGGCAAAAGCAAGAACCAAAGAGCTTTACTTCCTTGCACCAGCTGTGGCTGCTGCCCTGCTCCTGCCCAGGCTCTGGAGGTGAGCAGCCGTGTGTCTGTTGTGTGGTGGATTTTAAGTCTCAAGCTTTATCTCTGCCATGCCACTCTGAGGACAAAAAAAGCTAGGATTTCACCCCTGCTTGAGCTGCCTCTCCCTGTGGGGCAGTTATCCTACACCCCGCAGGGGTAAGATCGTTCTCTGATGGAGAACAGGAGAAGGCAAGTCTCCGTCTCCATCACAGTCCTCAAACTGTGTGGAAAATCACACAGCAGGGATTTTTGCTTGAATCGACAACCTCCTCTTGAACTGCACTGCAAAATGAGGTTTGGCTTCCTAGACCCTCAGCAGTACTTCAAAATCCTTTCCCTATGAAGTCCGATGTGGGAGAGCTAGGATTAATGAAATGGAAGGGAGGGGATGAGCTGCAGGAGAGCATGTTTCCCCTGCAGAGTCCTGCAAAGAAATCGGGTCACGTCAATGGGTCTGACAGCAGGACTTCATCCTGACAAAGCATGTCAGCCTACTTTTAGCCTCGTGTACAGATCCCACCAGCCTGTCCTTAATTTTAAGCCCACTGACTTCACTGGGATCTTTCCTTTGCTTAAATCTCAGGGCTTTTTTTTTGAGACGGGTCAGCAAAATTGGCCTTTTCGAGCTCACTGGGTTTGAATTAATGAGGCTGGGGTGTTTTTGAAGTAGTCTTTTCAAAAGTTGATTTAGAAATCTTTATCCTTTATTATCCGTGCCCTAAGAAGGTAAACAGCTCCTTTAGTGTGATGTGGTATCAGAAAGGCACGTCCGCGCAGCTGCAGCTGCAGATACATTTTCTTCCCCGAGAACTCAGAGAATGTGCAATTTATTCCAAGGCCAAGCAATTTAATTGTGGTTGAGAAGAGTTTCATTACGGGTAGCAGACAAAGTCCTCTCAACAGATGGATGTAAAATCTACACCGCATTTCACACATTTGCTTGAAGGCAGTCCAAATCTGAAGTCACTCTGTCTAATGTACATGTATTTTTATTTTTATTTTTTGGCTTGTTGTACCATACATGCCCCAGCTTCTACACCTTTACACCAGCTGCCATGGACTTGGAGAAGGGGCACAGCAGCTCAGACTCGTGCCCAGACCAGTACATCCCACCCCATATCTATCTATCCCCTGGTAGGCTTATCTCCAGGCCTCCTAGGGATCACAAATGGAGACAATGACTGGGATGAGCCATTTATCAGCCATTCGATTCCCATGTGTGAAGGTAGTCCATGAATCTGGATTGAAAGATTTACAGTAGTTACACAGGAGAAGTCCTGGAGAGAGAAGAAATCAGCTCTGCTAAGTGTGGGGTGGAGTGCTGGAGGATCTGAGGACTCGTCCAAGTGTGCACAGACGATCTGGGTGAGAGCCAGGGATGAACACACAGCTCCAGTGCCCCTGTCCTAGATGTCCCAGAGAGGTGTGAAATGGGTAGCTGCAGTCTGACAGCTCTTCTCAGGACTGGCGGTAAGCAAGGAGGATGGAAACAAGGATCAGAAGAGTAGAGATGCCCAGCCAAGTGCCTGTCTATCCACTGTCTCACACTTCCAAAGCCAAGATATTCTTGGTAGAGGAAGTTCACTGCATTCATGTCAAACCTTTGAGATCTCTTACTGTACCGAGAGCCTGGAGTAGAGGTAAGAGATGAGAAGCCCTGAGGCTGTTCCTACCTCTCCAAATGATTTTCCAGATGGATGGAATGGACAGAAAAAGAGTTTGCAGTTTATGATGTGAAATGCTTGCTTTGTTCTGAAGCAAAGGTGCTCAGCTTCTGTCTTAAGCTTTAATGTTTTAGAAAAAGGAAGTTTGAAAAACAGGCTGAGGTGGAATCCAAAGTGTGAAAACAAAATGTTTCAGTACGGGGAATTACTTCTAGCTGTGTCTTCTCTCACCCCACCCACGGATGAGCTACACAGTGAAGTGAGAACACAGGAAACGATTTGGTGTTGCCGGGTTCAGATATGGCACCTGAAAAGAGCTTTAAGGGTGAGGAAAGGAGAGGAGGGGAAAAAGGCCCTTTTTTACACCTTTACATGCAATATGGAGGACATACGGAAATGCTAAAATCCAAAGACCACCGGCAGGTGTTAGGTATTCACCAGACAGCAAGAAAGGAGGGGAGCCAATTTCAGCAAGAAGCAGCCAACGTTGCTGTGCCAGGCTGAAGGCAGTGAGGAGAGGCAGGCAGCAAATGAAACAAAAAAACAGGCAAACCAGCCAAAACCTGCACAAGTCCCGCATCAGCAATACCTCCCCCAAGCCTAGCACCATCTCAGCCTGGGAAGCACGGAGAAGGGCACGAGGGAGAAGTGAGTGAAAAGACAAGGGCAAGCAGGAGAAGGGGGAGAGAAGCGCACACATCCCAGCAGAAACCTGCTTCCCTTTGCTCTGTGTGCTTTTCCTATCTCACCCTACCAAGCTTGCGGCTAGTCGATTAGATCGCTCTCTCCCCCTTGCCATTTGTGTGTCACTTCTCTGCTTATCTTGGATCTTCCCCAGGGTAGGGAGCATATCTACGTGTACACAGTCTAGCTGCACTGCAACACAGAGGTTAAGGAGAATAGGAAAGTGCTCACAGAGAGAAAACAGAGCAAGTAGAGATATATATATATTTATTTTTTTCCTGTGAGCAAAGAAAAAAAAAATAAAAATGTTAGTGTCTGAACTGGTTGCATGTAACTGTATAAACATACTGCAAGTCTGCTGCCCTCTGTGCTGTCATTATTCCCATGTACCTATTTCCCTAACCTCACTTACCCTGTGCAGCTAAGTATGGTGCCCTTTTACTGGAAATCAGCCCTGCCGCTGTCAGCTTTGAGAAAGATCATTGTAATGCTTCCTGTAGGGGAAAGAAAGAGGAAAATCAGTGCCTGATGTGCTAGCAGACAGTAAAACTTGAGGGTCAGAGGAAGCCACAAATCTGCCAGAGATGATTAATTCAGTGGAGAAAGTGGAAGCCTGAAAGTTTTTTCTGTTTCATCTGTACTGTCAAATTTCTTTTCGCTTGATGCAAGGAACAGCACACGATTAGGAGAGAGGGCTGAAATGAGGTGTCCTAAGGCATGGGAGACGTCGGGATACCAGGCTGTTGCAGGGCATCGTGCCACCGATCGGGACCTATCAGAGCATGGGTGACACGTGCCTGCCTGGCATGCCGGCCCCTGTCCCGTCCTGTGAAGTGGCACATTGGAGGATGTCGGATGCTGCCTTTTGGATGATCCCATCTTCGATAGGATCCAAGCTGTGGTGCTACCACCTCATCTCCAGATTTATGGTTTTAGCTCTCCTTGGAGCAGCACCAAGATGAGTTGTGCGAGGCTGAACTGTGCGACAAGGAGAGAGAATTATGGTAAATACAAATGAAGCTGCCAGAAGCACCTCCATAATCCCATAGTCATTGGGAATTCCCAGTAGCATATTTATTAGAAAGGAATGAACACATTTGGAAAAAATAATTTCTTAGTTGCTGACCCCTCTCTGGAAAAGGACCAGCTTCCTTCAGACTGAACACACCGTCTGTCTGCCCCTTTGTGTTCCCACCCTGTGTTCCCTGAACCACACGACTTAAAAATTTCAGACATCTCTATTCCACTATCAAGACCCTATGTAGTCCTGCCTCTGCAAATACCCTTCTGGTCTTCCCTTCCCACCCCTCTATCCCCCATAAAGCCACTAGCATCATTTCATTCTCTGTTTACTTCTCTCATTCTGCTGCCTCCCCTTTTGCAGCTCTGCAATGCATGAAAAAAGTTTTTTGTATTCTTGCCGTCTCCCCTCTGAAGCTCATATCTGTCATGGATCTGACAGGTAGCGCAGTAATATGGTAGCAATAACACATACACTGGATCTTCAAGATGTACGTGGGGGATATATGTACATAAGAGAGCTGTCAGAGGATGTAACCAAAGGGATGCAGGACGTTCTTCTTATCCTCCTCTCCATTCATCCATTTCCTCCTGCTTTCTGCATTGCCTCTTCATTTTGTCAGTGAACTCTGAACCAGGGACTTTGTTTCTGTCACTGGTGAGGAACTAAAATGAAAATAATAACAGACCAAAAAACAAGCAAGGAGTTTTAATATTTGGTCTTCCCTGGCGGTGGTGCAGAAGTTTTTGAGTAACTGGTAAGAAACCAGGGCGCAGAGTGACGGGAAGGCTTCCCTGCAGCTGTGGTGTCTCTGGCAGCCAGGAGGCAGCAGGGAAATACAGCACCTGGATCTTGACACCTTCCCTCACAGCTTTGGGCCCTCCCCAGAAATCACCTTCACTACAACCTTGTCCATTTCTTGTCTTCAACTGTGGGCTGTTGACAAACCCTGCAGGAAACTTACTTTCATTACCAGGTAAATCAAATGCTATATGTACACCTTTCAGACTTGACTTAATTTTAACATCTTCAACACCCAAAGAGCTAGCTAACATTTTGTGCATTTTTCTTATAATTTTCAATGCACTAACACATGCATGGTTGTTCCGGAGCAGCACTGATCTAATAGAAGACAGTTGTCTGCAAACAAGGATCCCAGTTAGTGCAAACCCAGTGATGAACTGGAAGTCATGCAACAAATCTCTCAAAGGACTAAGATTACAAATCTCACAATTTTTAGACCCATAAACTATGTCTACACTTAATGCAAAATGGAAAAGGGACTGATTCCAGCTTGGAAGCAAAGTGGTAGTGTATCCTCATATCCAGCCAGCTAGAAGCCATGACCTCTCCTTCCTCCTTTCAAAAATCCCCAGTGTGGCCATGTCTGGACTCCTGCTGGGACTGTCCCTGCACATCCTAACCTCTGAATTGTTCCCAGCCACTGTGTAGAGGATTGCTGGCTGTCTTGGCCAAAACACTTTAGGGAAAATGCTACTGACAAGCTGCACGGTCACCTAAAGGAATAGTGCTCAGGCTCACATCTTGTTGCTGTTTAATTTACCAATGCAAACACGTCCATGTTGCATCCATTCCCTAGCATTTTTGTTTTCTTGTTCTTATCTTTCCTTGACAACCTCACATGGCATTTATCTGTGTACTGAAATGTGAGAGGCTAATATCCGACTCTGTCCAGAAGAATCTGAAGAAAATGCTATACTGAGAAGCAGATCATGAAATCCTGCAGGTCACTACGTGCATGCCGGACTCTTTGACTAATTTATAAGGCGTTCTTATGCACACGAGGCTGATTTCCCCCAAAGACGCAACAGCAGCATGCTTTGAACACAGACCCTGAAACACACCCGTTGTCAACCCGTGGCTTGTATGTGTACATGAACAGGAACAGAGACATGTTCTCAAAATGTTTTTCGTAAAGAAGCAGCTGAGGAGATGATGACCATTGTTTTAATCAGATGGGAAGTTTTCCCCACACGTTTTCCTAAACTAAAATCTTGGTCTGCCAATCTGCCTTGGCAAAAGAGCTGCCAGATGTAAGGCATACAGACCTGTCATATGCTTTCGGTTTTGAATGAATGTAAACAAAGTAATAAACATACCTTGCAACAGAAAATTAGCTTACAAATAATTTCAGTACTCTGAACTATACCACAGTTAGAACAAGCTTCAGAAACCTAAGCATGCACTGGGATATGAAAATTAACAGCTGGGAAGTGATCTTTGATGAAGTGTATCAAAACCTTGGATCCAAACCTCTCTGAACCTTTGATAATGAACCGTCATGCTTGGACTGGCTGCTGGTGCCTTTTTTCTCCTGACTCTACAAACTAACGAATTCACTGATCTTCGAAGCAGAAGAAACTGCTATGACTGACAAGTGTGATCTTTTCCACTTTGCTGGCCACAGAGTTTCACCAGACAAAACATGCCCAGGAGGGAATTCTGGGCCACTATTGTGTAGGCATCCATGCTGGAAGGATCATTTCTTGCACATAGTATCAGTTGGGATGGGATGAATTTGGCACTTTTTGCTTCTGCAGTTTTGAGGTCAGATACCTTTCCTTGGAACTAACAAAAAGTACACATACATTTTGCTTCAGATTCGCAAAGACTCCATGTAGACTTTTGTCCTGGGAAGGAAAGAGGTACACCTGGGATATTGGGTGCCTGCCATATCTACAGCAGGGATCTGCTGGAGGTCACCACGGTTGTGTAGACACACTTGTCAAGGAACATTGGGTAGTGAGGGTTTGGGTGGTACGAGTTAGGTACCTTAATGAAGCACAGTTTCCCCCAGCTTTTTGGCCTCCAGGAAAGGAAACTCAGCTGTCTGAGCTCAAAGTGCCCCTCAGAGTGGCTGGGGACCAGAAAGCAGGGCCGTGTCATATTCTGCATCTGCTCAGCAGTTTGAGTTTAGCTCTTCCTATAAGTTCCAGTTTGTTCATTTATTACTTGCTGTGATTGATTTCTGTGGGTATTTGTTCAGTCATGCGACAATAACTGAATATAAGCTGGTTATTTGTCTGTTCTATATGCTATTCAATAGGTAAGAAATGTCCTTACCTTTATGAAAGCTCAACAGGCATGAAGCATCATTTATTAAAGCAGGGAGAAAAAAAATACTGGACTGAATGTAGAATGTGCCTGCAATCTGCCTGAGAAAGAAAAGAGATGGAGTTCTCCATTTCTGAAAACCGAAGTCCTAGAATTGATATTATTCATTTTATCTGAATAATTAAGCCCTAATGACCATGGCATAGGCTATTTCAGGCAATTAATGATCAGCTCTAGGGGTTGATGGCCTGTGAGGAAGCTAAGGGACATTAACCTCTGCTGGCTATTAATCATCCAGATATTGCCATGTGCTGACTCTATTGCAAATTCCTCCCATTTTTAAAATATACAAGTTCAAAGTTACACTAAAAGCATCCACGGTGAAATGACTGCAAGGGAGACAGACACCTCTGCAGAAATAGCAAGCAACAGGGGCGGTGCTGTGATGGCCCAAAGACCTCTCGAGGATGTCTTGGCTTCTCTGAGAGTCCTGGGGCTGTGGTGCTGCTGAGGGCTGATGGCAGAAGGGCCAGAAGGCATCTTCTCATGCTTTCGGTTCCCCAGCAGTCAAATGGTCCCCTCTTTGGGGGCCAGTTTATGCATGTTGTCGTATGAGGACAGGCTGAAAGAATTGGGCCTGTTTAACCTGGAAAAGAGAAGACTGAGGGGAGACACCATTAATGTGTATAAATATCTGAGGGGAGGGTGTGGAGAGGATGGAGCCGGTCTCTTTTCAGCGGTGCCCAGCGACAGGACGGCAGGCAACAGGCACAAAATGAAGCACAAGAGGTTCCAGTTCAATATGAGGGGGCACTTCTTTACTGTGAGGGTGACAGAGCACTGGGACAGGTTGCCCAGAGAGGTTGTGGGGTCTCCTTCTCTGGAGATATTCAAAACCCACCTGGATGCCATCCTGTGCAACGTGCTCTAGGTGACCCTGCTCAGCAGAGAGGTTGGACTAGATGACCTCCAGAGGTCCCTTCCAACGTCAGCCATTCTGTGATTCTGTGATTCTGTGATTCTGTGACTCTGTGAATAGTTCTTTTGCATAATAGTTCTTTGTTCTGCTTCTTTTGCATTTTTGTAACTTTCTCTATGGATGTGTAAGTAAACCTGAGATTACATATACATACATACATTTACATATATGAAAAAGCAAAGTATTTGAATATTTTGTGTAAAGACTACTTATAAGGGATATTTATTTAGGCCTTTCTTTTAATGAGAACTGGTTAACAGAGTGTGGTGAGGCCCTGGCACAGGCTGCCCAGAGAAGCTGTAGATGCCCCATCCCTTGAGGGGTTCATGGCCAGGCTTTGGGCAACCTGATCTAGTGGGTGGCATCCCTACCCATGGCAGGGGGTTGGAACTAGATGATCTTTAAGGTCCCTTCCAAACCAAGCTATTCTTTGATTCTATGATTCTATGAAAACATTTGATCTGCCCTTCTCTCAGTCTGCCCTGACATATCCTTTTGTAGCCTGTTAAACTGTCCCTTTGCTGGTCACACAGCACAGAAAGTATGGCCCTAACAAAGATGAAACAGAGCTTCAAGATCACTGACATTTCAAACTGCAGCCTGAAATGTTAGACAGAGACTATGTAGTTTAATAAGAAAAAGAAAAAAAGAAAAAACAAACAAACAAAACAAAAAAACAACACACAGACTCCCAAGTCTGTAATAATCAAATTAACATGATAACAAGTCAGTTGACCATCAACAGAGAAGAAGAAACCAGAACAGTAATTGTTTTCATTTCATTGGCAGAAAATTTACTTTATTCACTTTTTTTATTCATGCGTGTCCTGGAGAAAAGGGGGGAATAAGGAGGGTTTTCATAATGAAATTATACTAGAAACAGTCTAGTGAGTCACATGTATTGTTGGTGTAATTTTGCTGCAGAGGAAAGTAGTCTAGTTCTTGTGAGATCACTATATGGCTTATTTCTCTGGGCCACTTACAACAGACTCTGGAGAAAGAGAAGTGTGAAAACTGTATGAAAAAATACTTAAAGAGCATTTATCACTTCTATGGATGATAGAATTCTTATCTGTTGCAGAGTTTATTCATTTTGTTGCATATTACTATATCCTCAGGCCCAAGCTGTAATTGTTTTTTCATTGCAAAGAAGAGAAAAAGTGATGCCATCAGACCAAGGGTATTACTGGATGAGAAGAGACAAATTGTAAATAAACTTTTTGCTGTGGCCTATGTTTAAAAACTGCATCCAGATTTCACACCAAATTGCCCTATTAAGCTGTAAATTCATGGTATACTAAAAGCTTCTTCTACAGTGCTGCCTGGTCTTTTTCCTTTTTTCTTTTTTCTTTTTCCTCTTTTTCTTTTATTTTCTTTTTTTCCTTTTTTTTCTTTTTTCTTGTTTTTCTTTTCTCCTTTCTCTTTTCTTTTTTCTATTTTTTTTTCTTTTTTTCTTTCTCTTTTCTCTTTTCTTTTTCCCTTTTTCTCTTTATTCTTTTTTCTTTTTTTCTTTTATCTTCTTCTTTTTTCCTCTTTTTCTTTTTTTCTTTTTTTTCTCTTTTTCTTTTTTTTCTATTTCCTTTTTTTTTTTTTTCCCCAAGAGTCTAATCTTTTGATATTGCTGTCCAGATAAGCTTTCAAGGGTTAGTATTTTTTTAGAAGTGCTTAATACATGGGATTTGGGAAGGTGAAGGTCTAAGAGAACTGATGGCCTTGAAGTTTCTGAAGAAAACAGCTGTAGGGAGGAGGACAGAGAAACTCAGCTTGACCTTACCAACCCAATGAAGTCAGCTGCCCTGTGTCCCTTTCTGGTTTAATTAAGACTGGCAAAATATGCTTGCCTCAGCCCAAATCTCATCTCAAAGCCTTTACTGCTGTGATGACTGAAATGAAAATGCTCAAGCTATTTTGTTCACCTATTAAAAAAAAAAAAAAGCAGCTTACTTTAAATGGGTAATAATTTGCAGCTGGTTGAGTTTCCCTGGTAATTAGATTTATCTCTCTCAGAGTTTTTGTACTACTCATATTTTCACAGTTTCAAGTCTGATAGCCTAAGTATTTAGAGTAGCTTCTCATGTCCAAACTACACACATTAGTCTATTTATAAACCTTTAGGTTTACAAACTAATTCATAGATATAAATCACCTTTAAAGTGTGAATGTCAGCCTTCATCCTTTCTTTTCTCATTTTTTCACTTCATGGTAAGGTTAAAATGCTCAAAACATTCCCATAGTTTCCTCACGTATTTTCACAAGGAGTAAATTAATTTCAGATTCAAGAAAAAAAGGTGCAGTAGGTGCCTTTTACACAAGAGGGCAGATCTGCTTCTCCTTTCATACTCTGTAGTCCCCTATTCCACCTCGTTCACCAATAACTTGTGCATTCAGCCAGGTATCTGGGTCTAGATGTCACAGAGAAAGCATGGTGTTAAAGAAGGGTTTTGGTCTGAACAGACACTACCATCTAGGGATGGTCTAAAGGCTTTTTATACTGCTAAAGAAATGCCCATAAGAGTATAAGCACACACTTATAAATGCTCTGTTATATAATTATCACTGTGGTTACAGAAGCTAACCTTTGGGTTTGCAAGCCCTGAAAGAAAAAGAAAAGAAAAAAAAAAGACTTGCAAGCCTACAAAGAGGCAGGTTCACATTTGGGTTTTTCATCCTGTCCCTCACCTCCCTTCCTCCCCTTTCCCCAGCACAATTTTGAAGTCTCAGACCGCAGGTACCAGTTTCCAGCCCTCTCTGCTGGCTGAGGATGAAGATTTCATTTTGGAGCCTTTTGACAGGGAAGAAATGACCCCAGCCTGGAGCCAGGCTGGGGGCTCTGCAGCTCACTTCAGTGTCTAGGGAGTCAAGCCAATGTCTGTGACACACTCCTCAGGCTGTCAGCAACCCAACACAAGTGAAAGTCCGCTCCTTCTCCTATAAAGGATTGATTTAACTTAAAAAAAAATCCAGGTCCTGTATGATGATACTGTTGTACAGCTGCATTTTGTACATCATGTACACCAAAAAAAAAAAATAAAAAAAAATGTTGCAAGTTTTGAAGAGCACCGAAGGGTTATTTTTTAAGAGAGAAAAGGCATTCTATATCAAACCCTTGTCTTGCAGCTCCTGGAATTTTTAGAAAAAAATATGCACAGTGTTTGCCTTCTGAATACCCTTAGGCAAAGGCTGGAGTCAGAGAATGGGAAAAATAGGACTTTTTACGAGAAGAGAAGAGATCAGATAAGCTCATCAGAAAAAAAAAAAAAAAACACAGAAAAAGAAAACTGACCACAGCTTATCTGTATATCTTTCCCTTGTACTTTATGGTGTCCTTTGACTCTGTCATACCCCATATATTTCATGTACAGGAGCAGATTATTGCTGTCACTACTGTCACTTGGTAACTGTACAGCTAAAGCCACCTGTTGGAGACCGTGTCAACACAAGAGCCAAATGTCACCAGCTTTAAAAGAAAAAAAAAAAAAAGGAAAAAAAAAAAAGGAATAGCAGTAAAGCCACTTATGTCAGACACAGTTAGAGATTTACTGGGACGTTGCTGGAAGAGACTCTGGAACTTTCCAAAATGCTGGGCTGGTGACTGTCAAATGTGTTTGCTTTTCCATTTTAACAATCAATGGAAGCTGCGTATGTGGAAAGACTGATGAACTATTTCTCACGTCAATCATAATTAGAGAAGCGCTAATCATGTTAAGGAGTTGTTATCATACATTAAATTAAATGAATGACACATGCTCTTGTACATTGCACTCACCAAATGACAAACCCTTCTAAGGTACTCTCTCTTGCTCTCTACATCATGCACGTTTGGCCTACGAATATATAGTAAATGATGCTTTTAATTAGATTATCGCAGTGTATAAAGTAAACAGTATTCCTGTTATCTGTTAGTCATCTTTTTCCTTTTGCAGAGACTTCTATATAGTCAAGACATTAATGGATCTACCTTCTAAATGTATTCCACAACGCTGTTGAAAAATTGCTCTAAGGACTTGAACAATATCACACAATCACAGAATCATTAAGGTTGGAAAAGCCCTCCAAGATCACCTGGTCCAACCACCCCCCTACCACCAATGTCACCGACTAAACCATGTCCCTAAGCACCAGGCCCAACCTCTCCTTGAACACCCCCAGGGACGGTGACCCCACCACCTCCCTGGGCAACCTGTCCCAATGCCTGACTGCTCTTTCTGAGAAGAAATGTCTCCTCATTTCCAATCTGAACCTCCCCTGGTGCAACTTGAGGCCATTCCCTCTTGTCCTGTCACTAGTTACCTGTGAGAAGAAGCCAACACCCAGCTCCCCACACCTTCCTTTCAGGGAGCTGGAGAAAGCAATGAGGTCTCCCCTGAGCCTCCTCTTCTGGAGACCAAACAACCCCAGTTCCCTCAGCTGCTCCTCACAGGACTTATGGTCCAGGCCCTTCACCAGCTTCGTAGCCCTTCTCTGGACACGCTCCAGGGCCTCGGTGTCTTTCTTGTAGTGAGGGGCCCAAAGCTGAGCACAGCACTCGAGGTGCGGCCTCACCAGAGCAGAGTACAGGGGGTTGATCACCTCCCTGGTCCTGCTGGCTGCACTATTCCTGATACAAGCCAGGATGCTGTTGGCCTTCTTGGCCACCTGGGCACACTGCTGGCTCACGTTCAGGCAAGCATCAACCAATAGTGAATCAACAGGGAGGAAAACAGGAGATTGTTTGATTGTGCTCCCTGAGCAAGCTAGCAATGGAAGACATTTAATCAGCTGTGTTACAGTGGGATTTGGATTCCCTTAGCTAGGTCAGTACAGGGAAGAAACATCAAGAGGTACTGAAGTGGCATATCCAAAATTTTCTTAGCCATGGCTAAAAAGTAACTCTTCTGCAAGTAAGAGAGATTTGGCTAAACTATGTGCTTCTTAATAGTGAAAGGGGGAGCTCGTGAGAGTGTATACATCTATGTATACATACATAAAAGTGAATGTAGGGAATGTAAAGACAAGTAATACAAATTAGAAAATATGCTGTGTAGCAAAACAGGAGAAAATACAAGTATACTGGCCAGATGCCAGCAGAGCACGTGGAGCTATTCACCTGACCTTATCAGCTTTCCTCAGCAATTGCTTTTGGGCACTGCTGGTGGCAGGGTGCTGTGCTGGCTGGCTCTGTGCTCAGAAGCAGTACAGCCTGTCTCCCATCAGGCTTACAGACTGCTGGAGGAATTGTAGTTCTACCAGGAGCAAAATACTTATCGTGATACCAGCCAACTGCTAGAGGGAGATGACAAAGATGGTAATTTAGTGAGAGTTTGTGTTGGTGTTAGTGAAAAAGCAGAATGCCCTTTTTCTGATAATAATTGTGTAGAGATCTTGGAGCACCATGCATATCCCAGAACTGTGGGAACATGCTGATTCTGTGTCAGCAGCGGACTAACTTCGGCTGTTGAGCCTGACATCAGACATTAGCAAACGGAAAATAACAAAAGACCTGGAAAACGAAAGAAGGAGCAAAGGCGGAGAGTTTAATGCTGATCCACATGGCTTTATGAAAAAATCAATCTGTTCATAAAAAAGTCTGATTTCCTCTTTTTTGGCAAGATTACCAGTCTGCATGATAAAGAAGCTTGACAGAAGGAGAAATAGGAGGGCATATCCTCCATCAGGTATGGCATCGCAGCCAAAACGTGCTGTGATGCCACAGGCATCAAAGAACCACAGACATCAAAGAACCACAGCTAGACAAAAAACAGGCCATCCCCATTGGGTGGGCAATGGTATCCTCAGGAATATCAACTCCCTACGGCAGCTCGAGAGGTGACACCGGACAAGGAGCAGCACAGTCACCTGGGGCAGTGCCAGCAGCCTAGGTCCTGGGCATATAATCAGAAGAGCAGTGAATTAAATTTAGCTCTGTTTTCAACATAGATACCAGCAAGTAATTCTGGTGTCCTGATTTTCAGAGGGACTTGAAAGGCTATGGAGCCTGCAGTGAAGAGCTACCAAGATGAACTGAAGGCTGGAAAAACTGCCTTGTACTCAGAGACAGGAATAATCCGTTAGTTCTTAAAAACAGACTGAAGGGAGGTTCAATTTCTGTGTAATTTCCTGTGTGAGAAAATATACATATATATATATATGGAAGGTAAATCCAAGTGAATTCAAATCAGAAACCGTGACAGACATTTTCAGCTGTGAGACTTAGTTGCTGGAACAAGCTACAAAAGAAGATGCTGCATTTGCCATCATTAGGTGTCTCTGAGTAAGAGCAAATCTTTTGGAAGAAACTACTATCTTTTCTTTTTCTTTTTCTTTTTCTTTTTCTTTTTCTTTTTCTTTTTCTTTTTCTTTTTCTTTTTCTTTTTCTTTTTCTTTTTCTTTTTCTTTTTCTTTTTCTTTTTCTTTTTCTTTTTCTTTTTCTTTTTCTTTTTCTTTTTCTTTTTCTTTTTCTTTTTCTTTTTCTTTTTCTTTTTCTTTTTCTTTTTCTTTTTCTTTTTCTTTTTCTTTTTCTTTTTCTTTTTCTTTTTCTTTTTCTTTTTCTTTTTCTTTTTCTTTTTCTTTTTCTTTTTTTTCCCAGAAAAATATGGAACTATGGACTTTGTTGTGAAGCAGATGAGATTTGAGTTATCACAAGAAGTTGCCTCCACACATCAGGATGGAATAGAGAACTCGCTCCTACCAAGACAGTGCAGGTCGCATCCATGTAGTGAAACCCATTAAATTCCACTGCAGTGTCCACTACTGAGTTTCTGGGACTGATAGTTAATTTTAAAAAATGACTGGGTTTCTTCCCACTGGTGGCCGTGCTACAGTGGCTGGAATAAGGTTGCTTATATGCCTGACTTAGCCCCAGTCATGGATGTGGGAGAGGAAGGATGGCTGGAAGAACATGTGCTGGGAATTTGTTTAGATATCCCAGATAGTACTTGTGGTGTGAAACAGACATATCACCATCCAGGCAAGCACTCTTACCTGTTTATTTTAGTGCTGCTGGAAGCTAAACATGTTCCTGCTTTTCCTCAGTTGCCACGTAACATCCCCTTCTGTTGTCACAACCCAGCTCTTGCAATTGACCAAGACATCTTGGCTGTTTGGAGCCACTCTTGGCTGGTTTCTCTCTCCTCTGTCAGACATAAAGTTTCAAGTGATTCAGTAGGGTCTTTCTGGAAAAGATGAACTTGCTTAAATGGAATAATTTCTGTAAGTATTCTTACATCTAAGTTGTAAATGTTATTTAACCCAGAGCGACTACTTTGTGTTTGTGCAGCGGATTTCATACACACTGGAGAGTGTTTCAGACCTGTTGTCTTTAACTGCTGATGGGATTTGCAGCTATGTTTGTGAATTCCAGCTTTCCCATTTACCTCACTGAGCTCCAAGTTTATACACTGAAAAGAACTGGAATAAAATATTAACACCACACAGCTAAACAGAGAAAGTTTGTACAGTATCGTGCACTACATTTTTCTCCGCTTTCCATTGGAAAAAGAACAAATAAGGCAAAATGAGGCTGAACATCTATAGCAATATATTGGTTTAGAAAACATTGTCTTTACTTCTTTAGAAAACAAAACACCCTGACTCACATATAATTTATGTGGAGCATGCACTTGATTTAGAGAAGGCCTTAAAATGACCCATTAATCCCAAATCAGTTGGAAACTAGAATAGCTGTAACTGATCTGTTGTCACAACAGCAGTACACAGAAGTCATAGGAACAGACGAAGAAGATAACACTGCTGAAATGTAGATGTTTTCCCACAGTATCATCAGGCAGCTACAAACACTTTTATAGTTATCAAGGAGATATAACTAAGTTAAAAATTATAATCGATGTGTTTTTCTTACCTATCTTATGTAAAACAGAGTATTGCTTACTGTTTGTCATTTAAATAATTTTTACCTTATTATTTTACTTTTTTCTTTTTCTCCTTGGTATATTTATATTTCCAGCCTACTCATTCATTCTCACATATAAGCACATTGCTTACGTGTTAGGATTTACAGCAGAGGATTCAGTTTAAATCAGAAAAAGACTGAACTTTAATTAGACCGGTTCTAAACCATAAAGCAGGGATAAAGCTCTTATTAACTAGAAATTTGTCATCCCTGACCAAAGTTAATAAATAAATATTTATTTTATACTAGAGGGTTTTTTTTGGTTTGTTTTGTTTTAATTACCTAAACATCTGTTCATGTTAACCATCAGTTCCAGAAGCATTTGCAGCCATGACATTGCTGGAGATGCTCAGTCTGCTGGAGTCCTGCAAGTTTCTGGGCTTGGTATGAAACTGGAGGAGGGAAGTTGGGAAACTTTCCCTCAAAGTGACCACAGCATATATGGAACTACATCTTTGTCTCCGTCCCTTCCTGGAGGAAACGCGCAGCCTGCATGTCCTGTTTTGTGGGCACACATACTGTAGTGGCAGAAAATGTGTGTTGCAGAAAACAAGAGAAGCACTCCTCTCTGTGCAGCTCTTCTCCAGCTGATTAATGAGGGGGGAATTAGGACCAACCAACATATGTGGAATGATGGCAAGCCGCAAATTATCCATGTGTGCCAGCTGGAAAAAGTGAGTCTGTCTCCCTGAGTGGGCAGCCCAGTGCCCACACAACTGCCAGAGACCCTACTGCCAATTGTCACTCGGAGGACGTTTGCCCTTAGCCCCAGCTCTCCATTTTCTGCCCACCCCTCCAATGGGGACATTCATCTGTGGTGGCCTGAATGTCCCATTACCCTTCACAGACCCTCTGCTCTTCTGCGTAGGTCGTTCTGATGGCCCACCCATGCTAAAGCCTCACAGTGTCTTCTTCATCTGATCTTGTATGACCTTCTTACCACACACTGGGGCTTCTTTCTGAGAAAGCCCTTCACGGAAAGGGTAAGGAAGCACATAAGCCATCAGCATGATAAGAACGTGCAGCTTACAGTCGTCACCAGGATTTTTAACTGCTGTTTGCAAATGTGAGCAGATCTACTTCCCACTGCAAAAATTGCTTGGATACAAAAGGCCTGCTCTTGTCTGGGCTGGTCACATGGAGGCTTCCGTGTTTGTTTGCTGCATTTTTCTTGTTATTCATAATTTATTTAGAACTGACCCTGTTCAAAGTCAAAACAAAGACAGTATGTTCAGTCACTCAAATTATAGTCTGTTCCCCAGGGCAATAACCCAAGACTGCAAAAATTCATACAAAGCCTTCAGAAAAAAGAAGGAAGAACAGCAGCCTCATTATTTGGCAAGCAAGAGCTATGATTTTGTTGAGACTTGCATAAGAGAAACATTATTAGATCTTGTTTTGTCCTCTCACCAAGGAATCTCTGCATAAGAGTAAATTATTCAGGCAGTCAGGATTTAGGATATGCCAGAGCAGAAATGGCCATCACCGTGCCCTCCATTTGTCCTGTGTTCCTCAAAACAATCCTCTTGTGCCGGGCTGCCTAATGATCCTCAATATTTTGGCCTGCTGATCACATGAAGTGACTCTCTTTTCCACTGAAAGATGTTTCACGTCAGAGCTGTGAACCACAGAAGAGCAAGCTAAGAAAACTTCAGGAAGCTCTCTCAGTCAAGACGAGAGACATCCGGATGTTTACAGCTCTTGAAAGACTCAGCAGCAAGCTTCAGAAAGGAGGCCACAGGACGGTGGTTACATTAATAAAAATAAAGATTATTTTTTTATTTTTTTTTTTATGGAGATGTACTTGCTGGCTTGAAACTAACTTCTCTGCAAGCACAAGGGGATGATGCTCAAAGTCCAGCAGGCACTCGGGCATCACCTTCTGGTTGTTGAAGTGAGTTGTAGGATGGGGGACCTGTAGGGGAGATGTGCCTATAGAAATGTTACAAATGCCTAATCCCAAGCAGGCTTCCTCAAACAGACTCTTCTTCTTTCTTTTCTCTTTCTTTCTTTTTCTTTCTTTCTTTCTTTCTTTCTTTCTTTCTTTCTTTCTTTCTTTCTTTCTTTCTTTCTTTCTTTCTTTCTTTCTTTCTTTCTTTCTTTCTTTCTTCTTTCTTTCTTTCTTTCTTTCTTTCTTTCTTTCTTTCTTTCTTTCTTTCTTTCTTTCTTTCTTTCTTCTTTCTTCCTTTCTTTCTTTCTTTCTTCCTTTCTTCCTTTCTTTCTTTCTTTCTTTCTTTTTCTTTCCTTCCTTCCTTCTTTCTTTCTTTCTTTCTTTCTTTCTTTCTTTCTTTCTTTCTTTCTTTCTTTCTTTCTTTCTTTCTTTCTTTCTTTCTTTCTTTCTTTCTTTCTCTTTCTTTTTCTTTCCTTCCTTCCTTCCTTCTTTCTTTCTTTCTTTCTTTCTTTCTTTCTTTCTTTCTTTCTTTCTTTCTTTCTTTCTTTCTTTCTTTCTTTCTTTCTCTCTCTCTTTCTCTCTTTCTCTCTTTCTCTCTTTCTCTCTTTCTCTCTTTCTCTCTTTCTCTCTCTCTTTCTCTCTTTCTCTCTTTCTTTTTTGTTTTTTATTTTGTTTTTCTTTGTTTGTTTATTTCTTATGATTTGTAGTCAGAAGTATAGAATTGCAGATCAATGCGATATTTCCTGATAAATTGCCATTCTTTCTGCTACTCTTACAGCACAGCACATCTAAACTTAGCTAACTGTGACCTTTTAAATTTTTTTCAGAATTTCTCACTTAGGCATACCATACCTTTCTTTTTTTAGATCAGTGTGATAGTGATTTTTGGAAACTGAGAGACTACTGTGGGGAAGAAGGATTCCTGTTCTTATTCCTACTTACATGTTTTCAGCCAGTTTTGGAGACAGGTTACCAAGATGACTGGACTTTTGGTCACATGTCATTATAGTTCCCTCCCCCCCAAAAGGAAATTATTTTCTAAATAACAGCATACATAGATGGATCATGTTTATGAGTCATTTTGTAACACTGTTCTCCAAATCTGCTCTAGTTTTGGCAGCCTTATTCTTTAGATACCTTTCCCAGGTAGATAACCTGGAGTAAGAAACAACATTGTGGGTGGATCAAACTGTATTTATTTCACAAGGGCTAATGAGCAGCCATGGTATGGCAGAAATTTTTATGACCTCCACTTAGCTTAATATGCAACCACCTACCATTTCTTAATGAAATTGCTGACTACAAATCAGTCCTATGGACCATTAGAAAACTTTAAATGCATTGTTCACTGGTGACTTTTTTCTGGACTGTGTGTTGACCTTTGTGTGCCTTCTCTCTAATTTGTCAGTGAAGGTGTAAAAATGAACAAGAGACATATCTAAGCAGAAATCCCTAACCCTACCATTTAACCCTCATCAGAAGTCCTAAACCACTGCGATATAACTAGCTGATGTGCTGCAGGTGAATGTTATGCAGGTAGAACCATATAACTTTGTGGAAGAAGCAGGCAGAAGGACAAGATAAATCATAGAACAATAAGAGATAAAAGGACTTTTTTACCATACTTTGCAACCTGAAAGAAAACTCACTAAATACAGCAAGCAAATCATATGACCCAGTAGTTCAGTAAAACCATCATTGCACAGGATGCTTTTTTTTCCCACTGTGCTAATTTAAATCACTTCTGCAGATGAAGAGGAAAATCTACATACACTTCTTCATGAATTTAAAGAGAAAAGGCCAAGAGCAATATTCTCATTCACTTCCATGACAAAGCAAAACTCTGCACAATGATCAAAGTTATACCGTGAGTCACAGTCTATGTGACCTTTTCATGTATTTATTTGTAATAGTTACCAAAAGCAGAGAAAGGCTTTATACTGTTATGTTAAAGGGCAATGAGCAAGGGCCAAACCCTTCTGTTTCTGAAGTCAAACAGGCTGTGAACCAGTATCTTCTGTACTATATAATTTTATCCTGAAAATCCAGAGCTGAGTTTTGGGGTAGGCAGGTCTTTTGCTCTGACCAGGTAAGAGATTTGGGGTCTGTTAATCTCTTATGAGTGTTTGACCAACACTGCCCACACTAGTGCCTGATCCACCTGCATGTGGCCCCGGACCTATTGACTCTTCATTACATAAGGACCAGAGACAACCATTCCAAATTAATTATCTTCTTCTTTTCTTTCTCTTTCTCTATCTTTCTGTCTGTTAATGCTTGAACGAGAGATAGGATTCCTGTCTGAACTTGACTTAACTTTTGCTGGTGAAGACCATTAATCGCAGAGACAAGACAATCTCCCATCTCATTTTCTCTTCTGCTTGAAGACTCCCCTCCTGCTCCTCCTCACCTCTCTCCCAAACCCTGTCAGAGAGATAACAGCTTCTCCTCGGGGGCAGCAGAGACTGTCTGGGATAGTCAGCCCCAGACACCCAAGCTCTATTTGGCAGGTCAGTCACTGTGCAGGTATGAACTTGGCAGATACACGATATGATCTACCCGCCCTCCTTTTTCTCCTCCTAAGGTCAGCATGCTTGTTTTGCTTGCAGAACCCAAGTGACAAAACTAGCAAGGCTGTGGAGATAAAGCAGAAAATGACTGAGCAATTGAGGACTGAGAAAATCCAGGGATGAGATGGAAAACCAGGCAAGAAAAGCTAGAGCTAGCAGCCAGCAGGGAACCGGCAATAAAAGACCATAGCAGTCCTTGGGTTTGTGTAAACTTTCTACTTTTATATCCATGAAAGTGACTCACGGCTCCCGCAGAACTGGATTTCAGGATGACGAGGCAGAACCTGGCAGACGGCCGTCCCGTGCTGTTCCTGCTCTTGCTCAGCACTATTTCTCTCCTCCCACATGGCATTTGCTTTAAAACACTAGAGCTGGTTCTAGGGAAGGTTTTGAAATGCTAACATGAAGGCAAAAAATAAGAACTTATCTTCCAAATACTTTTCCTAATTAATTTGATATGAGGAACCCGAGAAGTAAGGTTTTCAGGTTCCTGGGCTCTGCAGAATTCTGAAAGACTTTTGAGGGAGAACAGCCTGTTAGCTACATTGCTGCGAATGTCTTGTTGTATGGTCATACTGTGTGTGTGTATCACCCAACAACCACTAAGAGCCCTTGATAATTTTCATGTACATTGTTAGAGAGGTAGTGATCTCATATATATATATATATATATATATTTCTTACAGGAGTCAAGAAAATAAGAAGTTACTTAGAGAAACAAAACCATAGAAACATATAAGATTGAGGTTGTCTCCTCATTAGACATCAGGGAATCCATAACGAATTCTCCAAACAAAAGAGAGATGGCAGTTTGAACTTCTGCATTTTTGATAATGCCAAGACTAACACAAAACTGTAAAAAGAAAAAGGGAAAAGGAAAGAGGAGAAAGGTTAAAGGAAAAAGGAAAAAGGGAAAAGGGAAAAGGGAAAAGGGAAAAGGAAAAAGGAAAAAAAATACTTTCCCATTTCATATTTGTACAAAGCAGTAGGACCTTGTTCTTGTTTTTAATTGCTAAAAACTCTCTGCTTCTTACTGTATCTGGTGTATATGTTGCATATATATTGGCATCTTTGCAGATTTATTATCTGATAGATAAGAAACTTCAACACATCCTTGTTTAAATTCATCTGTATTTTAAATTCTCATCCTGATCTGAAAGGTACTAAGGCATTTGTCAAACAAATGTAAGGATTTGCTATTTGTCAGTTTAAAATCTGTTACCTCAGCTACAGAAAAGAAATGTTGTTCTGGTTTCTATGAGTTTCTGGTCTCTGTCAGGGTTCCTAGGCACTATGGCAATACAGATAAATAATATCTGCAGAGAGAGCCAAATGGCACAGGTGCAAAAATAGTTTGTACCAGCTGAGAAAAAAAACTGTGCTTCTTGTGCTTCCCTTGTTTTGCAAGGAAATTTTAATTTTCTTGATAGAAAGATAGAGAGAGAGAGTAGAAACCTCTAGGTCATGCTAAAAATAATTCAAAAAAAAAAAAAAAAGAACAAATGTGTTTTAGAAATGCCTCTGAAGTGCCTGCTGAGAGCTGTTTACCCTCTGTCTTACCTCCCCATCCTTTCCACACACCAGGATCCCATAACAGGCTGTGCTATTTTCATGTTTTCATGCTGAGGAGATGGGCTCCCTGGGATACAGCGCTGCAGGTGAGGAACCAACCTTAGAGAGAAGAACAGCCCCTAGGCTCGCTGAACCAGAGCTCTCACAAGGTCCTACAGTCAAAGTTTCAATTCATTTCAGTTGTTTTCCCAACAAACCAAATATCAATTTTAGGAAGCAAACGTTTCACTGGGGAAAAGAAAAAAAAAAAGTTCAAGTTAAAAATATAAATATTTTTTTCTTTTTCACCAGAGAATGCTTTTGAAGGAAAATCTGGGGCAAAATCTAATCAGGAATTAGAGCATAATAGTCCTATGGGGATGGCTTGTGATTTCCAGTATTTGGGCAAAGGAAATAAGGCACTACACAGCCACAAAATGACAAAAGTGAATAAAATGTACCACTGCAAGAGTGCTTACTTCTCCCAGTTCTTAGCTGTGGTAGAGGACAACTGTATGATGTCTTCATCAGAAACTCGGATGTCTTTAAGAGAAGAAGGCCAGAACAAGTTGCATGGTGTTGCCCATTTACCATTTTGTCCAATGGTTAAGTAAAATTTGATCTTTTACTCCAGTCCTGAAGACACAGGACTGAAGAAGAATATCAGCTTTCATTTTTCAAAATGACACCTTGAAGTTTTGTGATAGATAAAGAAAGTTGTTAAGGTAACATCCTTCTCTTTCCACACAACCTATCCAACCCTTCCTTACACCACAAGCCAAAGTATCAGGAGGCCATTAACACAATCCAGAGACACGTTTTTAATCTCTAGTTTGTTGAAATCTGTCTCATTGTTTGTCTTTTTCTTAACACTTGGCATTGGCAGTAACTAATGCTGCCAACGTTTTCTTGCCAGGAAAGATATTTCTTTCTTCTCTGGAGCTCCAGCGAGGCCTGGAAAAACCTCCTGCTACCGGGCTGCCTCTCAGCCCTCACCTATGCGAAGGGCAGTTAGGAGGGTGAAGGAAAGAGAGGTAATTCCAAGCACGAAGGAAAAAAAAAGGACCAGTTTGGGTCAAGATCAACGGGGAAAGAGACAAGGAGCTCCAAACATCTTTCTTCTTTGTTCTCCATTCCTGCAGAAATTCAGCTTAGAAGTTACTGATAACCTCTCTCCTCCCCTCCTCAGACCCAGCACTGCCTATTAATTACCCCAAGAAGCACTGCTGGCAGAAAGCTGGTAGCAGGCCTCGGAGTAACCTGATTGATCTGCAGCATGCCCTAGGCTGATCCACAAAATGAAGGCTACCAGGACCAGGCCAGATGAATTTTCTTAGCAGTCTATATCATGCCTATGGGTTAAGACATCCCATTTGCACTGGGAAATACCCTGACCACACAGTGATTGGGGTTAAGCTGAGCTCCATATAGGACAGATCTCCACCTGCTTCATATTTCTTTGCCCTCCCTGTGAGGTGGGGTGACCGGGAGAGGCATTTTTGGCTGGCCATTTACAGCCAGATGATTGCCAGCTCCTTTTTGCCGCCTGCACACCACAGAAGTGCCAGATCAGACTTGAGGATCTGGCCTATTATTTTTTGATTGCTGTCCCAAGGATAGAAGAGCACCCTCTTCACTTGTCAGCAGCTAATAGGTCACAAGCTGGCCAGTTTACCAAACACGAAAACAATTTGCCAACAGCAGGGACTTACACCCTAAAAGGAGAGGACACGCTTTCACTGGCAACCCCATCACCACCCTGAACAAAGGAGAGATATAAAGGTATCAGGGCTTGCTTTTAAGTTGTTCTGAGTGCTAACTTGTTACAGATTTCAGGCTGTCTGTCTTTCGAATCGTGCTTGTCTACTGCTTACAACTGCTCAGTGAGCTAATACTTGTTAAGAGCTGCCATCAGTCACCCACACGGCCCGGTCTGGAAAGCACATATGAAGTTTTTGATAGCCCGATCCGTATCCCCCTGAATCTGTGGAATTCCTCCAGTGACAAAGGGGAGAGGGTTAAAGACTAATTACTGTGATGCCCACTGTCAAGCTTCAGTAATCTTAATCAGTGCTGAAATGGCCTAGATTTATTTAATTTAAAAGGACGGTAGTGCCACGGAGACAAAAATTCCCATTTATCCCTAATGGTATCTTACTATATCCTAATTATATTTTCTTCCTTCCCTTATACAGAGAATTCAGAAGGAAATGCCAGCAGAAGACGAATTGTGTCTGGAAGTTGTATAGAGGTTTGGAGGTGTGGACAAAAGGTTTAGGATGGCCGGCGGGGAGCTGCACCCCTTCCACCTCTCACGGCCAGCAGTGCCCAGGCTTGGTTTCTGCAGCCCTTCTCTCGGACTCCCCCACGCTTGGCAACACTCCTCCTCTAAGGAGATGCTTTAAATGGGAAGGGAACTTTCAGGGCACCAAAGTGTTGCCCGCAGCTGTGATTCATGCTGGGAACAGTGCCCTCCCTTGGCCCTTGCCTTTAGCCTCTTAGCACATCTCACAGCAGGGGTTGGGCTTGGCTGCCTGAAGTTCACGGAGTTATAAGAGGAACAGTTTTTATTCTTATTAAGGCAATGAGCTGAGTGTGGCCATCCAACCTGGCCTTGAACACCTCCAGGGATGGGGCAGCCACAGCTTCTCTGGGCAAGCTGGTTGTCCTCTCTGCCTGCCCCATGTGGGTGTCTCAGAGCCCCCATATGTGTATCTCAGAGACCCCTTGCCAACAGACTTTAGACTTAGAACTTTCTTGTGTAATGTATAAAGCGAGACAAATTCCACTTATTCTATAGCAAAACATGGCGTGGGCAAAAGAGATTACAGCCATTTTTTAGAACTTTTTTTTTTTTTAACATCTGTCATGGACCAAAACTCTTTACAACACTCTATTTACCCTACTTTTCCATTCGCCCATTTTCTTCCTATTTTTGTGCATATCTCTCAGGTTCCCCTTTAACAACTGCCAGAAGGAAGCTGCCCACACACTGCCCACAGCCACGGCTGCCTCCCCAACACACCACATTTAGCCCCTGGGTGGGATTTCCAGGAGGTGAGGAGAGAGCACACGTTGGCGGGGGCGAGCATACACTTTGTAGCATCGTGGCAATGCTGCAAAGCAGTCGCTGCAGTGTTGATCGTATCGAGGCAGTGATACCAAGAGACACCTCGCAGCAGGGCAGACACGCTCTGCTTGAGTCCCTTCACCCTCGGGAAGGCGGTGGGTGTAACATTTTGCATCTCTCTCGCTCGCACGTGAAGGACAAGCAGCCTAACAAGGTCACGTTTGTTCGAGGCACGCACATTTCCATCTGCTGGGGCTGGTGGCAAACAAAGTGCCTGGCACAATGTGAGGCACTCTAAAAAGGAAATGTTTAGGAGGGAGAGGCTGAGCAAAGCTGGGGAGGCAAGTGGTGTCTATACACTGTACTTTGAGACAGACAGAAACACTTTAAATGAAAACCTCATTTATTTACCAAGAAAAATAGTAAAAGGTCCTCTTGATTTTCAAAATCCTTGCCACTGTATTGCTTTCTAGAGTGCTATTAATAAAGTGTCAGGGAAGAAATGGAGGCTTTAACATCAATGTTAAGGCAAAACACAAAGACATAATGCCAGTTCAGGCAACAGCTTGAATTTCTTTCATGGTGGCCAAAGACAGAAAAGACCTCTTTAATGAAAAGTGGACACTTTATTTTGGAGTGAGACGGCACAGTCTGTGAAAACTCAACTCTAAACATTTTTAGTGTTAAATACTTCTAAGATGAAAGCTCTAGTTCCACGTTTCATATACTGAACTCAAGGATCTTCAGAGCACCAAGGGTTCAAAACCTATTATCCTATAAAATATGATTCCTTGAATCTACCATAATACTATGCCAAGATGAAGATACTTCTACCATGATGAAGATGTCCATTAGGTCAATGGTAAATATTTTCTTAACTTAAAAATTATTAGGGCTAAACATATTATACAACAGACTTTTAGACACAGATAAGACATAGGGGATTGCAAAGGAACAGAGAAGAATAATGTGTCTAAAGAATAAAATTATCTTTTAATATTTTCTTCTTTTCAGACTTCCAGGAACACTGAGGAATTAATGTGGAAAGAAAATAAGAATAGAGAACAAGAAATGCACAGACGGAATTTAAACAAAACATCAGGTTTCTTTTGAGGCATCGTTAGGATATGTTTTGTGATGATATTTGGTTAAAGGTAGACCTTACTGCATCCTCTTCCAGTTTAGGTAAGGTTTAAGGAAATTGCATTGTTCTCTGTTGGCTCCTGAGAAGTGCAGCTCTTCTTTGAATACACACTGTCAGTTTGAACCAACAGTGATTTCCTTTCCATATAATGTTTTCTGTGAGTTTTGTAGATTTGTATATTCCAGGAATGCATCTATCAAAACCACATGCTAATCTCAACTAATTTCTGCAGAGACTGAAGATGTTCAGACAGCAGGAGGTGTTCCTGCTTCTGGGGCCAGGATCCTTTTTCTCCTTGCCTGCCTTTGACACTGGTATGAGTTGAAGAAGAGCAGCAAGGCCCCAAAAGACATGCTGAACTCGTTGGCAGGAGAGTAATGGTCAGTGGTGCCAGAAGAGAGTGGTGCAGGCAGATGGGCTGAAAGGTGATGATGTGGATGCCTGCGTGTGCCCCTGTGGATCCCTGCAGCCTGGGGACAGCTGGGAGCCATCCTGCATGCTGCGGGAGGGCCGAGGAGCTGCGACTCTGGGGGAAGCCCCATGCCAGCCGAAAATATGCATTTGGTTCGGAGCCAGGGATACTGACCAGCACGAACTCAAATAATGCACGGTATCATCCTACCAAGGGTTTTCCTGGAAATCCTTTTCAGAGCAGACCTGGGATCTGTAAGCCCAGATGAGGCTTACAGAGAACATTAGTTGCCATCGTTGGTGTGGGCTGACAGAAAGCAGGTTGCTAAAAGTTAGACATGGCATAAAATTACAGCCATGCCAGAAGCAAGATGACATTTTCTAAAATTAGGAGAAAATACAGTTTGACACATATAGTCCAAGAAATTAAGAGTTACCTAACTCATTTTCTGCATATGCTAGCATATGGATATATAGCAAGAACAAACTTGTCATGTCTCAGGGTGGCTCCTAAAGCCAATGTTTACCTCTTCATTAGCTTAATTAATAGCTAATGACAGACACATGCCAGTGGATAACCACCAAGTGCCTTAATCACCCTCGAAGCCTTACACTGCTCCTCATGGTGTGGTTGGCTCACTTGAAGAGGACTATCTGCAGCAATTCATCACCTCTGAAGAGGGGCTGATAAGCAGCAGGAGTGTTCTCAGAAACTCAGCTCCTGAGGGGGGACAGCACAGCTTGGCTCTGCAGTCACAGCCCTGAGGTTAGCAGCAGTGGTCAGAAAAGGATTTCAGGGGCCAAAGTCCCCAGCTCTCCTGCTAGGGGAGCTGCCTTAAGATATGGGGGAATAGCACAGCACTCCAGGATGAACTCAGTGAAGAGGAATCACTTGCCTATTATTTTGCACCAAATCGTGGCTATTTTGGAAGGATTTTAAGTGTTCTGAACTCACCTTTAGTATTTTTTTTTCTTTTCATATTTTGCAGCCAGAGATCTGGACTTCTGCTTGTCTGTAAGGCTTTGAAAGACCCAACCACAAGAATAATGTTCAGATGCTCAGAGACCATAATGGTAACCAACAGAATAGAGAGCTCCTGAGATCGTATTCTTCCCCAGACTGAACTGGTCAGAAAGGGAAAGCGGATAATGATTTCCTAATATTAGAGGTCCTGAAAGGCAGACTGTGGTCTGCATGAAGCACTTTCATCATTTAATAGTAGCCCTCTACACTTGCTGATGTATGAAAACATGAGATATTGAAGGTGTAAATAAGGAGCATTAACATCCTCTAACTGACTAACAGGGAAATATTTTAAGAGAGGGTTCATCTTCATTAACAAGTCTCACAATTACTTTTCAACATAAAAAGTCTTTATTCCAGGAACTTTTCCCCTGTACAAGAGACTATGCTGACACAACCTGTGCTAACTGGATTCTTTTTAAAAGCAAGAGTCACATTTATTTTTAGACGAATGTTTTTAATTACTGTAGCACTACAGGGCCAGCCAGGTCAATGTCTCAGTTTTGCTAGGTGCTATACAAAAACAAACACTCACAGTCCCACTGCAGTTAAATGCCAGCCTGCTCTGCATTTAAACTGGGGATAACAATCCCTCTGTAGTAATCCTGTGGTTTGCATGCATTTAAAAAATGTCTCATTTTGTGCCTCGGTTAAAATCGCAAGGGAAAGACTTTATAGGAGAAACTCTTGCATTCTTCTCCTAGGTGTGTGACCTCCTCCTTCCATGCACACCTCTCGACTCTCTCCAGAACAAATCAATCTCCATCTGAACGCCGATATACAGACTGACTGACTTGTTTAGTCAAACGAGGACTCTGCCAGGCTGCACTGAAAATAGTACCACCAATAATTCACACATTATTCCCAATACTTTGTTCCCTTTAATCATGAGACTGAATTATACTTGTTATTTGAGTCTTTCAGGGAGCTTGCATGCCCTCTTATTGAGAGAAAAAAAGGTGAAATAAAGATCATGTTACAGCCCAAATGTGCAGGAGGCTTCTGTTGAGTTCTCCTGCTTATTTTAGTTATTTGGACACCTTCCCACACCAGATAATGCTGATCTGAGGTGTAAGTCGTGGGCTCTGTGTGGTGCTAGAGATAGGCGCTAGACAAGAAACACTTTTTGGGGAAAAACCCACAGATACGAGTCACGCACAGAATTCTCTGCCCACCTCTGTTAAGTTTCAATACTGTTTTTATTTCCTCTGATCTCTTGGGTGTGGATGGTTGCAAACACAGAGGCTTAACCTGAAAACTTTTGGCCATGGCAGCTTTCCATGGTGCAAGCACCTTTTTGTGAGACCACAATCTTTCAGTGGCCACTTCAGCTGAAGGATCCTCTGCCTACCTCCCCACCTGCAGGAATGATTTCCAATATCACGTTCCCACTTCTCCTGTGCTGCTGCAATTGCTTGTGGGGGCCACACACTGAACCAATCGGAGGAAAAGGTTAAGTTTTATTCTTTTTCTTTTCTAAAAGTATTTTGTTTCAGGATGGTTCGGTTTTCCCACTGCAGACTGACACGGAGCTGTACCAGCCCAGCTGTGCTCTGTGTTGCAGTAGCAATGGCAGGGGAGACTGGTTTAGATTACACTGTCATCCAGAGCCCATCCCTGGAGAAACAAAGCATCAGTAGCCCATCTAACCTTCCATCTGCCTTGTACCACTTCTTATCTCCATGTGAGATAGACTGAGCTAACAACAGCCACAAACACACCTTCATTTCATTTTCTTTTTTTTTTTTAATGGCGGTTTAACTCATCTTTTTTTCTTTACTTGTTAGCCATAGAAAGAGATTGATGTCACAGGCACATTGTCACTGGGAGCGCTCAGGGATGCATTTCTGGATGCAAGGACACAGGGCAAATGGGACAGCTAGAGAGTGTGAGAGATTCCTGTAGACAGACTAGGTTACAGCTGCCACCTTAAGAGTCAGTATCTATTGGCCCCAAATAAGACAGATGTAGCCTGACAGGTTAGTTCAGGGCCACAGGTTGCCTGCTGCAAACCTTTCCATTTGTCCTGTGGAGGTGAAATTGCTCTATCGTAATTTACAACTGCTGTGTGTGACCTGCTATACGTCTCGGGTCCCCTCACACTCTTGCTCCCAGTCACATGCTCGTAGCTATAATTTCAGTTTTAAAGTGCTGAAGAGCTGTAACAGGCATTTCTCTGACATATACATGTTTCTGAAAGCCTGGGCCCCAAAGTTGTTTATTTATAGGCTACTTGACATACCCAGCTCCTATTTCTGAAGCAGGCACTTACCCCTTGCATTCATGACCATTGTGACCCGTGCTCATCTCACGCTGCTTAGGTTTTCTCTCTCATGCCATCCCCGAGTAGAAGATATAAGGCACAGCCAAAATGATCTTCTCCAGCAGGGACAAACCATGAGCAGAGGGGGACGTGTCATAAAGGATGAAGATTTGCAAGGGCAGGGACTCTGCCATCAACAGTAGGTGGCTGACTCTAACACCCAGAGCTGAACCCTGGGAAACAGGGGGCTTCTGCAGGCAGGAGCACAGCTCCACAGGGCATGGCAAATGTGTAGATCGAGGAGATGTATGCAAGGTAGCCCCTGAGCAGGGGCTTTGGTGGTTTTTTTTGGATCACTTTTTTTGGACTGATACCAAAATTCCCATCTGGACCTACCCCAGTCGTTCCCACAGCGTAGTGCAGGGCAAGGTAACAAAGCCTGTTAGCAACAGCCAGTAAGGAGGGCACTCCAAATGATACAGGCCAGATGCTTTTTTTATGGACACCATATTTCCAGATCAAAAGGGACTGAAAAACAACCCCAAAACTACTCCATCCTCCCCACCCCCCACCCTACCCTTACCCCCCCTCCAGGTATTCCAGTTTTCTCAATGAATTTCTTCTTTGAGATGAAGGAAAAAAAAAAAAAAAACGAGAATATGGAAAGACAAAACAAGAAAGCCCACAAAATTCTCAAAACATGGGCTGCCTCATAGCTGAAATTCCCTAAGCAAACTAATGTTTCACTAGCAAATAAACAAGCAGGGGACATGGGTCTTTCTGCAAGCATGTGGGTGAAAATCCTGCTGCCTAGCAGGAAGAACAGCACGATCATCAGTGCCGTGCTGCTGGCCCACAGCTCTGGCGAGCCAGCCAGCTATTCCAGGGCTAACAGCTGGTTAAAAGCATAGTCCTCTTTTTCAGAAGTCTTGTACAGTATTAACTGACCATCCAACTAATGTAAAAACGCATTTTAAAGTCACCTAAGCATATAGGTGGTTTAATTTATTTCAGAGTAAAATGTACTGAAGGGTATCAAGAATCCTGAGCAAAAGGATGAAAAAAAAAAAAAAGCAGCAAAGGCCCAAGGGTTGTTAAATCTCTTACAAATACAATGCAGAACTACAGGTGAGGAGAGAAGACAGTGTTGCTCTGACTTAGGAGGCAGGATTGTGCCAAAACCTCAGCAGTTCCCTCCATTTCCATCATTTGGACCTCCTCTGACTTGTATCTGAGAACCCTCATCAGATAACTCAGCTAGAGTGAACATTTGAGTTGTTCTAGGAAGCAGCTTCCAAATTACCAAACTGAGTTCTTTGGAATAGATCACTAAACATAAGATTACAATCTTTGGTCCAGGAAAATACTTAAGCATTTGCTAATGTCCTTCCCACATGAGATACACCAAGAGTGCATACAGTTCTCAGAGCTGACCACAGGTTTTGGTGTCTTCCTCAGGTTGCGGGGTCACAGGCTCAAAATCCAAGGCTTGGAGCTGATCCCAGAGGTAGAGTGGGGTGGGCATGGACCCAGGTACCATGAATTTTCCTCCCACTTTCCTCACCCATCCAGGCTGGCTCCTGGCACCTCTTGCCCACCTTGGTGGAGGAAGAGGCAGGTTTAATCTTGGACAGAGGTTGTAGAAGACAGACCCGTGAGATCAATGGCCTTCATGGTAAGGTATCTATCCCCCGTGCAGCCTGCCCATCTGCTAGCTACATTGCTGGTTTAGCAAAACCCCATTGCACGTGGCTGCACAACATGAAGCTTAAATCCAGCTCACGGGAGATGATCTGAAAAAGAGCAATGCACCAATGGAGGTTGGGGGGGAGGGCGACAGACCTGCTCTCCATCCAGACCTGCCCTCAAGATCTACCTTCCCCAGTGGTGGGGTCTCCTCCTGCCACAGAGATTGGGCTGAGCCCTCCCCAAAGTGGAAAGGCGCTGAGGGAAACCATGGGGAGCCCCAGGTTGCCTGGCTAGAGCTGGGAGAGCGGTTCCTTGGGGAACAAGGTCACCGCCATCTGCAGGGACAGCAGGGACATGCTGCAGGAGGAGGATGAGGAGGGTGTCCTTGGTCTGGTGAGGTTGTAGCAGTGTTTTCCTCTTAAATCCCTATTAATTTTGCCTTAAAGGCTCAGCCCAGGCAAGTGTGTGATATACAAGGTCTCCTCGCAGCAGCTCAGGTAAACTATGCGCTTTATAACCTCTGAATTTAGCGCCTTATTTTAAGAGACTGCTAACTTAAAATACAAATCACATGTTTTAATATAAGAAAGTGAATTTCCAGGCATTAGAAAATGGGCTTGATTACTGTTCTACCTTGGTACTTCAAATTAAGAGTCGGCTATTAAAGGCAACGTGGACATTCCCAAGTAATGCATTTTAAGCTGGATGCTTTGAACTATTTATACATAAAGAACCTTATTGTCCTTTGTACAAAGACCCTAAAGTGATAGGAAATAATATTTAAATCCACTTTAAGACCTAAACATTTTCATTAAAAGTAATTTTTATAACGTGCCTAATCCAATCTAATCTTGCAAAGATGGTTTAGTGGATTTAGTAAAAATTATTTACATGATAACAGGCAAAGTGAATACATTTTGCCAGCTATTAAAATATAGTTAATAACTACAGTTGAAGCACTCATCTGTAAGAGCTGCTTTCCATTTCAGTGAACTTTCTGCTATGGAGAGGAAAGAAATGATTCATCTACATGGCTGAGCATCAGGTTTCTTTGAGCATGAAAGAAGGCTTGTAAATGTTCGATGTTTATGGTTGGTTGTCTTCATCAGATGTGTTTCTGACATGCAAATAACCTGACATCCACTAGCACTCTTTAAGCAGCTCCACTTTAAAACCTTCTTCTGCAACCGTGTCCAGCCAGACCAGTGCGTGCACATATTAGCTTCACTTCAGGGGGCTGTCTAATCTCCTTGGTGATGTACAGCTAGATATTTGAGTAAGATTATGATGGTCAAATAAGAGTCTACTGCTCAACACGTCTGGACTGCAAGAAGTTTTAAGGACAAGGACAGAGAAGCAAACCTGTGATGATAAATTGCAACCATTTGGGAGCAGGGGGTTATTTTGTGTGTGAAGAGCACTGAGTGACAAGATGAAACAAATGAAACTGGTATCTGTGGATCACAGATGGGCTCTCCTGCCCTCCTGCCTGCCTGAATTTAGTTCTGAAGGCAATCTTCACTACCTTAGAAGAATGGCAGGGGTAGATTTTGGAGTGGAGGTAGTCTTGGAGCAAATCATTTTCTGAACAGCTAACTTTTTTTTTTTTTTTGGTCTTGTTTTATTTTAGTAGTGTTCACTGTTTAAACAAGTGAGGATGTTTAAACAAGTGAGTTTTAAACAAGTGAGGATGTCCTCATACTTGTGGGTAAGTTGGACTGTGCTCTGGACTCCACAGACGCCTGAGGTGGCTCACTGAGATGCAGATATTTAGGCTGTGGTGTCTACATGCACTCAGCTGGTAACTCCAATTTTGTATATTTGTACATTTGACTTTATATCAAAGGAAATAAAAGGACTGCATTATGCAACCAAATCTACACCACGTGAAAAATCCATGTTTGTTTATCACAGCTCAGGAATAACCTCGAGCTAAAGCCAGGGACTGCATCTGTATTTGAAATACTTCAGGTCTGCACTGCTTTACACTCGTTCCACAGGGAGGAGCTTGCAAAGGGCTCCCCACAGCCCTTCATGTAGCTTCCCACGTGTGGCAGCCCTGCTGCTGGACCTGGCTTATAAAGTCACCTTGCTCAGGAAGGAAGGAAGGAAGGAAGGAAGGAAGGAAGGAAGGAAGGAAGGAAGGAAGGAAGGAAGGAAGGAAGGAAGGAAGGAAGGAAGGAAGGAAGGAAGGAAGGAAGGAAGGAAGGAAGGAAGGAAGGAAGGAAGGAAGGAAGGAAGGAAGGAAGGAAGGAAGGAAGGAAGGAAGGAAGGAAGGAAGGAAGGAAGGAAGGAAGGAAGGAAGGAAGGAAGGAAGGAAGGAAGGAAGGAAGGAAGGAAGGGTTTTATTTCAGCCTAGTGATGGAGGTGGTTTGTAGATAAGAATGGCAGCTAAGACTGGGCAAAGCAACAGTTCTCTAAGCCACCTGATAGCAAATTAAAAGGTGCCTGGAAGATGAGGAGGACAGGACTTGTCCCCACAGGATGGCTGAGACGCTCTGACATGGGCAGCCAGACATATCCCTGCTCCATGGGGGCTCTGGGGTAAATCAAGACCTATCTGTGGAGGAGGGGGAGCGGCCGCCAGGAGCACACAGCTCAGGTCAGACCTGCACGACAAGCAGTACTTTTGGCCTGTCACTATTCATCCATGCAAAAATAAGTAAGTGCAGTTAATATTACAGGGCAGCCAACATTACGGTACTTTTCTGAAAGGCAATCTAGCCATGGCAGCACTGCACAGCTGAACACCGGGCTCCCATAAATAATTAGTGTCGCAAATCTTCACCTTGCCTTTTATCTTTGTCACAGGGGCTGGAATGCAACCCACTACCAGCTGCGATTATACTTCATGCGTCACTAAAACCACAAGGTATGCTTTTTACACTACTGAAGTCCAGCCCTCCACCCACCAGCACTGCCCATAAATCTCATTTTTTTTGAAAGACTTTGGGACCCACTGGCAAAATCTGAAGACTTGCCAGAAACTTGCTTGAAATATTAATATATTGTTAAAAACAGAAGCCCTTGACAAAAGACATATCTGACATTTCCAAGAGTGTCTGGTGAGCTAGAGTATCTGGAAAGTGTCTGTAGTGAGCATGATGGAAGAAGTGGTTCAGAAAAATCTTTTGCAGCAGGAAGCAGTTTTTGCAAGGACCTCACTTCACTAAAAGGAAGATGCTGATAGAATCTGTCCTTAAATAGCTGCTGTATTTATTATCATTATTAGCTGTACTGATTGTAATAGTAGTATAAATCTGAGCTACCACGTTCAAACAAGAGGCAGTGTAGGACAGGGTGCCTACAGTAGGCTCACACCCCCACAGCCTTACCTACTTGTTTACTGTGCTATATGGCACATGATCCCTAACTGTGACTTCATATTAAAAGCAAAACAAAAAGAAATAACCAGCTGTGCATATTTTTAAGTTCCACTGCAAGGTCCGTATAAAGTATGAAAACAAGTACAGGCTAAATAGTGAAGTAAAAATTGAACAAAATAACCCTCCTTAGACAACCCAAGCCAACAGCCTTTCCTTGAGCACACAGCAGTGATCCTAAACAAAGCCAGGGACTCTGCTTAGGGCAGAGGATTTCGGAGCCTTGGCTCTGTGGAGAAACAGCATATTTTTTAAGGGATACATGCTGTTTCCACAAACACCTCACTTGCCTGAGTATATCCACAGGCTTGACAAAACATTTTTATTCCGGAGATATGTTAGGGACCCCAAATTTATTTATCAAAGTACTTACTACCTTTCCTATAGACATACCTGCCAGCACATCAGCTTTGTCTAGCACTTAGGTAGACTGATGAATATTGCACGGGCACTACAGGTGTTTAAGCAGAAGCTGGCATTTTGTCAGAACTTCTGTCAGAAATGATACAACTGCAGCTGATTTTGCCCAGGGGCAAAGCATTCGGCCCTGTAGCTCTTCAATATTCAGCGAGTCCCACAGTCAGGAGGAGTAAGCCGCAGAGACTCCAAATTTCTCAAGAAGCTGTAACAGCTTGGTTAAAAAGTTAATGAAAAACAGCTTTGGGGAAATGCAAGGAGTATCAGAAATTTAAATTTTGATACTTGCCTGGGGCATCATTTTTAGAAAAATTAAGCTAATATAGTGAGCACTGGCTTGGTGTGGGGTTTTCTTTACAGCTCTGTGATGTTTATTTTCTCTGTAAAATGGTGCTGAGTGAGAACAGGAGTGTGTGTGTTTGCTGCATGATTCAGTGCCTTTGTGAAAAGGCCTGGTGAAAGGCTTTGGTAAACTTCGTTCTGGGCTGTGCCCGACACAAACTGTGCCAAGCAGAGCTCGTTTTGTCACTGATGAGTCTCTAGCCTTCACCTCAGCTGTTTGCAAAGCACACTGTGGGGAGCAGAGCTGGTCTCACTCACAGTGTTTCAAAGGAATCGGTGGGTTTAAAACAGCTCTCATCATCCAAGCCTCTTCTGCTTTGTCTGTGTGCATGCGGGGTTGTTTTTATGGCCATTATCTAGGGGCTTATGGGGTAAAGTGTCATGCAGCCACAGAGTCACTGCCATGGGGCTCTGGGTGAGGTTATGCAGTCCAGGACCAGAGGAAGGATCACTCCTGTGGCACGCATCTCCACTGGTAATGACAACTGCATTGCTAGGAGGGACCCTGACCCTTTCTCCTCTCTGCTGGTTGGCTCCTTCAAAATGAAAAGGCTCAACCACCATGGCACTGGAAGGCTGAGGGAAAAGGGAAAGGGAGATAACTACTCACATAGCACTAACTTACAACTCTTCTGGGACATTTCTGTTTTCACCCTGAGTATAAGGCAGGACACTTCTTACCACCCTGCCTTCAAGACCTGATTCAGAGATGCTGAACTCTTTCCACAGATTTTGGAGGAGTTTGAATCATGCCTTAGAGCTTTTTAAAGCAGCTTGGAAAGGGGGAAAAGTTAAATAGACTTTTCCCCCTGGAAAGATCCAGGAAAATAACTTGGGCGGAGAGAAGTAGGATACTGTGTTTGTTGGTTTTTTGTTTTGTTTTGTTCTGGTTTGCTTTTTTTCCACAGCAGCTCCTAATCTAATGCCTGGATTATTTTTAATATTACATTCTTCTTCTCATTGTGCTTTCCAAGGAGAACTGCCTGCAGGCTGCTGGGCCCCACAGATAGCTGAAAGGGAGCAGCAGGAGCTTCTGCAGAGAAATGCAGCTCCAGGCCCAGCTGGCAAGCCCTGCTCCCAGCGGGCTGGGGAAGGGAAAGGTCACCGGGGTGGGAGGAGAGCACTGAGCCCCGCTCACATCTCCTCTCTCTAGAGCCATGCTGACCAAGCACCGTCCCTGGGGGCAGAAGGTGTTTGGCTGCTCACCATCACCAGGTGAACACCAAGCTGTCAGCAGCCTACGCACCTCATGGTCCTGTCACTCTCCCAGTGGCTCACGAGAAAGCTCGGGGGAAGACAGTGGTTTGTGGAGCCTAATTTTGGCTAACCTGAGGCACACGGCTGTTTAGCTGGGGCCTGGTCCAAAGTCAGTCTCAACGTTCTGGTTTGTGTCCTGGCTGAATTAATTTGCTTTTCGGTTTTTGAGAGACCCCAGAGAGCAGGCTCCTCGTGTGAAAGCCCTATCAGCCAGGCTGCTGCTGTTTCATAAGTGTCACATTTGTTTCCTTTCACATCCTTTTGGCTTAGGAGTACGTAGATACATTTAACAGGAGCACATGCCCTAAAAATAACATCTTCAAAACAGTTGGAAAACCAAGATTTTTATTTTTTCTATGATTACCTTTAGCAGCTCTATTTTATGATCTGGCCTTGGAACTGAAATCATGAAAACAAAACAACAACAACAAATCACACCTTACCACTTTTAAGATAAAAAACCTTTTAATGGCCTTTCTATTAATTAGCTGCCATAACTTCCAATCTCTTGGCGGAGCCTCAATAAAACCAGCTAACATGATGGTCTTTTAATTAAACTATGTCAATAAGGGATAAATAAGCAAAAAGGTGCTGCTTTCTCCCACTGATGGCCACCCCCAGCAGTGCCTCTCTGAACATCAGATCTTCTGTATCTCCCACCTGCCCAGGAGAGGCTGGGAACAGGCAGACCCTGCAGCAGCACTGAGGTGGCCAGGAGGACAGAACAGACAGCTTTCTCTCTTACTACAGCCCTGACAGAGGTTTCTGTGCTCCTAGAGGTAACCATGAGGCATAAAACCCACCTGAGAGTACAGGGGACTGACAAACCCTGCAGCAGTTTCGGAGGAGATCAGTTAGCAGCTATCGTGAAGCTCACTTAAAGCTTTCCTCTTTCTCATGGGAGAGCTCTTCAGTCAGAGCAGTACGCCAATAAACATGATGTCAGTAAAGGAAAAAGCCATCTGAGTACAAATGAGAAGGGCCAAAACTTCTCTAGCTGTGGTCCGTCTCTAAGCATCTCCATGATCTAGATGTTGCCAACAGGAAATCCAGCTCTTGCACTCCCACAAATGGTTTTGCTCAAGCACTATCAAGCACTGGCTGGACTAGTATCAATAGTGGATATTAGGGGAACACACACAATCACACTAGGGAACAGCAAATGATCTGGATCACTTGCTTGGATGCCCCTTTTAAAGTAAACATTTAGAGTTTCAGTCCTTCAGCAGTCCATGACTGGACTAGCCTAATGTCATAACCTCGGGATTTGTCAGCTAAAATCACACTGAACATTGGCCTTTCTAGTCTTACACCACAAGCTGGCTCATTATTCCTAGCTAACACAATTGTCTCTGCTCATATTTTCCACACAGTCTCAAAACTGCTTTCAGACATTTCAAACTGGTTGTTTAATTAAATTTTGGCAACCAAGGTTATTTCAGTTCCTGGAGTATCTGAGGATAAATCACAGAATCACAGAAAGGTTTGGGTTGGAAGGGCCCTTAAAGCCCACCCAGCTCCACCCCCCTGCCATGGGCAGGGACACCCCCCACCAGACCAGGCTGCCCAAAGCCCCATCCAGCCTGGCCTTGAGCACCTCCAGGGATGGGGCAGCCACAGCTTCTTTGGGCAACCTGTGCCAGGGCCTCACCACCCCCACAGTGAAGAATTTCTTTGAAATATTTCATCTAAATCTACTCTTTTTTACTTTAAGGCATTACTGCTTGTCCTATGACTACCCTCCCTGACAACAAGTCTCTCCCCAGCTTTCCTGTAGGTCCCCTGAAGGTACTGGAAGGCCACTGTAAGGTATCTCCAGAACCTTCTCCATGCTGAACAACCCCAACTCCCTCAGCCTCTTTTCACAGGAGAGCTGCTCCATCCTCTTGATCATCCCTATGGCCCTCCTCTGGACTCGTTTTAATACATCCATGTTCTCCTTGTGCTGGGGGCCCCAGAGCTGAACGCAGCACTCCATGTGGGGTCTCATGAGAGCAGAGCAGAGGGGGAGAATCACCTCCCTCAACCTGCTGGCCATGCTGCTTTTCATGCAAGCACTTGTGACACTTGTGCTTTCAGGAAAGTGGACAAACTTTGTTCTGTGTGAAGATGAAGCTTTCAGGGGACTGAATTTCATCATCATCTGACCCTCCCAAAATCACGTCCCTTTCATAAATTCTGAGTTGAATGCTCTAGGATGGAAGCGATCAAGATTACTTGTGGGAATCTTTTCATAGGCATGCAAAGAGAGATGGAAATCCAGATATCCCTCTGTGCTAAAGAAGTATTTTTAAGTGGTTTAGACAGACGCCATGCATCCAGGTGTGCCAAGACAGAATGGCTCCCTGTGGGTAGCTCTGCTTGGCCTTGTCTTTTACCAGCCACCTGGAAAACATTGTTTCTCTGCATTAGGTTGTTTGACTAGAGGCCAACCTCAGCAGTTTTCCCCATCCATCAAAGGGGAAGGATTATACCATTCCCAGCATGAAACACCCCATGATGGGGTACCCAAATGGGCCAGACAGCCATGTGTGCAAAAGGGAGATACTGTCTGGCAAGGTAAGGGACTTTTGTTGTGGATGCCCTGTCCCTGGCGGTGTTCAAGACCAGGTTGGACGAGACCCTGAGCAACCTGATCTAGTGGGTGGCATTCCTGCCCATGGCAGGGAGTTTGGAACTGGATGACCTTTAAGGTCCCTTCCAACCCGAGCCATTCTGTGATTCATATGGTATGCATGGGACAGAGAATTTGAGGATTGTATAAAATTTCCTATGGGAGGTTTTCAGGGATCTGTGAGAATGTGTCAGTCTCACTAAGGGATGCTGAGGGGAAGGACCAAATGTGGACAAATTGAGAGATTGAGGTAACTGGGGAATAACAAACACAAGGAAATAAAGGAGAAAAGGGAACAAGAGGGCTCAGCAGAGCATGAAGAGGTTGCTCATCAGTATATTTGCCTGACTGAGCCCTGTGCTTCATCACCACCACCTATCCTGCATTCTCATTAAATCTTGTTTCTAACTAGCTTCTGTGAGGATCCAGTCTGTACCCTGCGTGGCTTTGTATGAGTGCTAGCAAGCTTCAGGCCAGACTGTCAAGGTGAGAGGGTACCAGCACCCAGGGGTGGACCACAAACCCCTGGTCTCATACCTCTGGGTTCCAGCATCTGGAGGAGACCAGGAGCTAGATGCCAACCAGAGGACAGCTCCTGGGGTGACCCACATCTTGTGTGCATGTACCAGTAGGGGACTTCTATCCAGATCCCCCAGAGAGGGGCAACATGTTCAGGATATCTGTGCTGTTCATGTCTGTGGGAGTGCTGTGTGGGCAGATAAAGGCACTGCTTTGTCTCTGTGGCGGTCTGCGTGACTGGCAATGTGTGTATTTTGTGTGAATAGGTCTATTGGGAACACATGCTCAGCCTCACTACAGGCTGGACCCATGAATGTGGAGCTGCAGCAACTATCTGAGCTATCCACCAGGATAGGAGAAATCCACCCCTGTCCCAAAGCTCACCAGATTTGGCCAACCCGAACTTGCTGTAAACTCCATGTTGTGACACCTTCTAAGCTTTCCGTACACTTTCCAGAGATACTCTGCCCCAAAAAACGTCCCTTCTAAGCTGAGAAGCCTCATTACCAACTTTTAAAATGGCCTATGAGGCTCAAGGAGAAATATCTGTCTACCTCTGGCTTTGTATTTTGTAGAAGAATCGTCCAACGCCCCCACTTACTGAATCGTCATCTCTTCAGGAATGGAATGACGGTGATTTGCCAGTTATCCTTAAATCACTCCTACCACCAGACAGGCTTGAAGATAAAGTAAGGAATGAATTTATTCAGGAATCCAGAGATCAGCAGTATGATCTCCTTATTTAGAGGCAGCTGTACAGAAACAAAAGAAGACTTTGCTTACAGCTGCAGACAGATTATTCTAACTCTGTTCTCTGTTTTAACCAGTTAACAAGCTCTCATCATGCTTACATAGCTATCAGCTGGAAACTCATCAAGGAAGACCTGATCCAGAGCATGTATTTCATTGAATGGATCTTGATTTAGGGATATGTATATCCTTGTACATCTCTTTTGTCCCCAAGATCATTTCAGGTCCCCCTCACACCACTTGCCATCACCTAACCTGCAAAGTACTGGTACCTCCTGTATAGGTGGGATCTCCCCCTGCCCAAAAGGGAAAAAGTATCACTATCCTGATGCTTACCTTATTGCGTTCTTACTGTGAAGGAAAGCTCCACCTTGAAGGCAGAGCAGGATTCAAGCCTCCTTGCATTAATACTTTATACGCTCAAAACACCAACACATATATATGCATAAGATAACAATCATGGTAGATATAAACATATAAACAGTGATAATGCATGTAGTTAATTAAATCTTGGCTGCATGAAGACAAGAATTAATGGTAACCAAACTGTTTCAGGATGACAACGACATGAACATGCATGACATGAGTAATGCTCTTGCAACATGCTGTGAGGGCACCTTTTTCTTTTGAAGGTATGGATATACCAGATGAAAGAATTTTGGAAAACATTAAAACCAGAAGTCATTTATCTTACTTTATGTTCTATTAACAGAGTTTTATTTTCCATCTGTTCTCCCAAACCCACATTAGCCAACACTTTGTATCAAGCAGTCCCCGTGTTTAGGTCCTGTGTGACACTAGTGCCCATCTTCCCTTGCAAATTTCCAAACCGGCCACTGATGGCAAACATACAAAAGATTTTACTTCTTTTTTAAGGTTGGTAAGACATACCTGCCACTGCCATACTGACATCAGTAAGAATTACCTTGGATTGTTTGGCATTAAACTGATCTCACACCTGTGAAGAGTGATTTTGACCTACAGGTTATCTTGCTTGGCACAAGAACTGCTGACTGGTGGGTGTTATGGGGGAGGGTCAGTCTTGATGAGGCCTTCCCTTTTGCCTCTGGCACCCAAGCCTACAGAGCTACTAAGAAAAAGCTGAGTAATTTGAGTGGCTAGCATGATACCATGTTTGAAAAGTAGCAGAAATGGTCTGTTACACACACTGACAGATGATGCAAATCATTTTCCCTCATGGCAGCACTAGGTCAGACACGTGAGAGGAGAGACTGTCTCCACCATCTGCACAGCACAGAAGTGCTCCTGGTGCTCAGAGGGAGCCTCCTGGGGGCCAGTTTGTGCCCAGTGCCTCTGGTCCTGGCCCTGGGCACCTCTGACAAGAGCCTGGCTCCGTCCTCTCTGCAGCCTCCCCTCGGGTATTTACAGACATGGATGAGATCCCCCTGAGCCTCCTCTTCTCCAGGCTGGGCAGACAGGAGAGCTGCTCCAGGCCCTCCATCATCTTGGTGGCCTCCCTTGGACTCTCTCCAGTATGTCCAGCTCCCTCTTGTACTGGGGGGCCCAGAACTGGACACAGTGCTCCAGGTGCAGCCTCACCTATGTTCACCAACACCTCTTCTGCTGCGCTGTGACTTTTCTTTTTCTCTCTCTGAAGATATAACTTTGCTCATCCTATTAGATTATGTTAATGAAATTATTGTATTTCAATGTTTGGTTTTTTTTTTCTTCTTTTTTTCCCCTAAAAGCATTTCAGTGTGCAAGGCAGAGATAACAAGTTCTCTTTCTTTCAGCTTGCTCACCTCCCTTTTTTCCAGGCTCTGCAATGCCAGGAGGTCTTTCTTTCTGTACTCCCTTAAGTTTGGCAGCTATCAAACCTGTTCAGGCCCAAGCCAAACTGCAAATCAAGGGTGATACCTGGGGCTCGTGCAGGAACTCAGAAGAAGTACTTGATTCTTAATGCACTCGTACACAGGAGCACATTCTTCCTAAAAGCCAGAAAGGAGCTCTGCTGTCAGCTGAGCAGAAACCAAGTTTAGCACAATCACAGACCGAGGAGAGGCGTGAACCTCTCGTCTCCATCCTGGCAGGGCACTCCGTGGAATATTTAATACCTGCGCCCAAATGTTAAATGGCAGATGTGCTTACAGAAGTGTTGTCCAAGAGATGCCCGGGTTACACTCGGCAGCTGCCCTTATCACCACCCCCGGCCGTACCTAGCGTGTGCGGGTGATTTATCGACTCGAGCCACTTTCCACGAGGCTCCTGCTTGCAGGGCACAGCCGTGCTCTGGCAGCACGGAGGAGATGTGAAGCAGCAGCTGCAGCAGATGGATGCAGCCCTCCCCTCGGTCTGGGGCCCCCTGCCAAAATTGTGCCAGACACACATGTTTGTGCACGGCTTGATGAATGAGGAAAAAAGTGAGAACATTTGTCAACCAAAAATGAAAAGGAGGTTTAGGGAGCTTGAGTAAAATTGGAGGGGGGTGAGGCAAAGGGGGGGAAGTGGCAAGGTTTTGAGGAAATGCCTGCTCATCCTTGGGGCGAAAGAAGTGGTGGTAAGGGTGCTGAGCACCACAGCCTGAGAGGATTAGCTTGCAGGTTTCGTGGCATGGGTGGAGGCGGGAGGCTAACAGGCCAGGTGTGCAGGGAAAGGGAGAGGAAGGGGGAGAGGTGTGCAGTGGCAGTGGTAAAGGCCAAGACAAGAAGAAGTGATGGAACCTGGGAAAAAATCAAAGAAAATGACTGCAGCCCTAAGGTGGTCTTGTAATAAACTGGGTGATGGTTTTATGAGGCATATAGGTGACAATTAGAAAAGGATCACAAAATCCATCGTCAGGATACATGCAAAAACAGGACACAGATTTTGCACAACAAAGACTTTTATGGCACTATCCTTCCATTATATTGTATGTAAGTAAACCTTTTTACAACATAAAAAAGGCACTGTGAGGTGTTTTTTTCCCATCAGTCTGAAAATCAGAGAGCTCTTTGCATACTTTGATCGGTGTGCAGCTAACAACCTAGCTGTTTCAGCTGACAGGACACACATAGCAAAGATGTGTCACTTCCCCGCTCAGCAAGCTTTGGGTTTGGTTTGTGCGCTCAGACATGTAATGGCTAAACCTGCCTGCTAAAACCTTCAAATTAATGCTTGGTCATAGAACTGGTTATTTGTGTTTGAGTTTCTTCTGAAAATCCTGAGCAGCTCTGATCGCAACACGAGTAGTTCTGTTGTTTACCTGAGGCCCATAAAGTGGTGTCACCTGGTTAAATGTCACCTTCCCTGTGCAAACTGAGAAACAATCCTGTCCATAAAAACAAGGTGCCAATTTTAATACAGTTTTTTCTTTCCTTTTCAGCCACCAGCAAATTCTCTGTGAGTTCCCAGAAAAGATATCACATAAACAGCCAAAGTGCCAATGTAACCTGCTCAAATCCTCTTGTGTTATGGATGAGAAAAGAGGCAAATTGGTGTCTTAACAAAAAGCAAAAATGAGCATTTGGGACTCATCACAGTCACAAGAAGGATCTGGGGAAGGGGAAACAGGTCTCAGACTTAACATTAATTTTGGCACATGTGTCCAGACTAATCTAGGCTTCCCAGCAAAATTGTTCACATTGTGCTAAGTGGCCTGAAAGGTATGTAGTACCCCCGGGTTGCACTTCTATCCGCATCGCAGCAAGCAGTTAGCAAAGATTGAGTTACCAGTTACGCTGCTGTTTATGACTCCAGGGGAAGCACGTACACCATAACACCAACACCTGCTGTTTATAAACAAAACTTTTCAATATTGCTATGCTTGCTTCAAATTGCACCAAGGCAACGCCAAAAAGGAAGGCTGCTGAACTTTTGATTCTCCTGCCCTATTCCCTGGTGTGCAGAGATGACACAAAGCTTGAACATTTGAAGATTTTAGATTTATCACCAGTGCCAGCTGTGTTATCCTTTCTTTTCTTTTCTTTTCTTTTCTTTTTTTTTTTCCCCCCTGTTTTGGGAAATGCCTTTGAAGGTAGCATAATGGTCATACTAGTTCTACAGCTGAAATCCTACCTAATATGTCCTAAGAACAGCCTAGTGATTGTGATGTAGTTTGTAGAAATGGGACAATTTTGGTGTGGGGTAGGCAGAACTGTTACTGAAATTGGAAAAAAAAAAAAAAACACTATTAGAGAAAAGTTGCAGCCCCAGCTTTGTGCCAGACCAGTAAAGCTCCCCATACAATGTAAAGAAAGGGTTATCACAGCCATACTTGGGGCTTTTTACAGGGGAAAGCACTCATGCTGAAAAGATTCATCTAATGGCTCTCAAAGTCCAGAAACTCTAAGTCTGCTAAGGTGTGTTGTGTTTTTTCAAGATCTCAGTGTATTTTTCAGATCCTGTTCTCAACAGTCTCTCATAGTTTCCCCTAGAAGTGAGAAATCTGAGACCCTGGGAGTTTAATTTGATTTTTTTTAAATGCTTGGCACTTGTAGCTCCTCTGTCCTTCAGTGGGACTTGCATGCACTTGCCAGTTTTGATAACGTGGATGCGAGTGTCATGTCCAAGGTCACACAATGAATTAATGCCAGAACAGGGATTATTATTACTTATTATGGGCAGGCTGGAGATTATACCTATGCTTAAAGCAATCTACATCTTCTATTACAAAAATCTGCTTCAGCCTCTTACACATGCCAAAATAAAACTGCTTAGACTGAAATTCCTTATCCACACAAGCACATTTGCACTGTGGGCAGGTGAAGCAGGGCTCTTGCTTATTTTTGCTAGTGGCAATGCCTGACTTTTGCTGCTGGCTTCACAACACTGTACTTCTCTCAGATAACAGTTATCTCATGAGAAAATGCCTCTCTTCTGAAAGAAGTCCTGAAAGTTTCTTTTGCATGTGTACTTGTACTCACTGGCAGAGTGAGGGGCAGTGTGGTAAAGATGTTGAGTCAAACAAGCAGGTGAGTGTGCAAACGGGGCACTGAATTTCAGTGTTACCGGGACTGCTGTCCCCATCTGCTCTGAACCCAGGCAATCCCTAGGATCCTTTTGTCACAGCAACCCACAAATAGTTACATGCCTGCTTGTAGTTAAGTGAAACCTGCTTAGATTTATTAGGACTTAGTTTGGTGGATTATGAGGGTAGATTTAGCTTTGGACTGAAGAAGTCTTAGCATGATCCAAAAACAGCAGCTACAGCAGAGTGAACATGTATTTCAGCCAAAATGGGAAAGGGCAGAGGTGGGGCCATGAAACAGCTGCGAAGAGCAGTGTCCTTCTGTGAGCTGTAACATTTACTGGGCAGATAAACGGAGGGGTGAAGAAGAAACGAGTCCTGTTTTTCCAAACTTGTTTGAACTCTGAAAATACATCTAGAGCTCTCTCTGGCTAAAGAGGCACCATGGTGTCCTCCCTTTTCTCAGGGCTTTTGTCACTAGATTTACAAAGTGAACCCTCGCATAGGGCCAAGAAGGGGCAGGAAGGCTGCAGTGCAGACAGGGGACTGGATTAGTGTTCTGTGTGAGTGGGGCAGGGGGTGAAAGGATTCCTTAGGTTTTCCATGCAAAGTTTGGTTTTAGAGGTGTTGGGTGACTGAATTTTCAAGTTAAGCCTCATCTGTATCATTGACAGTCCAGCACATCCCCAAGTGAGCACAGTTTGTGCTGCAGGGAGAGCTCCTGCATCTGCTCCAGACCTCTGCAAGCCCCCAGGCCTGGAGGGGTGCAGGCTGCATTGACTGGGCATGGGAGGGACCAAACACCCTAACCAAATGCCCTGAGCATTTGGGTTCAAGAAGTGCTGAGGCAATTAATGGAAAGAAAAAGAAAAAAGGTCATTAAAAATAGTTTGTCTCAGACAGTCCCCGAATCAAAACCTGTGGGAATTCAGGAGGGAGTCCTGGGGAATATATATTCTCAGGCATGAACTATTTGGCCATTGCTGGAAGCAAAGAAATGGGCTGGACTAACCTATATCTGGCCCAGCACAGGCATTTTTGTGGCACAGCAAGCAGCAAGGACATCTCACGCTGCATGCTAGGCATTTCACAAAGCTGTAGTCACCAGAAGCTAGCTGTGAGCCATCTACCCCCCTCTGCAGCCAGCAGCCAGAGATAGGCACCTCCAGTGGCCAGGGAAAGCATGCAGATACACTGGATGCCAGCTTTTGGTGACAAAAAGTAGGTGAGCTGAACTGCTGATGACAGCAGGCGTGGAAAACAGGGAGGTCACAGGGCTCTGAGTGCTGGAGCCTGCTCTCCAGCCCCCACTCAGCTTTGCAGCGATGACATCTTCTTGGAGCCTCAGCTGGAAACACAGGGCAGGAGGGGAAGCCAGGCAGAAACAAGGCCCTTGGAAACCCCACTCACTGTGTTGTATCCTCTCAGTGCATCTTGTGTGTTCCCTGGAGCCCCGGATGCCACCAGGCAGTGGGGACAGCCACCTGCTGGGGGGCAAACTGGGGCTGGGGTCCTCCACGTGCACCTCAGCCACCCTGGGGTGGTGAGGGAGATCAGCAGGGTCCCCTAGGCCGTGGCTGCTGGAGCAAATGCTAGCTGCCACGAACGTTTCCACCAGCACATGAATGGCCAAATATATACACAACTCCCTGTGTGCCTTCTGGCAAAAGGCTGTGTGCCCATGGGTTTGCATGGGGGTCAGATTTTGGGAATACCCTTCTTCCAGGTGCGGGGAGGCTGGGTTTGGGGCTTCATGTGCAGATGTCTTCTGTGGAAGAGGAGCACTGATGACTTGTGACTGCAAAGGGGGAGAACAAGCACGCAGGCTGATGGCCTGATAGCAAATCTGGATCCCCTGTTCCTACAGCAGATGTCAATCCTATCTTCCTCACCTCAAGGGCCCGAATGTAAAGGGTTTGCAAAATATTGACTACCGGCAAAATCTCTGCAAGCTCTCTCTTCTCCTCTGGCTCTGTTGTTAAGTCTCTGGCAGTCAATACCAAATGCACACAACCTATCTCTAAATCCCCCAAATTAGATTAAAGGCTCTATGGCATCATAATGCATTTTTAATCCCAATGCTACCTGCTACAAACACAAATGTCAGAACAGCAAGGTCAGATTCCCATGAATATATGTCAGTAGAGATCTTCCTGTATAAAGGGCAGTACCAGTGCAAGCTGGAGAGATTTTCTTGTTAAAGCTGTACTGAAGATTTACATCCTTCCTGGGTGCCCAGGCATTGGCATCTCCTGTGACTTGCAAAAAATAGCAGGGTAAGCCCTGATTGTGAAGATCAATGATAAAACTTGATAAAACTCGATCAATGATAAAACATGATAAAACTTGATAAAAATGATAAAAGTCCCCTCAGGAGTCCCCAGAGCAAGGAGCCCCACTGCCCACAGTGCCAATGCTGCTTTGGGCCAGTGCTTCAGCCCCCCTCTCTCTTTTCAAAGGGCTAAATTCAAATGTGGCTGTAAAGCCAAGGAGCTTGGTGATGTCTCTGCTTCCAAACAATGTCCACAGAAATATCCTTCTTTCTCACATCTTTAGCCTGGAGCACTCTGCACCTCTGGAGAGCTGGTGCCCTGAGAGTGGGGCCACTTCCCTCTGGACAAGATCCTTTTTCAGGGAGCCATCTTTCCCACAGTGAGCCTCATCAAGGAGTAAAGCAGTGTCCCAAATGAAACTGGGACAGCTTAAATCGGGGTGGTGACTAGGACTGCTTTTCTTTTTAGAGGAAGAAAAGCGGAGTTAACGGATGTGCAGTGCACCTTCCCAAGCAGTTAAATGGAGCCTGTCAGTAGGACATGTCCCCCCCAAGCTGATCCTCGTTCACTTGATGTTTACACCAGACCCAAATGCACTCAGTAATTGGGCTTACACCAGGGGACTGAACATGACACGAGTGCCCAGTACAGACGGGGCTGAGGACAATCATCTTTTGTACACGGTGTTTTTACAAATTAGCCCCGACCTCTGAATCATGCAAACAAAAAACTGGCCAACATGAGAAGGCTGAGGCTTTCCAGAGCTGTCCAAGCATATGTCCTAACTACCACATTTTTGCTACTTATACAGCTTTTCATAACTGTTTATTGTTCTGGGAAATGAGAAGGGACTGTTTACACAGTAGCTACAGGAACATGTGCCAAAAAGCCACTAACTCTTGGATGAACAATATTTTCGTCAAGAAACTGTGGGATAATTCTCATATCTCCTTTACCTAAGTCTCTGTGTTATGCTCCTAGTCCCTGGTGCTTGGAAGCTGGGAGGCTTTTCATGGACAAAGGCAGATGTCGCTTGTTCCAGGAGACTTGACTCTCGCTGTCAAATTATGTTGCTTGGCAGGAGCTGAGGACGTGTTGTTATGAGCTTTTTGATGTCAGGATGAATCCTCCAAATGCCAGCTTCTGACTGGCTTGGCATTAAAAACATAAAACCTGACTGGGCTCCATATCAAATGGTAAATCAGTCTGTCATGTCAGAAAAACTGGCACGGGTTTTGTTAGTATCCAGGCTCCATGCTTTGACCCACATTTGCTCTTCAAACAAACTGTTCAGAGAAGAGCTGGGAGGTGACATGATCTCCTAAAGGCTATTGATCTACCTACATTTGGAAGAGAAGAGGGAGGTGAGGAGAAAGGGGCATTCTTTGGGACTGTGAAAATAATAGACAAATCCATCAAAGAAATTGAATCCCGTGGCAGATACTCCTGCTTCAGCAGAGAGGAGGAACAACAGATAATCTCAGTTTAACAGCACGGTATTTCTCCTGAGATGTATGTTGCTGTGTAAAGGAGAGTTATTTGCCTGCATGTAGAGGTTGCCCAATGCTATTTCTTCACCTGCCTGTATTAAGGAGGATTTCCTTTACCTCCCCTTAAAAAACACCTTAAAATAGTTAAAAAGATGACCAAGGGCCATGTCTCTGTTGCATCTTGCCCTGCAGAATCACAGCAAATTGCATACATGGGCACAACATTGGCAAGGAGGGCGGCTGTGACCCTAATTCTGCTTGGGCAGGTTTTGCTCTGCAGCCAGAGAAGCTGTCGCCACGTGAGCTGCTGAAAGACCTTTCTTCCACCTCTAATCTCTCATTCCTTAGAAGTGTGAGTGCCCCCTGAACCAAGCACCACTCCTCCCTTACAGCGGGCAGGGAGCCTGGAGAGGAGAGCTCCCTCCTGAGTTATGGGGCCCCTGCTCACAGCAATTGATTCAATCCTCAGTCTGATCACCAGCGTCGTTCTCTTCTTGCTGGGAAGTGTCAGCACCGGCACCGCCTTCCCCCAGACGAAGTGCTGAGGGTTGAAACAGGGCAGAAAGAGGTGGACAGACTGCCCTGCAATGAGGCTGCACACCTGAGACGGATGGTCAGATGGACAGACGGATGGATAGATGAAGGAGAGTTGGGGCATCCACAGAGCAGCTGGCATTTCTTAGGGTACTTCTGGTAATCCCAGAGCCTTGGGGGATAATCTGAGTGAGGAGATAGAGCTGTTCAAAGCTCAGCTAAAATATCAAGCCATGGAATAACTCTGGCTCTTTGAGGGACCCGCGCAGGAGCTCCTGGCAGTAGGTGAGGGTATTTTGAGAGCTGGCACTCCCAAAGGGAGCAGGCCAGGAGCACGGCAGCCCTTTCCATCGGGGCCTCGTGCTGCCCTATCTACGATGCCTTAAAAGGCTGGTGGCACAGAGGTGCTGCGGTCCTTATCTCCTCCGGGTGGCTGGGGCTCTGGAGATATTATATTTATAGCTCATCTGGAGCACGGATGCCTAACTGCCTAATTGCTATATACATAGTGTGGGTAACCCAATAAAGCCGTGAGTCTCCGCTTTTGTCCCCGTCTTCTCTCACTCGCGGGCTCACGAGCAGAGGCACCACCAGGCTGCAGCAAGGTAAGGCAGTGACTTGTCTGGCTTTTCACTGTCATTTGGCCCCTGTTCTCCTTTTCACCTTCCCTTTGCAACAGGGACTGGAAGTTTCTCAGGGCTCTGCTTAGACACCATAAGGGGACGGCTTCTTTCTTATGGAAAGAGGGGATTTTAGGATGTTTGTTCATTTCTTGCTGACAGGACACATACAGTGTGTCTCACTTTGTATTTCCAGACTGCTGTTAGGAATCAGGTGCTAAATAGCAGCTGCTCTTCAGTTTCTGCACTAATAATATGCTGTCATGTTTCCATGTTCTGAAGGAATACAACCATGTCTAACTATAGACATTTTCCTGGTTTGAATAGGAAACTGAGTGACTTCAGGCAGAAAAATTCTGATTAGCTGTTTTTTGGTTTTGTGTGTTTTATTTTTCCCCTCTATCAGAATCTTCTTCTTTATGATGAATATTTGGAAAATGAATAGATAGTGGGGAAAATAGAGGGCAGAGGGAACATTTTATTTTTTTTCCTTCTTTGAGACCATTTCCTAATGGCCTTGAAGTAAAAGAAAGCCAAATTACAAGTGATGCCTGCTTGTTTCATGTTTAAACAATTGCTTGATATGGATTACAGCAGCTGTGTGAAAAGGGAAAAGAAAGAAAAGCACTAAAACATATCTGGGTGTCAAAGCAGGAATTCTTCAGAACCAGACTGTAAAATAACATTAGCAATAACAACCAAATGCCAATTATCAGACCATTGTTATATTAAACTACTTTTAACCTCGTCTCATGAGAGCATTAATTTTCAAATGAAGCTGATAAAAGGCAACCTCTTGGAAAAATAAGATTGTTTGTGCCCATGTGTACACGTGTTTGGATGCATCTACACACACAGTTTTAATATAAACATCCCTATAATGAAAGGCTCATTCATCCAAGGACCTTAAAGTATAATACAAAGGTAAGAAATACTAATTTACTTGTAGCACAAGGACTAAAGCTGCCACATTTTACGCAATTTATTATTCTGTTAGGCAATTGAATGAAAGGAGGTTTTCTTTCAAATTGCTCAGTAGGCTTTGATACGACTGCAGGTTGCTGTCAGTCCTGGAAAGCAAGACTCCTTAGACCTGACCCAAACCCAAGTCTTGTACGAATGGTCACCTCACTTCAAAGTATTTAGGATTGGGCTCAATCCTTAAATGAAGATTTAAAAGAAAAAGGACAGGCCCTTAGATGTTCCAAATTGCTGGGATCCACTGACATTAGCTGAGATTTAGGTATTCACATCAAGTGTTGACTGGGCCAACAATGTGAACTTGGGCCCAGTACCAGGTTTGTGTCTCTGGCCCCACCACACAAGTACGTACTATGCACCCTGCAATGCTCTTGTTCCATGTCCATGCCATTACACCCTCCTTGCTTCTAAAACAGAGTGGCCACATCCAAAAAAAGTCCAACGGATGGGGCTCACTCCCAAGCCATGCCCAGGTGGGAGAGTCCTAGCTGGCATTTGGACAGCTGGCCAGTGTGGTCAGTTGAGTCTTTGTGACTGTCCTGACATCCTCTCTGATTTATGACCATAGATGCAGCCTCTGGGGATGCCTCCACATGTCCAAACCCAACTGTGTTGGAGACCCACTTTCAGGGCGGACATCCCCAGCTGGCAAGTCTGGTCTGGCTGAGCTGTCCAGGATTACTCTGGCAGGGGCCCATGACCATCAGTGTAGACAGTGTCGAGACAGCAAGATTAGGAACAAGCTTGTTCCGTCTTTTATGTGAAGAACAGCACATAACTTAAACAGAAGGAAAAAAGGAGTGGTAAATACCAAACAGTCTGCACACACATCTATCTTATCTAGAGGCTTACTGAGCCCTCAAGGATGCCTTGGAAGGCTTAACTTCTTCAAACATCACTGCTGTTGCCTCTGCATGTTCCTCTGATCTCTCACAGTTATGGTCTCACCACCAGACTGTGGTCTGTTCAGTTCAGATCCATACAGAGCTCTGATCATCTCGTCCCCAGCACTGGTGAAATGAGTTTTGTAAATTGATTGGAGACCAAAAGTAGCACTTCCCACTGAAGAGCACAGTGTTGACTCTGAGTGGGCCATCAGGAAGTGTTGGGATCTGCCCTATCCAGGCCTGCAGCTCCCCTTGGACTGTTTTTTTGTTGTTGTTTTGTTTTGTTTTTGGTTTGTTTGTTTTTTGTTTTCTAAGATCCTGCAACTATGCTCAGCCGATAGGTTTCTGCCGTAAATTGTGCAATAAAGAAATCATGCACAAAATTATCAATTTTTAATAGAGTGGTGTCCTGATTCTGTTCCCTCCCCCTCAATTCCCCCTTGTTAGAAATTTTCTTGTCCTCAAATTTTTTGTCTATCATTCAAGCCTCAGGCTAAAACAATAGGAATAAAACAATTATTCTGGTTGGGCACTCAGTCTTAAATTACCATCACTGGTGTACTGATGGTATTCCCCCTTAAAAAACAAGAAGTAAAAGTAGCATTCCAATCATGTGCAGCAAAACATCTTTTAATATGTTGGCCAAAGATATTTAGCTTGAAAAAATGCATGAACATGCATACTAGTGCAGTGATTTTTCACTGGATTTGAATTTAAAAGTGAAATAAAACAAAAAGACCAAAAGCCTGTTCCCAAAGTGAACCCATTTTAAAGGCAATCTTTCCAACAATAATACTTTGTTCTTACCTAGCATTTGAAAATATGATTAATGCATGAATATCTTTACTTTTTCCCTTCCAAACAGCAAACCATCAGAACAAGGCAGACCTTTGATTGCAGCTGGCAAGAGGCTGGGAGGGGGCAGACTCATTCAAACACTTCTTTAATACAGAAAATGTAAAAGGCCATTTTTACAAGGAAGAAAAACAGAGAAAGAAGGGAATGTGAATACTTACTTGGGGGTAAAATCCTCACCCCACTGAAATCAATGGGAATTTTCTCAGAAACATCCACTGCTTTTAATAAACCTCAGATTTTCTCTTTTTTTTTTCTCCTTATTTGTATAGTACCAAACTTGTGTAGATTTTCATCAGCAAAGGGTTTTCACATTTTCCATACCATTTTTTTTATAAGTATATATATATATCTATATTGTTTAAGCAGAACATAGGCAATCTGAATGTTTCAGACTGTTGTTTTTCAGTTAGATGGATTATTGCTGGCTGCAATATTTTATCTCTGACTTTATATCTCAGTGAGTACAGTTTCATACTGATAAATCTCAGGCAGCTTCAACAATGTTCATCATATAATACTGATTAGCTCAGAGAAGCATAGGTCATATTACACAGAGTCCCAGTTTTTCTGAAAGTAGTTTGAGCAATCCTGTCTGTTTTCACTCAACTCATTCTGACACAAACATGGAAGGAACACTAACAATACACATTTTAAAGGGATTCATCAACTTCACAAAATGTTTCTGCTGGAGGTTGATTTACTGGCTACCATTACAAATGCCACTGAGAAGCAGTGAAACTGAAAGAGCAAGAAGAAAAGATATTTTCCATCTATTCTACTTTATATTTTGAGTAACATTTTGTGTGAAGCCAGTTGTGCAGGTTTTCTTTTGTAGTCATTATTTCCTGCTGTCTCAGTGAAACTTTCATATCAAAAAGAATGAGCAGAAAACACTCTTTAAAAAAGGAAAACAAGCACATTTTCAAACCCCATTGTCATGGGAGTAGAATGGGCAGACATGGGAACAGAAATTGTTTCAAACAAATGGCAAACAAAGCCAGTGAGCTTTCATATCAGCATATTCTCCTGTGAAGCTTAAGGGATTTTCACCAAAGTCTTACTAGAAATTTGCATATTTTCTTTTGGAGGGAAATAGGTAACAGTGACCCTTTTTGGTAGTCTGCAGCTAGGGAAGCAAAGCCCTGCTTGCCTAGAGATTACCATACGAAAACACGAATGTCTACAATCCTCAGAAGCCCTCCTACCACCACACAGAAGCCCATTATTCGGTCATCTAACCCATTTTTTAAATTCTGAGTGTCCTGATTTCCTATGCATTCCACTGTCTCAGTGCAACACTCCCCATGCCACTGGTGTTGGGTGTGTTTGGAAATGCAGGCACAGAAAGCAACCTGTCACTCTGGGGGCTAGGACACCACTTATAATACAACAAGAAAGATGTGCTAACGCTGGCATGGCACTCCTGGTACAGAACAATAAAAGACGGGAAGCTATCAGAATAATTCCTTTTTGTGGAAGTTTTCAAATTCTGGGTTCAAACCCCAGGTCAGGAGCTTTAATGAGCACAGGATAAACAGCTTCTGTATTGGGTAATCATATGGCTCACTTTTCATATTGTCGAGTTGCTTTATAGTCTTTGTTTTATTTCATCTCACAATGTCCTTTTAGGGGAGAAAAGTAGCACTTTTTTTCCTAATTTAGAAATGAGAAGTAAGAGCCAGGTCCAAAAGTAGACTCAAGTGTCAAAGTGCGGCGAGGATTGGCAGGCTGTGAGACCCAAGTCAGGGCTGCAGTGACCCAGGGCTCCAAGAAAGAAGTCTTGGTGAGAGACTATCCCTTCTCTTCCTCTCATCTGAGTAAAAGTCAGCATGAGTGATGTCGTGTCCAGCTCTGCACAGTAAAGTAAGGGAAACTACAGCAGATAAATTCAGGTGTGTGAATTCCACTCCTGGACATGCCTGCTTAACTTTGGCTACGCAAGGTCAGGTGTCTGGCTGAACTAGACTTCTAGGTTCCCTCTAGATCCAATGAGGAAAGAAAAGTACTTCTATAGGGCAGTTCATTTCATCCTCAACAGGTGTCTAATGAATCAGCCATTGCAAGAACCTCTCTTTCCCTTTCCGCAATAGTGGGACCACAGGCAGCCAGTTTAGATTACTAAAATTTGGTCAGTTAAAATAGGGTGAAATGGGCACCACCATAAGCTATTTGTACAGGTTACACAGAGCATTTTGTTGATCGAGGAATGGGCAGTGTTATCACAAGTCCCTGACTAGTACCCACAAACCCTCTCTCCCTTTCTACTTTCACAAACCAGGGTGCTCTAGTAATATAGACTGTCTGTAATAAGGACTGTGTTAGGTTTACTTTTCATCTTTAGCCTTTGCCACTTTTACTTCCCATATTTCCCTGTGTACTGATGAGGTTTGGGACACTTTCTGGAGATTAATGAGGTGAATCAAGGCTATCTTGGTGCTGTAGAAACTCTTGAAGATCTCATTCCAGACTGCAAAGTGAGACCCTGAGCATAGGAAGGAGCATGTCAGATGAATGGAAAGTGCTGCTAGTGGAGTCAAAACTTCCACCAGAGCAGGAAGTGGAAATATTTTGTTTGGAATTTTTCCTAGCTTGGCGGGACTGTAACAGAGTGCAATATTCTGCAGTAATGACTTTGCCTCTCAAAACAAGAGGGTGTAAAAGAGTTTATTCAGGAACAAAGGGTTATGAAAGAGCAGAGAGACCTAGAAGCAGGGACTGCATGGTGATGATTTTCTAGATCATTCATTCCACTAGCCCCATTATCTGCAGGGAGAAAACGACACAAATCTATTCAAAAATTTGTAATGGCAATAGTCTTTTCAGCCAACATGTCTTGATATTTAGTTTTTAGTCCAATGCATCTCTTTGTTCAAAGTCAAGAGTCTCTGAAAAATTTAAAATTATGGTGGAAACATTAACAGTCCCTTATAGAAACTTTGAATAGTGATAAGATATTTTGCATGATGGTTGGTGTTTTCTTGACTGATGTTATGTGTTCGATTTGCATTCCTAATTGTTGTGGTTTAACCCGGCCGGCAACTAAACACCACACAGCTATTTGCTCACCCTCCCCCCCCTCTCTGGGATGGGAGAGAGAAACAGGAAAGTGAAGCCGGTGAGTTGAGATAAAGACAGTTTATTAAGACAGGAAAATAATAATAACAATAATAATAATAATAATGATAATAGTATTACTAATAATAATGTGTACAAAACAAGTGATGCACAATGCAATTGCTCACCACCCGCTGACCGATGCCCAGCCTATCCCCGAGCAGCCGGCCCCCCACCCCGGCCAGCCACCCCTATATATTGTTTAGCATGACATCAGATGGTATGGAATATCCCTTTGGCCAGTTTGGGTCAGCTGTCCTGGGTCTGTCCCCTCCCAGCTCCTGCTGCACCCCCAGCCTGCTCGCTGGCAGGACAGAGCGAGAAGCCGAAAAGTCCTTGGCCTGGTGTAAGCACTGCTCTGCAACAATTAAAACATCAGCATGTTATCAGCGCTCTTCTCATCCTAATCCAAAACATAGCACCCTACCAGCTACTATGAGGAAAAATTAACTCTGTCCTAACTGGAACCAGGACACTAATTATTTTTACTGATCTTCTCAAAACAATGTGACTATGGCACCAATGACAACCAGTCAGCTAGGATACTGGAGTCTGTCATTTTGACTGACCATTTAAAATAAGAAAAAGAATAGCACTTGCCCTACTCATGGAAACCACATATGTAAGTTTGTTGGTGAGAGAGTTAACAGGAGAATATTCAAACATTATAACTAACCTATTATAAAAGACATTTGTCATTTCTGATTTGGTATTAACAAAAGCCATTCATTTTTAAACTATTCCACCCTCCACCCATAAATCTCATCACCTTCAGTAAGAGTTTTATTCTGAGTGAGACCTCCAGGACTGGCTGCAGAAGCATTCCTGAGTTTCATGGCAGTAAGGTTCGCATATTTTGTAGACCACAACCTTAAACAAAACCATAGCATTATTTCTAATGTCATCGTATTTAACTCTCACAGTCTTGCATATTCACAACCTCAGGATGATCTAGATTTGTTAGTGCAGTTGGAGTATTCTGAGACAATTATTTGTTGCTGTGGAATACTGGTAGGTAAGCAGAGGGTATGATTATATGGACTTGATTATATGAACATAGTATCAGATGTGATCACATAATATGTGGTCACCCTGAGATCTCCCTGTCGTTGGCACAGGCGGAAGGTTGCAGAATGTAAGGACAGTTTGTTCATCCATCCTTTTCTTCTTAGCAGCCTTTGCTTTGCTTCCAGTGGCAAAATACACGCACAGAGGTGCCCTCTCCCCTCACCACAAGCGGGAACGCCCAAGGAGCATGCTAAGGATGTCTTGGAATGAACGGCCAACCTTCACCCCAGCTATTCCTCCCCCTGTTATCATCGCTTCCTACTGGAGTCTGCCCCTCCTCCCAGTTGCCTGCTTTGGTAATGGTTCCTTCATTTGTTGAATCAGAGCAGCAGGGGGAGCAGAGACCTAGCAGCCTTACCTTCTTTCTGCCTTCTCCTGTAATTACAAATGCAAATGTAGGGTGGGTATGCAGCTTAAAAAAAGAAATAGCAAACAGCTCTGGGTCCAAGGCATGCTCAAATTCAAAGCCAGGAGGAGAAGCAACATGGGCATGGCTGTAGATCAATGGGCACCAAAGCAGAGCAGTGTGCCTTCCTAGAAGGTCTTATTCTGACTTCTCCTGTGAGAGAAGTTTCTTCTGCCTGTTGGCTCTGTGTTTGCTTAGGGACAAGCCAGCCCCTTTCCCTCTTTTTTTTTTCCTTTTTTTTTTTTTTTTTTTTCTGGACATCCAAGTGTTAAGAATTCTTCCTTTCAAATGAGCAGTATGGATTCATTAAAATCCTTCTGGATATATGGAAGAGCCAGCACCACTGTGGACAGACTCTCCAGGAAGCAGCCAGCCAGGCAGGCAGTGTTCAGTCATGTAAGGCATCTGTACGAGAGCAGCCCAGCAAGAACTCATTGGATTTTAAGGTTAGACATTGGGGATAAATGAAAGGACTAGCGCTCCTTCATAATGTGATTTCTGACTCCTCTCTAATAGTTCAAAAATTACTTGTCTTGCAGCATGCAACACGTTGTCTTCAAGACAAGCCATTGTTATATGGCTTTATTTCATTTTACACACAGCATTTGAATTTCATTCACATTAAGACAGCAACTCCAACAGAAAGCCATGTGGATACAAACTTTCCAGAGACAAACACAATCCAACACAATGTCTACCAGGCTGACAATGGATAATATATTTTTTGAGCTCTGTGTGAAGCGTTAGACATGAAATTCACATCAGCAACCAAATGATTGCTTTAATCCTATTATTTAAAGGGCCTGAACACTTATAGGATTCAAAGTAAGCACAGGCCTAAGAGGATAAATAGCAAGGACTCTACTTCAAAGTACACAATCTAAGCTCATATTTTGAATCATAATAAATGTCTGAGCCTACATCTCTGACCCTCTCAGAATATGTGTATTATGGAGGTTGAGCAGAAAAATATCTGTTGCCATACAGAAGGATCTTTTTGCTAAACAGTGTGTTCCCAGTCATATTCAAATCAAAAAAGGGTGGCTGCTTCCTCTTACAGAAATATATTAGTATTCTGAAGTAATCTGGAAAGTGATTTGTTACCATATGCTTCTTTTGAATTCAAGACAAGGGGAATGGTTTGGGGAATGATGGGGCCAATAGATAACCAGGACACAAGAGGAGTCCTCAGGAAAGAGAAAGCTGTAACAGGGGCGGGGGGGGGAAGGGGAAAAAAAATGTGCTCCTGTGTTCACTGTGAGGAACTTGGAGAGTTTCCCACAGCAGAACACTACCCTGTGGGGATCATTGGAGAATCTATTTCAAGATAAAGTGTCTGTAAAAAAGGTATGGAACAAATAAACAAAATAAATAGGAAGGAAATGTTAGAACAACATGATGTTCATGCAAGACATCTGAAGGGACTTAGTGATGAAACAGCTGAAATAAGTATAATGCATGGCCTCATTTAAAATAAAACAAGCTTAGAAATGAGCACCTGAAAGTAGCTAATACAGTGCCAGCTCTTAAAAATGATTCCAAGAGAAGCTGGGTGAATTAGATCCTGGCAAATCTGATACGTTTAGCAGAAATTAGGATAGAGAAGAAGGATAAATATGATACATTGGGAGAAATTCAGTAAAACCTTGTAAAGGGAAATCAAGCTCTACAGATCCATCGGGTTCCTACAAGACAGTAAGAAGCATGCAGATGCAGGAGTCCTTTGGTTGGCAGTATCTTACTTACTTGTGCTTTTCCACATATGCAATAAGACCTCTCACCAAACACCTTTAAAAACCTGTAAGCAGCCACAGAATAAGAGGGAAGATCTCTCACAGATTATGTAAAGTTGATTGAAAGAAAAAGAGGCTCTTGCAGTAAAAGGAGATCAATAGTGCAATTCTACAAAGACCGAGAAGCAGAAGGATCTTAGGAAACAGGGTGGTTGGACACTGCAGTAGCATCTTAAACTGAATGCTGATGAGCACAAAGCAGCACACTTGAGGAAAAAATACAACTTCATCTATAAAATAATGTTTCTGGGCTGACTACATGCTCAAAAACAGCCAAAAAGCAAATTGAATGTTCTGGTCACATCATCTGAGAAAGTAAATTGTCATATCGGAAAAAGTTTGCGGAAGGAAGATAAAACATAGGGAGTGGGTTTCGTAGAGTGACTACATAAACTGGGACTCACCAGCCTGGGAGAGAGATAGCTGAAGGGAGGTACAATAAAGATGGATAAAGACATGAGCAGCTTTTAGAGTATGAATAAAGATCAGATGGTGATTATTTCTGCAAAAGTAAGACCTAGGGTGCATCAAATAAAGCTAATGGGTACTATGTTGAAAACAAACATAGAGATGGTTCTTCAACAACATAGAGAAGAACCGTCTATTACAGGAAATTGTAAATAATGAAGGTTTCATGGGATCAGGAGGTAACTGTGCAAGTTCATGGAAGTGATATTCTGTATGGATAGTGACTCCAAGTTGAGAAATCCCTGAACCAAACATTGTTAGAAGTTTTGGGGGAGTATTAATTGGAAATATGACTGCAAGCTATTCTCACTTTCTTCCTAAAATATTTCTTAGACCTGAAGGCTAGGATAATGAGTTAGAGGAGCACTTCTATACAGTGATTCTCATATTGCTATAGCATCATCTTAATACGTGCAACTTACAGGTTCTGCCCGGTGCTAGTCATCGGACATTCATATTAGACTGCAAACTCTGGTCTGAATGCTGTTTCCTTTCTCTCTGTGTTTTTACATCTATGTTGGATTGTCAAAACTTCTTTGTATTTGACTTTGGAGGTTACAGAGGTTATAGAGCCCCAACCTTAATCGTTAAGTTCAGACTAGTTGAAAACCTGCCAGGAACAAGTTAGATGTTGTCAATCCTGCCTTGGCAATGGGTTAGATGAGTTCTAGAGGTGCCTGCCAACTGCTCGGTTTTATGAACCTCAGTTTGCTCAGAAGCTCCCCTGGACTCGCTGATAATGGGAAGTGGCAGCTACAAACGTTGCTGTTGGCTCTTCCTAGAGGGTTGTAAAAGATGTCAGGGACGCAGGCAGAAAAGGCATCTGGGGGAGCAGGAGGAAATTAGTCACTCAGAAGCAACATTTTGGAGGAGAATCCGTGAGCAGTGGAGCAGTGAGAGGGGGCAGGATTCTGGAAAGGGGACTTTTCCTAAAAGCACTGGAGCATGCTGGGTGCACTGAGGGGAGTAACCAGATACGTGAGGTATTTCCTATAGAATTCCCTGTCTCTTGTGTGATCAAAAACACAGAGCAATTAGTTATTTGGAACAATCACAGTGTTCTTGTTTCGTGTGTCTGAAACAAGGAACTATAAATCATGATTATACCAAAATGAATAAATCCTAAATTAAGGGGTAGCATTTGCCAGTTCAGAAGACCAGCAATTACTGCAAGCTCTGTAGCAATTTGTTAGCTCGGGTTCCATCCGCAGGGGTAGGAAACCCAAAAGCCTCTTCCCATCTGTCATACACAGGGCCCTGCATGACAATCAAGCTGAATTGAGGGGAAAGGCAAAAAGCAACAGCTCCTCCACACAGGGCTCTGTGCTATTACCTGGGTCTCCTCTACAACATACAGAGAGAATACTTTGAGCAACAAAGCAGAGAACAAATGCTTTCTCATCTTCATTTTTAAGATGGTCTTTTTAAATAAAGTTCTGTGTCTAGGAGTGACAGAAGAGTTAGCATTTCTAAAGACCACCCAACTCTTGTCAGAAGCTCTAGTCTTGATCCTGTGGCACTTCCAAAACCCAATCATCATGAACCAGGATTTTTCTTAACAGCTACCAGATTCTTTAAACCCTAACCTGCTAATTGAAGCTTCCTCTGTTGTGCTCCATCCCTACCTTCCTTGAGCACCACTGCTCTTCTCTCCCCTGATCCCCTCAATTCATGCACAACCACATATCAGTGTCAAGAGATGTCTGTCACCACGCCTGAGACAGAGGGAGTGCCAGCAGCAGGGACATAGCTGCTTTCCTGCCTGTATCATCTGCAAGCATCCAGATGCATCCCTACATCTCAACAGTCCATGGAGAAAGGGCAATACAGGGATGGAGGCAGACCACATGTTGGCCAGCGTCACATGGCCACGTTTGCTTTGAGGCAACTTTTTCAGGAGATAGATTTCTCTGAATGAAAGAGCAGCTAACTAGGTAGAAAAGAAGGTCACGATTAACTATAAAAATGGAACAAAGTCTTTGTCCAAACTGACCATAAAGATCTAAACGTAAGTGGTCTAAACTGCTCTCAGCACCATCACAGACTACTTTATCACAGAGTTAGCCTTGAAATTGAGTCAGTATCACCTATCTTATCACATAACAATGTCATCTTTCTGACAATAACATTTCCTATAGAAAAACAGAAGTTTCTCAGTGCTACTGAGCTATGGCATCTTCCTCTAAATTCACTGCAGAAAATTGTTAAAACTATCTGTGAAAACAATTAAAAACGAAAACATTCTTTCTTTTTTTTTTCCAGATTAGTTTGGAATTTCTAAAGTATTACGCTTTTCACATTGTTTTAGAATAAACACCCACATAAAAATAAAAGTTTTACATCCATCCAAGGTAGACAGATTTCCAGCTCATGTAAAGGTCTTTGTCTGCTTTGGTTGCAGTGGATTTAATGGATCGTCTAAAAGTATCTGTAATTTCTTCAGAGTCTGTGAAACTCTGATGCGTCTTACTTGCTGAGTATTTCTGTTTGACACTTTCATTACCCAGGGAAACAAAAAAAAGATCAGAATATTGCAAAAAAGACTTATGACTGGGAGACTGAATGGGGAAATAAAATATAGACTAAAGCCAAGCCATTTACCCTTTGTATATTTCTCGTGTGCTTGAGAATAACTACATATTTGAGAATATCCTATAAGAATGAAATTTCAGAAAGATTTAATATTGCCTGGTTGTTATTTCAGGTTTAATGAACTAAAATGCAATGTCTGCATGAGTCTATACTACTTCCTAAACAGCAGTGCCAAAAACAGCAGCTCTCCTAAATGCACCCTCTCGTGTTCAATGGAAGCTTGTGTTACATGGGTTCCAGCATCAGAAAAGGATTTGCTGAATTTTGATAAAGTAACGTAACAGTTGACAGGATAAGATTGTGATGGGAGAAATCAGTCAGTAGCTTAGCCATTTTCAAGCTTTAAAGCATAGTTTTCCACCTCCCTTGCACTCTCAGAGACATTAAATTTCTCTGTGACTCAGCTTTGGAGAAATACGAATATTACACTTCCAGACAACTTTTTCCAATATTTTTCTTGGTTCCTTCATTTCAGCCAGAAAAGGAGATAAGTGCTGAAATGGTAGTTATTGAGGCATCAACATAGTAGCTAAAGTGAGATTTCTGAGGGATTACTAAAATCACTGAGAAGTTCCACTATGAGAAGAATACGTTTTCCATCTCATTTCCCATATGTGAGGTATGGCCTTCTCCATATCAGATTTAAACCTGCTAAGGCACACAGTCAACTGAAGAACAAGCAATAAACGCTACATAAATGCTACCTCTATGATGAATTTATAAGCCATAGGGTATGTTTCTGAATCACAAGACGGCACTGAAAGGTATTTGTATTTTCAGCCCTAAATGCAGGCTTCCTTTTAGAGATATTGCCTGATGTCTTCATTGAATTGTTTCCACTCAGGCCTTGAAGATGGCTGAGCTAATCAGAGAACCAATGAAGTTTAAAAAAAAAAAGAAAAGAAAAGAAAAAAAAAAAGTAACTAAACCATTAAATTTGCCAATGGGGGGGAATAAATAAATAAATAAAATAAACAAACAAACAAACAAACAAATAAATTTCCCATCCCCCTTGCCATCCCTTTCCTCACTGTCTGCCTGGCAATTAAGGAAATACATTTTCTTTTCCCCCAATGGATTTAATACTAGTGGGAGAGAGGGTATGTGGGTTTTTGCCAGTCAATATGAGGTCAGAGGTTCCTCTTGCCATCTCTGGTAGTGTTTGCTGGAGTGCACCAAACTGTGCTGTCTGGTAACTCTCCTTCATCCCTTTCCAGCTCCACGCAGGCTTGACCTGCTGAGCTTCAGGTCCAATTGTGAGCCCACAACCCCACAGATCATCAGGTTATAAATCAGCAGAGGCTCTTCTGCCTTCAGGGACTCAGAGATGTTTGATTAAATCAGACAAAAATGATCTTATCTTCCCAAAGTCAACTCATGGCCTGCAACAGTTAAGCTAAACAATTCCAGCTAGAAACAGTATGTGTTTTTGACTTGTAGTTGTGGAAAACACTATAGTGTATAACAGCAGGTCACATCAAAATATCTCTGGCAGAGTTGCTGCCTTGGCTGTCAGTGGACAGATAGGGAAGTGAAAATATCATAGAAATAGAAAAAAAAATATGTATTTAATTTGTTTGAATATTTAATTTGTTGAACATTTAATTTGATTTAGAAAGGTCTGGAAATAAACTGATTCAAATAGCCCAAATCTAATCACCTTCAGGGCTCATTTTTCTTCTTTACATGCACTTCTAAAACAAATGTGAGTTCCAAACTACAACTAAGATGGAAATTAACAGTTTTTGTTGCCACCGTGCAATAATTTAAGCTAAAATAAAAAGATTATGAGGATTATTATTATTATGCATTAATCAAGACTTTGTAAATTTCCTAACAACTCACACAAGAGTGTATCTGTCCTGAGATCTGTATTTACAGATGGTGAAACTAAAGACCAGAAAGATTCAATGTCTTGTCCAAGGGCATCAGGCAAGTGATAGGACTGGAAACCCATCCAGCAGCTCTTCCAATAAATGGTTACAACCCCATGGTAGCTCAAGGGCTCACTGAAAATTACTCCCTGTCTGGTTTACCTCATCTGCCAGTGCCAGTGCCAATGCAAGGGAACAGCCAGTGACACATGGCTGGGGAGAGCAGCAGCTTTGATTTAAATGAGCTTTAATTGCCATGGAATCAAACTCCATAGTCCCATACAGCTGTGGCTGGTCCTCCAGGGCACAATGCCTGTGCTTTGAAAATGCAACTGTAAGGGCTGCAGCAACAGACAGACAGACCCAGGGGCATTGGTGGACATCAAAACCACTCCCATTTGTAGAGGAGAGCTAGGAATGGCCCTTTCTTACCATTTTATTCTGTCTGTGCTTTTGGTAGATTTCAAGAAGAGCTGGGACATAATAATACATTCCTCCCCATTCAAATCTGACTGCCTTTCAGGTACTCAAGATGAAAGTGAGTACAAGTCAGGGTTCTGGCACAAGGGGGTTGTTTGTTTGTTTGTTTTTTTTTTCTTTTATTTGTTTGCTGTGTTTTGTCAGTTTGTGTTTTGTTTGTTTGTTTGTTTGTTTTCAGGAGATACCCTTAGCAAACCCATCTCAGGAAGTACTTTTTTACTGTGCGGGTGATTCAGGTTGGCCAGAGAGGCTGTGGGGTCTCCTCCCTGGGGATCTCCAAAAACCACCAGGAGATGATCCTGGGCAGCCTGCACTGGGTGGCCCTGCTGGAGCAGGACTTGGGCCTGGTGGCCTCAAGCATCCTGCGGTTTAGTGATCTGCATAGCTGTACCACTGCCCAAGCATGCGCCAGGACCCAGCGTCCAACACAAAAGGACACAGGATTATCTTGCATCTTCTGGATGAAAAACAACAGCAACAATATCTGAGGCTAATGGGCTTTACTTTTTCATCCTATTAGTTTCTCTTAGGGTTTAAAGCACTGAATTTAAAGCGCCTCCTCTTGGCACGCACCAGTAACTACTGGGGTATCACCCTGGATTGCCTCCCCTCTCTGCCCCTCACGTGGCAGAGAGCAGACATCCCCCAGGTGCTTCTGATCCAAATTCTTCCCTCTAGGAGGTTTCCCAGGACCCTCGCTGTTTTGATTAACAGAATGTGTTTCTGCTAGAATGACTGATATATGAAATTGGATTTTGTAGCAGAAAAATTAGTTCCTGGTTATAGGAGGATTAACGGTTCCCCTCTCTTTAGTGTGTGCCCACTGGCAGGGCTCTCTGCTGGGTCCCGAGCATGTACCAAGACAATCTGTTCCCTTGGCTTGCTCTTACACAAGGGGCTTGTGGTTTCACTAATTTCCCCTGCTTTTCTTCTTTTTCCTCCTCACTACAGGGGGAACTCACAAAGAAAGAAGGGTGGGGAGAAACAAGAACAGGCTCTGAATGCTCATAAGGAAAAGCCCGCACACTTGCTCCTCGTAAAAATGTGCACCTCACCACGAACGGGAGAGACAGCTTGTTTCACTCCTCTCTGGGCGAGGCACTGTCACAGCAGGCAAAATAGCCAAAGTGAATAAAAACTACTGATTTTAACCCAACGCTTCACTTTCTCAGCCAGGTGAAGAGACTTACAAATGCTTGGCTTTGACTTGCTGTAAAACAGGATCCCTCGGCTTTGGCGAAGCCGCGTTATTAAATAAGCATCAGGAGTTTAAAGAAACAAAGGCTGGAGGAGGCGAGGTGGGGGGGAGCCTTATTTTAGGAAGGGGGCCAACAAAGCTGAGATGTTTAGGAGGGGGAAGCATCTACACCCTTGGAAAAGAGCAAGTGCGGGGTGCCAGCTGCAGAGAGCCTACAAGAACGGGTGTCTCCGATCCTTTTGTCTCCTTATATGGTAAAATGATAGCGAGGGGTTTCGCTGGGCTGGGGAAGGCAGCAGCCTGCTTCCACAACACGCTGCCTGCAGAGCTGAAATGAGAAGAGCTGCTCTGGGCAGGCACTAGGAAGCCCCGGCTGGCTGTACCGCTCTCCTCTGCAGGCAGGCCGGTGTGCTCATTACCCGTTTGTTAATGGACGTGACCCCCTGCCCCTGGTCCGGGAGGTGACACTAGCTGCCCGCTGCTGCTCTGTAAGTAAATATCCCTTTTTTCCCCCCCTCTCCCTCCCCTCTACCCACCGACTGTGCCTTTGAAGGCGCCGCTGGAAACAAAGGGTGCAGAGAGATGGAGAGGGATGTGTGATGTGGTACCCAGTGGGTTGTTGGGTAAGGAGGCGAGGAGAGGGATCGCCGGTCCCCCTTTCTCCTGAGCGCACGGCCAGGGTTGTGAAGAGGAGAAAAAAAGACGAATTCCTCATCAGAGCAGTTAGTGCTGCGTGTCCGAGCTGATGAGGCACCGGGTCATTTCGCGTGTACCTGTTTTTAATGACTGCATTGTGCCGTGGCTGTAAGCCGCTGGGGAGGTCATAGCAAGTCAGAGCAGGGATCTTGGGTTTCTCACACCTCTGTGCACACTTCCTGCTTCCTAGCGCAACAAAGGATGATTTTTGCACTCTAGCAAGAGCAGATGCACATGAAACAAAGGTAGCCTTTCCTGATCGCAGGCAAGCACTGTGGACGGATTGTGCACGGGAAAAACGGGGAGCCACCAGCACCATATTTCTTCTTTTTACGTGGCAAGAATAAATTAGAATGCAAATCCCAATTAATAGCTCTGAATCCCTTCCTTTCATCCTTCTCTCTTTGTGCATGTGTGTGCAGCCACGATAATGTACGTGCTTACTATATGCCACCGAACATGGATTGCTCTGTGTACATAATAAAGGAAATACTAACTTTCATTGTCTGCATTAGTGGCTGCTCTAAACTTCCTACTTCCCTAAAGAGACATGGCTTTTGTTTAGTTCACTCAATACCGGCGTATTTCAGATTTGCTCTGTACAGAGGCACACAAGAAAGCAAACCTTGTAAAATCTATACAGCAGCTGCTGTTGTTACTCCCCTGATGCCTATCTAGGGCTATATTAACTGAGATTGCTGATTGATCATTAGGTCCAAGGTCAATAGCTGTAATATATATTGCTGGCTATATATATTCGTACACTGTCTTAAACAGGAATTGTCCTAGAAGTGCCAACAGAAGGGTGTGTATTATCAGACACTCACACAGATCACAGTGTGAAGGAATTCTGTAGCTAAGGTTGCCATTTCTTTTATGAACCTTATTTTCATCTGTTCATACACTTACAGAACTCCCTGCTTTATGGTTAAAGTATTCTGTGTCTTTTATCAGCCAGATGGTAAAGTTTGAAATTGGTTACTTCGGGCATTTAGATTTGAAAAACAGAAAAATAGTCCTTTTTTAAAAAAAAAAAAAATCTTATAAAAAATTGTGGTTGTTTTCTGTGTCTGTATATACAACTGGGAAAAGATACACCCAAAAGACTGCTCTATCCATAGAGCCCATGTATATTCTAGATCACATTTGGGGAAAATTAAAAAAATATATATCATATGAGGTGCTATATCTATTAAAAACTCAGCTCCAAACACTGCCTAGTGGCACTACTATATCCAAAATCTGGCCAGAGCTCTAATAAAACTATCTTTTACACTAGCCATAATATAGATATTGGTTTGGGGCTGTCCTTTGGCTTCAGAACCAACACACAGTTGGGATGAGGTGCCAGCTGGAAGGTCAAAAAACCTGTTGTTGTTGAGAAATCATGTCTGTAGAAGTTACCTGGGGTTCCTACCTGACACCTCCACTTGACTAGCAGGCCTGAGGCTGGGAGGTGCACCAGTGCCTGAGATTTTTTTCCAGAATGCTTAGAAGATCCTAAGATGGCAGAAGAGTTGGGGTAGAATTTACTTATTCTTTGTTCTTACCATTCTGTTGAATGTGCTCCCAAGGGAATCAGCAGTGCTACACATGCAAGCACCAAATAATCACTTCCAGGTGGTTGTTTATTTTATAACACGTTCTCATTATTTTCTGTGAGATCACTGCTATTATATAGCAGCAGCTGCTTTGTTGGACATTATTTATGCAAAAGTTCTGCCATGAAGGTAATTCAATGGCAATTTAGTCTATAACTGATCTATAACTGATCAAAGTACTCAGATAGAGATAACACTCTCTTTCCTACCTAAGATAATACAGTTTCTTAAGGAAGTCTCTTTCCCTGAAATCACATCCTTCCTATAAGTACAGACAGACATCAACACTCCCAGAGATCACACTTTGCACTAGAAAAGGTTTAGACAACTCCTTCAGTCACACACAACGTAGTCCTGCAAGTTCCTATTATGCTTTAAATATCAGGAGATTAAAATAAATAAATAAATAAATAAATAAATAAATAAAGGTCCTGCAGTTGTAAGGGCTGATGTGATGGTTTCTGCCACATTTCCATGCAAATTCAAGCTTTCTCCCCTGAAGAAAATGGGGGGAGTGGGCTGTAAAGACCTATACTCACATGAGTGAATCCTGGCTCTGTTCCACAGGACACTGAGTCCCAGGTCTGAGAACCAAGCCTTACCTGCTGTTATCTTACCTGCTGTTATCCTCACCTCCTTGCCTTGCAGTGTGCAGGACATTCAGAACTCAAGGGGGGACTGGATAAATGTTAACACCAACAGCCAGAGGACATGGCTTCTCCTCTATGAAAACTGGGCTGAAAACTGAATGAATGCCTGTTGCTGCTGGCCAGTACACCACTGCTCTTTCTAGGACCCTAAAGGCGAGTTACAAGCAGGTCTGAGGCTAATTTGTGTTGGATAAATTGATCCTGAGAATCATCAAAGAAACTCTGTATGGTGTAGTGTTCTAGACAATCACCTTACCGCATTTGGGTACTGCTTCAGAGACTGCGGATCTCATAATTTGCATTTTAGGTTGATTAATTTTAATTGTGCGATTTTTATGGTTCATTTACATATGCACAGTTATTTGTGATGCAGATTCTCCCCAAGTGAGAGTGTGAAATGGCAGGGTAATGAAAGATTTCATGGAAATAAATCTTGGATAAATTGACTGCCAAGGAAGCATTAACATTAAAACAATACTAATTAGATATACATATATATGTAATCATAGAAAAGTTTGGGTCTGAAGGGACCTTAAAGACCATATAGTTCCAACCACCCTGATATGGGCAGAGACATCTCCCACTGGACCACGTTGCTCAAAGCCCCATCCTACCTGGCCTTGGACATTTCCAGGAATGAGGCAAAACACTAGAGGCTTATTTTAAAGCTGAATACAACAATGCTCATGCCAACTCAAAAAATTTCAATCTTCATTTTTTTCCTTTTTACATATCTTTCTACATTATATTGGCTAACTAGGATGATAATGTTTAGTGCATATATAGTAAAACACTGTAAGAGGGAAGTAGGTGAATGTAACACTGACATAAGAATACTCATATCTCCCTTTCACAGCAAATTTTCAATTTTGAATTCGCAAATATATCAGCCACAGAAGAGCAAGTTCTAGGGCTGCACATTTGTTTGGCAGGAAGCAGTTCTAGACCCTTGGCAAACACAGGAACAAGGGTTCAAAACTCATCTCTCTTTACTTCATCTTGCATAATAAAAGTACTAAGTTGCATAAAACAGTAAAATATTTGTAAGCATTTCCCAGACCTGTTTTGTCATTGCTCTGAGGAACTTTTGGGATTTAGACCAGAAGTATCTTCAGAGACTAGGTTCCACCACTGATGAATTCCTCCTCCGTGCTATGCAGTGCATCTCTCCAGGGTCCACCCAACATCTTCCTTCTTCAGTTAGGAAGGATCTCACCTACAAAAGGATTGCTTGTTTCCTTGTCCCCTGGCTCACTTTGTCTTTCAGTGCTTGTTCCCAAGTCTCTCATGCACCACAGACATTTTGACTCAACATTAACAGCTGATGTCTTTGCTCACTATGTCCAGTCCCCATCCCCAAACCCCAGCCAATGAACTGGACCAAACTCGTTTCACCCACATGTAGTTCACCTATTTTTCTAAGATATGCCCCTCTGAATGGTCATCACTAAGACTTATGTAGCCTTTTTTTCCCACATTTTGGAAAGCCAATGGCCCAGGAGCTTAGCAGAGTAGTATGGATGCCTCACAGTACTGAGGCATTCATTGCTACAGTAGTTTCACACAGCAGATGAAAGACATGCTTTAACTGTCCTCCACATCAACATGTGTGCCAGTTATCTTAGACAGAAAGGGCTTTTGTGGTCTTGACTCTGTAAACAGAAACAGAGAGAAAGAGACGGAGCTGTTTTGCTAAAGTCCAGGACAAATAACAAAGCATTCTTCCTGTATAGGATCCTCCCAGTTTTGTTTCTATACTTTCTAGAAAGAAGCAAACATTAGATATCTGGGACTCTGTTCTATTTTTGTGTCCTGGATTGTATTATACAAGATTTCAAATATATAGAAGAACTCAGAAATTTCATTACATAGTAGAACATGATTTTTTTCTGGATATTTTTATCTTAGTCTGATTTCCTTGACATTAGCAGTGTTCCTGTCAATAAGAGAAAATGATACTTTTCTGGAAAAATATACCTCTATTGGAGCCTAATAGCTGCAGTCATTTAGCTTAAATATTTTTTTTTTCCATAGGGTAGAGCCAGAGATAACTGCAGGTTTTATTAATCTTATACTATTTTTCTCCTTTCTCACTTTCTGTTATCTGCTTAAATGGTCTTACTAGAAATATGAATTTCTGTGCTTAAGTAATGTCAAGTATTTGACCTCTCTCTTTCGTGTAAGTCTTAGCTTATTCCACAAGAGAAAGAAGGCAGACAGCAGTTTCAAAAGGCTTTGAAATAGAACATAAGAGCAAGCCTTTCCGCTTGAGCTGTGCTCTTCCTTGCTATGGTAGATGTAAGAGTCATGCTCTGTGTTATTTAAATAGGCTCCTTTTGTAAATGAAATGTATGCAGGAATGTTTGTAAAACCATACATCCTCTAGTCACTTCAATATCAACCTCAGTTAATCATAGTGTAAATTGTGTGGGGTGCACTGTCAAAGTATCAGTGCTCATTTCTTCTGTGGGATCTGTACTTACTACCACTGGTGCTTACTCCACAGCTGCAGGAATGGCTCTAAACTGGAGCAGTTCCTTACTGAATGCCAAACACAACAAACCACGCAGAAACCACAACTGGAGTGTTCCTTCTCCACCGTTGTGACTGTACGCAGGCAGCCGCATTGAGAGCCTTCCTACACAAGAAACATTTTCTGTTCTTTATTATTATTATTACTTTAATGAAAGCAATCTTAAATAGCAGACTTTCCACTTTCTATTTCATGATAGGCTGACTGTGCTATCCAGACAGGAACCAGGTATGCTTTGGTTATCTGCACATGTTAATGCAGTCTGTCTGCTCAGAAAATTGCTCTAAAGTACTTAAAAAGGGACACTGGAATGTTATACCATAAGCAAAATAAGTCACCCATGTACAAGCAAGATGAGTTGCTGGAAAAACCTAACTGTGATTCTGAAGAATATTTTAAGGTAGCTTTAAAAGATCCATTAAAAACTAAAGTTTGTTGTTGTTGTTGTTTGTTTGTTTAATACTTTTTAATATTTAGTATGTATATAGAAAAGTTTGGGTGGGATATTTAAGATATGGGTACAATTTTTATGTATTTTATTATTATGGTCAAATATCAAATCAAGTTTTCCCTGCTTTTGCAAGGTAATTGATAGGAGATCTACAAATATCTTCTCTGAGCTTAAAACCTTCAGAAACAGCAAGGGACACCTCTGTAATCAGATATTTCTGACATCCTAACCTTGACCTGGATACTGGTAGAGCAGTCTGGACATTGTTAACAGGGCTGATTTGGAAGAGCAATGACATGATGTGTTACGAGGCCTTGATTTCTTGAAGAAAAGGTGCCAAATCTTTTGATGGGTTTACTACAGGGCTGCTCTTCCACAGCAACAAGAGAAAGAAGCTTCCACTTTTTCCTCAGCTTAAAAATGACAAGAGGAAGACTGAAGCCAGATCTGTCCCTGTCTCGTTTACAAGCTTAGTATAAGCCCCAGATCATGGGATACAGGGACACCCAGCAACTCATTCCCTACAGTAATCATGCCTCCCTTTTTCAAGGACCTGCACAAAAAATGACGGTATGAACAGCTGCCATAGTAATAAGCTTCAGTGTCTCAATAACCTTGCAAAAGTGTAACTCTTTCCCTCTTTTTAATGAAGAAATTCATCTTTACAGAGTGGTAGGCCAGCAGCCACTGTCAGGGACAGAGGGCCCATGGCAGGAGAAGAGCAGATGGCTGAGCTTTCCGTAGGATGAGCTCTGTATCACTTGCATCTCAGCATCTGGCTTAGCTTTTGGAAGTTAAGGAAGCAAATGTCCCTCTGTGATCCGTAGAGAGACATTCACCCGTTCTGCATCAGCTGGCTTGGTTCCCCATGGCCAGGAGCCCGCTTCTGGAGGGTCAGGGATGCAAGCAACACAGAGAGGTAGCACCTGTTCTGAGGCCAGCTGGAGCTCCAAGCACATGGGTTTCCGTACAGGCTCTGCCATCAGGGTGTCTGTGGGCATTCATCCCATGAAGCAGAACTTAAGCAATACCTGGTCAGCCAAAGAAAGAAGGCTACTGCCCCTAAATGCATCCCAGGGTTGTTAGGCACTGGAATGGGCTGCCCAGGGAAGTGGTTGAGTCACCATCCCTGGAGGTCTTTAAAAGATATTTAGATGTATAGCTTAGTGATATGGTTTAGTGGAAGACTTGTTAGTGTTAGGTCAGAGGTTGGACTAGGTGATCTTGGAGGTCTCTTCCAACCTAGATGATTCTGTGATTAAATTATGGGATTAAACATGCAGGACTGCTTCGAACGTTTGTGGTGTGCATCTGTTCCAGCTAACTTCTACCCACTGAAGTTCAGGTGGATTCTGACTGCATGTTACATCTTTTTTCCACTTGTCAGTGCTACTGGCAAATGGTCATTTCTTTACTTCTCCTGAAGTAAATTTAAAAGATATATATATATATATCTATATATCTCCCCTTCTCTCCTGCTCCCCTGCATGACATTATTGCCTGGCGTGGAAAAATGATCAGCACTTAGAAGAGTGGCTTGCAGTTGCTGCAGTAAGATGGTAGATAATGAATGTGGCAATAGCTGCTAAGTTACAGGAAAATAATCACCTCTTGCCAGAAAGACCAGCACAGTTTGAACTGCTAGTTCATAGTTGCAAAGGATATCATAAATCTTTGCAATTTAGCCTTTGGAACATTAACATAAATTGTTTCCAAATGCTCTGGACCTGCATGGCTTATGTCACTGGAGTTGCCAGACACAAATCTTCCTTTCTCAGGGGAAGGAAAATAAACAGATCAAAAATACTCCATGTGCACAGTTCTTCTGGGGAAAAAAAAAAAAAAAAAAGAAAGAAAAGAAAAAAAAAAGTCAGGTGGGAGAAATGTGTGTACATGTTGGAAAAAGATGGGTGTCTCCAAAGAACTTTTATTTCATGTGCAGGTGGCTGACAGAACACCTTGCTCTCAGGGGCACAGGTAAAGCCCTAGCCCTATAGACCTGACCAAGGTCAATAGCATATCGCCATTAGGCATCTACAGGGGTTTAGTCCAGTATGTTTAAATACCATAACAGCAAGAGATCAGAGTTTCACTTCTCTAAATAAACTAAAACACTCCTACATTTTTTAGACAATTTAGACAAGAACATCTCTTATTAGGCTTGCAAACATAGCTGGAAAAAACATACAAGGTCTGGGGCAGCTAGTCCCTTCTTCCAGTAGCAGATCATGTCATGGGATGGGAGAACACCACATGATTCCTTAATAAACCCTAATTTTTATGAGATATGATATGATAACTTCAACAATTGCTTCTAGTAAAATGAGCCTGTCTGAGCCGATAGGGGAAGAAGAGGAAAGAAGCACAGCTTTTATTTCAGCCTACTACTTACTTTTTGGTAATTTTCATGTCAATTCTTACATCCTGGAAGACACTATCTGGGTAGTGCTAACATTTAGCATAAGCTGGAACTTCCCTTCTGGGCATGCAGGGGAAAGCTGTTTTCCTTTTGGAGATGTACTCGTTATGTCTAATGCTGTAGGAGGGAGACTATGGCAGAAAAATCAATTTCTCCCTTATGCTAATGTTGAGAGCAGTCTGAAATTGCATCAGTATAAAATGACTACTGCAATAAAATCTAAAGACCTTGTCGTACTACAGAGAGGCGTAATAAAGATGAGCTTCTGGCCCACAGAGCTCTACAGTCAACAAGTATCAGCACAATAGGAAGGCATTAATCAATGGCAAGGAGGCTGAACTGCAATTTGTGCCTGTCCACAACTGTGAAAATAGTCTTTTTTTTTTTTTTTTTGACAGGAAAAGCATTGCTCAGTGTGATTTCACGTTTGTTTGTAAGGCAACAGTGATAGGATTATTTTGACATTCCTACTAATATTCAGCAGATAGGCCCTCTGATTATTTTAGATTTAATTTCTTCTCTCCAGAGAAAAATAAAACTGCCAAAATATCCTCAAAATATCACATAGTGGGTTGTGAAATTCAGTCCAAGATTCGAATCTAAACAGCCTGGAGCTTGGGATGTTTCGCTCTGAATTCCAGCTTTCTGAAGGAAACCATATGAACCTGAATGCCTAACTCTAAGAGATAATGGGTCTGAAATTGGTGCCAGATCCAATGAAGAAGTCACGTAACTAAAACCAAAATGCAGATCTTAGAAATTTTCCTTTCTTGATGTTTAATTTCCCAGACTGCTGGAGCTGTGCCTCTAACCCTAACCAGAAATACCCCTTCAGGGTCTTCTCAGAGTGGAGTTCACCCCAAATCTATTTGAGACATAGAAATTAGGTCTGCCTCTCCCTGCTCTGGGAGGGACCCAAACCACTTTGACTATCTCAGAGCACAGTTAACAAAATCACATCCCTTTCAGAATGTGTCTAGCTATTTTCCAAAATAGTGGCAGTGACTCTTCTTATAACAAGCAAGCAGTAATGCTTGCCTCTGTTCCTGTGAAAAACACCCAGAAAATAATAGAGCACTCAAGAAGAACACCCCCGTGACATCGGAACATCCAGTTCAGATGGAACAGGCCTTGCTTCCAGTCACGAACCACTTCTATTTTACATTTTGCAGCTTTGGATGAAGAATAGAAATGGTATAAACCTTTAAGGGAATCACAGTCTATATTTTTCGCTCTTACACATCTCACAATCTTACACATCGCACAGAAAGCTTTGGCTCTTTGGTATTGCACACCTAATTCAAGACTAGAAAAAAAAATAAAATAAACATAAAAAAATCTGAAGAAATGTGAAAAATGCAAGTCCATACACATTTCTTGCTCAGATTTCAGCTTTATAATAATGCAAATTGACTGTGCAACCAAATCCTATCATTTAAAAAGGTGATAGGGTCTGGTAAAAAGCTGTATACTTCTGTCCTAAATACCTACCTTTTAGACAAAGCTATCACTCCTCTCAGACTCAATGATACATACAGACAACTTTATACTAGTCTGACTCCATTTATTTTGCTGAAATTACTCCTTGAAGGAATTTGCTTGAAGCAAATTAAGTCCTTTCTACTTCTTTCATGGGAAATACAAATGTGTTGTGCAGGTTGGGAATGTAAATGGGCTCAAAATGGAGGGAATATAAATCCACCAACACTGACTAAATGTTGTGGCAAAGACTGCACTTCTACTTCAAAAGGAAACTAACCTGCAAGAAGCGGGTTATGAAGGAAAGATAGCTTTGTACCAGCCCTGTTTCTGGTTTTCTTTCCTTCTGCTGTTGTTGCTAGCCACTGCTGGTGGAGATGGGCTACAGGTGAACCTTGGGTAGTCTCTGTACTTCTTTCTCCAGTGTAATTCCCCTTATTTTCCATAATTTTGTTATCAATAGGTATGATCCTCTTTATTCCTTAAGGACAGAGAGCACCTAGCATACTCCTAGCTCTCCTTTTGGATAAGGAAGTTAATTAGTTCTTCCCCACAGCTTCTGTGGGGTGAAAACAGCTGCACTGCTGCTCCTTTTGAGTTGGTCATAGCACAGATGACCAGCTGCTAGGATTTGTCTTCCAAGCACTTTGGGGAGTTCAGTGGTTTGAGATTACCTAGAGCCATCATGTACCTGCATAGCACATACAAAAGCTCTCACCTCTTAGCCTGTGTGAGTCACCACACAATTCAGCAGCTGACAGATCATCAAAAATAGAAAGCCTTCTAGCTGCCAAATCCAACTTTGCCCATTCAGACCACCCTACAACCTTAATCAAACCCCAGCTACAGGGGATATAGGCTAATAAGAACTGAAATCCTGGAGGAGAACTAAGAATTTCAGAATGCCCTAAGGGCAGCTCCTCCAGCCAAAAGAAGAGGACAAACTCCAGGATCAAGGAACCCGTGCCAAGAACACTAAGCAAGTAACAACTTTTTGTTTAAAAGTGAGGGCTAAAGTTGGCAAAAGCACTGCAGCTGCTGTGAATGTCAGTTGTGTGTGAAAGACAGAGATAGTCACTTAAGCCATTAGTACCCAAAGCATTTAAGGCTTTATAGACCAAATCTGGCTTAAAGGGGAGCCCAGGCCTGGCAGGCAGTGAAGGTCATGCAGTACAGGTGGAATGTGCTTTCTGCCTGGGAAATTCCCCTTCCTATACAGGCGGCTATGTCCTGCTCCAGCTGTAACCTCTGAGCAGATTTCAGGTGTAACACACACTGTGAGCCTCAGGCTAAGAAACTGATGTTTCCAATTAAACCCAGACCCAAAATAAATTGTCCCAGGCAGTAATGAACATTCATGCAAGTAATCAAAGGCATTCATGTCATTGTTCCTTGTGTGTGCATCCAAAATATACTGGAGACATAACAAGACCAGGGGAGAAAATAGCAAGTGACCCTGATTCAGATAAAATGATCTCTTGCAGTGCCTTTCAGTGTGGTTTTTTTTTTTTTCCTTCCATAAACATTATCAGACATTTGGTTTAACCAGGGTAGCTAGCTCTTGTTTGTGTCCCACTAAACCACAGCAGTTGGATAACTCATTCCATGGCATCAGAGAAGGCTCAGGCGCACAATTACTGCCCCCCCAGCTCCTGCTGCTAACAGCACCCACAGTCCCGTGTGTGAGCAGAGATGGAGGGGTAATGGCTCTCTGCGGAGCAATGATTGTCAGCCATGGGCTTATTGAGAACGCAGAGAAGGAAAGTGCAGAAGCACACGGCAGTGGTGTTAGATAGCCTGTGCATGACTAAAGTCTACCAGCAATGCAAAACTTCTCGCCTTACAGAAGAGATGCTGGTCCTTCTGGAGATTAGCTGGTTCATCCTCTTAAGATATTTGGTTTCCTCCATCCCCTACAGAGACAACATCTTGCATTGGGCCTGTAGGTCAAACTTACTTGATATTCCTTACGATCCCATGTGAATTCTTCACAATCAGGTATTACCCATTTTCCTTTCTCTGGTCTCTAACAGTAGCTCTGGTCAAAGACATGTCAATGGTGGATAAAATAGATGGGCTACAGTCTTTGCCCAGGGCCACAAGATTTATAGTTTTATCCTTTTGCGTTGATTTACCTGATTGACATTTGAATTTTATAAACTGGAATTGATAATAAAGCCTTCTTGGGGGATTGGGTCAACATGCTTAGTCTAATAAATGCCTGTTTCTGTCTTTGTGGCAGAATAGCTGGTCTCCAGACACCAACATGACTGAACGCTTTGACTGCCACTACTGCAAGGAGTCCCTGTTTGGCAAGAAGTACATCCTGAGGGAGGACAGCCCCTACTGCTTAAAATGCTACGAAAACCTCTATTCCAACACCTGTGAGGAATGCAAAAAACCTATTGGTGCTGACTGCAAGGTACGGCAGAGTTGTGTCTTGTTATGGAAATCTTGGCAGAATAATATACTGCCCCATGAGCGCCTAATTCACTAATGCAATGAATGAATGATTTGGTCCTCAAAGCGCTAGACACTTCTTTGGAACCAGCAGGAATGGAGGGTGCTTTGCACCTCTTAAAACACAGTTGAGCAACAAACTTTCAAATGTTTGTTAATTTAGTTTGGAAGGGTGCCCTGAATGCCCAGGGCCTTATATAGCTGGAGGGCATGATGCACAGGTTGAGAGAAGGGGGTGCTCTGAGCAGCAACAGACCCAATTTAAAGTACCAGGAGGGTTTTCGGGTGAAAATATTTGATATTAAAAACACATGTAATCCTTCAGTATTCCCCAAAGTTAACGGGGAGTTAAAGAGTGACCTCTTTTCAAAGGTAATACAGTGCTGACATTTTACTTTATCATTTAAGATGGAGAACACTGTCTTTAAGTGGGAACCTTTAGAGGTGTCTGAAGCATGGTGCTATTATCTTTCTGGACCCCTGTACCCGTTTTTCATCACTTCCCATGGCAAGCCCTTATTTAAAAAGCATATTAATAGAAATGGAAAAGCACCGTTCTTCCTGCAAGCCACAGGATGATCTGATGATAAAAAGTCTCCTTAACTCATTAGGAGAGCCCAACTGGCCTCGGGGCCAGCTAGGATCTGGAAAGGTGGCAGAAGCCAATTTTTCCTGCCTTTGGATGGAAGGGAGCTAAGCTGTTGCTGGCTCTGCAGTGACCACAATTGTCATCAAGAGACAAGACACACTCAGAAAAAGATGCCGACTCATGGACCACAAAAATCTGGCTAACACTGACCAAAGTAACGAGTCAGTCAGAACACAATTAGACTTTTAAATGGAGATTAATGATAGTGGAGCCTAACTAAAGATTACATAAGAAAGAGCAGAGGTCTCGCTTGTTTGGGTTATGCGTTGCTGCACCACATGGCAACACCTACCTGCTCTAAATGAGGTGTGACCACCTGCTTTCCTTTTAAATTACCCCAAACAACTGGAGTTCACACCAATTTTACTCTGACTGAATGAAGACAGACAACATTTGAGGCATCCAGTGAAGTGTTTGTTGAACTGCTATGGATGGATTTCATCCCACATACACCCTCCCTGCACAAAATTGACATGTTCAAAGTTGGCCAAGAGTTTCACTGGCAGCATGGGTTTGCATTAAAACAGCAATTTACGTTACATGGCCATGGGATTCTTTGATTTCCTTCATTTGATTTCCTTCATTACTGATCCATGCCTCTAGGAACATGAATTAATTCATATTACTGGTACTACCACACTATCATTACCTCAAAGACTTAGAGATATAAAAGTATATGATTATCCAGACCAAGAAAATTTGATTTCTTGTCTTCCAAACTTATCCATCCTACCCTATTGGAAAATGGGTAGGAAAGCCCCTTTCAGAAGCCTTAAAAAGGTGAGAATGTTTGACCATCATGACAGAGAACTGGCAATAACTGGTAAGAGGTTATAAAACTGCCAGTTTTCCTACAACTCATAAATATGCAGATTAGAGAAAAAATACAGCTGGCCTGACCTGGAAAAGCAAAATATTTCTGCCCCATTCTAGAATGTGCTTTTGTTTTAAGGTCTCCTTCTAATCCCCTGAGAAGATATTTCCATGCGTTGATATTCAAGAATTTCAAAACTTGGACTGGCTTCAACAAATCTCGGACAAAGTATTCAGGAATTAATCAGGCTGAACTTTTCAACTCAAATTTATGGATTTAGGGAGTGTGGGTGTTATCCAATATACTTCATTTCTGTATTTTTAAACAAAACACACACTAATAGCAGATGAAAAACAACAACAACAAAAAGCAACAAATTAATTTTCTGCAATACAAGAATATTTTTATATGTAAAGAACCAAAACTACATGTGGAGAACCAAAACTAAAAGATAGCAAATAAAGATTTCTTAAACAGATTAACTGTGTACCAGGAAAAAATGCATCCTTTGTTTTTGTTTGTTTCTGTGACTGCTGTTTGTGCCTCCAAATAACCCTCTATGCTATAGCCTTTCAGCCTGTTGACCAATTTTAAGCAAATTTTGATAAATAGATAAATGTTCCTAAGCTCTTCAAGTCTTCTGAAAATAAAATATGTTGTGAGTAGTAAAAAAGAGATCTGAATAATATTCCCACTGAGAGGAAAACTAGAGTAGTTTTTCAAGTACAGTAACAGACTCCAGAGAATACATTTAAGAGAAAGCCCTTACAGGTTTCTCAGCCACAAGTTTCAGTCAAAGTTTTTCCATGATTGAGCATAATTCAACCGGGAAACACAAAGTCACAAAAATCATGCTGCTTCTCCTTATTAAACTATATATATACACATAAGCATCTAAACACATAATAGATATATACACATTATACACATATATACATATGTGTGTCTTTTCACACATTGCATTTGCAGTACAGTCAAAACATGTCTTGCTTGGGAATAAAACCAGTATGGTTACAACAAGTACAAAGTAGACTCCATGCATATTAGTTGTCCTGACATAGCCTTTATTCAGCTGTAAAATTCAGAACTAAAACTTTATGAAGTGAAAGTGTTATCTGAAAGGGTAGCATCCAAGCCTCTGCGTCCTCCAGGGGCACCCACCCTTACATCCATCCACAGGACAAACTGAAAAGCCCCATCTAGCTCTCACCTCAGATCCTCCTCTGCAAGTCCCTTCTTGGCCATCGCTGTTTCTCTGCACTGAGAAGAGCTGAAATTAGAACTCAGCTCCAATGGGGATGTTCCTCGTTTCACCCTGCAAAGAATTTCCTACTTGTGGGTGGCTTGGTTAGTCTATGGCTGTTTTTTAGGACTTGCAAAATTTGAGTCTAAAGACTAGGATTAAGATTTGGAGCTCCTCAAATCCAAAGAATGAACACTTACCTGCAAAATTAGGTGCAAAGCAAGAACTAGCTTTGATAAGATCATAAATGCTTACTCATCTGTGTGAAAATTACTACACAAAAGACAGCAGAAAAACAGTGAACAGAATCTCCTCTTAGTGGACAGGAGCAATCCCCTAACCAGCCCTCCCACTCAGGAGCAACCCTCCTACAGTTGAAGGGGCTACACCAAAGCAAAACAGGTGGTGACAAGGAGACAGCCAGCTCACCAGCTCTGACGCTACTGCGGTGTCTTTCTTGCTGTGTTTCAGCACTGGTGCATAGCATCACCTCCCCTGGGTTACACTGAAGTTTCATATACCGAGTGGTGGGAGGCACTGGCAGACAGACAGTCGAAAAACAGGATGCCATGTCTCTCACAGCTATTACACATCCTCCATATGCCAACAGGCCCTAGCAGAAATTTGATCCTTTTAAGCAGAAGAGGTTGGCATTTTGATGCCCGTGTCCCCGGTGAATGCTCCCTACGCCCGCTGTTTCTTGCTTCTCTCTGGAAATCCATCCATAATGTTCTCATTTGCTTAACTGCTTAAATGTGACTTTTGGTTGATTTTTGCCTTTTTTTAATAGTTTCTTTGCAGGCCCTCTGGCACAGAAAACATCACAAATACAGGAAATACCTCCAGTAATCAAGTGCTTAATGCAGACCACAAGCTGGCCTTGGCAAGCAGGAGAGGGTGAAAACTCCCTCTACAAAATGTGAGAATGAAATTAGAAGTGGAGCAGGAGATAAAACTACTTTGGCAGCACGTAGGCCAAAAATGAGTCAAAAGGGTCAGTCTTACATATAAACTAAAAAAAAATAAAGCATCTAATGGTGTGGATCAGGAAAGGGTGAAAAGATGTCCTAATTTTTAAGCTCTCTTCTGCGTTGCAACACTTCCTCTGTGCATTACTGAGTATCAGACTCGCTGTTGTGAAGAGGAATGGTGACAGAGACCATTCATCTCTTCTCATATCACTACAGTGCTGGCTTCAGTAGAGTGCTGCTTAATTTTACCTTTTCTAAATACGATTTTGATAGGGAATTAACAATCTAGTATACTAAAGTGTTCTGTTACAGAGTGTTCGTGGCCATAGTTTGTACAGAGATTTATTGCAGTACCCCATTTCCCCTGCTTATCCTTCTGAAGATAGCATCATTGCTAGCAAAAAAAAGTCTGATGTGTTTTTCATTTGTGAACAAACATATACAGTTACTCTTCTTGTAATGGTGCCTCTAGTCTCCTTCTTCCTGTTGGGTCTCTGTTGAGAGCCAGTTTAAGAGAAAAGGTTATTCATAATGGCTTAAAGTTGCTTAGAGCTATAAAGGTCTAAGAGACAATGTATTTGCAGGATATGAGGGGCTGAAAACAGCTATCCTGACAAAGTTTTCTTTGGAGATGACATGATGAAAGTCAGGAAAAATAACGTTTTTTGAAAAGCACCTGAGGGCTTTTAAAACCATACTTTCAAACCTATTTTGCAAGGGATGACTAAAAAGCTTTAGATACAAATGGGGTCCACATTAATTTTTCCTTATGCCATATTCCTACTGTCAGTCATCTGTGTGTGTACAATTGACCTCTTCTTGGCTCACTCTGATGTCTGCTGGAGAAACATTGCCACTCATTTGGTCCCCCCGAGGAGTGCTGTGCTGAAATTTTCAACAGAGGCAGATTCTCAGATCAAGCTGAGAGATGCACCCATTCAAATCTGAGTAGCTTCAGGTCTCGTTAATCTAGTTATGTTTATACTCAAGCAAAAGCAGATAAGGGAATTATTATTTTTCACATTCAGAAGAAATATAACTGAATGAAGTGCTAAATATTTCTTCCTGCAAATTCAGCTGCAGGATTTATTGTAGCTCTTCAGAGGCAGGCATTGCCCTCCTCCCCCTCTGTTTTCACTGGGAGCACATCTGGAACTAGTTTGCAGCTCTCTGCTCTTCAGCTGCAAAACACTTGCCCAGGACAGACCAAGTCCACAAGCATCTGTGTGTAGGCATCTCTCTATATGTAAACACAGTCCCACTTCTGAAATGTCAATCTATGGTAATTCTTCAGGCTGCTATCTGTGCTTGCATGTGCTTTATCTGACGAGAGCACGTGGCTGTCAGTTTACATAGCCAGATGCACAGATTGATGGTAAAAAGTCATTCTCCAGATTTCTTTTAGGAAACATAAGAGGATTCATTAAAAACTACAGTTAAAATATGTAGCATCAGGGACTCATTTCTTTCAAGCTGCATAAAGCAGCTGAGAAGTCACACTCATCAGTATTTTAAGGATGCACTTTAGTTGTGAGTCCACAATAGCAATTGTCTTTATTAGCTCTTCCTGGAAATCCATGCAATAAACGGTAATTAGTTGTATATCGCTTGTGTCTTCTGCTGGAACAGATTTGTTTATGTTCCTGTCAGCTAGCCTAACCTCAAGTAAACCTAATGCTCTTTCAGCTTAACTGAGCACCAGCCCAATAGTCAGACAAGCTTGAAGTCATCCTTGCAGATGCAGCTTCTCCAGTGTAGAATCGGATCTAGATCGATAAATCTGTAACTTATGTGCAAGCCAACAGCTCCAGTTAGATATGCAATGTACTGACATAGACAAAACCTGATATCCACCGACTTCATAGCACTGACCTAAGAACAACCGTGAAACAATTTACAAACGGTTTCATCAGTACCTTGAACTTCCTTGCTCTGGATGGCAGATTCAGAGAAAGAAAGCAATAACCATTTCACCTGTCCAATACTCTGCTGCAGGCATGTCCAACCCAGACATCCTAAACATCCCCCACATTCGATGACACTAGCTGTTGCAATCATCCAAGCTAGCTAAAGATTATTCGCACCAGTCTGTATCCTGCTTGCTTTGGGTTGTAGCTGCGATTTATCACTTTGCCACTATGCCGTGTCTGCTACTGTGACCCGCTCCACTAGCGTCCACACAATCTGCCATCGTAATCGATTCAAATATTAAACATTGCATCAGCAAAAACTAATCTTTTTCTTCATTATTCCCCTTCAACAGGAAACAGACCTTCTGCATGGTGTAATTTTGTTGATTAAACAAGGCAAAATGAAAGGAAATATCAGTGTGTGAGTTTGGGATATAAAAATTAGCTTGCAGAATATTGCAAAATAAGGAGAAATGCAGAAAGTGGAAAAAAATGGAATACGTCCTGCTACAAGAGAAAGAAAAACAGATTTGTTGTCATTCTGTTTTCTTGCAGGCAAATTTCATATTTTGGAAAACCCTCTTGGCTGTATATTTTTCTGGTGAAAATATTTTTCCCCTTTGAGATCAGATTTAGGCTAATCAACTTCATTTAAAGAAGAAGAAAAAAAAAAAGGAAAAGCTAAATAACTTCTAAACAAGTTTTTTTGTTTGTTTGGTTGTGGTTTTTTTTGTTTGGTTGTTTTTGTTTTGTTTTGTTTTGCTATTAGAAAAGTCTAAGATTTTGTGATCAGAAATCTGAATTGTTTCAAAAAGATTTAGCTGAAATGAACAGACAACCTGAGTAAACAACTGCCAGAAAGCTGTACAGTAGGAAGCTTAGATATTCTCTCTCGGGCTGCATTCTCAGAGACAAAAGACATTTTGGACACTACTTGTTACTCACAGTGACCTAAGAAATTTAGGTGAGCAGCTCAGCAGTCCAAAGAGAGATTATTCATTTTGCAAATTCTTCTGAAGTTACTATAGTTTAGCACATTACTACGCGTCCGCTGAGCTATGCAAAAACTATTTCAGTGTTTCCTGTTAGCTATTTTTGAGAACAAGGATCCTGCTGACATAACATGTTGCTATTTTAGGCTAACCTACATCCACAGTATTTGTTTGCTCTGGGCTAAGATTGTGTGTTTGGAGTTACCTGTGACTATGCTCACATGGAGTCACTTAGGCCAGAGTAGGTCTGACACAAGCTACTGTTTCCATTCTACTTTATACAATTAGAAAAAATAATAAAAAAAAAAATATTAAACTCATTCCTTTCCTTCAGTTAACCAGAATAATTCTGTGCTTCAAATTAATATATAGCAGATCTTGAGCTAGAACCTGAGAAATTATTTCTGCTGAATTTTTATACTTCTCATTCAGGACAACACTAAAACACCTCCCAGCCCTGCCTCAAAATGAAGCCTACATATTTAGGGGTAGATACTCTTTCTTGTAATGATCTGAGCTCCATTTTGTCTGAAGTCCCAAAGACACTGTTTAAATGTTACTTAATCAGGTTACTTTGAATTTCAAAAGACACGATGCATCCTTTAAGTCACAGTTCTTAGAACAAGTTTTTTTGTTGTTGTTTGTTTTGTTTTAATTTTAAAAAGCATAACGGGGGAGATATTTTAAATACTTAGGTGCTCCAAGGTGCTAATCCCTTGGTCAAGAGTGTTCTGGATCAGGGGCTGCAGGTACGGTGTGGTCTCATCTTCCAGAGCGTTCAGTCTCCAGCAATGCATCTGATTTACATTTGAAATGGAAATATAAGACCTGGTAAAAATCAGTCACAGCACACACACATGCACACACACGCAAACAAAAGGAACAGGTATCAGGCCACTTCCACCCTTGGTGTAAATCTGTGGAACTATCAGAAAGTAACCAGGAAAAGGATTTCACTCCAGCAAGAAACAGCTATGAAATGACCTAGAAATTGGAAATACCTAAGACAAATAGGGGAAGTTATTATATTGCTAAAGTTAACAAGTTCTAACCTGACTCAAAACCAGGACTTTTTTCTCAGAGGAAATACCTAACTGAACTGAAATTTAATTCAATTGACCTTCAGTTGAGAGAGGGTTGACAGTTGTCATCAGCTGCTTTTGGTAATCATGGCAAAATAAGTTCACCTTCATCAGAACACGCTGTTTTCTTGAGCTGTGGGAATGAGCCTCAGCTCCTGGCTGTGATTCAGATCCGAACATGTTTATATTCTCTGAGCTTCCAATTGTGCAAATTGCTCATTCTGTTTACTCTGTGGTTTTGGATTTCTATAGGATCTGTCTTACAAGGAGCGCCACTGGCATGAAACCTGCTTTCACTGCTTCCAGTGCAAGAATTCATTGGTGGACAAGCCTTTTGCCGCAAAAGAGGAACATCTACTTTGCACTGACTGCTACTCCAACGAATACTCTTCCAAATGTAACGAGTGCAAGAAGACTATTATGCCAGGTTAGGATGCTCACTTTTTGGACTGAGGAAAGATCAGGTTAAATATCAAACCCAAGCTCGGCAATATTTGTGGTGACAAATATTTCTTTCCGTGACTCTCTCTGCTAAGACACCGTGAACTTCATAAGATACAGTTGCATCCTACATCATTTCCATGACCAGAACCCATAGTTTTCATAATGGATCTTGACAGAATTTTTATACACATGAAGTGGATTATTCTTGAAAACCAGTATTTATTTCATTTAGTATTTTTTATTAATGGAATCTACAGTTTTCTTTAGAAGCATTCATTTAAAGGCTTTTGATGGCTGCACAGCTCTTCTGTCCAATCCTGCCTTTGTACTCTGTCTCAATTGGCTTTCCATGCTTGAAGATCAGAGGACGCTCATACAGTTTACTTAATTCTCGGTTTAACTTTTTACATAAATACTCTAAATTTAGATTCTTCGATAAAAATGAATAATTGGCCAATATATCTGTAAGGTCTTTCTTGAGCACAAAGGTATAAAGAAACAGGAAAACAGAAGAAGACTCACTTGCACATGATGATAGGACAGCACTTGATTTTTAATTGATTTGATTGATGATTTGAGGCCTTAAAGTGGAAGGAATATTGGTCCAGCAATAAAACATTAAAAGGCAATTTGAACAATCCATATTCATGTTCCATAAAGATTACCAGGTACTTTTTCCAGTTAAATTTTTCCTTGGCTGATTCTCGCATCAGTCATCCTAGGAAAAAGCTCAAAACCACAAATTTCTTTGCACACCTGAAATGTTTTGATAAGGGCTTGATGACAGCGTAGGACATATAAATAAGAAACATCAAAGATACATAAAAGCAGATAGACATTCATCTATCAGTATAAGCATCTCCATCTATTATTGCATGCATACCTGTTTTTTCAGATACAGTACTAAAAACTAACATGTTGCAGAACAACCAGTGCTAGTTTTAAAGCTGGAAATATTTTATTTTTACTTTTTTTTTTTTTTTTTTTTTACTATTTTTAAAGTTTGTTCATACAGCACTCTATATTAATACAGGAGAGCCCTCTGATCACCAACTGGAATATAATTCATTTTGAAAGAACCAGCAATAGGCTGGATACCCTTTATGGAGATTGTTGACGCTACTCTTGTTCTTTGCTTTGCTCCACTAAACGTACAATTTAGATTTAATAAAACATTATAATGACAAGCCCATTAAATACTAAATAATTACAAGCTTGATCTTTCAGGCCTTCTGCAAACTGAGCTCCCACTGACTTCAACCTAGCAGGTAACAAACAGGGTTCCCCCTGCCTTGTGTTTCAGTGATAATACAAACCCAAATAAAGAACAGCTAAAAATGTGTAAATATAATTCTCGACTATTCCAAAAACATGTATCCATATCTTTTCCCAGGATGCCACTCCTCCAAGAATTCCTTTTGGTATGGTATAAAGAGTTACCAGCACAGGGAGTGCAAAATTCTTAAAAGGTGTCCATTAACAAAAAGGGTCAGCTATACTCAAGCACCAGGCAGAAAGATGAGTAACGGTGCACTTACTACATTGCTGCAAGTGAGATCTTTAAAAAAAAAATTGCTGAAGAATGGGCAGAATTTAATGAGACCAAAAAAGAAAAACAAAGTTATGATACTAGTAAACAAAGAGGAATTAATATTTGAGAAAGGGAAAATGGTAAAACTTCACCCTGTGGTAACAGGGGTGAGAAGAGTTGGCAAAGGAATTAGTGTGGCTCTTCATCAGTAGCCAACACACAAACAGCTCGTTAGTCTTCTAAGCACTTGATATCGTGTCAACAGACAGAAAAGTGGATTAGCAGTAAACATCTCTCTTCTTTTAAGGAGAAGGAGAAGCTCTTGCTCTCCAAAAACTTAAACTGGTACCCCACACCTTGCGAACATAAACAAGCCTGTTTCATAGCTGCACCGCATATTCCCTGACAGCCTGTCATCAACTAGAGTTACAAATTGCATCGGTTTTGCCAGAAATTCAGTTTGTGTTCTGGTCTCATTACAGGTACTCGGAAGATGGAATACAAAGGCAACAGCTGGCACGAGACTTGCTTTATCTGCTACCGCTGTCAACAGCCAATTGGGACAAAGAGTTTCATCCCGAAAGACAATCAAAACTTCTGCGTACCCTGCTACGAAAAGCAGTTTGCTATGCAGTGCGTCCAGTGCAAGAAGGTAGTGCTCTTATTCTCCTAAAACACAAGGGATTAAGCTCCATCACATTTTAAGTCCGATCAGGTAGAACATCGTATTTTTCTGTGTGTGAGAGTGGGTGGGTGGGTGTTAAAAGATTCAAAATCAACTGATTTCAAGAGATGATACAATATCAGCTCCCATCCTGCACCAGGCACAACATTTACTCGTGTTTTCCTTTGTCTTTGTCTGAATATAGATCTAATTACCTTTACTACCTCCTAGAAGCTTCAAAAAATTGATGGATGGATAGGAGTTTCATACTTTAAATCTCCCTCCTAGAGTCTAATTTTAACTCTGTTTGAGAACAAGCTCCTAAATACTTTGGGAAGAGGCAAAGACAGATGAATGCACATATTAAACTGCATGATCACACAGAAGACGGATTTACCAGGGAACCTCCCCTTTGTGAAGACAGGAAACGAAATTAAACTGACCAGTTTTACAGTTTTTTAGGAACACTCAGGAGTCAAAAGAATTTTGGTTTGTCTAACGTCAGGGGAGCTGTTTTTGTAGGCAATGACTAGTTATAAGAGGAAAAAGCCCAGACGAATTATGGAGAAGCAGAAAGCAAAGATTTCAGGTAAAATTTGAAATAAAGCGATCTTTGCCAAGGGAAAAAAGAGGAAAATTAAAACACACAAGGTAGTTCTTTCACTATGAAGAACAGGACAGGTGAAGGAACAGAAATGAGACAAATCCTAGCACATGAATTTAAAAAAAAGACCTACAAAGACCGGCTTTAAAAACAAAGAGCACAATTCAGAGTGATACATAGGGCTTCTTTGTATAAATGGGGCAATTATAATGAGTCACTTGTATGTTCTTCTCGAGGTTAAATTCAGCCGAAATTATGCTTTGCTGCTGCTAAGCCTTTTTTTCCTTCCTCCCACCCACAAAAACCTCATCACCCTTCCTCTCTACCAAAGATACAAAGCTGCCACCCTCAAGAAAACACTTTGTCTTACTTCCCATAAACAGGCTATCACTTCAGGAGGCGTTACTTACCGGGAGCAGCCCTGGCATAAGGAGTGCTTTGTTTGCACTGGATGCAAGAAGCAGTTGTCTGGACAACGCTTTACCTCCAGGGATGAGTTTGCGTATTGCCTGAGCTGCTTCTGCAACCTTTACGCCAAAAAGTGTGCTGGATGCACAAACCCGATCAGTGGTAGGTCTCTCGCGGCGAGTCACTGAAAAATTATTTTTTTCTGATGATCTGCTTCTAATATTAAAAATAGCTTGAGAGAATCAAGACACTACATAATTTAGGATTCGTGAACTTACTTACCATGCCTTCCAAGTGCCTAATAAAAAGTGGAAGAGGTCCTTAAATTGAAGTTGTCTCCTTTCCACCTGACTTTCATGAAACATGGTGGATGCACGGTAACAGAGTTATGCAGGTAGTGGGATATCCATGTTCTGTACGGCATTTCACTCGTGCTTATGAGAGGGATCACTGAACTCAGCAACCACAGTCTCTACCAGCAGCGCCTAACTCCCTTATACCTCATGTTGTAGCAAAGTATTTCTTCCCGGGACAGCAGCTGGGAAATTACAACGCTTTTACATACTGCTTTCCAGTACAATGATACTCAAAAGAGCAACTGCTTACAGCTTTACCTGTAACACTTAGCATAGAATTGTAATCTCCTACAGGAAGTAATCAGCATTTAACACCACGATTGCATATCTGAGTTATATCTGAATCTTTTTCTCATAAAATTGCTCTGACCCTCACTCATAGATGCTGGTTTGCGTATCTCCTAGAAAAGTCAGTGCGTAACACCTTGCTTATTGCTACCAGTTCACTCCAGAGGCATTTCTCTTCTGAATATCGCAGTCCTTTCTTTCATGCTGTTTTTTCCCAATGTTATTACTAAAAGCAAAACCAAAAAAAAAAAAACCCTCTCAAGTATGAGATATGCCCAAGTAAGTCTTTTCATTGACTTTCAGCTAGTCAGTTCCTCTGCATCATATTCAAATTGCTTATCATTTTTAAGGTTAAGCAATAATTAGTACTACAAGAGACATTCGCCCATTTTATCTTTTTTTTCTGTACAACTTCTATACTCCCTATGACGACCTCCACAGCCTCACACTTTTGAATGTTTTTTGTCATTTGCTAACCTTCTTTTCTTGAGGCACCCTCCCTGAAATCTGTGTATCAACTGATTACATAGCCTATCAAGACTTATTTTCTAAAGAACTTAATGCATTTTCACAAAACAAGATTAACTTACCCAGACATCACAAATGTTGTGTAAATAACCACCAGACTTCTGTAGATCAGATGCAGTTGCTTTTCTTTTGCTGTGCGTTGTAGTGCCATCCTGCTGTCAGCTAAGGGCTAAGCTATCCCTTGAAAGTTCATTTCTGCCACCATCCATAACCACACCAACAGTCTAGCTCACTAACTCAGCTGAAAGCAACAGAACTGCTTAAGGATGAAAATCCTACTTGTTCCAGAGCAAGGGTGACAAAATTAGCACAGCAACAAACAGAAATAGGTTCAGCATAATGGCATTTTTCACTCCTGTATGTCAGATGTCCACAGCTACCCAGAAGTGGAGTCTGAAATAGCATCACTTAATGGCTAATGCGCTATTCTTCCCCTGTAACAGAATGCTTTTGGTTTCCAAACAGGTCTCGGAGGAACCAAGTACATCTCGTTTGAAGAGCGGCAGTGGCATAATGATTGCTTTAACTGTAAGAAGTGTTCTCTCTCGTTAGTGGGCCGCGGCTTCCTAACAGAAAGGGATGACATCCTTTGCCCTGAATGTGGAAAGGATATTTAAAGCTCAAAATAAGAGGCAGGGAAAAGAGGCAGAAAGCCGCGCTTGCAATTTATAGCCTGAAACACACAGATGTTTGGAACTAGCTTTGCCCTTCCGTGTTGCGCTATACTATTAACATCACTTAACCTTCCTATTCAAACTCTCCAAGTACAGAGGGAAAACAACTTCAGAATCTCTAGTAGCAGTGACGGTGTTTAAGATTTCTGTAGCTAACTAAAACTAATGCAAAACCTGAGATATAAAACCATTTGGGTGTTACTGACATAATACACTTTTTTTTTCCCATTAAATATTCCAGTTTAAGCATCTGAGTTAAGTTATGAGCAAGTGATACAGTTCAGTGATTACAATGGCCACACGCAATAAATTCATAGATGGGTATTCAGGGTGAAGCCCCCAGCCTGCTGAAATTAATGGCAAACACCACCCAATTTCAATAAGGCTGTGGTCTCACCTCAGTGTTCTTGAGCTATGTGACTAGTGTGTGCTGTCAAGTATGTAGGAAGACTACAGGCGTAGAGGGTGTGTTAATGTACAAGGATTTGTGCAATGTCATAAAGAGATAACGATAAAACAGTTGAAGTGGGAGTGCTTCATAACATACATATTTTATTGCATGACTAGCTGATCATCGTGTGAAGTACAAGCTCTGATTGACAGTGTCAGTATTACATTTAGTCGACATTACACTGCACATTGTATTTTTCAAAATAAAGTCATTTAAAACAAAATTGTTATCATGGTTTAACTGCATTTACACACCAGATATTTACAAATAAAACGCTTTCACAGTCTTAAGAAACAGAATGGAAGAGCCACACAGACACAATCTTTTTTGCATGCCCAAGTCACTATGAAATCGTGGAGTTTAAACAAGCCCTGTACAAGCCCTGCTGATACAGCAGTCTTCTACTAACTGCAGTCACGGGGAAAGTTATCAGCAAAACCAAACTATGCAAAAATACCGATTTGATTGCAGCTGATAAAAGTGTGTTCATAGGCTCTGAACTCAAAACCAAAATATTCTTTCCAGCAACCACGCTTAAAAAAATTCAAACAACATTTATCTTTGCAAAAAGTCAGAAGTTTATCTTCTGACTGGGGCATGCTTTAATTTTATTACGTATTGCAATTTGTAATACCCTTCTCTCTAGCATCATTTCTGCTACATGTTTGCTACAAAGGCAATAAAACTGAGATGACACAATCCACGGGATGACAACCATCTTCCCAAAACACAATGTGGCCATGTTATGCAATGCACAAACCCAGTAAACCTTCCCCATGGAATTTGCTTGTATCATGGAAGAGGAGGAAAGTAACACCACTTTTCCAATGGGAATCTTTCTTTACTGTGAGGGTGGTGAGGCGCTGGCACAGGTTGCCCAGAGAAGCTGTGGATGCCCCATCCCTGGAGGTGTTCAAGGCCAGGCTGCATGGGGGCTTTGGGCAGCCTGGTCTGGTGGGAGGTGTCCCTGCCCATGGCAGGCGGGTTAACTGGGTGGGCTTTAAGGTCCCTTCCAACCCGAACCATTCTGTGATTCAGTGATCTTCAAACGTGAAATGCAGAATTAGGAGTGTACTTGCTCTGTGTGTAACTGGGGAAGGTAAGTTTGCTCCTAGTTCATGCCACTATTCTCAAATTCGTCCTTTTTTAGTACCAAGGGTACAGTACTCACAGGTCGTTCCTCTCTCATTACTTCAGCAAACTACATAATTGCATTGGATCACACTTGTTTTACTGTACAGTTGGAAGAACTTGGCTGTCTGATATTTCTGAAGTGCACACCCTGCTAATCTGATCCCACTAGATAATTAAAATCTATCCTGTAGTGACTTCATTCTGTGAATGAAGGCTGCAGTCCATAAAAACATCCATAAAAACCCTCCGACATCCACACCTCCCAAAGCCGGAGAGCGCCCACCTCAGTTAGCCTCCTCTGGGGTTCTGCCAGTCTTCCAGCACACTGCAGCTCTGCTTGTGTACTTTGCTGAGAGAAATACTGCTGCTATCTAAAGGAGCAGCATAGGGTAGTAAGAAGAGCATGGCTTGCACCCTACAATAAAGGTTACAGCAGAAAGTAGAATGGTCCCAGCTTTGGGGAAAGGTAGGTGAAATATGGCAAAGCTGGAAAGCGTATCGGCCTTAAAACAAGACTCCTACCACGCAACAGCAGCATCAGGCTGTCATTCCAGTACAACTCTGCACAGCACTCCTTAACAATACCAACACACACACACTCTTCCAGCAACTGGACCTACAATAAAATAAAACCTCGGCTCTAAACCACTGCCAAGAAGCCACCCACAAAACAGAACTCCTACTGGTTACACTAGTGCAAGGAGCAGCACTTCACACGGTACCAACTGCTGCTAAAACTCCGAAGTAGCCACAGAGCCTTCTACCCTGTAAGTATTTCTTAAGTTCTAGTCACTTGAATTCCACTGAAATATAACTGCATAAAATGGACTGGTCTAATTACATCATAAAAACAAGTCGGAACTACTTGGTTTGCTTTTAATTGAATTTATTTAAATAGGATAAGGCTACTTAAAAGACAACTCTTTACATACAAAATGTACATTACGTTAAAGTTTGCTGTACTCAAGTACAAAAACTGCACAAGTGTTTAGTAAAAGGGAAACAGCACACCATATTTCAAAACACACATTCTTACCATTTTACAGCATTCAAGAAGTGCCTTTTATGTCACAACAGTGAATGGACAACTGTCAGTAATGAATTAAGCTACAATTTTTGGTTTCAATATTAACCAATTAAAAAAATGTAAACAAGCCTTCAGATCACTACTGACAGCTTCTTTTAGTCAGTTAACTAAGTGGATTCAGAAGTAGATTTTTGTTTTTGTTTTACTAAGTCTGGAAGTATTATTGTTTTTTACCATTCATATCTAAAATGGATCAGGCTTCATCCTGAGCCACTGAGATTTAATAAAAAAGTTGCCATCAACTTAACTGGATGCCTGCCTTATAAGGCACTACCAATAATCCAGATGAAACCTCAAGTTTCACAGAAAACCAACATCCACCTTAAATGATCATAAGGGAAGAGAATAAAATATGTATTTCTTACGAGTGCAACTACATACACTAATGCTCTCAAGGTGGTACTTTGTCTTCCTGACCCTTTCCCTCTCCAACTGTTTGTAAGTTGAGAAAGCACTGGTCTGCATTCCACAGGTTTTCCCCATATTTTATGAGCATGATTATAACCAGGAAAACAAGCAAATTTGCTATATCGGCACATTTTTACACTTACATGTGTATAAAATATGCCTGTGCGTATTAGAGAACATGGCACTAATCCATTCACTACTTCCTCTCAAAGATTCGTATCAGACAGCCTAATAACGTACTTCCGTCTGTGCATTTCTTATTTCATAAGTCAATAAGAGAAACTTCAATTTGAAGTAATGCTGTTAAATAGTTCATCTCTTATTACCAACTTAACCTGCCCCGTAAATTCTACACTCGTGTTCTGTGCAACAAAAAAGAAAAAAAAAAGTGCCTCAGAATAACTTATCAGCAGAAAGGTCAGTTTTCTCATCTAAATTAGTCATCTTTTTAGAGCCAAGTAGGCTCCTGGGATCACTCTGAATATCAATAACTATTTTAGCTATTTAACCAGAAGTGGAACAGAACTGAATCTTACTGAAAACAAATCAAGAATACTTATGCATGTGATTCGTAAGGACACACAGGAGATGAACTATAATAGTCTTGTAAACTAAAAGTGGAGGGTTTAGTGTAACATAATATTACCACCTTTTAAAGAGGGAATAAACTGCTTGGTGTACAATAGTAGACGCTCTTAAGGTGACTGGTGATAATGACTCCAGATTTACAACAGGGAACCTTTAAACTTGTTAAAACTTCACAGCAATCTGAATCCCTGTAAGGTTTAAAAAGAAGAGTACCTAAACTGTTCAAATATGACTTATCTGTTTGAAAACATGGAAGTAACATATATGTTTTGAGCACCGCTAGCTACTTCATGGCCATGTAACATGCTGGATTTTCTTTTTTGCTTCCGTAGGCTTTAGGTCATTCTGCAACAGAAGAAAATACACAAGTATTTTTAGATATATTGCACCAAGTTGATATTAGTAATTAATTTGAAATGTTCAAACCTAGTGCTAACTATTGCTGTACTCAGCTACTATGCAGCTTTCTATTGCCATCTTGTGGAGAAAGTTGAATATCACAGAGACAGAGAATAAGGAAATAAAGCCTGTGAATTTAACTACATGCAAATCACATGCATCTTTTGCTTTTCCTTAATCCTTAAATGAGTTAGACAAAAGTATAACACATTACACATAACATATTACACATTAAAGCTTCAAAACACACTTTTTAAGTTATTTCAAATTGTCTTCTTAAAATACTTTCTACAACAGGGTTGTGTAAAGAAAACAGTCAACAGAACCAGAAAATCAATTCACTGTTGTCAAACAGAAAATGTCAGTAAAAAAGGAAAAGTAGGTCTCCCTTTGTAATGACCTATATAAAAATGTAAAATAACTGCTGAAGCCTCAGATAAACTCATTTTTCAATCCCTGCTCCTCCCCTCTAAGAAGCCAGAAAACATTAAGCAAGCCTAAAGAAAAGCAATGGGAGATTGAAGTGGTAAAATAAATACGTTTCTTCATCTAAAATAAGGAAAAAATCTGAGAAATTAGGGCTTTAATAGTTCACACATAGTAAATATAGGTACGTGACTCTTCCAGAACATTTTGAACACGCTAGTTTTGGCATGATCTGGAGATCTCTCTTCTCCTTCAGAGCTGAAGAGTTAGCTTACAGCAATCCTGTGGGCCTCAACCACTGAGAGGTTGTAGCAAATTAATCAGAAGGATAATTCTGTGCTATTCTGCATGAGAATTTCAGTTTTTCTTGGAAGTCAAAACCCAACCACTTTCTTGAAAAGGCAATCGTCATTACTATCACTATACTATAAATACACCAGGCTTCATAGGCTACAGGCATTGGGACGGGTTGCCCAGGGAGGTGGTGGAGTCACTGTCCCTGGGGGTGTTCAAGGAGAGGTTGGACGAGGTGCTTAGGGACATGGTTTAGTGGGTGACATTGGTGGTAGGGGGGTGGTTGGACCAGATGATCTTGGAGGGCTCTTCCAACCTTAATGATTCTATGACTCTATGATTCAACCATCAACCAAGTGTACTGCTTCCTCCTGTCTGTATTACTATTCAATACCACGTTCTGTAATTTCAGACAGTACAGCAAAAGCCATTAGGCCATACTTGCCTAACTTCAAACTTTTTTGACCCACATTAACCAAGGCATATGACTGAACCTACCTGTACTAAACTGGACAACAAACTGTGGCTAAGACAGAAAGTCAAGTATCAGAAGCCGTGGCTTCCAAGTGTCAGTAATATAGTGACACTTAAGTGTTCATCATTATGTCTATGAAACATTCAAGTAAAACAGAAAAAAGATGTGAGGTGTATACCAAGCAAGTTTCAAAAGCTCTGTAGGTTCAGATCTGACCAACAGAGAAGTTCTAAATTATAAAATAAGTTAGTGATATTGGTAGTAGGAAACACCTCTCCAGCATAAAATTGATTCAGTGCCACAGCTATATTGCTTGTAAAAGTTGTTAAAACGGTCTTTCAGACCAGTGATACGTTTAGACGCTTGTGTTTAACAGAACTTATATGGAACCTACCAAACTATGGAGTAAGGATATTATCTGCAATCCTTCATGTAAGAATTACAAAGAAAAAAAAAGAGAAGGGAAAAGCAAAGAAAGAAAAACAGCAAAGGGAGGAAAAAAATGAAAGGAAGAAAAAAGGATGAACAAAAAAATTACATGAGGCAATACTGAGGAAACAGAAATAAGGTGTGGAGTCCTGAGAGAACTTCAGTCAATGTAACAGTGTAACTGCATGCTGCGTTTCTAAAGCTCCCTCTGCAGTTCATTCACGATCATATACCTCTATTCCTCCATTGAAGCCTGGACTTGTTCCAAGTATTCCTGTCTTTCAGTGGAAATGTAAAAGAGCCCCTGCATTTATTTAATACATTTGTATTATGAAAGAATACAACACTAATGTAAGAGTTATCCCTACCTTGCAGCTGGCCCATTACTGGGCTCTGCTCCTTGCTCAATGGCAAGCACTTAAGACTAACCGCACCTTCACCAACATTCAGAACTACTACTGCATCTTTCTCCTCAACTTGCAGCTGTGTTCAGCACCATTACTTCCACTTTCAAAGGTCCGCCCTTCTGAAGCCACATATCCTTAGTTCTTCTCTCATCTCTTCAGCTTATCAGTCTCCTTCTGCCTTATCCATAACATAGATCTCTTCTCTACCTAGAATTCGTTTGCAGCTGAATCTAACGTACAGACAAGAGGTCACTATTTAGCGTTATGATTAACAACTCAGTGATCAGTTTTCTACTTGAGAACAGCACCCTTCTGTTCAAGATCTCAGCACAACCTCCTCATCATCTTATAGAAACCCAGGTACCTGAGCAAGATCAGCATGGCTCAAAATGAGCACTCGGCCTTTGTCCTCTCACTCCAGCTAGCATGGTTTGTTGTTGTTCTCATTCAGACCCACAATCTAGGCAGCTCTCCAGATTTTCTCATCCAATTCCTACCTCTAGCTTGCCAATTCCTATGTGAGATTTAAAACAGATGGCCTTCTTCCTTTAAGGACACATGCTACAGCTTGCAGCATCTCACTTCAGTTCCTTCAACATCTCCTCCTTCACTTTGACAAATGAAAGCTTGTCTTAATCATTCAAGTGTGATTGTTACAAATGTTATCATTCCGCTTTTTTCTTCCCTACTACAAAACAGACCAGGCTGCTCTTGTTCTATAATACCTGTCCTCTCTCTCAGACCTACAAGTAGGGTTATTTTTGTTTGCTTTGGTTGATTCTGCTACCAGCACCACCTTACATATTACCTACTTACTCATTTTACAATTACATGCTTGTTTTCTACAGAGCTGCCTCTAACACAGAAACTTCCCACAAACAAATATAAAGTACTGCTTTTTTTTCTTTCCTCCTAGACTTTCCCAAACCAGCTACTCCCTGTTTCTAAATGCTGTACTATTACTCCAACATAAAATAATCCTGGAGATTCTTACCAGGGTCTACCTTTGGCTCTTTCGAGTTTCAATAAAAATAAACTGTGAAACAAGACATACATACCGGCAACTCAGAGTCTTCTTTTGGAACAGATCTCTTTAACTTCACAACAGTAGTTCCTGCTACTGGAGTCAAAGGGTACGCCTTCAGACTAGCCAATACACTGCTATTAGTCTTTGAAATATTGTTCTGCTTAGCCTCACTATTCCTCACTTCCAGCTTAGCGTCCTCTGATAAACTGGAGGCTGAAATGTATGATGAGGCATTTGAAGAAGCTGATAATCTCCTAACAGTATTGGTGGTGCTTCCAGCTGGGGGAGGTTTTAGGCGATCAGTAGCTCCATTCTCTGTCTTCTTCACTTTTATGCTTGTGCTGGTTGAACTGCCATCAAATACAATCAAAGGCCGTTTCCTCAATCCTTCCACCGCTGTAACACTGAAAATACAAATTGTAAAACGATCAGAAACACAAGCCAGATGACACAAAAATACCATATCCAAGACATGAGCAGCAAAAATGAATTTAATCTTGCCTAAAGTAAAAATACATCCCAAAATACTGACCTTAAACTCTTAGCTGCCCCAAATTTAAGCAACAGGAATTGCTCCCAAAATATGAAGGGGAGAGAGGGGGAAGTATGGGGCACGTAGGAGGTCAACACAGAGGGTTATGTGAGGAACATTCTAAGATTGTACACTTATACCACTGTAGTTCTTCCTCAATAGCAAAAGACATAATAGTTGTTAATTATTTCAAAAGTATTTGAGAAAGCATGAGCCACCTTACAAGAACAGGATCTAATATTCCGATGCTTCTAAATCTCCTCAATTCCGTACTTATTCAAAATTGTAGTAAGATATCCTAGAGAAACTGTGAGATAACATTTTTCATAATGAAAATGTTAAGCAAAAAAGAATGCATACTTGTTTTTGAAATAAGCCGTTGAGCAGGAACCCTAAGCAGATTTAATGCCTTTTGAATAGTTTGTGCCTTTGTGTCTAGTCAGAGCTGGCCAATTTAGTAACAACTGATTTATGAAAAAAAGAATACTATCAAGCTAGTATTAAAAGACCAGTATCAGAAAACATCCTGACTGGCAAAAAAAAAAAAAAAATAGAACACAGTTATCATAGCTTACTCTAAATAAATAAAGTTTTAAAAATGTGTTGCTTAAGAATGGCAAAGATAAACTGTGCAGATTTAACAAATAAAAAATCAAACCACCATTAAGTCATATTATTCCTGTTTAGAAATTACATTTTTCAGTACGCACTTACTGTTTAGCCATCTTGCATAAAACGGGAATAGAAGTTGAACTATAGCATTTTCAACAAAGAAATACATTCATTAATTTGACAATACTGATGTTAGATATATCTACAGACTTTAAAAGAAGCCACAAATAGAGATTTCAGTTGTTTGATTTGAAACATTAGATTAGTAGCCGCTGAAAACTTCACACATTAAAATAAGAAATGATACATCTCATGTACAATTTCTGTCAAGACCAGGGACTTCTGGAATGAAAGAAGTAACAGTTTAGGGGCTCACAGAGCACGAGAAAGTTCAGCTCTTCTTCAGATTTGCTTCTACACTACTATCTGTTCACAACAATACACGTCACACAAGCCTCCTCTTTTTCTATTCATCAGGTTCCCAGAACTGATAGACACAGAGACCTTATTTTCATTTGGTACATTTGTCAAGAGATCAGACAGCTCTTTGGGTTACATGTACAGTAACTGTGGTTTCTAGAAGAGCTTCTACAAAACATGACTCACTTCCAAGGAGTGTTCAACCAGACAGTAGATAGGGTTTCACTGAAACAACAGCAGTATTTAACACATCCATTACATTAAGGAGTACAATTTCACTTGAAAAGCCTAAAAAGCTGATACATGCCTCAAAAATAAAGCATGATACTCTTTGCTCACTTTGGCTTCGTCTAATAATTATTTAACACTCTGGAAAAAAACAACAACAACAAAAAATATTCCCCAGCAGCCTTTCTGGAAAGCTAGTTTACAAATTATGTGAAAGAAGGGATTTTAAACCTTTTTCAGTCACCTTCCTTAATTTAAAGTGTTTTTTCTAATTTTTTTTTTTTAATTTAAGCTTTAAGATTAGTAATTCAAGAACTAACTACGATTCTACCTGGATTGTTATCTATGCTAAACTGAATTTTAGAGTTGTAGCACTTGTACAGGTTTCCACATGCTACAATACAGGTAACACTCCCAGAGAAACACTTTGGACAAGTTCCAAAATAAAACTGGACACCGTACCATCAAGAATTGTCACAACATCTAATTTTTAGATAGGTGGCTTACAGAAGACCACAGAACCTGAGGTGTGACATTCATTTTCTTTACACGAAGTAGAGAAAGCTTAAAAGCCGCAGAGCAGGACTCACATTAGCCAGCATTCTTCTGAGGGAGGATATTGAAGCTCGCTAACAGCTGAAAAGAAACATTTTGAGATCGTGTTCCTCTCCACAAGACACTCTGTGAAACCTAAATTTTAATGCACATCTCCTGAATTCCAGGGAAGTGCTCAAACCACACTATAAACTGGGCTGAATGGTGGGCATGCTCTAATCCTGATGTTTATTATGTACTGTATGGTGAAGAACTCAAGGTTTGCTAGAGGAACCAACAACTCTACACAAGCAAGCAGGGTTTCTGCTCTTTCACATGATTATTCAGTTCACTCATGCAGTCAGGATGGCTTCTGGAGCACGTCCCAACCATAAGGACAGTTGAACAAAAAAGGTTCCTTGTCTAGCCTAGCCCGGTACTTAATGTAACACCCTAAAACCAGTGAGAAGTGTAGGTTTAAGGTCCTGACTCCTGATTACCCTGCTACCAAAACAGGCAGGTGATCACCTCTTCTGCTAATGTTTTAAGAAACTGGTCACGAGTGCTACATTATATGCTGAACTCAGTATTTTCAGTGCATTAGCAGTTCTCAGAGGATGCTGAAGTGGCCTGTCAAGTGACTTAAAATTATCAAGTGAAAAAATTATCAGCTCTACCAAGGCCACATCCACAGAGCTCCCAGAGAATGAGTTTGTGGATGAGATTCTTCAGACTCCATAGCACTTCAGAAACTACACATACATTTTGAGATTCAAACCATCCTCCTCCTTCCAGAAGTCAAGATGATCTTACAAATGTTTCTACAAAATAACTGTTAATTAAAATGTTTGAAGTTGGATACAGTACATTTGTTCTTATGATTGTCTGCACACTCAAAATTCAGAAACAAGATGTTCAGCTATCACCTATGACCTCAGATATTTCATTGTATTATTGAGGTATAACATGACGCTGCAACTCAGCTGATACACAGCAAATCTTTTAGGACATGCCAGCAATCACCAGCAGTACAACTAAACACAGTACTCAACACTGAGTTTTAAATTTCAATTGAAGTTACTAATGTGTTTTTACCTCCTACCTGCAGCTATTAGAGGTATGCAACTACACACCGAGCTCTGCTGATCGTCTCCAAGCCCCACAGTACTGCGAGCACACTTTGGAAAACAGAGCCTTTCCACAGTGGAATGCAGCAGACAGCTCCTGTTATTCAAATGATCAATCAGCTTATCTGACTTTGAGTAAGTAATTTACTTTTAGGTCAGTTTACCTCTGACTTGCACATAATTTACAGCCTCATAATGGCCAGGGGTTTTGTTTTTAAAAACAAGAACGCCAAGGTCTACTTCCTTCTCTTCACAACGGCATGACACCAACTCTCCTGAAGCTGACAACACAGCTACGAGGAAAAACATACCGTTTTAACATCCAAAAAGATGACCAAACTTCCATGATTCTTCCCATGACCATACTGTAACTGAAGCTTTCTCTGTGCAACTTTTACTTACTGAATGTGCTGAAATTCCATTACCTGCTCCCAGTTCTCTGGTGTCAGTAGTGCTAGCAAGAAAAGATTAACTATTCTAGATAGCTCTTTGCCAGCATAGTTGTCAAGTATGAAGATCTAATTCTAGCAAAAAATAGTGACTGCTAGAAAACCTTAAAATTGTCTAACACCAGAGCAAAAACTAAGCCTGGCATGCTAGATGCTAAATGCTAAGAGCAATTGCTAAAGAAAAGCAGACTGGTAGATTAAACATATTTACTTTTACTGACCATTTCCCTAGTAAAAATAGGTTTGACCCTTACTGAGTTTTAGTGTACCAAAATAACAGCTCCTACACTTACTCTACATATGATATAAGGATGAAGCCATTCTCCCATCTAAAAATTAACACAGCTGCCTTCTCTCAAAAACATCCTCCCCGCTATCTTTAGTTCTCTGATAAAAAATTCTTTTGCACCTACTTCAGCACATCAACAGTGTCTTATTATTTGAACAGTAACCTCGTGCTTTTATCTTCAAGTCACAAACAGACCTACCTACAAACAGACCCTTTAAGCAAAAAAAGACATAACAAGACAAGTCAGTATTCTAGACACTGCTTAAAAAAATAAAAAATCACTTGCCAGAATTTGTTTAGCTCTTCCTTGCTAGAAACCTCAGTAAGGCTGAAACAGACTTATGAAATTAGCAAGCTGTAATAGTGCAAAAAACATGAGAATTTCTGTCTACCTTTCCTTTAGCATTTACTGATGGAGCTAAATCAGACTTGCCACTCATGCACATCAAAGTTAAAGTCTTGGGCAGGGAGGAGGTTTGGGGAAGAAAACATAAATAAACTTCCGAAGAAGATTTTGCTTTCTGATCAAATCCAAACGTAAAGGTTTTGAACACAAGGCAGAACACTTTCAGAAAGGAGGCATTAGTTTTGAACTGGACACACAAAACTGCTGCAGCATACATTCCTGACTCAGCACATCAACCCTGTTCAGTGAGCAAGCATAGTTCAACATGCTGCTGGTATTTGTCTTAAACACTGTAAACATGATTATTAATATTTAACAATTATTAGGTGAAACTAATAACAATTTTTTTTCTTCATACATAATTTTGAAACAGCAATAAAAAAACAAGTACTATAAACTAGATACCACTAATAACATTTAGATTACAAAAAAAGATCATACTTTTTTCCCTGCAATCGGAGTAGGAGAATCCAACACTTATGACACAGATGATGACAACATTCTTGGTAAACTGTAACAACGTTCAAAACTTGTACAAGTTTTAGTAGTCAGACAAGACCAAATTAACTGCATTTTCCTAAGCTCTCCAGATCTATCCCGTTGAAAGCAAAATTACCTTTTATTTTCACTTTTCAGTTCATTTTGCTGTCTTTTCTTTTCCATCATTTTCCCCCATCTACTTTTGGGTAAGTCACGCTGAGGCAACGGAATGGCATGTTGAATGTAGAGATCAGTGAGGCCGTCTTTGTCCATCTTTACATCATTTTTGACTAGGATATTCTTCTGTGGGGGACAGAAGAAAAAAAAGTTATTATTATGAGAAATTCAGAGCGCAAACAGTGGGAAAATTTCATTTTTCAAAAGCCATTCTGAAGTAGTGAATTGGGCATAAATGCCAGTGTGTCAGTGGAGGGGGCTGCAGGGGTGACCCCTGTGGGAGGCAAGGAAATGCCCTGTGCCAGTGACAGCTGATAACTCTGAAAACAACCCACTGCACACCAAAGCTTCAACCAAGCGGAGGAGGACATGGCGTCGCTGCTGAAATACCTTTAACAAAGGGCAGAAGCCACTAGGGGCAGGAGACACCAAAGGACGCAGAGGAGAAGGCACATGAGGAGCTCTGTGAAGAAATGCTCTCCTTCCTCGTGCAAGGAACTGAGAGGGAATGACAGCGATCCACACTGGAAACAAGAGAAGTTGAGGCCAGGAAGGGATGAGAAGAGACATTTCCCTATGTGTTTAATGGTTTCTTTCTGCCATTTCTTACTTCTTACGCATCTTCTTCCTCTGTTCCTTGATTCTTACTCATTTTCTTCTGCTCCAGCATGGGTTTCTCCATGGACCACAGTCTCCATGAGGCCTTCCCTGCTCCAGCAAGAGCCCTCCACAGGCTGGAGCCCATCACCAGCCACGCCCCCAAAACCATCAATTTTTCATGAGTCCCGTTTCCCCATTCTCCTCACATCTGCTCATCTGTCTACTCCTGCACGGCCTCTCTGTGCCTCCTGCCTCTTGCTGCTGCCACTCTTTGTAAAGCAGATTTGAGCAGTACCACGTGTTCCTCTGATTGGCTGAAGTTTTGGTGTGCGATGGGCTGTTTTCATCACTGTCAGACAGTTGAACCTTGCTGTGACCAGCACAGGGCAGTTCCTCACCTTTGCCCACACAGATAACCCCCGCAGTCCACTGCTATGCAAATCCTGCAATTTTTTTCCCAATAAAAATAGCTACACAACAGAATTAAGTTATGATAGAGCCACTGCTGTTAACCGAGGTTTTCATGCACTCTTTAACACGCCTCCCTGAATCCAACTACAAAGTCAGAGCTCTCTTTCATACTTCCAAAAACCAGGCAATTAGAACATAACGCAGTTCAAACTCCCAGATGTGGAGCTCTGCTTCTGCACCAGTTCCCAACATGTAAGCTGCTAAGAGAGACTTCTTGTCACTGTCAGTTATAAGAGCACGCAAGTTTTCTTTCTGATCATACACACCGTTGTGAAAACAAATTTTGGTACCTTCGATCAAATTTATTAAGAGAAAAAAACGGTAACGTCATGCAAACACAGGTCACTGAAAACAGGTCAAGTGTCTGCTGCTATTGGTTTTGACAATGCTTTATAACTTCTGATATGGGCTCAAAACCTGTACACTATTGTGCACATAAACTATGTGAACAAGAGCACACAAAGTTGAGCAAGCTCCTGTAGAAGCCTTAAATGATTGTTTCATTCACCTAATTTTGCAGATCAGGCAGCAGCAAGTACTCCACATCAACTGAAGCTTCAAAATCGGCTATAAGTCACTTTCAAACTCAGATTTTTCAATAACACACAGTTAAACGCTATCTCTGCTGATCGTGTAGGATGTGTTGCCTTTAGCTCACCGAGCACGCATGCACCAGCCTTAACAGAGAAGAGATCGACTTTCCACGGGTAACTTTACTGTATATAAATGCTGCCTCACGGACATGCAAAGTTGGATAAATTATTCTTTAGCAACCACTGCAGCAGGGTTCAGACGCGGCCCCTAGGAAAACAAGGGGGGCAGCTCTCAGGCTGCACGCCTCTTTTAAATGAGCATCCGAATCATAGCATTCCTTTATTTATTATTATTTCCTAATTATTTCTTCCCCGAGTGCTTCTGGTGCACCCGCGCAGGGCTGCACAAAGACCGGCGAGCAGAGAGGGCCTGGGAGAAAACCTCCCGCACGGCGACCGCTGGGGCCCCGCGGCCGACCTCCCCCCCCCGGCCCCGGGCAGGGCCGTGCCCCTCTGCGGAGCCGCCCCGGTGCCGGGCGAGGCGCGGTCGCACCTGCTCGAGGGTGAGCAGCAGGAACTCCTCCGAGAGCAGCTCCGGGTGCAGCAGCAGCTCCGAGTCCGAGCGCCCCAGCGGCCGCTCCGCCGCGACACCGCCCGCCCGGCCCCGCCGCTGCGCCGCCATCTTGTGCCGCCGGCACGGCTTCCGGCCGCTGAGGGGCCGCCGGGCGAGGGGGCGGGGCCTGGAGGCGGAACTGACGTCAGAGCGCGGAGTCTGGGCGGGGGGACAGGGGAAGGGGAGGGGAGGGGAGGGGAGGGGAGGGGAGGGGAGGATCACTGTGATGTGGTGCTGGTCAGTAAGCAGAGGAAACCCATTTTGTTATAACTTTCTCAGTATACAGAAGGAGGAAGTGAAATAAGTGCCTTCTGCTTTGAGTTAGCGAACTGCCTGTCCATTTAGAAACAGGACAGGGAGTTGCAAATAACGATGTAAGTTAACTACGTTGCCCTTGTGACGTAAAATGTGATTTCAAGTATTTAATGCGTTTTACAGAACTAAGAGGCAACAAGCTATGTGACACACCTGCACGTAGAACAAGCCATACATATAACTACTTAGCACATATATACTATAGATACGTAGAGCTCTTAAGATAGATCTATTATTATGAATTCAAATTTGGAATATTAAAGATCATTTAACTGTACAAGCCAGCAGTGTAATGTTTATTTATGTTCACAGAACCACAGAATGGTTTGGGTTGGAAGGGACCTTAAAGCCCACCCAGTTCCAACCCCCTGCCATGGGCAGGGACACCTCCCACCAGACCAGGCTGCCCAAAGCCCCATCCAGCCTGGCCTTGAACACCTCCAGGGATGGGGCACCCACAGCTTCTCTGGGCAGCCTGTGCCATCCCCCCACACAGCGCCCCCCCCGGCTGTTTCCTGCTGGCTCACGCCACCCATTCCCCCGCGTCCTCCCCTTCCCCTCCTCCCACACCCCCCACCCCCCACCGCCGCTATTTCTTTATTCCGTTTAGCCTTGTACGCCAGCACAGCACCTGACAGGACCGCCCCCCGCCCCGCGCCCCGTCAGCGCCCAACGGCCGCCCTCCCGCCCCCTCACGTGACGCACCCCTCCCCGATGGGCGGGGCCCGCCCGCGCGCCCCACGTGACGGGAAGGCGCCGGGGCCGGGCGGGGCGGGGCGGGGCGCGGTACCGGAAGCTCCGCGCCCGCCCCTCCCCTGCCCGCGGCCGGCGGCGGCGGAGCCCTAGCGAGGCCCGGCCCGGCCCGGCCCGGCCGCGGTTCCTGGAGCGGCGGCGCCCGGCGCTCGCAGGTGGGGGGGGGAAGCCGCCCGGGGCCCGGTGTGGCTGCGGGTGGGGGAGTAACACCCGGCGGACCGGGGGTCTGCGCCACCGGCGGCCGGGCCGGCTGGCCCCGGGGGTCCTGGGAGCGCTTTTCTCGCCGTGTGGTGACCGGGGGGAGGTTGGTTTATTGGCTGCAGGGCTGGGCCGGGCCGTCAGACCGCCGGTGTGTTCGGGCTTCGTGTCCGGGGAGTCGGGTTTGTCCTTTGTTACCTTAAAACCCTCAAATTAGGTATTAAATAATTCTATGTATTCTTCATTTGCTCTTATTCTGCAAGCTTTTGAAGGCTGCTTGGCCAAGAGCAGGGCTGTGAGGTTCTCCTGACGGCAGGCGTTAGGAGAGGATGTGCCTGCCCTGCCCTGCCCCACGCAGACTTTAAACTCCCAGGCAGGAAAGCCGCCCGTCCTCCCCGGGACGCAGCCCGGCACTTCGTGCTGCACACGCTCTCCGAAAAGCAAACGACCAAAAGCTGTTTCGGTAGTCAGCCTTTGGGCTGCCCTCTTTGGCTTAACGTCTTGTGTTTTGGAGGGCAGCGTGGCTGTGTTGCTCAGAGACCTTCGTTATCATCTTACCTTGGGGTATTTCTCTGGTGTTTTCGTGTTTTCTTAGCTGAAGGTCAGAGGACAAGCTTAAACCCTAGATGAGGCTGCAGTTTGAAACAGTCAGGGAATCCAAATCTAAAATCCTTTTTGACTTCTGGAAAAACTAGGAAATGCTTGGCTTAAAAGATCACTGTTGATTACATTACATTCTAATGTAATCCATTTCTGGATATATTCTTACTTTGGTCTGATTTCAGTTACTGGTAACTCATGAATTGTAGTTTACCTTTGCTTATTCATTTTTGGAAATTTTTGCTGTGGTTTTCAATATTACCTTATAAAAGCAAAACTTTGCTTTTAGATGTAGTGGTTTGAAACAGAATTCATTTTTATTATTTGTGTTTAATTTCAGGGTGATTACAGGAGCATTTTGGTCCACAGAATTCTCATTTGATGTTTTATATCTCCACAGTGTAGGAGAATTGTGTGTGTTGTTTCTCAAAGCCAACACTGAATGTCTTGAGTGGATAAGTGGTTGTTATGGAGCAGTCATGACACAGTGAAGGGTGACTAATTTAGGTCAGCAGCTCTTCGTCTATTCTTCGGATCACTCAGCACAGGTGTCTGCCTGTTCCATATAAAAGACAAGTCTGGAGTACAGCAAAATTACATCAACTGGTTTCTAAACACTGATAATCGCTTCTGTGCCTTGGCAGTGCTTGATTGTAAAAGGGAAGGTGTAGTTTGCAGAATGTGAATATTATAAGTGCTGCTTAGCACTTAGAAACAATCTTTTCGGAATGGTTGTGGTAGTAGTGAACAGAAACTCCTCTAATTTCAGTGTTTCTTGAGCTTAATGAGTGCTGTATTGGTCATATTTCCAAGTCAGCTGTTTGACCATGCCTAATACTTGCCAGTACATAGTTTGGTATTCAGTGCTACTCACACATCTCTAAAACTGATGCTTGATGATATTACCCCAAAAAAAACACTTAGGTGATTTTCATGAATTATTTATCAGTAGCTTGAAAGTTAATTTCACTTCTTACTGTTGGAAAGTAAGGAATGGAAAATGTGTTAAATGGAATCTGCCTGTGCTATTTCACTAGAAGAGGTACTAATAGGAGTAAATTTTGTCAAATAGAATGTAAAGCAACATGAGATGTTAACTTGTAGCACTCAAAGCCTTGTAGCTACTCTAGAAGTCTGAGAGCCTGTATCTTTTCACGTAGAGAAGGTGTTTGTAATCCACTAGGAAGAACTGCATGCAGTGCCAAAGTATCAGAGAGCCAGCAATGGGCTTGTTCTATGCGGAAGAAGCATTACTTTCAAAATATCCGGGTGCTACTGTGAATCTACTTCAGAACAGACTTGAAGCGAAAAGTCAGTTTGAGTCAGTTCTGTGGCTACTAACGTGCTCATTCTGGTTCGTGTAATCTGGTTGGAAACAAGAATAGAGCCCGTTGAAAGAAAAAGCAACTGTGAAGTTTTTGTGCTGCTTAATGTTAAATGGCTACCTCTGATATTTGATGGTGGTGATTTGATAACTTTTTTTCTTCTTTACTCAGATCACTGGGAAGACACAATGAGTGTTAAAGCTTTCAAGCTCGTTTCTGCTGTCGAGCGGGAGGTGTTAATGGGAGACAAAAATCACATCAACATCGAATGCATCGAGTGTTGTGGAAAGAACCTCTATATTGGAACCAACGACTGCTTTATCTATCACTTTCTGCTGGATGAAAAGCTATCGACAGCTGGAAAAATATCTTTTGCTGCCACCAAGCAACTGCATAAATACCTGGGCTTCAAGAAGCCAGTGAATGAGTTGAAAGCGGCATCTGCACTCACCAGGCTTCTTGTGCTCTGTGACAACACGATAACACTAGTTAATATGATGAACTTGGAACCTGTCCCCACTGGTGCTAGAATCAAAGGAGCTGTGACGTTCACGTTAAATGAAAACCCTGTGAGTGGGGACCCTTTCTGCGTCGAAGTCTGCATTATCTCGGTCAAGCGACGGACCATTCAGATGTTCATGGTGTTTGAAGACAGAGTCCAGATCGTGAAGGAAGTGTTTACTCCAGAGCAACCCTGTGCCGTGGCTGTAGATGGCTATTACTTGTGTCTTGCACTTACTACACAGTATATCATTTTGAATTATAATACTGGCGTCTCCCAGGATCTATTTCCTTTCAGTAGCGATGAGAAACGGCCAATTGTGAAGAGGATTGGCAGGCAAGAGTTTCTGTTGGCTGGTCCTGGAGGGCTAGGTGAGACTAAGGTTATTCTTCTCTTTTTTGGACTTGAGAAGGAAAACTTAAGTAACTCCTAGTATTTTACAGAATCACGATATTTTTCTTCACAGATCTGTGTTGGAATGTTGTGATACAAAGATAGATGATATATTATTAATACTAAATGTTACTGCTCTCCTGCCTTCTTAATGCGCACAAATGAGGTTATTTGTATTTTAATCCTGCCTGTAGAAAGCCTTATGTCTGTATAGACAGATAACAAGGTAAGTAGTGTCCTGCAGGCCAGGGTAAATAAAACTTTGTTGGTACCAAGTGAAGTTTCAAAGGCTGATAGCCTGTCTGCAGTGACTAGCTGCAGTGAGCTTGAAGAGCCCCGTGTTGCTATGACTTCATTTTAACTTAATGTAGGCAAGCTATTTTTTCCTCAGCTGTTACTCAGAGTTTGTACAAACTCCCTTTCAGACGCTGTAGCAGACTCACAAATAGGTATGTTTTATGCAGCACTAATAAGAAACGTTACGGAACTAAGCTGCATCCCAACTCCTGCAGAAGTAAGCTCTCTTAACTGTAGATCTTGTGACCAGAGACAGTGTTGATACTCTCATTTGCTTATTTTTTTAGTAGTTTTCAGCTCTGCATTACAGAAAATGATTAAGTATTGCAGAAATGAAGTTAGATCATGAGAGATAATACTCTCATCTAATGGATGTTTGTAAGGACTAATGCTGCTGCAATCTGTCTAAATCAACAACATGCTGTAAGTTCAGTAATCTTGAGCTTTTCTGGGGAAAGCTGCGATATCCTGGATGTGACCAAATGCAGAATGCTTTCATGCTGTTTGCTGTACGATCCTACATTTAAGAGGTGCAGTTTATTTGTCTTTCATAACACATTAGGAATAACATGATGCAAAGAGATCTCAAATATTTAGGTCTGTAATTCAGGGATCTGCATGGTTTTTTTAATAAATTCCAAAGGAAATCAAGGATGTGATCAGGTGTTTATATTATTTTCATCTTGTTACCAAATATACATCAACTCAGAGTTTTTCCCTGAAAGTAGTAGGGGTGCATTAGAATATCAGTTTATGCAAATTAAAGATGTTCCAAGATGAACTTGTTTTTTTAGACTGAAGACTTTTCTAAAGCATCTTGGTTACATGCTTTATATTAGAACTGTTTGTTGTTTTGAATGTGGATGTGAATTTGTGGACGTTAACCAGTTTAGTAGTGTAGTGCTGTGAAAGTTAAAATTAATGAATGGATTGTCTGAAGGTATTCCTTTTTGGTGTATTTCTAGGGAGACACGATTCTTACTTTAATCTTTTTTTTTTAGGAATGAAATCAGATTCTGTTGAATTGCTTTGTTTTCATTTTTTAGAAGATTAGATACATTCTCACAAAATAGAAAGCAGAATTATATTTAGTTAGACTTTTGTTTTTATCTGTTGTCCTGGAAGAGAGTTACATGGTAAAGACCTTTATTTATAAAATCCAACATGTTTGTGTAAGTAGATTGTCCTGAGGTTAAAATACCAGGTACGTGATACCTTAAGCACTCTTCTACACTTCTTCTACACAAATCTACACTTCTGTAGTTCTAGATGTGCTGTAAACTTTCTCTTTTCCTGTAATGCAGGCAAAGCCTAACTTGTGCTGTCTTAGACACTTTCCTAAGAGTGCTTGCTACTGATCGTATAGTACTTCCTTGCCAAATTCAGTTTGTGATATTTTTTTAATAATCTGTTTTCCATTCCATCCTCACTGTAGATTTGTTTACTATCGTCCACCTTGCTGTTTTTCCTCAGTAAAATTCTTGGTGTCTTTAGCAATAGTCTCTTTGCAGTTGAGAAGGTGTGTGAACACCTTTATAAAACATCATTGGCATCTTGGCATTTGTGGCAGGCTCTTTCTGTTAAGTGAATGGACTTGAAAAGGCTTGATGTAAATCTTAAATTCTAATTTTGGTTTGCTTTTCTACATCTTATTAATACTCATTCTGTTGGCATTTGGTAGAGCATCTACATTAAATTCAACCTCTTGTTACTGAGGTGGAAATATTCTACGTTAATATATTTGGCTTTATAGTGTTTGAAGTGATGTGTATCTACTAGATTAATTTCCTTTTGTTAAAGACTGGAATTAAGAATGGTGGCAAGCAACTGCTTGAAATGGTAATCATAAGTAAAGCATCTTTGAGTTTCTTGGGCATCTAGCATATCTCCTTTGAAACAAAGGTAAAGAAATCAGAACTGTTCATAGTTGATCGATAGATTTAGCCATTCAGGACTTTGATTCTACCTGCAGTTAGCGTATAGTTCATTCTTTCAAAGGGAGCAGGAACTTAATTTTTGGTGTGTCTTCATTCAGACCAGTAATTAGTTCATTCAGACTTGAAAATCAGAATTGAATTCTCATAGGTATGAATCAAAATTGAATTCTGATAGGTATGAAACTATGCTTACCAAAATTCAGTTTTTCGTTTCATGAGGCTTTTGTTCAATGTTTCTCATCAGATTTCCTGTAGCTTCATTTATTTGATAAGTTTCAACAAACCGTTCTTGTATACTGGTGCAGGGTGCACATTCCTAGCACCAACTGGAGCAACTACTCGTGGAACATTACTGGTCTTGATGCGCTGAGCTCCCAAGGGGAGGATGCAGCTCCCCAAGTCTGAGGCTGCAGAGAGCTGAGACTGGGGCAGCTGGAAATACTGTCCTTGCATTCAGGTGATGCGTGCTTGGTTGGGAATTTGCATTGCCATATAAAGAAGATGTAGGGTATGATCCACAGACAACACAGCATCGGAGAAGACAAAAAGGAAAGTGAATCCTTTTTCGAGGACCCTGCAGATCTGTGAGCCTGACTGAGTTTCAGGAATCCTCAGCTCCTGGGTCCAGTGGGAAAATCTGGAGCAACAAAGGTCGCAGTAGAGAAGGACTAAGTTATGGAACAGTAAATAAAATGGGCAGACAAATCCACAGGACCTGATGGGATGCACCCATGAGTGCTTGAAGGGTGGTGGTCAGTGTCATGAGGGGAGTGCTAACGGGTTACCCGAGATAACAGGTACAAATTAAAATACAGGAAATTCCATGGAAACATAAGAAAATCACCCTCATTTTGATTGTGGTCACACTGTGGAACTAGAAGAGGATGTGGAGTCTGTTCTCAAAGGTACTTAAATCTGTCTGGATGAGGTCTGGAGCAACCTAGTTGAACCTGCTTTAGCTGGGAGATTAAACTGGGTGATATCCAGAGACCCCTTCCAAGTTCAACTATTCCATGGCTTTAATAGGCAAAACACAAATTTTAAGTACTTAACTTTAGTTTATTCCTTTTGCTTTTCCAGCATAAACTCTTACCAGCGGTGTGTGGTTTGAGCAGTTGTGTAGTGCCTGAGTAGCCTACAAACAGACAACTGAGCCTTGTGACTTACAGCAGGCACGTGTGCTAAGCAGAACGATTGATAAAAGGTTGTATGTGTGGGGGGGTCTTCTCACAGTTGATGATACTGCATGAAGCAGGGTGGTCAATGGTAACAAACACGTCCCCTTCCTGTTTGCAACCACTTGTAGTATTCCTCATACTGTCAACTTTGATAACCAAAAGTTCTCATATTAGTTTTTTAAACAAGACTAATGCTGCTTTCCTTATTTCACTTTTTCCAGATATTTTTGCTAAGAAACTTTTTTGTTTGAAAAACGAACAAACAAAAACCCTACGGAGTCTATTGTACAGAGCCCTGAGTAACCTGCTCTGATTTAGTAACCTGATCCTGCTTTGAGCCTGGAGGGTTGGACTGGATGTCCTCCAGAAGAACTTACGTTTTTCTTCGATTCTGTGATTCTACAAACTTCTAGATCTCTTAGTGCTAAAACAGTGTCGTTGCATTTTTGGGTAGCTCTTGTAACCTTTGGATAGCATGTGCATTTTTAATATGAAATTGATCAGTGACTTCATCTTTCATCAATTATATTCCTGTACTTAGCCAGACACCACAGCCTTTTTATAGTTGTAGTGTTTATTGTTATCCTTAGGTGAGAGTTGGAGTAACTGGAAGGCATTAAAAATGGGTAGCACAGTCAGCCTTGTGTAATATTTCACTTCTGATCCACAAGGTTATTGAGATCTATAGAGTAAATTCGGATTGCATATTATGGTATTTCCTGCAAGGTGCTCTGATAAAAAAGCTGAATCATTATAGTGTAAAAGTAAATAACATTGTTTGCTAATAGGTGTGAAATGATGTCTTTGTCTAGCACCCCTACTCAAAGGAAGGGTCTGGTCATTTCAAAGCTGTTCTGAAGGATCCAGAATCTTAATTTTATACCAGAGTGCTGTAACCATGTACAACCACATTTTTTTTTTTTTTTTTTTACTTCCCCTTCAATATGGCCCTCCTACCCAGCTACCCTTACCTCATTATCCGCTGTTTGGAAGAGCTTTTGTAAATTGAATAACATAATCTTTTAATCTCTGTTCTTTAGAGCTCAGACTCATTCTGCCAGCTGTCAAGTGGCTCATTCCTGCTGTAGAACAATTTCCATAGTCACATCTTTTAGTGTAAAAAGTACTGATTTTAGGTGGTATTTGTTCATGTTTAAAACTGGAATCGACATCATGCTTCAGGATGGCTCGCTGTCAGAATTGCTGAACAATGTTTGAAAATTCAGACAGGAATTTTTCTTCGGTTAATGCTAGAAAAGTCTCAGGAAATAGAATCGGGGAATACCAAGTACAAGAAATAGAAAGACACATTGTTCAAAAGCAAGTCAAACTTGGTAGAAGAGAATAGACAGGAAGACAGCGGCAGAGAAAAACACAAATTAACTGAAGATATAGGATTTAATCTTGTTACATTGAAGGCATTGTTGGAACTTGTGGGGAGATGGGGGTCAGCCTCGCAGATAGCTAGCGATAGGACTAGAGGGAATGGCCTCAAGTTGCACCAGGGGAGGTTCAGGTAGGAAATGAGGAGACATTTCTTCTCAGAAAGAGCAGTCAGGCACTGGGACGGGTTGCCCAGGGAGGTGGTGGAGTCACCGTCCCTGGGGGTGTTCAAGGAGAGGTTGGGCCTGGTGCTTAGGGACATGGTTTAGTGGGTGACATTGGTGGTAGGGGGGTGGTTGGACCAGGTGATCCTGGAGGTCTTTTCCAACCTTAATGATTCTGTGATTGTATGATATTTAAGTCTAATCTGTGCTTGGCTTTTGTGAAAATGTTTTATGCATAATCTCAGAATTTTTTTCAAATGATTGATTACACCTTACAGGAAGGAACTTGACTCTCATCCTCTGAAAATTTTGCAGTGGCAAAAGTGATGAAGTAAATAATTGTCTATATATTAAAATCCTCTTCAGACATATGACACGGCAAAGAATAAATATGCCTGTATTGCGGGATAGGTCACGCAGTGCAGGCCTGCAGCTCTTAAGACAATATTGTTTGAATATTGGATCTCACTAAATATCTCACTAAATATTTGTGGTTTTGAATGATTTTGAACATGGCATAATTCTTTAATGTTAGGGTTTTTTTTAAATAACTTGAATAGTTCTTGTTAGGCCTTTTCAGTATTCCTCTCTTTTCATTTCTCATGGTGTTTGCTTCTGTGGGTGAAGGATAAAGAAAAACTTTGAACAGAACAAACCAACAGATGTGTAAGATCCAGGGAGCTATGATGCACTGTCGTTGTGTTATCTGATACTGCATCTGTTCTTTTGGGCATGTTATTTCTATACCCTGGTATCCATGCTGGGAAGGGGAGGGAATAGTCTTTGATTAGTGCAACCCTCAAGCTTTTTTTCTTTTTTTTGTAGGCATGTTTGCGACTGTAGATGGCATCTCACAGCGTGCCCCCGTGCACTGGTCCGAGAACGTGATCGGAGCAGCTTTGTGCTTTCCCTACGTTGTTGCTCTAGATGAAGAGTTCATTACAGTGCACAGCATGCTTGACCAGCAGCAAAAGCAAACCTTACCTTTTAAAGAAGGACACATTCTACAGGACTTTGAAGGTATTCAAAAGGATGCTTTTTTGTATCAGTAATTCTGGAACAGTCACCAATGTGGGCACAGTTACTTCAATTTGTTCTTTTTAAACAAAATATCTAGCAAGCATGTTAACCATTGTAACTTTTCCCTTGCAAATACTTTTGATTAGATTCCTGCAGCCTATGGTAGGAAAATTGTCATCCAAAATTCAACACTTCTAGCAAAATGTATGCTTGTTGAATGTGCTCCAGTTGTCGAGTCCTTTGTCAAATAGGAGTGTGTGGGCCTAGAGCTTTTTCTTACAGTTTATTTTCTTTACTGTATTACACTATTAGCTTTATGTTGTGTGAAGGAACAGTATTAGCTTGATGTTATAAGTGTAATTGTGAGCTACAAATATCAGTCTGCTACTTTTCCTGGCAGTTTTAACATCTTACAATTGTGCTTTTGGACTACTATCTGAAATATCTGTTAGAGGTTCAGAAGTAGGTATTTTATAAAGAATTTTTAAACAGAAATACAAAAATTATGATCTGCTTTTCAGTTAAAGACTATTTAAGTGTGGAATACATTGCATCACTTCTCTTTTTCTTTTTTCTAGGGAAGTTACAAACTCTAGTACTGTGAACTGTGTGTTACTAGTTACCTTTTGAAGTACAGCTTACAATTTCCTAATGTAAGCCTGAGGAAATAAACTGCTAGCTACAAGTCTCTGTTGTCTTGAATCTGGGCAATAGTTTTACAGTGGTGACCTGTGCAACTTTGGCTATCATCTCTTATGATGAGCTGTTCATTTACTTAGAGTGGAACAAAATCTGCTGTAAATAAATAAAATTAATCATTATCTTCATATGAGGGGCATTTTACAGGTAAACTGTACTACCTGGTGAATATAGTAACATGAAATGCAAGTTTTAAAACTTTAACCCTGTTTAGATTCTTCTATCTTAGATAATAAATATTAAAGCTTATTTCTAAAAATCGTTTTTTTTTTCCTGCAGAGATTATAAACTGAATATGTCTGTTTGCTCTGTCCAGGAAAGGTGATTGTTGCTACCAGTAAGTGTGTGTATATCTTGGTGCCACTGCCTTTGGAGAAACAGATTCAGGATCTTCTAGCTAGTCACAGAGTGGAAGAAGCCCTTGTTCTAGCAAAAGGAGCTCGAAGAAATATTCCAAAAGAGAAATTTCAGGTCTGTCCTTTAACTTTCATGAAAATATATACCTGTGGTGGGGGCTGTGTATGCTGATGGTCAAATGACTGTAGAAGGTGGGAGAGGGATTTACTTTGAAAAGAATTCTAACTAATACCTGTTATGGTTTCGGCCTGAGGAAATAGATGTGCTGCTGAATTTGTTTGTTTGTAATGGCTATGACATTTTCAGGGTTGAATGCTGCTCTTCTGTTTCTGGTATTTTTTTTCTCTTGTGTATAACTAAACAAATAGCGATAGAAAAAACACTGCGGTGTTTATTCTAGGTTCAGTTGTTAGTTGCTATTGCTGTTTAAAAAAAAAAAAAAAGTATACTTCCAGTCAGAATTTTTAAGTTTGACTTTTTATTGGGAATTCTCACTGTGTCTTAAACTCCACAGTATTACAACTTTGAAGTTAAGTGATGGGAAATCTAAGCCAAGTACATCCTAGTTCCAAGCTTGTACTGGTGTGTAACTGAATAGTTAAGATTTCTGTGCAGCAAAAAAGTATCTTATCATAGAATGGTTTGGGTTGGAAGGGACCTTAAAGGTATCTAGTTCCAATGCCCTCCTGTTCCCCACATGGACAAGGATGCCACCCACTAGTCCAGGCTGCTCAGGGCCCCCTCCAACCTGGCCTTGAACACCTCCAGGGATGGAGCATCCACAGCTTCTCTGGACAACCTGTGCCAGTGCCTCACCACCCTCTGAGTGAAAAATTTCATCCTAAACTCTAATTTAAATCTCCCCTCTTTTAAGTTTAAAACCATTCCCTCCCATCCTATCATTATCTGCCTGAGCAAAGAGTTGCTCTCCATCTTTTTTTATAAGCCCCCTTTAAGTATTGAATAGCTGCATTGGGGCCTCTGCAGAGCCTTCTTGTCTTCAGGCCAAACATCCCCAGCTCTCCTTTCTTCGTGGGAGAGGTGCTTCAGCCCCTTGATCATCTTCATGGCCCTCCTCTGGACCCTTTCTAACAGGTCTATATCTTTCTTGTGCTCAGGACCTCAGACTTGGATGCAGCACTCCAGGTGGGGCCTCACAAGGGCAGAGTAGAGGGGGGACAATCACCTCCCTTGACCTGCTGGCCACTCCCCTGTTGATGCAACCCAGGATGCAGTTGGCCTTCTGGGCTGCAAGCCTGCACTGCTGGCTAATGTCAAACCTTTTGCCCACCAGAACTCCCAAGCCTCTCTGCAGGGCAGCTCTCAACAAGTTCTTCTCCCAGTCTTTAATCATGTCCAGGATTGCCCCAACCCAAGTGCAGCACCTTGCACTTGGACTTGAATCCTCATTAGGTTCCCATGGGCCCACTTTTCTAGCTTGTCCCATCCCTTTGGATGGCATCCCTTCTCTTGTATCGACTGCATCACTTGGCTTGGTGTTATCTGCAAGCCAAATCCTTATTGGTGGAATGGTCCGCTCTTCACATCTATCTGTCTCCAATTTGGAGATCAGGATGTCGTGTGGGGCCATGTCAAAGGCCCTACAGAAGTCCAGGTAGATGACATGGGTCAACCTTCCCTTGTCAACTGATGCAGTCACTCCATCACAGAAGGCCACCAGAGGGGTCAGGCGTGATTTGCTCTTGGTGAAGTCATACTGGCTGCCTTGGATCACCGCCTGGTCTTGCACGTGCCTTAACATTGCTTCCAGGAGGCTCTGTTCCATGATCTTTCCAGGTACAGAGGTGAGGCTCACCAGTCTGTAGTTACCTGGGTTCTCCTTTCTACCCTTTTCAAAAATGGGAGTGACCTTAGTAGATCTTTGGTTACTGAGATTTGTATTCCTTTCCTTCTACCTTGTGTTTATATCGTAATACATATGCTACTGGATTTGTTCCTATCTGTGATTTAGAGACTGAAACTTGGATAAAGTAGCATTAAATCTCTGTAATATAAAGGAATAATCATTTTATTCCTGAGTAGTGTTTTAGAACATGAGAAAAATTCACCAAGCAGGTGAATGAATCTTTGATGGTTATTTTCTTTTTTGAAACTATCTGTAGTTTGCAGGAAACCTACATGCAGAGTTAAAATGAATCTTTTTCTATTTTCAGCTACTTTAGAGTATTTCATTGCCCTCAAAATGGCATCTGTTGCGTTACTTCCAGCTGAAGTAATTCCAAAATGAATTAGTCTGGCAGGATATGTATATCTTAATTTTACGAAGTTTGTAATTTTGTTCATATTTCAACATTTAAATTTTGTTCAGTGCCTTTGGAAGAAAGAAGTCATTAAATTAAATGAAAATGTTAGGGATTTTCATTTCGATCCCTAATTCCTCTGTAGAATGAGTGGCTGGGAGGCTGCTCTGCAAGTTTAAAAAAAAAAAAAAAAATACTTGGCCAGAAAAGCATTTCCCTCCTTTTATTTGCAGATAGTTTTACCTTAGTACTTAAAAAGTACAGAAGTATTGAGAAGCATTTCAGCAAATTCAGAATTCAGTTTTGTGTTGCATCTTTATGTCCAAGTTTTCCTTTGCAACCTAACGAATCAAACCAGAATTCTTCTGTCAGAACAGAATATGTGATTAAAGGTCATCATGCAAAGGCATTAATTTTCTAATTATTTATTTCAGTTTATGATTATTAGCATGGAAGATGTCTGTTTTTTTGTTGTTGGTTGTTTTTTTTCCCCCACAGATTTACCTGCAATTCATTATCTGAAATTCATATGTAACCTCATTCCTCGGACGTTTTCTTGCCTTTAGGATTTTTCTGTCTTTAGGATAAGTCACTTTCTGCTTACATGTACAGTATGTGCACTGAATGTCTTACTTCCTGAAATTACTGTTTCCAAGAATAAGTTTTTTCTTACTTTGTGCTTTTAAGGGTGTTCAGTTACTTTGGGTTAATGCTATGGCTGAAAAACAGAAAGCTATTTGCTTGTATGCAAAACAACCTGTTGTGGTTCTGAGTTGTACCTACAGGCTGATGTTAACCAGCTTAAATTGATAGTCTCCCATTGACTCATATTAAAATGATTGAATTTGGTTTAGCTGTTGACAAGGTAGTCCGATTTTTCAGAGCGCATCAGTAGTTGGAAATGTAACATGTTGAGCGTGCTTTCTAATGTGCCTCTGATAATTAATGCTGTCATTACAGGTTTGCTACAAGCACATCAGTCTTTCCTTTACTGTAGTCTCACGTAATATAAATCTGATGGAGTACAACTAAATTACATGCCTTGCATGCATCTTTTGCATAATTTCGTTGTCATACTTTAACTGATCACATAGTTGCTCCTTTCCAACTTCTGTCTCATAGAGATCTTCAGGTGTTTGTTTTGCAAGCTTTACTGATTCTTGAGTAGCTGACAAATTCGAGGATTTATTTTGCAATTTTGTACTAGCAGGGGTAGGAAGATCGAGGTATTCGATTAAGACACTTGATCCAGGAGCTATAATTTATCCTTACAAAAGAGCAATTGTAACTTCTTGGTACAGGTAGTATTTTGTACAAGGAAAACCTGTCTTCCACAAGCTGCTTTATTTTCCCCAGTTTGGGATAGCTTTTGCTGTCTACATGTAACTAACTCAGTCAAGAGAGTTCTTGAGGGCATGGGTTTTTTTCCTGCAGTTGAGTACTGCGTTGTTGTTGCATGCACACAGGTGCACGCTGTCTCCATTTTTATCAGCATAAATATGCATATATTCCAATGGTGCAGAATGACAGTGGGTTGGAAACAGTAAAATACTGCATTCGCAGAATTGTTTGTGCAACCGGTGTTATTGGAAAGAAGGAGGTCAAGCATTAGTAGCTCTAACCTGTTATTTAATCTATAGCCCCTGCAGACAGCAAATTTCTCTGCTATATTACATGAAAGTTTCTTTGTCTTTTGAACATCAAGAATTATTGTGAAGTAAAAGCTGCTAAGCAAAGTGGTGCAAGGAGATGGCATTGCTGGATATCATGTCAGAAGAATACAGAGGCCTTTCTACCATGCTACCATGAAATGACTGAATGCTACTTATTAATTTTTCAGGACAGCTGAAGTTTGCAGAAATCATGGTTGATGGTAGTGAAGACCTTGGTTAGATTGACACACATCTTGCATAGGTATCTCTTTTTTTGCCTCTCATTTTTCACTAGTTTCAAAAAGCTTGTTTAACTGTACACAAACCTGACCAGAAAGCTAAAGTAACTTTCTACAAAAAATCTTTTTGCAATCTTGCTGGTAATTCTGATCATCCTAGAAAGACCTTTTTCTAGCAGCTGGGAGAATTGAGGTTTCACTACAGCCATTGCAGGTTCAGCAGTCATCTTTCTGTTTGTTAGTGCTTTTTCAAATACAAATAGTACAAATACAAATCTTAATTCATGTTTCTGTAGCTAGACTTTTGTTCTCACTAGTTTTTTTTTCTAATGTGAATTCAGTCAACAATACAGAATTTGCCTAAAGCACTTCAAGTCCTATAGTTGCCCTTCAGAAATGGTAGGGGAATAAATAATGTGTTGAATAATGTGATGGATTATAGCTTAGTACCTTTTCAAAAGATGCTAATTACAGTATTATGGCAGATGAGCCTGGAAGAACTCATTCTGGAAGATGGCTCTTCTATCATAAACAAAAATTAACTGTAGTTGGCATATAGATGTAGCTTGTTTTTAAAACTCTGAGGAAGACTGTAGAATTTTCCACATCTGTTGCTTCCATAATCTTTATAATGAGACATCTTGATGTCAAATGCTTATCTTGGCTGAAAATCAACCTGGATACTTACCAGTTTATCTTTCAAAAGTTGGGAAAGCCTCTGCCAGCCAGGAGACATTTTACAACCCTTTGGTGCACGACTTCAAGGGACAAGTGAAGATGTTCACTTTCATTTAAGTGTTAATACACCACTTAATCAGTTTAAGTTTAAAGCTGATTTCTTAGGCTTGCACTTAAACTGTCAATGAGTTCATTTTAACTTCTATTTGAAAAGATTGCTGTACAGACTAAGCTATACAATTAAGGCAGTGTCTTCAGTGTGTTAGATCAATTCAAACTTAATTCCGATGTCCTAATTCTTAATGTGTAAATACTAGTGGTCCCTTCATTGGAAAAATTGAAAAGAGACTTAAAAAATAATAATAAAAAAAACCACCTTTTGGTTCTAATTTCTTTAGTAAGATGAAAAGTGTTTGTATTTTAACCCTCCCTAGCAAGTCTGAGGCCAGATCTTGAAGTTTTCTGGTGGAACAAGGTACAGGTAGTTGACGGTAAAGGATTTCAATCTGCATCCTTAAGCAGTGACCAGACAAGCATTCATCAGTTCACAGATTTTGATTCATTGGTGTAATACCATAGCTGGAAATGAAAAATATTTTATATATTTTGTGTATGTATTATTATGAGGCAGTTTTACTTTATTGCTGTATTTAATTTCCCTTTTAGCTTTATTTAACTGTCTTTTAAATTAGTACAGTTGGACATATAGCATAGTAACATTACTTAATATAAAGATGTGATTTTCTTTATTTTCTTTGTTAGATTTGTCTGAAAAAATGCACCAGATAACATTTCCCTTTATTTTCCCTTCTCTTTGTGACACTGGAGAGACAAGAAGACTCCTACAACCTTACAGATCAATAGGTTTTAATGGTTTACTAGCGATCAAGTGTTTCCTTAGGATTATCCATTAGTGAAATATGCACAGATTAAATGGACTTAAGCTTTTCTTAGTCAATCCACAGTCTTTAATCAAGGTGAAAAATCAGCAACTGGACTATCGGTCTACCCTGCTTGGGGCCTGTCACTCTTTAGCAATTCCTGCCTGGAATTTGTTCATGAAAGTATTGCTGTTTCTCTAGCTATTTTGATTGAAAATAGGAGCCTATAATTAAGAACAGCATTCAGGTACTGTGTTAGACATCAGAAAACTGCATATTTATTCATGGAAATGTGGGGGAGAAAATGAAGGGCAAGTGGATGTGGCTAGCTGGCTGCGTTCACAAAATGCCGATGTTGTCACAAATGGTGGGTTCTTTGCAAAACACAATTTAGTTTCCTTCTAGTAATTCTCTTTTTGCCATTGGAAATATTTGAGCCACATTTAATCTAGCGGTAACTAACCATTCAGATTGAAGGAAGAAAAAACCTCACATGTAAAGTACATCTCATGTTCTTTTTAAGTGATTTTTTTTGTAAACTTTTTTCTGTCGAGTCGTGATCTTAACCATAAAACTTCATACCACGTTGCTGTTCTTGTGCTTTACTTCTGTTTTTCTTACTAGTGTTTTTATGTATGATTTCTATATTTTATAAATTGAACTGCTTTAAAAGTATTTTTTTTAAAAGGCAGAAAATCACAAATATGATCATCTGGGAAAGAGGCTATGAAACTCACCAGCAAGGTTGCTGGAGAAGTGGGGTCAGAAGAGGAGAAAGTTGAATATTTATGGTCAGCTGGGACCCTTGAGTTTCTCTTCTTTGACTGCTGAATTACAAGAACTTTAAAGATAACCATCAGCCATCACGTTTGCACATACCATGAGCAAAAACTCGAGGCAGGCCATACTGATGTTAGAGAAGTCATTTTTTGAATAAAAAAACCTTTTATTTGCTACTCATTGACTTTGCTTTTAGTAAGTACTAGTGCATAGTGTTGTGTTTACACATCTGTAAGAAGAAACTCAGTCTGGGTAGCAAGATCCTGTGTATGTTCAGGTACATACAGTAGAAAACAGGGAAGATCAAGGCTTTATTTTGCATTTAACTTGATGGTCCTGCTTGAAGATCATGTGTTCAGTGATTTTATAAGGTACTTATTACAGCTATGACTAGTACCATGCGAATAGCTCCTTACAAATATAATAATGTTTTTTTTCCCCTCTTGTCTTTCATAGGTAATGTACAAACGAATCCTGCAGCAAGCAGGTTTTATACAGTTTGCACAGCTTCAGTTCCTTGAAGCAAAAGAGCTCTTCAGGTAATTGTGTGACAAGAAATATATTATTTTTTTAAATAAGGAGTTAGCATTCTTAGTTTTAAAAGCACTTAGTCACTTGAATGTTTTTCAATGCAGATTGGAGATCAGTGTGATAAAATAGCTTGGTTGGGGGAAAAGCAGAGTAAGATTGAAACAATTTAATATTTGAAGAGTTAATGCAACTGTTTTTTTTATACTAACAGACAGCAGCGTTAAGGCTGTAATCCTGTGGTTTGATTGTGTAGAGACTTTTTGACTCCATGCATATGAAGTTCAAGGCGTTATTACTGAGTGCGCACTGTGGCATGTCTCTTCTTAAGAAAAAAAGCTTTTTTTTTTTAACAAAAAGTCACAATGTATATACAGTTGACACAACTGCCCCTTTTATTGAGAATCATGCTACTGAAATTATTTTTAACACTTCTTTTGGAAGTCTGTACAAACCTTCCCAACTCAGCTGTTTCAACAGTGCCCTGTTTATACAATGACCTTGGTAATCCGCTTTCACTCCATAAACAGCATTTTTGACTGCTTTTATCTTTATTTTATCTGATAATTTCATTTTGGCTAGCAGTACCTCATTCTGTGCAGGGAAGCTGTGCAGAGTTATTGTAATCCATGCTGACTACATAAGAGAATCTTTATCTGCTGAAATTCATTTCAAATCAGTTGAGAGCCTATGAAATAGAATTGTTATGGTTAAACAACTTGCTGTAGGTGGTAGACTTGTATGCTATAGGGGAGGAAAAAAAGGTTGTCCTTGGGTTAATAGAAATGTGTCAAGGAAAGTGAAGCTTTGGGCAAAGTTACTACTGGAGAAGGAATTTTCCATTTTGCCTACTGCTCTCCAGGGTAATGGGAAACACTGGGTAAAAATTGGAGAAAGACAGGAAAGGTCTGAACAGTGTCTATGGGCAACTTGTTCTGGCCACAACCAATGGAGATGGAATAGCCAAGATCAGTTATTCAGCACCCATCCAGCTTGTGGTCTATCTGACAAATGAGCTTCAATGAATGATACTGTGCAAGCTTCTTTATCAGAAGAAATGTGTTTAATGAGAACTTCCTGTCCAAGCATGAATTTTGGAGCTGAGTCAGCATCCTGGGGTGTTCCCTTCCTCTGAAAGTTGCTATTCCAAAGCAGAACAGCTGTTCATAAGCTGCTAAAAGCCTTTGCTGGGGGGAGAAAGTACAGACAAGCATCCTTTCTGACCAGCCGTGTGTAAGCCATAAATACTTGGGTGACTGAAAACTTGTAGAATGCAGGATCTCTGATTTTCAGTCCAGGACATTACACCCAGTTCAAATAATATCTGGTTATGCATTGACTGAACACTCAGACAGTCTTGTTCATTTAAGGCTTATTGACGTTTGAAGGAAAAATGGGAAAGATAATGGCAATCCATGCAAACACTTCCTCCAATCTCTGTGTTGCTCTGGAGGTATCTCAGGCTGGTGTTAGTCAGAAATAACTCGTGTTAAGATGCCAAAGGGCAACTTGATGTCTGTCTGAGGAAAAGATGGATTTAGCAGTGTCATCAGTAGCTCCAACAAACTGGTGTGATGTGGGTCTGCTTCTGGCCAAATTTCAAGTGAGATCATCTCATTCCTCAGAAAGTATCTGAGTTATAGATTAGCTGGGGAAATAGTTACAGTGGACTACAGGTGTCATTTTCTTGCACCGATAGGCCTTGGTTAACCTTGTCAAGATAGTTACTTTACGCTTACTGTCATAGTTCTTAGATACCGAAACCTCTAGGAGGAATGTTTTCCTACTGAGTTCCTTTAGGTTATGCTGATACTTCAAAATACTGGAGAACGTTGACAAGAAGGAAGGAAGTGCTAGCTGTATTGAAACTGAAATAGCTCAACAAAGGGAAGAGATTTTATTTTTTAGCTGAATTTGTCAACCTTAAATTGAGCATGCTGTTAACGATAAAACTTTTTTTTGGTCTGACAGATTCAGTTGTTGTTAGCACCATACAATCCATTATAACTTACAAATCATGCTATTTCACGTTGCTGTCGTCAGGGGTTTGCATGCAGTTAGACCAAACAGCATGCTTAGCAGGCTGTTTATTGAATTCTAGTTATTTTGCTGAGATGTTGGTATAGATGCCACAGTGAAACTATTTCTCTGTGGTATTTGCTTATGTCCTTTCCCTGGTTAGGTGTTGCTTACATCTGACAGTTTAACAAATCTGACAGATTGATTAAACTAACAAATCAAAGTATAAACTCTTCTTTTTGTAATATTGTCTCACATGGGAAGAGACATAGATGGACTTCTAGCTAAGTTCTTTCCTACACTAGGAAGGTTTAAAAAAAGAATAAAAAATAATAATAAAAAAATGCTGGTAACTATACTCGGATACATAAGAAGTAGGACTTACTGTGAGGTTTGCATCTTAAGTAAGCTTCCATTACAGCTAGTGATATCTGGGTAAAACAGCCAAATTACGTAGGCTACATTGATATCTCTGATATCTGTAAATTTAGGAGTCTTAATTTGGACCTGAATTTTCCCATGTCTTGTAAATTCTGCCTACTGTGCAGTTTGTAAACATAAAGCCAGAAAAGACCTAATGCAGAATTACTCAGAGGGAAGTTGCCTTTTAAGACAGATCAAACTGTCAGTGCTAAGAGCTTGTCTTCTACATTTTAGTAAGTGGCTAGCTATATTTTGCTAAACCTTAGAAGCTGAAAATTCAAACAAATATTCTAAGGGAAGGTGCTATTTGTAACTCTCTTCTTAAACCATTTCCTTCAAAAACAGTGGAAAAAGACCAAGCCAAAAATTGCAGCCCCCAGGAGCCATGAGCCTTGAGGTGAATGTTACTCATTCATGCAGATGGGGCCATTGTTTAGTATTTGCTGTGTCTCTGAAGAAGTCTGTTCTGAATGATGCTTAGCTTTTAAGGAGGTTGCCTGATTGCCAGTTACCATTGCTGTGGGGAGAACAAAATTGTACAATCTGAGCTCAAATCAGACCTGCTGAGAGAACCACTGGTGATTCACAGCCCAAGGCATGGCCTAACCACGTTGGAAGCTGGTTTTGGTTCTCCTTCTGATGTTCAGATGGCCATGAAGGCCAGAATCCATGAAGTTCAGAGGTGAAGTAACTGACTACTTCCTCATTTAGGAAAAGTTGGATGGTAAGATGAAAGGGTGCAGAACCTCAGCAACTGTGGAAGTTGGAACATGTTCTAAAACTTGTTAAATACAGCACTTTTAACTTCTCCATGGTCATAGTCTCCATCTAAACCTAGGCCATATCCAAGTACATGAAAGCATGTCCAGCAAGGAAACTGTTGTCTCTGTACTTTAATTTCCATGGATTTAATAAGACTTCTTCCTTCTGCACAAATTTGGACTGGACTGTTGATGTTATTCAAGTTACGGATTAGCTTTGTGTTCTAACATAAATCAGTGAAGAATCTTGTAGAAAAAAAGACCCCGTGTCTCTTTTTTATTTAAAATAGGATTATTCCTGTCTTAATTTTGTGGAGTAGTTGAACTAACCAGAGCTGCAACTACATTAATGTAAGCCCAAATGCTCTTTGAACTGCCAGATCATGCCACTGACAGAACCTGCTATTTCTTGGTTATTCTGCCTCTTTAAAAATAAATAAATCTCATCAACCTGTGAGTTCCACGTAATGTGGATCTAAAACTTTCAAAACCAAATACAAAGTCAAAGTCTGAAATGAGGAATTAAAAGGAAACCTCAACTGCAGGAATCTGCAAAGTAGACATGAACACTGCTTCTTATTAGAGGTTGGCCTTTCTAGTGTAGAGCTGGTTTTTTTAGGCAGTAGGAGCTCTGTGTATGAATTGGAAAAACTTTCTTTTCAAACCCCTTTTCACAGGAAGGTTTGTCACATTCAGATTTTTCTCTCTTGCAGACTTCTGCTTTCTACGTTGCTGTTTCCATGCGTTGCGGTCACTAGGTTCTGGACAGGGTACTTACTGCTTTTAAATCTTTTGCTGTTGTTCCTGTCTCCTAGAATTTCATTCTTACAGTACAGATTTAGTAGCCAAAGAATACTCTTAAATAATTATTTAGAACTTTAAAAAAAAATTGTTGCCATGGAGATGCTTCTTATCAGCTCATATTTCCTGGATGGTTTTGGAATAATTTCTCTGGTAAGAAGTGAACAACTTGAGGCATACTGTATTGCTTTCCTTGCTTCGGAACAGTAAAGGAGGGATTAACCCACCTGGTGGGATCACAGAATGGTTGAGGTTGGAAATGGCCTCTGAAGGTCCTTACTCAAGCAAGGCCGCCTAGAGCAGGTTGCCCAGATCTTTCACACTTGATTGCCTGCAGAAGGTAAAAATATTCCTGCTTCATCTGCTTTCATAGTTATGACTTGTTTGCTTTTGGGATACTTTCCAGTCAAGTTTGTGAAGGGAAAAGTCTTTCTGAGGTTGCTGATCACTGGATAGATCAAAACTATTTCAGTTTTATTTGCAACAAAATAGTAACTAAACAGGATTTATTTTGAAGAACTTCAAAAGTTCCTTTTGAGGGTTTTCTCAGCAACCGTATCTTCTGCAGTTCAGGACTATTCATCTTTAAAGATGAATTCTGAGTAATGAATTTGACAGGGAACTGAATCATAACCCCTGGTTTCTTGCTGTTCTTCTATAGCAAGGCCTAGGAGGAAGAATCATTCTAGCTGTGAAAATCAGGAAGGTATTTGCCGCGTGAACAAAATTCTGGTTTTATTCTTCTGTCACAACAGTCATTCTACCAGTGCTTGAGTAGTTTCTTCAATGGGTTAGAAAGAAAAATGTTTTGGGTAACATCTCTATGTTAAAGCCTACTCCTAGATAGGGTATAGATGCCCTACACATGTGAAGGGAAAAGCCTCTTGCTAGTATTTGACACTGATGTAAGCCTGCAGAATAGACTTCCTCTTACTGGTTAGAGGGATGCATAGTTAGTACCCACGGGTCGTTTTCAGAGCCTCCTAAAGAAGTAAGCTGAAGGAGGAATCTGGCGCATTTCAGAGGTGGGGAAAACATTTTCATCATCCAAATGTGTTCAGAAACCTTCAGTTCTCTGTGGGAGATGCCTGTCTTCTGCAGAATTACACTTGCAGAGTCTTTGTGGTTTGCATGCAAGGGTTCACCATCTCCATTTTTTTTGCCTCAATCAACACAGTAACTACCATAATGTATTAATGAAATCTATGATACTGCTAGGAACAGCACTGGGCCTATTCAGATGACTTGTGTGTGTGCCACCGAATAGCTGTAGGATGTCAAAAGCAAAAGCTTAGCCAGTCTCTGAGTTCTTGATACTCTGGAGGTGTAAAAAGAATAACAAATTTGGGTAGAAATGTCAAAAAAAAAAATCCAAATTTATTCTAAAGGTATTTTCTCCAGTGTAGAAGGCAGTAGCTTTCAGAAACTGATGACCTGTTAGTGTCCTAACTGTAAGCACACGTTCCCAGAATGTTATGTTTTTTGTGTGTGCCTATGTATACTTTTTCTTTCTTTTTGCTTCATCTAGTTTGACACTGTAATTGCAGAAGCGGCCAGCTTGATGTCCGGGAGCTGATCTCTCTCTACCCCTTCCTGTTGCCTACTTCCTCTTCATTTATACGGTCTCATCCCCCCCTGCATGAGTATGCTGACCTCAACCAGCTGACCCAAGGGGACCAGGAGAAGATGACAAAATGCAAACGATTCCTCATGAGTTACTTGAACGAAGTCCGCAGCACTGAGGTTGCAAATGGCTATAAGGAAGACATCGACACAGCTTTACTCAAGTTATATGCAGAGGCGAATCACGAAAGCCTCCTAGATCTGCTAGTTTCAGAGAACTTTTGTCTTTTAACAGATAGCGCAGCCTGGCTGGAAAAGCACAAAAAGTGAGTGGATTTTTTGAGTAAGGTGCCTTTGAGATCAGGAGGGAACATGTTTGTCTTAAACGCTGTTGAATTTTAGAGCAATGTATTCATATCCGTGCAGTTTCTCCAGCTTCAGGTCCAAAAGACAATTTGGCCTTACTTGTGAGCATTTACAAATTTCAGGGGAAAGGTATTAATTGGTAGTCTGAAGTGAAGAAAATTCATTCTGTCCTATGCTGGTAAATACAGTTTTCTCCCTGAAACTTTGTGTTCAACACAAAAATACCTTTGGTAAGGATTTGGTTGGGGAGTGGGAGGGCAAGCAATTTATTTGATCTCATGATGATGTGGGAAATGAATAGAGGCAGTAGTAATACTCCTCTTGATGTTTTGGACAGAAGGAGAAGATGCCTCAAAACACGTAGAAACTATCTGCTAACTAGTAGCTTTTAAATTATACTCACTTATTCAGGGAAAGAAGGCTTGCTTTCGGATTTTGAACTCCCACTGATCCACTAAAAGGACACTGCTTAAGTTGGCTGCAAGTGACTTCAATTTAGAAATGCCAGTGGGTGGAGAATTGGGTGTTAGTCATTAAACAGGAAACACCAGATAGTAAATGTGTAAAATATTCCAGTCGTAGGTAGTGTCTCTGTCTTGGATTTCATTTCTTTAAAACATGTAGTACATTAGTAGCAACTACAGTGGTGACAAGGAGTCTTTAATTGTGATTAGTCTTAGTGGTTTCATTTCTTTTAGGTATTTTGTTGAATCCTCTTGGTATGCATGCTTTGCTTGGCAAGCTTTTGCAAATGTGAAGTGTGGAGCATCATTTTGTGGGAACAGCCATTATAGAACTTCAGCTTCATTTGTATTACAGTACACAAAAACACCTCTGTGTGGGTGTACTGTACAAAGCTCTTCCTTGCCTGACTGGATTTTGTGTTGCACTAAAGAAAATGTTTCTGATAGTGAAACAGAGTTTTAAATAAAAGCATCATACAAATTTGATTTTAAAGAAATGATTAGCTATTGGATGAAAGCTTTTTTATTTGGAGTTGTTAGGTGTGTATGTGAAATTCGAAGAACAGCAAGGGAATCATCTCTAATTTGACAAGTGGTTTGTCACTGTTCAAGTTGGAGCTAGTAACTAGAAACTATCTTTAGAGAGAAACAGACACTTTTCTAGGACAGAACTTCTCTCCTTTGAATGTAGACATGGCTATGTGCGTGTCACCTACAAGTCTCACTGTAAGAAACTGTTACATTCCTTGTTAATCAAATGATAATGATATTAGTAGGGAAGATCTAACAATTTTAATACTGTTTTCTCTTTTTATACAGGTATTTTGCCCTTGGTCTCCTGTATCACTACAATGGTCAAGATGCTGCAGCACTTCAGGTCAGAATAAAGCTTTTAGTGTCATCTGTAAACCATTCCAAAATCCTACATCTGAGATAAAAATCTGAGGTGCTAACATCACGTTTTGGAAAGTGACGTGTATATATGAGAAACGTATGCTAAGACTTTCTTGAGTGAATTAATGTGTTAGATCTGAAAGACCCTCACTTATTGAAGATGACAGTGCTTTGCATGCTTGTATCCTGTTCTTAATCAAAACTGTTCATACCATAATGTTTATACTCTTAAAAGATGTACAGAAGCACTAAAATCATTAAGATACCACTTTAAATGGTGTTTGAGGGACTGATCCTGTGCTGATCAGTCTGTATGCACAGAGCAAAGCAGTAATGTAATCTCATGACAGACACTGATAGCAACTGGGAATTTGTTCACTGCTCATTGCCAGGTTAGGACGTAATTTACAATATTTCTGAGTTTCAACTGATTTAGTAATTCCTTTAGGGACCCCCTTCTGATGTCATTAAGACCAGTGGTGGCTTACAGACTGCAGACTAAACAGTTTTGTTATTAGTGTCTGAAAAACTTCATCTAGAAAGATGTGCTTGATCAATAAATAATGTGTATCTCAGGGCATATCTAGTATCTAAGCAGTTTGCTGTGTGGCTTTTAGAGTATGTTTATTGCAGTTACTGTCAAATGTATTCAAGTCAATTAGATGTAAATAGTAATTTCCTGGGCAGAAAGATAGTAAGGAAACAAACCAGGAAGCTCCATTGTTGCATACAAGATATATTTTTGGTGGTTTCAAGGAGCAAAGTTTATTGCTAAACTGGTCTGCTAGATGTTGCAATTTTTACACAAATTAAAATTGGAACTAAAAGCAAATCCTCTCACACAGTGATTAAAGTTCTTCAGTCAAAATAAAAGAAGAACAACATGTCTTTTTTTTTCCAAACTGTTTGAAACATTTGCTTTTACTTTTCATGCTCAGAAAACATGAAAAGTAGACTGTACCAGAGAAAAGGACTCTTATCAAAAACTTTCTTTGTGGTTGGTGTACCTCCACCTCAGTTCTTCTGCTGGTCATTCTCAGATAGTGAGAATTCACATGTTATGGGGTTGGAACTAGTTGAATATGGCAGGTACAAGAAAAGACTGATGGAGAGGAGGTATGAATTTAGCGACCAGTGTGGTCCCTTACAACTGATGTTCCTAGAAGCCCTTTCTAATTGTTACAAGTACCAACGACTGCTACTAAGTGTTGTAGTAGCTTGCATACATCTTGAGTTAGAAGACAGTACATGTTTTAAGCACTTGAATCTTTTTTTTCTTTTTGCAGTTATGGGTGCAGATAGTTGACGGAGACATTGAAGATTCTACACGTTCGGATCTCTATGAATATATAGTAGACTTCCTTACGTTCTGCTCAGACCAAGATCTAGTGTGGAAATACTCTGAATGGGTTTTACAAAAAAATGAAGAGGTTTGTAATTGGTGTACTTTTTCCAGATCATCATATATATAATGCTGCAGCAATGTTTGGGTGTTGAATAATGTTTGTATCAATGCTGATTGGACCATTTTTGCTGAATATTTAGTAACTAGTAAATAGTAACTGATAGAAACCTAAAAGTTTTCATCTCAATTCTTCTAAGTCCCACTATTAGCAATCCCTGTGCTAGTGATATTTGCCTCTTCTTTTTCTGAAAACAAAGCTTAAGTCATTCTGAACAGTCTGAACAATGAAAGATATATATAATCTTTTTTCACATTTCTAAGATAATTTTTAGACCTTCAAAAAAAAAATGCACCTAAGATGTTAGCTGCTGTTGCTTTTTCATATATAAAAGGATTTCAGTGAAGGGTACTATCTGTTTACATTATAGGAATTATAGAATAACTAGTCTTCATTCAAGACAACATCTCATTGCTAAACAAATTAACTTATTCCACAAAAATTAAAAATAGAGTTTTGAAACATCTGTTGGTGTACTGTGGTGTGAAGTGGGATGTTTTATGTTGTATTAGTCTGTGCTGTTGGAACTGATCACTACCTAATCTATATTAGTTAAAAGCTCAGTTATTGCATGTAATGGCCAGATTTCTCAACTCTGGTTTTGGTCATTGTAGAAGTTTCTTAAAGGTGATGATATGCACAGAGGGGAGAAGGCTGTAAACATCCTGGTCTCCAACTTATGCTTTATTGCTACAAAGGACTGAAGTATCTTGTTCTGTTGTTATCCAGATCTGTTCAATACTTCTTGTAGGTGGAATAGATTATGCCTAATGAAAGGTACACATATAGAACAATATAGAATAATACATTGTATTGGCAATGTATAGAACACCAAATGAGGTAAGGGAGATAGGAGCAGGTAAGATCACTTTAAGCACAAAGTAGTGTAATCTTAATGGTGTGAGTGAGTTTTTACATTGTCTGTTTTCTGAATAATGTACTAGCTGATCTGATAACGCTATTAAGTAGATAGTGAAATGGTAATAAAAATGGTTGTCAGTAAGTTCCTAAATACAATTATCTCTTTCTAGGTTGGAGTACAGATTTTTACTAAAAGGCCTTTGGAAGAACAGGAGAAAAACATCAATCCAGATGATATCATCAGTTGCCTTAACAAATACCCTAAAGCACGTGTTAAATATCTAGAACATCTTGTATTAGAAAGAAAAATAGAGGTGAGTCCTACAAAAATACCAAAAATAGTCTATACTCTGAATCCTATGCATATGGTGAGCAACTCTGAAAATAGTCAAAGTCTAGAAGAAATAAACATAATTTAAAGGCTTTTTATGTCACTCTTTCTCTTCTGAGTATTGTAAGGTTAAACTAGAAGATGAGGAGCTGAAAGTGCCTTCTGTTTATAACTTTTCAACTCTCGTGATGGCAAAACAGTTGCTTACCTCCTGTCAGTTTTTCTACATCTGATTCTCACTTGCTTTTCTGTGTCACTGGTGAGGCTCAATCCACAAACAGTGATTTAAGATACTTAAATCAAAATTTCTCTGGGATGCTTGCATATTCACTATGGCATTCATTCAGACTGAACTATACATCCTCAAACAAGGAGTTGTTGACACGCAGAACTTTGAGCCACCTACAAAGTGCACGGGATGAGGTGGAACATAAGAGTGTACTCAGTCTATCAGAATTGACTGTATATTGATCACTAGAAGCCATATTTTTTTTTAAAGTGTCATTTATTGCTTTCAAACATTCAAACTTACTGTGGTGTAGTTTCCCCATTAGAGAATATCACTGATTTATAGTTTTTTCTCTTTTCTCTTTTTTTAAAAAAATAAAGTGCAACTCCAGTAAGATCATAGAAAATTGGTTGAGCAACTGCTAATCGTATTGCACAGTGGCAGTAATATATTAAAATTGCTAATTCAGTATGTTAAAAGTAGGTATGTTTTATTCTCTCCTTCTGAAAAGATCTGAAAAAGAAATAAAATTAAAACATGCATCTTTCACTCTGTAGAATTGCAAGCATCTCTATGTTGAATGTCCAGAAGTTGTGTTTACTGGTTGTAGTGACTGCATTATTCTATCCTTGATGGGATTTTTAAGTATAATACAGAAGCAGAAAAACTTTATAATACTTGGATAGGAGACATTTTAAGCATAGGAAAAGTTACTTTAGTCTACAAAAAATGAATACAAAGAAATAGCAAAAACTCAGTAAATCTGAACAGTTCATGAATCTGCATTCTTAAAATGTACATACTAGGTCAATGGTTTCCCTCTGCTATTTCAGATATCCCACATGTATGACACTTAACAATTAATGTACTATTTCTAATGTTATGAATGTTTTCAAATAAACTTTTAAATTGTTTTATTACTACCTGCTAGTAAAGGCTGGGTTATAAAATTAATTGCTCTCTGGAAAGTACTAGATTATTATGACTGCTTTAGTGAGAATGTTTCAAACAGTAGTCAAATCATCAGCTTGTTTTGACAAATATGAGGTAATGAATAATGCAAAAAACATTGTGCTGTCAGAGTGCTTGTCTGCCTCTGGTGGCGGCTTTCTCAGATTTTATTGCAGAAATAGAAAAGGTCAAGTAACTTACCTGAATATGGTGAAAACTGTATTAAGCCAAAATTACTTTATTTTAAACTAGGGAGACAGGAGGAGAAGAGTGAACGTCCTTATACTCAAAGGAGAGAGATCTGTTTTACTGTATTGACTTTCACTAGATGAGATTTTGAAAGGAAATAATTTTTGCACACGAAAAGCTATTTATTAATCCTGTTTACTTTAGGTGCAAAAGGGGTTTAGGAACAAGATGTCATATCTATATTTCAGAAATCTGTCTTGTTGATGTAGAGAACCCAGTATTGTACATAGAGCGTATCCTGTCTGGTAAAGCTGGTCTGAATAAGTTGTTTGCATGAACAAAAGACTTCTGGATGATCTGAATTAAATGAATGAACTTAAACATTTCTGTGTGATTATGTAAATGTTCATTGAAGGGTTCATTGGGGAGAAGGAGTTGGCTTTTGTAAACTGAGCTAACATTGCTCTTTTCATTTGTAGAAAGAAAAGTATCATACTCACCTAGCTGCATTGTATTTGGAGGCAATACTTCAGCTAAAATCTGTGAGCACGGATAATTGTACAGAAACAACTGAACTTCTGTCGAAACTACGCAGTCTTCTTCAAAAATCTGATCTTTATAGAGTTCACTTTATTTTGGGTAAGACACACTTCTCTATAACTTTGCTTCCTGCTGGAGCTAACATACAGCATTTATAAAGTTCTCTTATGGATAAAAAAAAAAAAGTATTTGAGGTTTCTAGACGGTAAGCCTATCAACCAAATACACCTATTTCAAACTCAAGGTAATTCAGCAAATACAACGGCTGTCACTGTTCCCTTTGATCTGAGTTCATCAATCAGAATGGCATGTTTGCCACTTCATCAAACACAGAGCATGTAACTAGATAGAAAACGTATCTTCATACAGTATCTTAATTTATACTCAGTTTCTTTTTAGTGATGTGCATGTAATGTGACAGTCTTTTGCACATGGAAAAGTTAAATGTTTATTTGTTAAGCAGTCTGTTTCTCAATTAGTGTGAACTACAGAAAAGCTTTGAGGAGTCTGATTACTAGGGCTTTTGTTGTACATAACTGCCTCTTGCCCTGAAAACTGGTTTTCATGCTGTGCAGAAAAAGAGGATTCTTTTTAAGTGAAAAGAACAGTATATATCTTATTTGTAGTATAAGGCAAGCAACGGTTGAGCTAAAATACCTCAGGCCAGTGCTTTTTTGCCTGCTTTTTAATGTACCTTTCAATGGATAAAAGGGAAATGGCTTGTTGTACTGAAAGATGTGAAATACTTTCTGAAAGTCAGTGGGAAAAATCTGCTGGCTGTTGAAATAGAAACAGGTGAGTAATAACTAAAATAATGAAATAACATTTGCTGCCTCCTTGCCTTTCTAGTCAACAAAATATATAACAAGTAATGTACAAGTATAACATACTGATTGAAATTCTTACTCATCTTTACATTTTTCAGAGTAAGAGCTACAGCTTGGATTATTCTCTTGAAATCAGTGTATTTCAGAACATAGGTTTTCTTATATTTCTTATCTTACATAAAGATGAGATCAGTGCGTGCTTGTGTGTTCCTTCTTTGAAAAACAAAACAGGTAAAACAATTTTGGGGAAAAAAAAACATGGTATATCCATATCTTTTATCATGCCTGTTGTTAACATATCAGGGTTAAACTGCCAGACTGGGTTAAGGGTTTGTAGCCTTTCTCTTTAAGAAAAGGACTCTATTTGATCTTTAGTGTCTCTTACAGACTTTAAAGTATCTGTATTTTTCTATAATATTTGACAGGCGCAGAGCTTAAAAATACTGCAGTTTCATCTTAGGGTTTATCATACGTGGTAGCAGGGACATGCAAAACTCACATGGTAGAATTTTAAAAGATACTCCTGATACTGGTTTTATCACCTGTTATTTAGGAATTTCTTCTTCCTTAGTTTGCGGTGTTCTTTTAAGTGCTGTGTGCATTCTTTTACTTATAAATATCTGTCCTCTATACAGCTGCCAGCACCTCTGCAAAATTCGTGGGAACTGAGCTTACTGTGGGCTTGTCTACATGAATTTGGGAGAAGTAGTAGTGTTCTCTCCTGCACTGAGCAAACGTTGCCTTGTTTCTCATTTAACAGACAAAGTCCGTGGCACGGACCTTCATATGGAAAGTGCAATTTTATATGGAAAACTAGAAGAACATGAGAAGGCTTTGCATATCCTTGTCCATGAGTTAAAGGACTTCCATGCTGCTGAAGAATACTGTATATGGAACTCTGAGAACAGAGATCTGCAGTACAGACGGAGGCTTTTCCATATGCTGCTGTCGGTATATCTAAATCCAGGCGCTTCGGATTATGCGCTAGTCATGGCTGCTGTGGATCTCTTGAATAACCACGCTGCTGAGTTTGATGCAGCTCTGGTTTTGCAGCTGGTGCCTGACAGCTGGTCGGTGCAGCTCCTTTCCCCCTTCCTGGCCGGAGCGGTGAGGCAAAGCATTCATACAAAAAGAATGACTCAGGCTGCACTTGGGTTAGCACAAGCCGAAAACTTGATCTACAAATACGAGAAGGTAGGTTTCTGTTTGTTTTTAATGGAGGCACTTTGAAGCTTTATTATGTATTTGCAATGTATCTTAACTATAGTCAGACACTTGAAGAGTTAGGAGAAAGTTGAGATAGGGTCCTTGGCAATTTTAATTGGTGCATTTATTGTTTTTTTTTTTGCCATGGCTGCTAGAGTCAATTTTATGCTTTCTCAATAAAACAAGGGGAGGTGGAGCCTAGAAACAGGAGCAACTTTGAACTTGTGGACTGAATTAAAATGAATCTGAGATTTCTAGATTAATGAAGCTCTTTCGGTTTTCTCTAACAACGGAGCATGTTTTTGCTAGGATTGAGCCCTGTGGGAAGTTGCAAGAAAGCTTGGCATTAACGTACAGCACTTGGCATCAATTAAAGTTTGTCAGTCTTTGCTTAGTGATAAATTCACTTATGAAGCATTCTTCTATTCCTAACTATAGAGCTGTGTTGCTTAAAGTTTCCAGTGGATTTTTAAATTTGTTTTGTTCTAATAAGTTTATCCAGCTTAATCTGTCTGCGATAAGAATGTGACAGTACTCGGTTTGCTGTCGAGTTGTCATGTGTCCTTGTTTAGGAAGCTGTTGCAGGTTTTTAGCTACATTAAATGTGTGAGTGCCTTTCTTTGAAAAACAATTTAAAAAGATTAGGAAGAAGCATGAAAACAAACTAGTATGAATGTGGAAATTGAATTTCAAGTTAAATAGTTTTAAAAAGCTAAATCTTTTTTTTTTTTGCCACCTATGTCATTGACTGTGTTTGTAATGATGTTACCAGTGATCTGTTTTGTTGTTTTTTTGGTGTTTTTTTTTGTTTTTTTTTTTTGCTGCATCTTAGTTTTCCTTCCTTGCTAGATTCATGTCTGGATTTTTTTTCCTTAGGTCAAACAAAAAGGAACCCCAATTCTCCTTTCGGACAAAAAAGTCTGTCAAGTGTGCCAAAATCCTTTCTGCGAGCCTGTATTTGTAAGATACCCGAATGGGGGTATGGTCCACACACACTGTGCTGCAAACAGACGTCTGAATTCAAATGTGGCTCATCACTCTTCCAGCTCCAGCAATCAGACTTGAAATATGTTCCAGGTCCCACAAGTTCCCATGACTTACACCCCATTGAAAGTGGGCTGGAAAAAAGAACAAAGTGCAGCTACTTTAAGTATAAATCAAGATGAACAGATAGTCCTTGGGTTAATGGGAAGAATTCCATAAACATAAAATATGGCCACTTGCCTTCTCAATTTCTAATGAATGTTGATATAGGAAAAAAGTTCACTACCACAGAGAGGTGTAAATATAGTCTATTCTGTACATAGTAATAAAGAAAGCAAGCCTTTTCTTCACAGTAAGGATGAATGTTATGGAGACAAGGTAAACAGTTATTTTCAGAAATGTCACTTTGCACTGAATGTGGTGTCGATAAACGTGTAGAGGTGGAGATGGCATCTCTTGAAGTTGGAGTTCTTGGAGCATTACATGACAAGACTGGCATAATGCAGCTGACTATCAGGACAAAAACATGCTTTGGTTATGTTGTTTGCTGCAGCATGTCCTCTTGGATTCTCTTCCCCAGGATCACGTTATGAACTTGTTCTTTGCTCTACGAGTCATTGGCTTTGCACTTTTTAGTACTTTTATTTCCTTCCCCTCTCCTCTGCTGTATAGAATTTAAACTTGAGCACTGGTCTGTTAGGTTTCTACTCCTACAGTTACTGTAGTAAACTGAGTGGAAACTGATTGCCTTGGTCACACAGCTGTGCTCGGAAGAAAAAAATGAAGTCAGATTGTCTGGTCAGACTGTAGTCACTTTTATATGGGGAAGATACTTTAATATTGATTTATTTATTAATATGCAAATATACTGTACATACAGTTGAATAAATTGATCTTATCATAGAGTTTCCTTGGAGGATAAGGATGTAGCTGATGCATAAGCATATAGGTTACATGCTAAATGTTTGCTATAACATAACTTAAGCAGATTGAAACTCCACAAGAATGGGTGTTAGTACCTGTGGATGACTTCGTGCAATCAGAATCATGGAAAGGTGGTATAATTGGGAGCAAATCTACAAAGATGCACTACAGGGGTACTGGATTTTTTGTATTCTACAAAACATTCTGTAAACTAAAGCTTTTCAGACAACAAAAAATATTTAACTGCCAGGATGAATTGTTTAACCATTTTAAAGCAATTTAAAAGAGGCAGCGTCCCACAAAAAAAGGTTTGAAAATGATGACTTTAAATAAAAGTTAAGAATTTCAAAGTCAAAGCATTTCTTTCAATTTTTTAATGCTCTAATAAATAGTGAACAGCATGCAGCTGACAGTCAGTAGGGCTTCTTACTGTTTTAGTGTTCCAAATCAGAATTCAGACTTCCCGTAAAGTGGATCATCTGCATGATATCATCTAGTTGCGGTCTCAGCAGAAGTCTCAGAAGTGTTATAAGTCTGTTTCATAAGCCAGCCTTTCCATAAACATTGTGTTGCATACAGGAATGGGCAACCAGACTACATCCAGGATATCCATTTCTTTCTATTTGAAGCAGAAGTCCTCTGGATCTTTCTCTTTCCTGAATCAGAAATCAGAAAAGTATAGCCGTTGTGTTGGGTTAAAAAAAGTTTTTTAGCTCTTTCTACTAAGGTATGTAAACCTTTAGTGAAAAGCACCTTCAAAAAAAGACATTCTCTGTCACTTCTGACTTCTGCTATGGGTGATTCTTCTGTGTTTCATTGATACGAGCAGGTTCTGTATCTTGTATTCATGGTTTTCAGACATGTATACAAATAACAGTGATGAGAGACAAATTTGTAGTTCCCTGTCCTCAAAATATTTGCTGATAGAGAGGCAGTGACCTTTCAAAGATCTGATAAACTTTCTGTGTATAGTAGCATGCAATTCAAAAGAAATACTTTATTTTGCTGCAAGCATCCTCAGTGTGCTCTTTGTTCCTATCTAATAAGGAGGTATTAAAGCAAACATCACTCTCCATGGTTAAGACTAATTCTGGCTGCTAGGTAGTGATGAACAAACTTAGTCTTCGTCAACTAGTGTTGCAATGGATTAGAGATCATATTCCAGACCACAAGAAAATTTTTAATTGTTATTGCATGAAAAGGTAAGGCTGAAAAATATAAACTATTTATATTAATGATTTTTTCAGTTTTTTTACTCATGAAAGGTGTCTGTACTTAAATCCTCTTAGGAGGACAACCGCACCACCTCTTCTGTAGGAACTTCATATTGGAGAACCTGAGTTCGTTCCTCCATTTCTTAGCGCTGTCAGTTTGCTCATTCTAGTTTTGTATACCTGAAATGCTGGGACAGCGTTGCTGCTTCAGTAAGTTCTTCTGACATGGCTACAGAGCAGCAAGGGAATGATAATCTGGTGGTTAATTGCCAACTAGATTAATAAAGGCAGGAAAGAAAATTATTTTGTTGACCATCCTTCTAGTTCTGAAATTGAATGGACTTGGGGCTCTGAGAGGTAAAGCTTGAAGCTGCTGATTTTTGTTCTTCTCTCTGTCCAGTTAGGGGATGTGACCTGCCCTTAGAGAAAAGAGATTGAAGCAGAATATTTCTTCTTAATTTAGCTCTTGGTAAAATATTTGTTTGTAATTCTTCTTTTTTTTTTTTTGCTGATGAATGTCCTCAATTTTGTATGTGTTGAAATCCAAACACTAGTGCAGAATTTTTGTAATGTCACGGTGTCTGTGATTCAGGGCATAACAGGCGAGGTTAGTCTCTCACACGGATGCTTTTGCAGGTATTGAGACTCATTTACCACAATTTCTAATTAAGGAAATACTGCATTTCTGACTTTCTTTTTAGCCATCCTCTGTTACAGTGGCTGACGCATACAAAAAGCACTTCTTAAACACTTCTATTTCTTTTGTATATCCTCTTTTCCTCTTATAAAAATTGTCTATTATCTGTGCGTATGTCATCCTGCGCAGTTTTTTCCTTCTCTGAGACAAAAAGAGGAAAGAAGTTGCCCAAAATCTGGTGCTGTGTTCGAAGTAACGGCTGTACATTTATGGCTAGGGAGAGTTTAAGTCTTCACTTCTGTGATTTGAAGAGATAGTTATCATGTAAATAATATAAGAATAATGGGCTCAAAGTCTGGAAAAACATGAGCTATTTTTCTTTATACAGAGTACACCAGAAGAACCAATGAAGTGACTTTGTCAGGCAGCCTGTCCTCCAGCGGCTCAGTTGTGCACAGGAGCTTAGGCTACAGTGGGAACTTGGCTTTACTGCCCACACTCCAACCTCCAAAACCTATAACCTGTATTACCCAATTAATATTGCTTTCCTCGCCCTAAATAAATTGACATGGGTGTTAGCCTGGAGAGTTCCAGATGTTCCTTAGCACATCTCTATCTGTTCAATAAAATATCACTTAGTTACATCAACAACATGAGCAGCTTATAATGCCAACTGTGGAAAGGTGGTGGTAGAGATGGAGTTTGTCTATGTTTTCTGAGACCTTCATTACATATTTGAGCACACAAGCATTATCCTGATTCTGCTTAATCTTTATAACGAAACCTGTTATTTGCAAGACTCCTATCCTGAATGACATTAAAAGATGTTATTTTATACAGTTTAATCAAGAGGTAGCTTCATTTTATTGCTTCTCCCAATTTGCTGCAGTCTTTATTCAGCATAGACCTAAGTCTTTTATTACATCCTGCTGTTTATAATTGGCAGTAACTGATACATTTTCATTGTGAGCTCTCCTCCCATTGCATCTATTTACTGTTTTTTCTCCTGCTGTACAACACTTTGGGGCTTGTGCCCTGTGAACACTGATAATTAAATGTGCTGCTATTTTTAAAGGAAACAAAAAAGTTAATGACATTCTACAATGTTTGATTATAAAACTGAAGTTCCCCTGCAGTAAATTTTGTTTGGATGGAAATCTGTACTGTTAATGCTTTCTGACTTAATGGTTATGTTGGTGAACATATACAGCAGTCTGTGAAATGTACAAATGTAAAAATATGTTGATTTTTAATAAATACTTTTAATTATGTTTGTCATTCATTCCTAGATACATAAGCAATAGGATGTGAATGGCCAAGTGAAAGATAAAGATATTTTTATTCTTTAGAGGTCAATAGAAAATTCATTGGGGTGACTGACAAACAAAGGTGGTGAAATTTCATATTCTATGAAATGAGAAGGCTGAAGTCAGCAAGTACAGGATGTTCATGAAAAAACAGATATTCTTCAACACTGGTGGGTTTTGCTGAATTTGAAGATTCAGGTGGAAGTAGCTACTGCCATTCTAGAGTTGGAAAACCTCAATTTGCCTCCGTGTTGCCAAAATAATCCCTCCTGGGATTAAAGCCAGTAGTTAAAGTGGGGGACATGTGGGCAGAGGAAGGACTTCACTCTCCCTTTCACCAGTTCTGGAATTGGTCTTGGTTTGGAGGGCAGGAGGGGGCCTGGGGCTGCACAGTGATACTGCATGGCTTGATGAGGAAACTCTAGGAAGGCGATGGTAAGGGCTGGGACGAGCCAAGGAAATGTGTATCTCCAAGGGGAGGCAGCAAGAGAGGAGGAGCACAAAAGACAAGTTCTGAAAGAGGAAGAATTTAGGACACATGTATGGGACCTACTTCAGCCATTCTCTAGTCATGCTTGGGTATTTCCTCCTTGTGTCTTTCCTCCTGGTGATAGTAGGAAATCTTATATGTGACCATGCTGGCCTTCACTAGAAACCTAGATTGCATTCTTGTTCAAGATTTTTGCAGGAGGATCCTGGATGTTTTATATGTGAGCTCAGCTCAAACCTCTTGGAGCATCTTGGTGCTCAGGCAGCAGAGGACGGGGTAAGCAGCAGGAGGAGGCAGCTCTGCCAGGGAACATGGTGCTGGTAATGCTGCAGGACACCAAAGGCAGGCTGGGCACCACGTAGCTAGGGAGCTGGCAGGGTAAAAATACAATAAACTGAACAGCTCTCGTTTTGAAGTTTGTGCCTGTATTCATCTGGTGAGGTTTCTGCAGCGCCGTCAGGTCAGGTTTGCTCTTCTGGCTGAAGCAAAGGCTTTTGGTTTTGGGGGTCCTCAAGGGGCTCTTACAGAGGTGTTTGGGATGCAAGGGTTGGGGTGCAGCATGATGCTGAAGGGAATTAAGAATGTTCCTGCAAGGAGCATCACTTGTTGGAATTTCAGGCAGCAAGGAAACACACACTGGAGAGCCCTGGTTTGCATTTCTCCCAACCTTTTCATCCCAACGTCAGGGGAGGAAGAGCAATGCAAAGAGTCAGCTTCAAAAAAAAAAAAAAAAAGCCAGTTGTGGCTGTGGCACAGCAGGAGTTCAGCTTGTTTTGCCTCTAGACAGTGGTTAGAAAAGGGTCCACGCTAATCATCCAGATGGCAACTCCTTCCAAGACAAATAATCAATACAGCATAGCTGACTTTTGGCAGAAACGAGCCCCAGAGGCCCGGCTCGCTGCAACAACCATAGCTGCAGGACAGCACAAGGTCACGGAGGCCAGGGCTGCCAACAGAAAGCTGAAGGCTGAACACACAGCAGGTTTTCAGTGGGTAATGAGGCTGATGATAGTAGTGCCTAAAAATCCAATAGCAACGAGGAACGTTATTATGGCCTGTAATTGCCAATAACACCCTGAAGATACTGCCTGGTACTTGCATTGAGTGGGAGCTGACTGTCCCCAGTCTAGGTTAAAACCAGAAAAATTTAGGCTGTTTGGGTCCTCCAGAGATGGTGTTGTCCAAGCCCAACTCAATGCAGGGTCAACCTGGGTCAGGTTGGTTGTGTTGTTTCAGGCCATTGCTGGTAAGATTGAAACCAGACTGGGAAAGGCCCAAATGTCTGATCAGCTCTTTGCCAGGGGAAAGTAATGCTTAAGCGTCCACAAGAGTCTGTGGTATATAATTGGCTAAAAGCAGTCTCTGCCCTGGAGGATTTTATTTCTTTTTCAGATACTACAGGATTGAATAAAAAGGGAATTTTTAGAAAAGAACAGGCTACTTTGGGATTTACAGGAGCTGTAGCTGAAGACAGCTTTAAGAGTGGCTGCTTGGTGCGTCTCTGACTTCATCACCCATATAACAAAGAGCAAGCGCTGATTTCAAGCAAAACAAAACTCTCAGACAAGGTCTCCTGATTCGAACTGTCTTCTAAACCAAGGGAAATGGAGTTAAATAACACATCATCTAAATGTTGTGTGGGGTCAGACCCATCACAAAAAACTTAGTTATAAAATTTCTTTCAGGTAGTTCAGGTGGTCCTGGCAAGGGAAATCATAGACAAGCAGCAACTTGGATGTGTTATTTTATGCATCATTACCTGTTCTAGCTTCACACAACTGTCCCCCTTCTACCTGAGTGCTGTGACAGTGGTGGCACTGCACGCCGGGGGGTCCGTGAGCCACCTTCCAGCCATGCACCACGGAGAGAAGCAGCTAGCACTGGCACTTCAGCAGGCACCTCAGCTGGAGGAAACTGCCCTTAGCTGAGGGGCAGAACATGCCACTCACAAGGCCCTCCTTCACCTGGCCTTTTGGGACGGATTTTCTTTCACCCAAGTCCAGCAGCAGGCTGGGAGGCAAGTCAAGGACAAATACATCGTTCCTCTTAACACGCTGACAAAGGGCTGCACCAAAGACCAGTGCAAGCCTTGAGCCCCACAGCACAGCAAAAATATACGAAGTTTGTCCCACGGGATCTAGCCTGCTCGGTGAGGTTCCCAGAGAGTTTCTTTCTGTCTCATGTGAACTGTTTTCCCACATCGCTCATCAGCCAGGAATTACCCTGCCTGGCCTCAGGAGCAGCAAGCTGCTACCTGTCGCATCGGCACCAGTGAAGGTCACTGAGCACACCCACGCCGTTTGAACAAACCTGGCAGCCTTACCTTTCACCGTGTGAAGAGGTACGTACCACCTGGAGGCTATGTAAATTCATGTCCGTGCTTTTCATTGCCTGTGCTTTCCTATAAGAACATTTTGAAATGTGTTTAGGACTCCCTTCCAAAAGATGGATGTTTTTCCCCTAGTATAATGATGGAGAATAAACTCTCAGCCTTAGCTAGTGCTGGGCAGAGCACAAGCACGGTGAAATTACACCACCAAGAGCCTCTCTTCCTCCCCACTCCTTGTGCTGGTTCACCTTCGGGACATCGCAGTTATGTTCACTGTCTCTCATAACAGTATTTTGGGGTGAGGTCTTTGCTCATGCAAACTCCATTCGTGCACGCCTAGCACTAAAGGTTCATTAATTCCCACTTTCCGAAATTATGCAAGCTGCATCAACATGATAGCTAGTGTTTCCTGTGTTTCACCCCTTAAATAGTGCTTTAAAAAATCTCACCTTTTGTTCTTTCATTGATAGCAATTTAGAACCACTAAAGAAAAAAAAAAAGCAAACAGCCACAGAAAATGTCAGGAAGCTCATCCAAGGGGCCTAAGATCACAAGCTTGAGTCAAAAAGCAAACTCATCCCTGAATAATTTCATGTTTTAAGTATTCATATTCAATACTTAAGGTTGTATAAACTCCTGTTGCTTCCCTGCAACTCACCAAGACTATGAGACCTGTGCTGCCCTCTTAAATGCAGCATTTCTCTTTTCGCTCCTACCTCTCTATGCTGATGGCTAGAAAGGGCCGGGGAACATCCCTAACTATCTAAAGACATTTCTTAGGGCATCTGTATCAGCACTGTCTACCTCGATGATATAGCAAAGTTTTGTCAGGCGAATTCATGAGAAAGGTGACTTATTTACAACTTCAGATGTATACAAAAAGGACAATAACAAGCCTATTTGATAAATTTGAAACAGACTTAATACCATCTAATTACTGCACCTGTACCAAAAGGCAGAAAGAAAAATATAATTAAATTCCAGAATTAGACAGAGGGGAGAAAAACAGCCTAATAATACAGCTCCTTCACCAATAAACATAAAGGTTATAAGTGGAATCCCCAGAATTTCAGAGTCAAAATAAAATTGTGAAAGTGTAAAGGTTAGAGGCAGAAAAAAAAAATAATAATCAGGCAGCCAAATGTAAATAATACATTAATCATGCACATCTGCTGGAGCTGGCGAGGGAAGGCTTGGCTGAGCAGCCAAGGCGGCGCAGGGCTTTGCCTCGCCCCAGGCTGGCAAGGAGCACAGGAGCAGAGTAATTAGAAGTAGGTACCGGGCATAGCTCCTGTAGGAAACGCCACGCTAAAGAGGGAAAAGCATATGGCAAGAGGCAAAACTCAGCGGGTGATGGCTAGGCGCGTGCCCGTGGAAAATCAAGCGCTACTGCACCGGTGAAAGCTCTGAGGACAAATGAGTGTTAGCTGCCCTTGTGACAAGTGACACAACAGCTTCGCTTCATCAACGATCTTCTTCAATTTCCTCCTTGCAAAACGAATTGGCGGGGTCCTGACGTGGAAGAAAAGGATGACTTGTCTTCTTGTTGACATTAGCATTTTAAGGCAGCTTGATGCATTTACTTTGGATACATTTTATTATTATTATTATTGTTGTTGTTGTTGTTATTGTTGTTATTATTATTATTGTTGTTGTTTGTTTGTTTTTAATGTCTATACAGACAGCTGATGACCAACACTCCTGTAGTTCTCCAGGACATGAGCTGCGACCAGCTGTCGGTGTGCAGCTTTGCCCAGCCAAGGTATCCTCCTGAGAGATGCTGCTCACCACGCTGCAAACTCCTCGGCCCTGGGAGCTGCTGCCAGGCAGGCAGAGCTGTGTTTGCTGAGAGACTGGCGTGGGGACTCTGGAAGCTCCCAGTAGTTTGTGCACAAATCTTCTGTATTTACAGCATTAAAATCTTATGAACCCAACACACGCCAAAGCTAAACAAAATTAGGGCAAGAGTCCTTACAGGACTATTATTTTAATACCTTGGAAACACACAGTTCCCACTGCATATAATAGCTATTACATCTCTGCAGTGACTAAAGCTGAGGAAGAAAACATGAGTGGACCTGGAGCTGACATTGCTGATAGAATTGCTGAGGCCACACAACATTAGCACTGGAGAAGCCAAAATCCAGCTCAGGCTACCACTGCAGTCTACTTCAATTCCTACAGATCATATGTTTCCCAGTACTGCCTTCAGGCCATTGCTCCTTGATACCAACTCACATCAGGACACTTTTGCCTGCACTTTGATGACAATTTATAAGCTGAAGGGTCTCCTGATGGGCACGTTTTATCTGCCTTGGAACAGGTGATGTAGAAGTCTTTGCTCTAGCCTTCGTTTAGTGAGAAGTGCCTGGGTGTTATTTTTTAGTAGAAGCCTCTGCTCTTACAGCTATTCAGCCAAATGAGTCAATCCAGCATATTTTAAAAAGGCAATTGCAGCAGTAGTCCACTTAATTTTCTTCTAAAAATTTTAAGTTTTGTACATTGACATCCTGGGTGTGGAAACAGAAGCAGCTATAAAACTTTTAGCAAATTTCAGATAAACTCAGGAAGCAGAAAACAACTTCTACGACAAGACATAAGCAGATAGCTTTTAAAACAAAAGGATTCTGTGAAAAGCACTACGCTGATATGGATCCCTGAGAAGTACGTTTATGGAAATGTTATAATAAGTAACTATAAATAGGAACTCAGAAAAGTGAAGTTCCCTATTTTCTATGAATTTAAGGTCAAGGAGTAGATAATATCACAAGGGGAGAATTTACCTGTACTCAAGGAAATGTTAGCGGCTTCTGAGGTCCCTCCAACAATTCTGAGTTTTCATAGTTTAAGAGGTAAAAAAGAAATGACTAATCTCCTGAGGATTTTTTTTCCCAGAGGATTAAACACAAAGCAAAGATTTCTTCTTTCTGCAGGGTACGTGGAGCTAAGCATTGCAAGGACCTGTGGAGGCAAGAAAATGTTGGCTTTTGACACAAATTTCACAAATTTAGCAACTCCTCCTCTGTCAACTCATACTTGAAAGTGCCTGTGGGCAAACATTTTCAGATCCGTGGAGCAGACAGACTCCAGGCTGCAGTGCAGCATCGTCTGGCCCCCACGGCACAGGGAGCGCTGGGCACATTAAGAGATGCTCTCTCACACCTCGTTGCCTGTGTCCTGGGGTACCTGCTGCCCTGGTGGGTGCATTGCCGTGCCCCTGAGCAATGACCTCTGGAGGGGGCAGCACACTACTCGCCATCCCCCATTGCCCATCCTCCCGGGCTTTGCATTAATCCAAGAGTGTTGTGCATTAATCCACATCAGTCCTCTGAAATATAGCCAGGCACAGCATGGAGACCATTACGTACTTTATCCCTAGTACCTTTAGCTTCAATGAACAGAAAGCTAGATACAGTGGTTTAAGTCCCTCATGCATCATGGTCATAATCTGCCTTCTGAGTTGTCTATTAAAATTAATCATTTCCTTTCCCATTACTTTGTAGCAGAGGAGGTGCACTTTACACATCCCTTTTGTTCACTCTTTCCTCGGTGCCTCTACTGAAGTGGTCCTGAAGGAGCAACTGTTCCCTGTTCATTTAAATATGGCACAGAGTCTTGTCTCAAGGTATGCACTTGCTATCATGTTTAAAACAGGTTTCTTTGTTCTGGAGTCACTTCTTTTGCCTGGCAGCCTAAACTGTTGTGAAACCCCGTGCTCTACAGAGGTTTGCTAAAATATGTTTGGCTGATTAGTGCCAGAGGTAGAAAGATACCACCCAAAGCATGGATCTACTGGTCTAATAGAGCTGAAAAAAAAAGTTACAAAAAAGGATGTGTGTTTTTCCTGCAGCTAATATTCCCTTCAAGTACTTTGAGCAATGTAAGATAAAACATTTTTACCTCCAAATTTTCTAGATTCCTGAAACATGAAAAATGTGAGGTTGATGTTCAAGCTAGTCATTGTGCCTGAACGATACATGTGGAACTACCAAGAACCATCTCAGGAAACAATTCTAGCTTTGAACTACAGAGTAAACAAAGAGACAATCAGGTTTGTCTCTGGGGGAAGGAGTGTAGTGATTCTAAAACTGCGGAGATGTAGTCCTGAACAGAAACAGCACTGCACTGCAGGGGCGCCTCAAGGGCTGGTAGAAGGCCTGTGAAAGTATCCTTGAACTTTTTTTGTGCCAGGACTAAGAAGTCTGCACGTGCCAAATTAAATGATGAAGGTTAACTTAGATCTCCCTGCACAGTAAGTTTCAAATTCCATGATACTTTCTGTACCAGAGCTTGAGGGAGATCAGACTGCTGAAACTGAAAGCTGTAAAGAAGCTTCATTTCTATCTAACATATTTAAAAATAATATGTAGCCAAGAGGTACCTGAATTTATTAACAGATCAGGTTCAGTTATAATGCAAGCAAGTCTTACTTGAAAAGCTATCTTAATTTGTTCACATATAGGAAAAACAACAACAACAAGAGCATGCCCTATTTAAAGAGCTGATGTAGAAACTGTAATAATGATTTAGTTAAAAATAACCTTATTAAAAATATAAAATCCTGTACACAGAACCTCAAAAGCAAAGCCTTTCTGATTGATTTTTTCTTGGTATTAGCATTGCTGTGCTAAGCTAGCCGCCTTTTCCAGAGAGGTGAATTTATAGGTTGTTAGCATTAATCTGAAGAAAAAAATAAAATAAAATTAGTTGAAGATTCAAAATAAAATGTATCCACATCTGTTCAAAAGATAAAGGTCAGCACACAGTCCTGAGAAGAAGTTCTGCTGAAAGTGCTAGTGCTATAAAGCCACAGGTGAACATTTAGCCTTATGTTCTATCACAGGGTGGCAAAGTAATGACAATGATCATGGAAAAAACAAAACAAAACAAAACAAAAAAAAACCACTTGGGTGAATTGCACGAGCCATGTTCTCACTGCAGGGCTCAGAAGTCAGCTTCACAAGCTGCACCCATCCAGGAAAACAGTAAAATGGGATGGTGTAGACTTGGTGCGTATGTATGTTTCTCTTTTCAACAAACTAGAGAGAAAAAAAAAGATGTGGTGAACTGGTTTACCAGGATTCTGATTTCCACTGAAAAACTCGTTCAGAGAACTGAGAGTTCAGTCTAAACAAAGTAACAAGGGGGCTTTTTTCTTATCAGAAAAAAAAAATATATATATATATATATACATACACACATATACATATGTGTGTGTATATATAGATATATGTGTATATATGTATATATACATTTTTATGACCAGATCACAAGCAGTTTACATCATTAATATCAGTGTAGCAGAAACTCATTTCCACGATGCTTTACTACTACTCAGTTGCTACAATTTTATTTTTAACAATAATACCTAAACCTACTCCTCTACCTGTTTGAATGCATAGCAAACCTCTTCTGGTAGCTCCATTAACCTCTTCTAGCTCCATTAATTTTGCCCGCTTTTTCATCCCTTTCTCCCAAGTCCTTTGCTTCACATGTAAATAATTCCCAGTGGAGGATGGCCTATGCTTGAATCTGGCTTTTCATCCCTGAATAAGGGTCCATGCAAATTAGATGTGCTCAGCTGAGTAAAATCCAGCTTGCTAAATACTGGTAAAATTATGTCATGGAAACAGACCCCCATAACCTGCCTTTCCTTTTACCCACCACTTGTCAGACACGATCACAACAATAGCAAATTAACTCCCGAAAAAGATCCTGACAGGGCAAAGATACTCGGGCAATATTCAAATGAACCACTTAACCTTTTGGTACTAAAAGCTTCCTGCAATAATGAAACATTAGTCATTAACTAAATGTGCTTTGTTAAATATTAGACAAGAGAGCACATTCAATTTAGCTCTCACATATACTTAGCGATAAAGAGCCATCTGTGTTGAACACAATCTCCAGGACAGGAAGTGTGCTGTGAATGGCACTCCAGTCTAGCAAAGCTCTGATGTGTGGGCAAAAATACATACAACAGCCAGCGCATCATGGAAAAAAGGCGATCCGGAATGGAGAATAATCATATTTATGAGGTTATTCTCCCCTCTCGGAATTATCCATTCTGTGCAAGCACAAAGTAGAGCTGGATTAAAAAAAGAAAAACTCCACCTAACCATTGGGCAGACAAGGAAAACTGCCCGAAGTAGAGTGTTGTTCTTGCAAGGGCTGCAATTCCTTCTCTTGCTCTTGCTCTGCCATGGCATGAGGACTGTTGGGGCTAGATTAACATGATGAATAATTGTAGTCTCCTAAATATTGATTAGACACCCAATGCTGAAATTGAAATGTTCACTCCCCTTTGATAAACAGTGATTTTTTCAGTTCTTACCTGCCCATATTTGTATCAGAAAACATGGGCACAGCCACCCAACACTAGATGCACCTAAGATTTTGGTGAACAGCAAACTACCCTATGAGGCAGCTGCTCTGGTCAGACCTCCTTTCTCTCAGCTCCAGGGCCTCCTCCATCATCCATCTCCTGGAGACTGCTCACAGGCCCACAAAGCCCAGCTAGGAAGAGCTGTGAATACTCTTGGCCGTGGTGCTCAATCTGTATGAGAGACCTGGCTTTAAACCTCTGCTCTACCTGAGGAGGGCAGCCCCTGAAGATCTGTGGGCTGCTTGAAAGAAGCCGTGAACCTAAAAAACATGCCTGCTATCAGACTGATAACGGGATCTTGGGATGGGGCCTTCAGCTCTACTGGAAAAATTGTAGGGATCCACAGACCAGCAGGAAAAGCAGTTTAGAAGGACTGCTGTTGCTCTGGTGGGGTGAAAGATCCCACAGCCCCACACCCTAAATGAGGTGGGAAAAACTGCCTTCTGGAGTTGCCCCTTTCCACATACACAGAAGATGTCTGACTGATGAATCGTGCATCTCTAGGGTGGCTAAAGGAGATGTGAATCCTCCAAATTTTTTTTTGGCAACTTTAAAGTTAAAGGGAAGGACAGGAGAATAGAGAATCTTAATTTTAGGTACTGAACCGAAGTCTAATGCCAATATTCCCCTGCGGGCCTATTCCTTAGGGCTGTTTAAAAGATAGTCTTTAAGCTGTGCTTTTCTCCTCAGCTTTACCCACTGGCTAGTTTTGGTAGTCCCTGCTGAGCACATTGGATTCATTCATACAACACTGTATTTGAGACAACTAAATTGGTCACTGTGGTCACTTCAGTCATCAGAATTTGCCCTTACTGCCTGTGAATTTTCCCTAAAATGATGATCAATGTTTCTTTTAGAACCACGTTATCTGACGTGGTACTCCATGTCTGTCTTCTGTGTGCTTTCATGGATTATTCACAGCATCTCAGTCCTTAAACAGCCGACCTTTTTTTGGGCTGGCCACCAAAGTCTCCGGATGGTACGAGCAGCACTCCCCTTTCTCCCTGACCTTCATTAGCCCTTACTGGTTCCTGGTTCACCTGTGCTGAAATGCAGTTGGCAGTTTGTAGCTAGTATCGGTGGGCTCTGCCTATTCTCTTACATTTGATATGAATGATAAAACATCCTGACAGACCTCCACTGGTCACCTGGCAAGCACTAGTGTTAACCAAAAGCACTTCAGTATATCCTCAGACAAAGGTTCTCTAGTCTAATTTGTCTGAATGTCATTAATTATATGATAAAAATAAAAAAAAAATAAAAAATAAGATGAATTTATGAGATGTAAAGCAGTCCTTTTTTTTTTTTTTAACATGCATATTAATACACCCATAAATCCATGTTAAAAGAAGCCAAGAATGCCAAGAAGCATTATTTGGGTAGCATCACATTTTTTTCAATTGCCTTTTTATTAGTGCTCCGTAAGTATTCAGAAAGTGCTTTAGACATCTCCTGACCAACACCAAGTGTCATCTTCTTTAGCTTTAACGATATTGCTCTGGGCAAGGTCAACTATTTCATATCTTTCTGTCAAGAAAAGAAAACACATAAGCAATAAGATATGAAAGATTTCAGCCCTTCTGGGAATCCTCCCTGTAAGGATCACTACAGCTGAATGTCTCAACAGGAAAAACAACAAAAATGCATGTCAAGAAGAACAAGGTCTTACAGCATATTACTGTATTTTTAAAAATTATTTTCAAGTCCTTTGGACTCAGAGAAATGCTTTTACAATTTCTACTGAGTCCTTTAGAGGGCTCCTCCTCAGCACTTGAAAATGTAGCATATTCTTTAGCTTTACAAGTCCCTTATTTGTGACATAGATCCAAATGTACAACTAGGTAGTTGATATCCAGAAAACAACAAAACAAAATTTTCTTCAGGAAGGAAACTATGTTTTACCAAAAAAAAAAAAGAAAAAAAAAAAAGAAAAAAAATCTCTGTACAGTGAGCCATGATTTCTGTATTTTTGGGGTTTCTGTGCGAGTTAGTTGCCCTGTTCCTTTCAAAGACAGAGATGATCTCTTCTAAATCTTGTAAAATCTACAGAAACTTTGCCAAGGTGTATCATAGTAGTCTTTAACTGGTATCTTCTGCTGGAAGATGCCAGATGTAAACACACATATCTTATAAACTGGTGGAAAACAGATGTTTTACAACAATTAGTCCTGAATCTCTTTTTTTTTTCCCCCTACTTCTCCCACACTTCTTAGCTATAGTACTGGCTGCATAAGTCACCCTTGCCAGCCACAGTGAAGAGCTGAGAATACATTAAATGCCAAAGAGTAAAGCTGAACAGTCCTTGTCACAGTACATTATGATATGATGATAGTGCTTTTTCTGAATTGTTCCATTAGAAAAGCTATTCTAAGGGGAGAAAAGATGGTTAGCAGTCAAAATATTAGGAAGAATTCTTAGTAAATGCTGCCTTTAGAAGTCTACCAGAATAGCTATTGAGATTGCACTTATATATAATAATAATAATAATAATAATAAATAATAGTTTTATTCTGGTATCTCTCTTTAGCTGGGTTTAACTGAAAAATTCAACCCATATTAGTAATTTATAGATCAACAGAGCAAAAAGGAAAAAAGGTATATTTTTAGAAGTATTCATGGTTTTGGCCAGTAATAAACAATTGCATTAAAAGAAACTACCAAAATGTATCCATAACTCAGGACACCCACACACACTGAGAAATATAAATGGGAGTTGGCCTGAAGAATGAGAAGCTGTGGGAATACTACCCCTACTTCAGCCACAGAGGTACAACCGCATGGTGTGGAGGCAGGGCTTTGGACCGCAAAAAAATTTTAAGCCTAAAGGATCCAGCTCAGGTGAGAAATGAGCAGAGCTGTTTTTAGGAACTCACATGGTGTCAGACCCACAAGTTATTCGGGTTATGGCAGCTGCTGTTACAGAGGCACAAATCTGTATGCTCCATGATGACAGCACTCAGTGCAGAGAACTGACATCCTACCATCAGTTGTCTTTGGAAGTATGTTATTTCAAGTGATGGGAAATCAATCAGCGTTATGGTTCATAACTTAGATTCTGAGTATTTCCCCCGTTTCACAAATCATATGCCCCCAAATCTGTCAGTTTAATGCAAGAGCAGAAAGTGGGCTGTAACTCCGGGGTCCTACCTTTCACTCTTCACCTTACCCTACAGCACCCTCCCTCAGAGCCTCCGTTCAAGTCTCCACAGTTGACTTTGCAAAGCCTGCTGGTTTCTGCCTACTCTTCTCCCTGACTTGCAGAGCATCATTTATGTCATTAATTCATAATCACGTATAATACCTGCAGAAGTGCCCTCCTTAATCTACCTATATTCAATCACCAGTGGTTTACTGTTTCCCTGGCACACTCTATTCAGCACAAGGACTGTCCCATATATTGTTTCTGAGAACAATTTTTGGCGCTGAATTTTGGTTGAATGTGTTGACTTTCCACGGGGACTCTCTGTCCGGGCCTTGCTGGCTCCTTTCTGAAATTCCTGTTAAAAACAGCAGGCTGACATTAGATTTTGGCAATTATTACGGACAAATGCTTGAAATGTTAATGTTATAATTGCATCACTGTTGCAGCGGAGAAATAGCACACCTCAAAGAAACCAGGCCAGCTGGGCTGGGGGAAGCAAGGCTGCCCTTTCTCTTCAGAAGGGAAGAGTCTGGGCTGTGTGCTCGCTGCCAGCATAGTTTAGTTCAGCAGAGGCCAAGAGCCATCTCCTGTGACCCTTTCCCAACGAGGTCTCTACTGCAGATGCACAGACAGCTGATGGAGCCTGAGGGCCACTTCCACAGTGCTCTTCTGGGAAAAAGTGAGTTTGTCTGTATGCACACATGCATACATGCACATGAAATTTGTAAAGGTATTCACACCTGAGCTGGGTTGTTCCTTTCAGATTTTGAATCAAACAATTTAAAAACCACCACTTTGAGTCGTTGAGATTGGCTTAAATAGGCACTGTACATTTCATCAATACATGTATAACACGTACATATGGTCCATACCTTCGTATATATATTTATAAATCTACATATACACCTACATAACTAATTGTGATGTCTGATTTCTACAGGCCTATGAAATAGGCATCACGTGTTCATCTCAGTATTATAACAAAGTTCTTCCAGATTTTAGGATGGGAGGGGCGGGGAGAAGAAAGTGAAGGAAGAGAGAAACTGCATGTGAACATTTTTGTCGGTGGAGATTGGAGGCATTTAAGGAACCTTTACAAAAACCACACTTAAGAGACCTCTTGTTCGTCTTGCGAACAGTACAACAACAGCTTGCAGGAAACGATGATTATCTCCTACTACCACTTGCTGGTATCCTATAAAATATTCTTTTAAAACATCTAGTGTGTTGAGGTGTGTCAAGTAGCTTTTTCACCACTCGACGTGCGATAAACAGGATATCTCTCGTAATCAGAAAATCTAAAGCGTAGGGAATGTAAAGATTAAAAGAGCAGTGTTTTTCTTTAAATGAATGTAATCAATGCGCTTATTAGTTTGCTGCGGCAGAAGGAGAGAGTGGGTGGGTGTTTCAGAGTTGGCACATGTCTATTTGGCAACAGTGAATAGCCTGAGTGTTTATAGAGAGAGCTCTGTGGAATCCCTAGATTCTGCAGATTTCCTTACCAATTTTGTCTCAGATAATTAAGGATTTTAAATAATAAAAGAAAAAGTTAAAGAGGAAGTACAAGCTCCAGCTGGATCAAATAAAAAATAAATAAATAAATAAAAAAGGAGGGTTTTTAAATTCTCAATATTGCCTTAAAACTAAAAATCAGCACTCAAGCACAATTTGGCTCTTAAAAGTATCTATGGAAAACTGGCACCTGCTTCCTCAACAGATCTACTCACTGGATGTATCCAGAGCTATATCTTCTTAAACTGGTGATTAAAAAAATTTCTACAGCTGTTGGACCTGCAACCCATAACGTGGAACAGGATTGAGCTGGAGTCTTTCTGGTCCGTACCTGGCTAAAGTGACCCGAGTCCCCAGGAGGATAAGGCTGTGACCAGCCATGGTGACCCCAGTGCCTCCAGGTTCACCCTCATCTTCAAGGAAGGCCAGAGTGTTAGGGCAGCCCTCCTCATCTGAAGCGAAAAACGTAGGCAGGTTTGCACAGACGCTGTCTGGTCACTCTTCAGCTGTGCTGAGATGTAACTGCGGCACCCATCCGGCTCAGGCAGAGCTTCAGCTTACGCGGAGCAAGTGCATTGCCCGTGGGAGCACACTGCTGGAGGCAGCGAACTGGCCATAGCTCTTACTTGGACTCTCTACGGGAAACTTGGATGCTGTCAGAAAGACCAAGAGCTAAACAGACATCCAGTGCAACTCCATTCACACTCCTTGAGTATTACTGAACTCCTGCAGCTCGTGGTCAGGCTGTAAGCCATTTCTCTGCAGTCACATACAAGCTCTGTAAGGGAGCAGGACTCAACTATTTCCTATGTCCTAGCGCAGCGCAGCACTGTAAGAACTTAAACTATCAATCATATTGCTTGTTCTAATGCATATAATATATTCATAAAATACCTATGTGCCTATATATGTGTATGTAATATATTGATCACTTACAACTTTACCATTTAATGATAATGTTTGATTGTTCCCAATCTATTTCCTACTCTTACCGTGACTAAAAGAGGTCAGTACTCTTGGGCAATGTGTTATTTTGTCAGTTATGTGAAATTAAAAGCTAAGTAAGACCAGCAGCAATTCAAAGCGATAACTCTGGGGAAAAAATCTATATATTACAGAGACGTTGTGTCTGTTTTTTTTCCCAGTCACTGGCTTACAGATTTAGATGAAATAATATTCAGAAAAATATATCATTTTTAAATGCGTATCTATTAGGTACACGTTGCCCTATTTATTTTAAAAAATGTAATAATCAGAATGTTACACTGAGCCACTAAAGCCTGTAACAATAACATGCGTTAGGTGCAGTCGTGATTTGTGTACTGCAGCTGCGTCATACCTCCGGTAAGGAAGCTCTTCCTTTCCTTTGAAGCCAGCTCCAACCTCAAACACTGCCAACCTCTTTCCACCTCCTCACCCACTCCCCTCCACCCCCAAAAAAATTTGAGCCACTTGTATCAGACCTAACCACCAATGCCAGTTTGAAGTAATCTTTGCTTTAAGGCCATTGCACTGAGCTCTATCCTCATGTAGAAGTGTCCTACCACCCAAGGAAATGCTGATAGGTATCTAAACAGGGGACTTTCTATAGGCATGGCAAAGCTGGCGGCTCTCTCAAGGAGTTAGGTTTTTAATGCTGCACTGAAGGGGAAGTCAGAGTTCGTTATGAGTTTATGAGCCCCACCAGACCAACCTCAGAGAGTGGAGGAGCCTCTTGACTCAGGACATCTCTGTCTCACGGGAGGGAGGTGGGGAAGGGGTGAACCTCAACCCCCTTCATTCTTCCCTGGACTGGCAAATCTGAAGTAGCCACGGAGGGATGGCAACCTACAAACTGAGATGTGCTATACTACTAGATCTAACAGAGGATAAGAGTCCATAAAGGTTCACAAAGTCAATAAAATTTCCATTGACTTCTGATGAGATCCTGAGTGTATCACATGGCTGCATATTATACTTGGGCAAGACCAAAAGAAATGTAATCTGGAAGAATCAGGCTCAGGAAAGAGGTTTTTGCTCCTTCTGAGCTGTGAGATACAGTCCAAGCCCCATTCTGCATCCTTTTTCAGTACGCATATTGTCTGGCTGGAACGCTTTACATCATACCCTTCAAAGCACTTCCCCAACTCTTCAGATTTGGCAGTCACCATTTTCTCATGCTGCATTTATTACTCCTACGGTTTCCATGACCATCTATTACAAACGACGGCCACAGACAGCACTGTGTAGGTGAAGCACATTAATGTCGATACCGCCCTGCAATTGGGGTGTGCTAAGCTGCTTTGATGGGAAGATCCTCCCCCTTCCTATTTTGATTTTTTTTGCTGCTATACTTGATGACTAGCAATAAAAATGGGTAAACAGAGATCCAAGGGAAATGAAACTACATCTGCTGAACATTCAGAGCCAAAATACACAAGGTGGATAATTTGCATGCTCTATGTAAAAAGTAGTTACGCAGCTTTCTTCCTACTCTTTACATCTCCATAAAACATAATAATGGATTTCTAATTATACACCCAAATAATAGGCAAGCTGCAAGATGCTGGGAGAAAATTGGAAAGGGGGAAAGAAACTAACCAAAGGTACAGATGTAAAGAGGGTAGTGACTTTTCAATAAAGATGCTGTAATGGCTGCTAAGTAGTCATTTTGAAACAGAAATTTTTAAGTGTCCTAAAAGAGTTTTCATTTTCTGACAATTTGCTACACAGTTGAGTGATGTCAGACAACAATCTGCAATCTACTACAATGACCAAAGAGAAACTGTCTTCATGCCCATTAAAATATATAATTGATTCCTAAATTGGCTTTCTACAAAAGAAACCAATCAGATTGATGCCAAATTCAGGCAGCAGATAAAGTCTTGACAGTTGAGATTAAACATTTGATAGACTTGATGCTGAAGTGAAGCGTATTTATAAATGATAAGCTCCTTGAGGTAAAACCAAATTTATAGCGGATTATGAAACACCATCATCCTTGTTTTGTTGCTGGATGATAGCATTTGAATCGGCTGCGTTGCTGCCAGGAAGGGGCTCACTGCTGGTGCAAAGCGCGAGAGCCCCTCTCTCCTGGCTGCCCTGCCTCCTGCTCACCTCTGGAGGGTGTCTCTGCAGCGGGGTACGGGATGAATGAGGGGAGACGTCCCAAAGGGTTGAGGTGCTAGAAACCAGCACCCATCTCTTCCTCAGCTGGTGCCTCACTGAGTGTTGATAGTGTGTGTCATCCCCCCCCCCAGCACCTCCCCACCTCCCCAGCCTTCAGCAGCCAGGAGGTCCTAGCACCTTTGCTGCCCTTGCTCCAAACTGCTCTTATTTTGCCTCCTGCCTATTTTTTTTGTTGTTTTCTACCTTGGGATATTCTTATGAGGCAGCCTTTTTGCAAGTTTCTGGTCTGAGGCATCCTATGAATCTTCCAGAGGGCCATGTGCATGCTTTGCATGCTTGCCCCATCAGTATCAACTCCATCAGCACACCTGATGCAATCGGCTCACCCAGAGATTACCTGGCAGAGACTACCTAAAGCAGAGATTACCTGGTAATCTTTCTGCTACAGCAACAAAGAAGCAAAGTTTTTCTGATGAAATTTTCTAAATGTTGTTTTCCTTTCTCATTTTGCTTCAGACAAATAAAATCATTAAGTGTCCTTCGTAACTGGAGTACAAATAAGTCCTCCAGCTTTGGAAGAATGTACTTTGAGGGGAGGAAAAAAAAAAAAACACCTGCACGATTGCTTAATCTTTGAAATTTAATGGAGTTTCAAGGTAATGTTGGGGAGGATTTAGAATGAGCCTCAAAGTGACTTTTCTACAGGGTAAGAAAATCTATGAGGGAGCTGACGATTATAGCCAATACATCTCATCTGTCCTCCTAGCAGAAGCATTAGCTACCAGAGAGCTGTCTTAGGTGAGATACAAGAGGAACCCTTGGCACAAAAACGTCCCTGACAATGGATGTCAGCGCTTGTGTCAAGGTCTCACTAGCGAACAAGCTTTTAATTTCTGAGGAATTTAACTGGAGCTGACTAAAAGGTTTTGCAATTGTCACTGCCTATATGTGATCCAGCATCCAAAATACAAGATACATAAGGTTATAGTTCAAAAGGTACTACCAAAAGGTACTTACCTAAATCCTGAAGGGCCATTCTGGGACCTGAAATAAGGCCTGTACAAAACAGGCTTGAGTTTTTTGAATCAATTCTGTCCTGGTACTACTGGTGTAGTCGCCTTTGTCTTGGCATCACCGTGCCTCATCTTGCCTTATGAGAAAGAGCAGTTACTAAGGGGAAGTGCAACTAGGCAGGCAGGCACTGGGCACCACTTCTGGAACAGCGGAGATTTTGCTTTTGTTGTTCTCACAGGACAAACGGCACTTTCAGAAGAAAGTGTTGGTGTATTATCTTCTTAGCTTGCAATTGCTTCCAGGATGCACTCACCTGTTCGGGACCCAGGGTAATGAAACACAGCACACCATTTAATTTACATCAATTATCAGATGAGTATTGTCAGCATCTAAATATGGCATTCATTGAAATGGTGCAGAAACAGTCAGTGCACAGCCCGAATGCCTTCAAGATTTAGCACGTGGAACTACAGACTTCCTCTGTAGAGGAACATAGCTGTTGAGGGTTGATGCTAAATAACACGAAGCCTAAACCTATTATCACATATTTGTTTCCATGTTTTGTTCTTCTCTCGCACCATACCTCTGTCCTCCTTATGCAGGCAGGTACTTGGGCAGTGATTTGTATCCAGATGCTTGCGGGATGCTCAGCAGGCTAAAATTGATATCTGTTGGTTGCTAGCAGTGCCTCATTAACACATTGGCTTCCAACTCCAGCCCATGAGTTCCTATCTACAGAAACTATCACAGTACTGTAAAAATTAATTTCTATGTATGCAAGAACTTTGTAAAACTAACCGTACAGATAAAACGCAGATTTCATCACCAATTCCCTTTCTCCTTAGCCAAAGCTGGCAATCTCATACTAGTCACATACGTAACTAATAAATATTAGTTAAATTTCCAGAAATCAGTATGCACCTTTACGTGAATTGAATTGTCTAAAGTCATACTGCTTTTTAGTTCTGCTAGCTCAAAAATGTTGTTAGTTGCTTTAAAAGATCCAAATATCCAGGAAAAACAACAGTAGAGATAAATCAGAAGAGATTGAATTAATCCATCGTGATATCTGTAACATTCACAAAGAAAACTGCCTTTTCATGTTTTTCAATCTAGGCTGATCTCTTCTGACACTGAACCATGAAAAAAAAAATACACACACAAAAAACAAACAGATTTTCCCTTGCTGATGACTGACAACGGTATGTGTATAGGACATTGTGCATCATCATCCAATACTTCCCAAAGAAGAGAAACATTAAATGAAGTGAGATAAAACGGTTACTTAGCTTAACTTTTCAACCACTGCCTATTTTTCACATTATTGGGGCATCCTCTGAACTTTGACATTCAGTAGGACACCAAATGCTAGGACAGGGCATCCACATTAATCATTTGAAACAGTTTGGGTATGATTACCGTGACTGGGAGACTGAAGTGTAGTGTCACTTTCAAGTGCTGCGTTTGAAACTGTGATAAATATTCCACCCCACTAATTTAATTAACACTAATTTAATGCGCATCTCCCATTTTTTGCTACAGCAAATTTCATCACCATCATTAGCTTGTGTTCACTGTTTTCAACCAGGAATCTACAGAGCAAATAATAAAACTATTCCCTGTTTTTATATTGCTTATGGCCTTTACAGAAGAGACAGGACAATGACTTAAACATAAACTTTGAGGAAAAATTCTTTAAATGATTTTTTTTTTTTTAAAGAACAAATTCTCTCAATGTTCATGTGATGTTAGCTATATTGTAAAATCCCTCTGTCCACATTAAACAGATTCCAAAATGCATCAGGATTATCACTATGCAATACCAAAGTAAGATCAGATCTCCACAGTTTTCAGAGAGATCACACATCAACCGGCATTTCTTAGCATATCATCTGAAATACTCATTTGAAGGTATTACTTATTCTCTGAAACTAGATTGCTGAAAACTAGTATTCTCTCATTTATTTCTCACTAAAATTTGATTCTCTTGCCAGAAGAAAAAAAATTGGAAGAAAATCTGAATCTACCCTTTAGAAATCCAATACACTTATATTAATCTGTTGTTACAAAAATCAGTATTTATAGGGAAGATCCATTATTTCTTTCCAAAGCACATACCACTTTTGAAGACAGCTAGTTTCATTAGATTGCAAACTGCTCCATCTTGTGGTAAAATAGCAGCACTAATACAACACAGACACAGCTTTATACCTTTTTATTGTTGGAACCACCAGCCAGAAGGTGATGTGAGAATTACCAGAAATCAATTCTATTGATATATTTCTTTTGTCTTGAAGCCAATTTCTGTATCTTACCTCAAAGCAAATCATCAGTATGATGGAGGGGGAAAAAAGTCCATATGAATCACAACACACATGGACCAGAAAGCACAGACGGTTTGTTTCTTCCTTACGCCTGCATTCAGAAAACATTTTAATGTTTTAAGTATAAGCATCTGTCACATTCGGGATACTTTTTCTGAATTCTTATTGGCAAGAAAAGTTGCTCTACAGTGCAAGCAGTTCAAAGGTGAAACATGACCAGCCTGGTATGGATGCAGTCAGGCAGACAGGCAGGTATTCAAGAGCACTGCTCTCACTAACCTTCGCAATGATTTGGACTTCTCAGTGTGGAATCTGATGGCAAGGGACACATTGGGAAGCGCCACCAGCCCCCGCTGTTGAGTGACTGCAAGATGGGGACCAAGCTTACCACGCTGGTACAAGAAACTTATTCACGTCTGTGGAATTGCAGCCTGCCTTTAATGACTAGTTTTTAAGTGCTAGTTCCGTAAGTACAGCTTTTCTCCATGTGGAGGGATGTGACACCATTCACCGAAAGGTCCCCGAAAACTGGTTCATACTTTCCCCCATATAGTATAACCCACAGGGTATCATTTGGACGTCTTCCCAAGGAATTCTAAGCTTCAACCTCCACTCAAGGAGATCTGGTGCCACACTTAAATCAGGAAAACTGCTTGGACAAAACGTCTGGAGGCACAGGGAGACAAGTAAGAGGTTTGGCACACACGCGTTGGGTAGCCTGAAACACATGAGACTGCAAAGGGATGAGAGGAACAAGACATTAAAACAGACTCAGACTGATAAACTGATTCTACTGCTGTGCTTCATTTAAGTTCACGTGTCTACATACACGATCTGGTATGTAAGAACATCAGAAGAACCCCTATGTACCTGAATGGATATTTAGTGAATGCTTTTATTAAAGTCACAGCTTTTATTGAAACATGATATAGAGTTATCTCGCTACACACTAGCGATTTAAAATTAGCAGAAATGCTACTTAAACCATTTCCTATTTTTTTTTAGTGTAAAACATGTCTCATATAGCCCCCATTTGCTCTTCAAAGAGCCAGGTAAATTGCCTCAGCTGTTTGTTATATTCAACTTGAACAAGTCACTGTTTTGATTGAGATCAACTAGCTTAGTGATACGAAAGCCATCAGTGACTCTACAGAGAAATCTTACCCAAATTTTATGGAGTATTCTTGAGAAACAACACAGAACAACGACAGTTCTAAATAACCACCAAAGGGATTCTGGGGAAGTCAGGAGTCAGAAATTCACCAGTCAAGGATGCAGACTACTGAAACCCAGTTTCTAACCTGCTCTGTTTTATTCAGTCCAAGAAATCTATGCATTCCCTGACACCTCCTGAATTGCGCTTGGGAAAACAATGACACATACAGATCACTCACAGCTATTTATTATCAGCTGCAGCGGCCTGCTAGCACCTTTTGGTACCTCTGAGGTGTAATATTTTTGGGATAAGCTACAACCAACATGAGGCAGGGCTGTGTTCTCACACTTAGAGAAACTCAGAAAGGGCCCTGTTGCTAGAACTACTGAGCTGTATTTCTTTTTGTCTGCTTTCTCCAGACTTGAGGAACCATACGTTCTTTTCTGCTGTAGCCCAGTTCCTATGGGAAAGATAAAGGATATGCTTTTCCTGGAAGCTCTATGTATTTGACCTCTGTCCCAGGAAGGAAGATGGAAATAAACCAAAGTTTTGCACTTTTGGGGGAGTGCTGTAACCGCTGATCTATTTTGGAAGGCTACAATTATAGAGAAGAGGTGGGCAGCACTGCCATCACCTCCTGCTTCTGATTTTAAAAAAGTTATGACTGTTTTTGGCGAAGAGTCCAATGCTATCTTTGCACATTAGCCATATTCAGAACATGCCTCCTTGATCAGGCCTCTTGAGATTTAAAGGGTGGAGAAGATTAACTTCAGCCTAACCCCTTCAGCTCTTTCTGCATTTGGGGGGAAGAAGAAAAAGCTGACTCCTCCAGAGGGTGATTCAGAGCACCTAAAATTAGATATTTGCTCTGAATCACTCCTCACTTAACCCTAGGGAGGCATCCTGGAGAAAACTGTTTCCACAGACAAAAGTTAGCCTCTGTGACTGTTCCACTGTCAACATCCCCTCAATTGTCAGCATCTTTCTCACTAGTTTCTCAACTCCAGCATAGCTTAGGTTGGAAGTTATCACTTATCTTTGGACACCTGTGAAACAAAAAGGGTGACACTCCAAAACTCTCCAGACACTTGTCTAGGAGCTGCCTATGCAGTCCAGAATTTAGATAGTTGAGTCACTAAACATACTCATTTTTCAAAAAGCTACAGTCCACCAACTAAGAAGGAAAGATGGCACTCAAAATGCATTATTGCAACAAATTGTGAAAATTTTCAGTTATTTTAAATAAATTTAAAGAAAGATGCTTTTTAAACAGAAAAAAAACATAGTAGTTATAATGGAAAGAAGTCTTTATTACTAAATATATTTATACAACAGTTCTAAATCATAACTGTATATCCTCTGAAGTTCTTGGAGCATTCTGCCTTTCTTTAAATACTCAGATTTATCGCTTTTTCCAGGTAAACTTCCGTCGTGCTCCCTCTTGACCAGGCTTTTTTCGTTCCTTCACACGTGGGTCAACTGTTAGCAGCCCAGCTACAAAACACAGAGAAACACTCATTTGTTTACTGTTATTAGTTGATATTATAGGAGTAGTACGTGTGCATGACAATAGAGGGTTTCAAGACAGCCAAGGGGAAAAGTCCAGGATAAAATAAGCTAAAAGGAATTTAATCAGATCCTCCAACATTTCAATTTTTCGTTGGTAACTAACTTTGTTCACATTTAGAACCTCTGAGCCTTTAGAGCAGCGGTCTCAACTTTTTTAGTCGCACAACCCTACCTGTAAAAGATTTTAGAGCACACACCCCTATTATGTATATTCATCAATTTACAAGTTATATACATATGCTACTGAAGTACTAGTATTTCCTTCCTGCACCACAGTAGATCTTGTGCACTCCTGGGGTGCTCGCACCCGCTTTTGAACGAATATGTGTACTCTACAACAGTGGTCTCCAAACTGTGTTTTGCAATGTCCAAAACCTGTTCGGAATCACACTGATCTCCCTAAAGATACCAAATTAGTTAAAATGCCAATTTGCAGGAGTATTCCCAGAAAGTTACACTTGTCAGTACTGAAGAACTATAATCAGAGAAACTTATTAAAAAATACTAGCACAAACACTTCCATGGATGGCAACAGAGTGGAAAAACAGTAACTGTCCTGTAAGTAATACATACGGGTATTCCCCACTGGTCCAGAAAGAACATTGTTAAAAGCTCACAGTCTGTAATTCTGTATTTGCTACAACAGCATGGAATCTAATCACTGAGAGGTATCAAATAACAGAGTACCAAATAAGTTCTACCTTGTTTAGGTAAATTGTCAACTCTAAAGCAAGACAGAAAAGAAGCACCTTCGGTCTGACTAGTTTCATATAGTATGCTCATGCTCATTACTATCCTTTTAAAGTTAACACTCCAGTGTTTAAGCTTGAGAACACATCTTTTTAAACATGAACAAGGTGCAACTATGCAAGTAAAATAAAATATAATCTTAGTATCCTATAGCTCTCAAATGTCTGATCCAGATTTGATAGTGAATATACATGCATGTTTTGTGATTTTATGTAGATGCAATATAAGCTGGTTTACTGACCTAACAGAGGTCAGGAACAGATGGAAAAAATCACGTCATCCAAAACGTACCCAAAGGAAGCTAGGAAAGAACCTGAAAACTATTTTTTACATTCAGATCCCATTCATACAATATACAAGGTTTCACTTGGACTACCTACTCGATTTGCACTGATCGTTAATGATTCTTGTATTAATTCAGCTAATTACCATAAACACACTAAGAAACATGGAAATAAGATTTCTATTCCTACCTTGCCTCATAAATTCCACCTCCTTTTCTGTCACAAAACTCCTCAAGGCTTTTGCAGAGGCTAAACGTATTGCACCAGCCTGCGAGGATCTTCCTCCACCAGAGACTGTGCAAACCATATCATGTTTTCCAACTCTGTCAAGAAACTGGAATGGGAACAACAACTGTTCTCTAAAAACAAAAAATAAATAAAATTATATACATGTATGTAAGGTTATACTATGTACCTTTCCTATTATAGTATATACAAAAACATGGTTAACTTACAGACAGAGATCCAGGAAGGCATTTATATCCCTAATGTCCTACTAAAATAAACTTCATCAGCCTGGAGAGAAGAAGCTCCAGGGAAACCTTCTAAAAGGTGTCTACGAGAAAGCAGGAGAGGGATTCTCTATCAGGGAATGTAGTGATAGGACAAGGAGTAATAGCTTTAAACAAAAAGAGGGTAGATTTAGATTAGATATAAGTAAGAAATTCTTAGGTGATGAGGCACTGGCATATGTTGCTCAGAGAAGTCCCAGCCCTGGAAGTGTTTAAGGCCAGGCTGGACGGGGCTTTGAGCAACTTGTTCCGGTGGGAGGTGTCCCTGTCCGTGGTAAGGGGGTTGGAACTGGATGGGCTTTAAGGTCCCTTCCAACCTAAACCATTTTATGAAAAGCAAACTAATAGCACGGATCATTTTCAAACTGCCAATGGTAAGTACTTGAAGATCAGTTTTGCAATTAATTTTGTCTCACTAATTATCTATGGCTGCCAAGATCTGAATATTAAAGACTGAGAAATCTCTCACTCTATTCTTGAGCTTGGAAACCACAACGTGAAATAATCACATAGGGTTGACAAAGGAAGCTTTATATCCCTTTTGAGAAGTCTTCTCTACAGCAAACCGCACATCTTCAAAATCTGAAGCTGTATATGAAGTGTCTTGCTTTGTTTGCTTCTTCTCATTACTGTACGACAGAGTAATTACATATGAATACAATTCACAAGTCTCTTAGGAAGTTTGACACCTTTGATTATTATTTTTTGTTCAAATAAAACTACAAGTCCTTTTTAAGGCAACCAAAATTTGAATTATCCAAATAGCCTATGTTCTTGGTTTCTGCATCCCTGCAGAAAGGGGGAGAAGAAACAGAGCAAGGCTTACCTATCACTTCTTATACTACTCACTCCCGGAAACTAGGAGGAGAGGCAGGACTGATTTTCATAAATTAGACAGACAGGAAAAAAAGAACAGCATCAACTGTGTGGCATACAGCACCAAAAATAATAGTATAGCATGACTTTTGGTGGCGTATTTTCAGTACATTAAGAATACAGCATTTCATAGTGCTCTCACCTGTCCTGCAGCACTGGGAAGTAAAATAAAACATCTATTCCATTCACTGTAATTTTTCCAGTCCCATTGTCATAAACTATTACAGTAGCTCTTGAAGTTTTTCTTTCACCTTAAAGAAATTAAAAGCAATCTGTTATGTGCCTTCGAAATTCTACAAAATTTCAAATACCTAAGAAGTTAAACTTATCTTCAGTCTTTCAAACAGTACCAGATGTTTGTTTTTGGAAGCTAACGTAATAAAAAAAAAACAGGGGAAGCAAGGAAATGCAGATAGTGAACAGTCAGCTTTCAATGCATTTTAATCAATACTATTAAGAAGGTCAGGATACTTTCTAGACCTGGTGAGGTCACCGTGTGTGAAAATAAACAGATTGTTGAACACTTATGTTTACCATAAGCACAGCTTCCAAGTCTAATATTAAAGACTTTGTACAGTCATACAAAGGTACAATATTCACATGGAAAAGGTTAACACTAACTATGCTGATATAAATAACGCTTACGCATCATTTAGCATTGTTTCCTCAGAAATTACTAGTTGCGATTCAGTTCTGTAAACACATTAGCTTCAAGATAAAACACGACAAATTCTATGCTAAAGCCTATGACCAATCTTCTGTGGCACAAAGGAAGCAATCGTGATAATAAAACAAATTAGGTATTTTGCTTAATTAAGGGGGGTGATGGGACACAAGAATGTTCTTGAACTTATAAAGATAGCTTTTCTTAAGATGGGTTGCTTGTTTATGAAACTTTAGCAACTACTATTCTGAAGATACTGTTGAAAACCAAAGTGGATTAAATCCCAGTTTGGCTCTTTCACATCTCCTTGTTTTCATATCATCTTGAAGTTAACCCAGCAAGAACAGAGCTCACCAGCCATTTTGCTTGCTCCTCAAGCTGAGACTTTTATTCTTATTATCCTCCGCCTGCTGCTTAAGAATACACACCCCTCTTAAACATACAGCATAAAGTGTGCATATGCATACACAGACTTGCACATGCTTTGTCCAAGAAGAATCTTCAGACTTTCCTACACGTTTTTGATACATTAGTTTTCCTAGTCAATCTCTCATATGGCATCATTCTTCCACTTCCATGTGTCACTTCACTGAAAACATAAGACACCTGTGTTTAGAAGATGCACAGACCCTCGTGGCTTCTCTCTAATATCCCCTCTGTCTCAGTACCAGTGACTGATTCCCGTCTCTGTCACATAATGCTAGCTACAGTTCATCAACTTGTTTGAAAATTTAAGAATTTGCAAATTCTTTGCAATTTCCTCAGCTGTTTGTAAATATTGAAATGCCCTATTTGTTATTTGTGTCCTCAAAACTCTCTTTTCCTGAATTGCCTACAAAACTCATGATCAAGGTTACTTAGTGGTCTAAGCGCACCACTTTTATACTATGCAACAACACTATTACATCCACTGAATTCTCCGTATGTGTTTGGGATCCCCCCAGTTCCCCACCTTTTATCTTCAGTCAACTTTTCACAGCAAAGTCTGTGTTTTTTTTTGTACAATGTGCAGCACAATGAGGTCCTCTCTACAGAGATAGTACTGTATCAGAACGAATAGTTGACAGACTGTGCCGAAAATTGACTTTGTTAAACCAAGCTGGATCATAACTTAGTATGTCAAAACATAATTAACAATTATACATCCGATATAAACAGAAGCATATAAGAAGAAATAGTGAAACTCTGTTGTACATACATGAATATTATACAGAAATTAGTGGGAAGAGGATAAAAATTCTGCATTACCAACCAACTTGAAATTATTACCTTCACCGGTGCTGAAGGCCACTCCTCGGTCATCATGCTTCAAAGGCTCAATAACAACTTTTTGCAATTGCGCGGAAATTTCTCTGGAAAACTTTTTTATATAATTCTCCTCAATGTTACCACATGGCGACGTCACCAATTTTTGTAAGAGTTGAATAAATCTCGAATACTGTAGACAACAAGACTTCATTAAAGGATGCAAGTGTAATTGCATTTGCTAAAACTTTCTATTTTTATGTACTTAATCTTTCCTACTTCACTTTTATTGATGATTTCTGACAAGATGACACTTTTGCACCTACATGCTGATTTAAGAACAGCATGCAGATGCATCATTTGCTGTGTGACTAAAGATACCTGGTTCTTTCTTCAGGCAACAATGAAGCTTTAATTCAAAGTATAACCACCAACCCCTTTGTAACACAGGATTATTGTATTAGAATGAAGTTCATCCCACTTTTAAAAAGAAAACATTGAGGGGGTCTTCATTCTTTTGTTGTCATTAAAATGGCAAAATGAGAAGATTTTTACCTCATTTTCAGTAAGTCAGCATATTCATTGACTTGGAAATAATTTTATTTCACTAAACTGAGCCTCTTAAATGATTATATTTCATAATATATACAGGAAATACCTATCTATCTATCTTTGGCTGTTCAAGCTGAGTTGCTTTAATGTTTATGATTTCCTTTAAACCGAACAATCAAGCTATTTAAAAATTCAAGAGATACTTGACTTAAAGGGCAACCTCTTGAAATAAATTATCCTTTGCTACTGTGTGGTTCTCCTTCCCCCTTACACCCCCTCCGAAGTTCTTCAACATGTGATTAAAGAGTAAACACCACTGTGTTAACCCATTTGTGCTAAAAGCTGGGATGTCCTGTTATGAAGTGTTACCGGCAGGAGTACCAGATAAGCTAGGTCACAGGATGTAAAGGTATGCCAGCTTTTAAAACGGATTTTTCATATAGATATCACATCTAAGTTTTCTTAACTTACCGGTTGTTATGAAAAGTATTTTCTCGTCTGTTTCCAGAAGTTTCTGCACAAAATTATTTTTTTTATTTTTTTTTCTGTAATTTAGCAATAGTTCCTGGAACTCTGACATCATTCAAAAAGCTACTTCTATCTAACAATCTGACACACATCTGCAATCCCCTAGGAGCAAAATAGCTGAAATCTGGGTAGATCAGGATGCAGGACTTAGAGCAGCAATTTCTAACTTACATTTATGGACATGAACCTGCCAAAGACCTTTCCACTTTACTCATAGACAAGAAGTCATATGATGTTACTGTTCTGGATGACAAATGAGCAAAGGGTACATTTGCTGCTGCCATGCTATTTTGTAATGATATTGTCCACAGGAGAAAAGAGATTCAGCACTGTTTCTAGCTGGAAAAATACTTCAAATTCTCTGTGTTACATTCTCTGGTACTATCATATTCAAGCTTAGGCTTCCAGAAGAGAACTGAAGTTGGCCACACAGACTGAACCTGCTGTTACAAAAGCAAATGCTATTTACGGGATTGCAGGAAAAAACTCTGAGTAAGAAAAGTGGATGACTATCAGGCTTGATAGTCTTATTCCTAGAGAAGCATGTGAAGTACTCCAAATCTCGATACTGATACAGCCTGTTGATACTGGCAAAACTACAAAAATCCTCTTCTCTCCTCCCATACTTCATATCAAGGAGAACATATAAAGAGCTATCCCAGATGAGACCACAGATCTGTGTAGCTTTATATCTTCTTTCTGATATTTGATTCTGTAGCCAATCACTAAGAAAAGGAATCCTTATTTCTGACCATCCTTCTCTGTGACTTTTCTATCTCTATTGTGCCCTTCTTAAGATTCAGTCAAACACTCTCTACGGATTTACCATTACACAAATCCATCGTGTTTCCCCACCTTGAACATTCACCCTTTTCCTAAAATAAAGAACAGAGGTTCTAGCCCTGTTTTTCATCTGTAATTAGAATAAATGACTATTTATTTCTATTATAAGCTGTCACTATGCTCCATTTCTATTAACACAATTAGATAAAAAGAGACAAGGCCTCACAATGCTACCAGAAGAAAAAATTAACTAATGTAAGCAACAGTAGAAAACCCTTAATTGTTCTGTATTATGCTAGATAAAAAAGGGACATAGGGTAAAGACAACATGAAAATAATGTGGTAGTGCTGTAAGACATGCATTTTATGGGAATAAAGTTCTTTTGAAGAGCACCTGCCTCTCTGTAATGCCTTTACAGTATCCAAAAACGCAGAGTCCATGTTTTTAAGACACAAGCCTCCTTAAGATTAGAAGGATTAATTACTTACATCATCATCTGACAGTTTTTCTAACAACATTTCTTCCAATTCCGTCTTAGTCAGCCATCTGCTGCCAACCAGGTTCCTGTTTAAAATATCACATATATTCTCCCTTTAATTAACCATGCAATTAGAGTTACATCACAAAGGACCACACATACAGTCTTAGCTCAGAAATATATTTTCCATCACAAATGAATACAGATCACATTCCCATAGTAAATAGAAAAAGGCCTGATTTTAAAAGATCTTTTGAAAGGAATGGTAACATCACATACTGAATTTACCAAATTAAAATTATGTATTTCACTTACACATTATTCATATTATTGAAGTCTGATATTGAGCAAGATTACCCTTGCAAGAGTAATCTATCTTCTCCTTAGCTTAAAACTTAGTTTGAAAAATTTGCTGCTAGGAAGGGTTTGGTTTATTAGCAGCAAAGAAATAAATCAAAAGGCAGGATGTAAAAAAAATTCTAAAGCAACAAAATTTTGCCTGTGGTCTCCAATTCTTTGGTTCAATACCAAACTCCACTTGCAGTAAGTATGGTCAAGGTACTAACGCAGCAATAACAACCATACTGTATTTTATCTACTATATAATCTCTATCTGCTCAGTACAGGAACTGAACCAATGATAGAAACAGCAGAAGTTAAGAAAACAGCCTCACATAGAGATGTTAACACAAAAAAAAAAAACAAACGTGAAGTAAATCGTTGGGAAATATGTATCGTATGAAGTGTCTGACAAAACAGAATGCTACCATAAATATACACATCAACTTTATCAGGTAAATTTAAGGCAAAGCGCCAACTCTCTTACCTCTGTAGGATTTTTTTTTTTTTTTTTAAAGAAGCAATCCTAATGAACAAGCTCTGATTCAGAAAAGCATTCCTACTCAAGGTGATTTTAAGTAGTACTTCTGAAGTACGTATTTTAATGTTTTTCTGAGTCAGGGCATAAGAAATGTTTACTTAGAGACAGTGCTGGTTTTAACAGGAATCTTAAAAAGTACCTAACCCTGACAGATTCAAGTATATAGTATATATACTTACGTACAGCTACTTCCAGTGAAGCCAGTGATTTATTTATTTTAAACGTGTGAAAAGCTATAAGCTTAAGTCTTTCAAGATCAGGTTCCTACCCCTCAGTTAATATTACAGTGTGTCCACGACAGATTGTTTGCTGGAAAAAAAAACAAAAACAGTTCCCACAACCCCCTACCTACCTTGAGGAGATAAATTATTGAGGCTAATCTCAAAGGAAGTACTACATCCCTTAAACCCTTTAAATTATCAGGGTTTTTACAAACATAAAAGAGGAAAACAAAAACTTTCAACCCTGACTACCTTTAGGTCATTTTTCACATCAGTAAATCCACTGGCTGAGCTCTCTAAGGTTATTTTTCAGCAGCATACGCCAAGAAACTTAAATCATTTGTTCTTGTCTGCTTAGAAACTAATACAGATCTATAATAAAATATTCTGTGGCTCATAGGATGCTATATATATATAGATATATACACACATACATATGTATATATATATACACATACACACACACACATCATGAACAAACATGAACTTCTATTATTTAAGAAGGAAATAATCCCAACAAATTAACACTTTCTCTTCCTAACATAAATGATAAATGGCTGAAATTAAGAAATGACAAACCAACACAACATGCAACTGGAATGGCACACAAACCTGGCCAGAAAATACACAGCAAGAACATAAATCAAAACTTTTTTTCCAGTGTCTAAATTGTAACTATATAAAAATTGGTAAGCACTGAAATCAAATCTTCCTAGCTGTATCTATTTTTTTTAGATACCTGCTTGATTTCATATTCCAATATATCAAAATCCTTGCAAAAAGAGTAAAATATATATTAAAAAAAAAAAAAAAATCAAGAAAACAGCTTAAGAAGTGAAGTTTCTAAAACGTATATCCATTTCAAAGACAACCCTGACAGTATGCACTGAGAAACCAACAATTATAGCATTTCACAGCTTGTTCTGGTTAACGTACACCTTTTTAGCTTGGCCATAGCCACTGAACAGAAAAGCTTACTATGCACACCAGAAAAGTTAAAGAAGAGAAACTTAGAGAAACTGAATTCAATTACCATTAATGGTGATATTACAACAAACCGAACCAAATAAACTTTTCTAAAATAAGTACAGCTTTGATGATTCAGCTGTACAAAGCCATTAGAAGAAAAATAGTAGAATTAACTATTTTGATGCTCTTCAAGTTCAACATTGGTAAGTAAAAATACTCAAGAACAGCAATTAATGAAAGACTATCAAAAAGCTCAGCTTTAAGACCTTAGGATTTTTCCAACAGTTAAGCAACATATTTGATGTTTACAAAGGCCTTATTTTCTCATAAAAATCTTACTACCCTTTTCAAAAACCTTTACTAAAGAAATAATTAGGAAACTTCATATATGGACAAAGAATACTGGATATTCTCTACATATTTTCAAGTCACACTTTTGAATTCTTACATAGGAGAGGACATTGAAAAGAGCTGAGAGAGATTGAACAGTAAGAGATATAGCTGGGGGTTCCCTATTTCAGCAGTGAGCACTCCACACGTACAGATTACAGACAGACCTTTCAACCTGAAATTAGCATACAAATATTAAGTCAGGGAATAGGGAAAAAGTCTGAGAATGGGTTAATGCAATAAAAGGCAGGTAGGATGGGAGACTACAAAATGTGCCAAAAACAACATACTGAAGCATTTTAAGAAAAATAATATCAATATGCAATCCAACTGGAAACATACTTTTTTTCCTTCTGAGGTGGCAAGTCCTGAGCTGCCATTTGGTCTTGATGTTTCTGAACATTTAGCAGTTTTTCATAGGTATCCTAAAATATATATGGAAGAAGAATTTAAATGCATTTTTTCCATTTAATATTTTATTTTATTATGTAAAACACGCTTATGTGGTTTTGGTTTCCAAACATCTAAAATTCAAGAGGTTAGAAAACAAACAGAGCTCTAACAAGTTAAAAAAATATTTTTTGCATGTTTAATAGCATGTTAAAGCTAAACCAATAAACATTTAGACAGTAGGCGTAATATTTTCATATGTAGCTCAAGGTAATTAATTTTGAATTGTTATTTTTCTTCACTTTGTTGCCTTCTTATACATGCTTTTACAAAAATTCTCAGATGTATACAGAAAAGCAGCTACATTTATGTAACGCATATGCCTCCAAAACATACTGCACAATCATTTCAGAGCATTCACATTTTAGCTTGTCTTCCTCAAAATAGTGAGGAGATTTAAAATTGTAAATTATTTCATTGAGCTAGATTTTTGTACATTTGGATTGTCAGCTCTATCAGTAGTCTGTACTAATCAGAACTCGCTCGTACCCAGGCATGTCCACGAAGACACACGGTTAAATTTATCATAATTAGAATTATTATTTTTTTTAAACATTACAGATATACTGGCTCTAAATTTTCAGTACTTTTTTTTCCTCAACAGTCTTCTAAAAATTCTTAGCTATGTAATTTCAAATCATGCTGTGATAGGGATTTACAACTTCAGAAAACCAAAAGCAAAAATATTCATAAAGCCACACAGAAAATATTACATGAGAGATGTTTTTAAATAAACAGTTTCTTCAGTTTCTTCAGTTTCTTCACTTCAAAAACTTTTGGAATCTATTTTGTTCTAAAGTATTACATCTAATACTAAGAACTACAACAGTGATTTAAACTAGAAATAGGAATATCTGGAAATATAATTACAAATAATATTGAAACAAAACAATTGTATTACAGCAAAGTACTAGAATGTAAAATAATTTACCTTCATTAACAAGTGAAAGTACAAAGCTTATAACCACTGTCACATACTTTAGTACTGTAAGGACTGTAGCAAATACTAGAGAAACTACAGATTAGGAATTACTGGGGACAGGGAAGGATCAATTTTTTTTTTTTCTGCTGTATTACTTAAAACAAATAGACCATTAAAAGAAAAGCAAGACAGATACATACTGTTAAAAATTAACCACTGAAATTCCAGTTCTTAACACAAGTAATACTGTGATTTGCAACAGGCTGCCATGAAATTTCTGCAAGTTTACATTCTTTTTTTTTTTTTAAATCCCACCTCGCTTAGCTATGAGCATCTACTGTCCAAGCTGATTTATCCATTAATATAAAAAACATTGGCTCATATACTAAAAATATGTGTACTTAAAGTATATGAACTAAGAACAGATTGCTATCTGAGCTGCACTCGAAACATTTAAATAGGGACAATTCACTAAGGCCTTTGATGCAGGTCATTGGTGACATTTTTAACAGCACTGTGGAACAAAAGTATTTTTGGAATAACTCCACAGTATAAAATCCTGCAGTACAAAACTGCCCACTTTTCCCTGAGACTGCACAAGAACTCACATATTATAGTAATATGCCTTCCAGAAATCTTTCAGTTTTGACAGGATAACCCATTTCAGGTAGGAACTAGGAAAATTTTTCAATTTAAAAAAATACTCTGTCTTTATACACATGAAGCATCACATAAAAGAGCATAACAAATCATATTTTCAAATACTCCCAAACCTCAGAAATACAACCACAGATCTCTAAGATAAGAAGGTATGGTAGCACTACTTTGGGTATCATTCATATCACATCATCTCTAATAATCTTAACAGCTCTATTCAGAGCTGACTATTAGGCTGCAAAAAGTTCTATGCAGGAAAAGCAGGCACATCTCATGCCCTCTGACCCAAACCCTGTGCCTGACACCAAGAATTTTTTTTAAATGCATTTGTAGTTAGACTGGAAGAAGAATCAGTATGGAAGCTTCTGCTCTGGACTGTAGTGGGGATGGGAGAGAAGGGAAAAAGATTTAGCTGCAGGTCAGGTATCTCTGGAGAAGTCCCTGGAACAGGGGCTTCAGATTACTGAGCATTGGGAAGTCATCAAACCAGACATGAAGATGGTATTTTAGAAATTAATGTGATCTCTTTAAAATGTTCAGGTTAAATTACAGAAGCAGTGGTCATTAAAAAGAAAAACACACCAACAACACCCTAACTAAAAAACCTCTACACAGGAGATGAAGTCAAATAAGATTAGAAAATAATATTATAAAACATTTTGGCATGGAAGTCAAAATCTAAATATAATTTCCTGCATATTTCTGGCAATTAAAAGTGAACTGGAATCTGTTATGAAATAAAATTTTGGTCTTAAGTATTACAAAAAATTAATGCAAGTGTTTAACGTCTGTAGAGAGATGAAGTCAACAAACTAAAAGAACCACTCACTTGTGCAGTAAAGTACATGGATGAGTCTTTGCAAAATCAGGAATCGCATGTAATGCCCAATAATTTATCTGACAAATCTTCACTCCCCACAGGCTAAAGAAAGCGTCTGAAGACACACTTGCTTTTTCAAAGCTGGCAGGTGAAGATTTTACTAATCACTTCAGGATTCAATAGTCCAACTCATGAATGTACACATCTGTGTGTCTTGTAAACTCAGCTAGTACACAATCAAAATAGCTGATTTTACAAGATTGGCTATGTGCTAAAATGCTTCCATTTCTAATAGAGGTATCAAATTTTAGATCTGTGTAAGGATTAAGTCTTCTAAAATACAAAACAATATTCTTATTTTACCCTATATAAAAATTTTGGGAAGAAATTAGCAAATGGAACCCTAGAAAATGAGGGCTTTTTGGTCCTTTTTTTTCTTAAATGGGAATTTAGCATTGTAGCATTTTGGTTAAAATATGCTGCAGAGCTCGTATCATTTTGCCTTTTTCTTCATTTTTTTTTTCACTTCAGCATATACTTAAAAAAAAAAGTTAAAATGCTATATTGCATATATTATCCACAATCTGATATTTCTAAAAAAGTAAAGCAGCAGTTACATAAAATTACTATTTTGCTTCACAGACTGGTATGAAGAGACCATTTTGTCTTGCTTTGCGCATTACTAAAATATGACGTTTTCTCCAAAAAACTCTTAAGTTAAATGATCAAGTATACAAGCAAATATTTGTGAAGCTGTTTCATGCAGTAAACGATGTATATCAGAAGAAAAATAAATTGTCCTTTCCTGACAGCTAAACTTTATTCAAACAGGCAGAATGAAGGCAACAATGGAATATAAAGTGAATATCCTTTATGAAAGTTTGTTTAATATTCAAGTCATATCAACATGTATATTGGCTGTTATAATACACGTGAATACATATGGTTTCTATTTTCACTAGGTGGGTAACGTTATTTCCTAGCATTAACTACATGAACAATGCTGTGACCATTTATGTCACTAGAAATTAATAAAAGTGAAGTTCCACATGAGTCTGTGTAGTAATTAACAGCATACAATTTTAAGCTAAATATTATGTTTATCCGATTTATGAGACTTAACATAGCAATTTTAAGGACATCCTCAAATGGGATTGATTACTTACACTACACTGTATTAACATACAACCTTTCTTTTTTCCTAGCCAAATTAATTAGCTTTGAGACTTAAAAATATGTTTTCTTAAATACACATTAGCCTAATAAGAGGTTAAAACAACATCGGGAATTTCATGCAGATTTAGTCTTTCATTTGGCTGACTGAAAAAAATGTTAAATCTCCTTTAATGGATTCAGGCTTACAGAACTCTATTTAATGAAGATATTTAGAAACATTCTAAGAATGCTCAAGTACTTAAATATCCTATACTAATGAAATTTGTGTTTGTCAAAGTGGTTTTGTTTGAAGGTGGTTGCCACTGTTAGAAACAAGATGCACACTATTCTCTTTGAGATTTCCAAGGCAATCTTGCATACTCTTTCTAACTGCTTGGAAGAGCTAAAAATAAACTTGTGCTCCTTGTAAAATTTGTAATTTCTTCATTATGATGGAATGCAACAAAACATCTTGCCCTTGGGTTGCTCCGTTTCAGCCAAAACAAATGCAAATGGCTTGTCAGATGACAGCTGTTTGATAAGGCTCCTCTACAAGACCTGCATGCTTTACTTTTTTCCGTGAAACTTGGGATGAAAGGCAGAAGGCAGGAAGAGAATTAATGTAGCATACAGTCTAAAGGCAATGCTACAACCGTGATTAAGTAGAAAAGTTAAAAGGCACAGATTTTCCACAGCCTCGCTGCGTGCAACCCATCCGTGTAACAAGTTGACAGGCCTAGCGCGTCAGCTCCATCATCCTCTCCGACAGCTAAAACGCAGCATTGCATCCCTTTTCAGAGAAAATTTGCGTCTGCACCATGAAGCGTTGTACATTATTTCTTAGCACTGCAGGGGGCTCAAGTCCATATGGAACCTTCACAAATATTACCACAGATCAAACCAGCGGCGTTTCGAGGCAGATTTGACATACCTATTTAAATGAACAGCAGGGGTCCTCGGGCTGCCTCAGGCTGTGCAGGAGAAAACCTCTGTGGAAAGCCTATGCTGCAGCTCCATTACTCAGCAAAGATACACTCTACATTTATCATTCATTTCATTTCTGCCAGGGCAAGAAGCTCATTTGCCCAAGGTCAACAACAAAAAAAAAGGGGGGGGGGGGGGCTGTTTTTTATTCTCCCAAAGAAATAAATGTACCTGACAAGTGGGGATTTTGTCCTTTGGGTACACAATACACAAATAAATACCAGATAATTCTAATAAAAACACTGCACTCCGTAAAACCGTGCACGGTTTGTTACAAACCGTAACAAAATTTATTTTTTTGAGAACAGACTAATCACAGAAATAACTTTTTAAGACTACCTAATGAGGAAACAAAATCTGAAATGACTGTCCAGTTAAATATTTCTGCATAAAGCATTAATGTTTTCATCTTCTATAAGTACACATAAGAAACATGCATAAATTCTTCTAAGGATGTAGATAATGCTTGCGCTATTGATGGTCACAGATATGGAGCATCTATTCATAATCCACGTGAAGACTCAGAAGCTGTATCTGATAGAACATAATGAGACCCTACCATAAAGGTAAACAGATGCAGATCTTTTACTCCTGGAACCATGCTAATCAGAAAAAGCCTTAAGTTTGCATGAATGAAACAGTCTTAGAAAAATCAATTAAGCAGTTTAAATGCAAATTTTCTTCATACTAAATGTCAGCACAAATAACATTTCCTATAGCTTTGCCCTTCAAGGGAAAAAAAAAACTATCTTTTTATTCTACAGCGATTTTTCCTAGGACTAGCTGTTTCTGTTGTTTACACATTCTCCACAACTAACTTTATGCTACTAAGTGGGTACAGCCTACAAGAAAGCAGTCAGACTATTCAGATGCAGATCATAGTCAAAACTGTAAAATAAACCAAAAAAAATAAGCAGGAACTACTATGTACTCTGTTCTCTTAAACTTCACATAAAAACACCTCCAATAATAGATATTGTGACAAAAATTAACATTTCTTTCATGTTCAGTGGTGATACGACCTACCGTGAAAACACTGAGTAAAGTCAGGAGCTCCTGATACACATCCCTAGAATAACGTGTACTTGACTGGGAACTAACATTATTTACTGCAGGTACCATACTTACATGCATTAATGAATAGTATGATTGCTTGCCGGTATAAAAGAGGAAGTGAAATGGTCGGCCATCTTCTCCCCACTGGATTTCTAATGAAAAGAAAGATTAGACAAGAAAGCAATATACACTCACTAAAAAAAAATCTTTGTATTTAATTGCCGTTACAAACCTCTTTCATAATACTGATTACCTTTTAAAGTATCAGAGAACAATGACATTTCATGGGTATTCAACCTGTCTGGAAATCTAATGATTTAGACTACCTTGTTATAAACAAACAAACAAACACAATTCTCTAGCTGCAATTATAAGCAAATATTTAATACTTCTAAATATCTTTTAACATGAGGGAATCCCTCATGCACGTCTTAAATGAGCTTTCAAAGACTGTTTAGTTGGTATTACAGATGCAAATACCCATTTTAGAATAGAAAGAAGTACAAATTAAGGGACAATTGAAATCTACATAATGATGGCGAAAGGCTAAACATTAACTGCTCTGGAAAACAGTGCTTTAAACTCATAACAAATTACTTACTAGTATAACACATCTAAAACAAATTTAGTATTGTCTTCAATTGTCTTCTGCAGGTAACTGCAAATATTCAGAACTTGGGAGATTTTAGGACTTGTTCATGTTGATGCCTGTGGGATATTTAAACACAAGACCTATGCTATGCTTTACATAATTAGTACAGCAACAAAACAGTCTTTGTTTAATTCATCGCATCCAGATTATTCATCAAAAAAAGAAAGCTATTTATGGAGATGAATTTCGACAAGAAAAAATTGTGTATCAAATATAAGTGTCTTAACATGACACCCATCTCTTCCAAACACAGAAAACTAACAAAAATAAACACTGAGAGCTTTCAAAAAAAATTGAACTGTAAAGAAACTGCCAGCCATTTTATCCAGTAAGTTCAGTTGAAGCAATCTATAAACTACAGACAAAGATAAGACTCCAAGAACCTGTCTGATAAGCATGCTGGTGTATTGCATTGAAACATTAACACAGAATACAGCAGAAGTGGAATGAAAAGATGTAAAACTTAAAAAAAAAAACAGAAAGAACACTGGGGGCATTTAACTGGATATAGTACTGGGGGAACGTATGAATTTCCCTTTATGTGGCTGTGAAAGTATGTTTAGTTGAAATTACTATTCAGGAAACATTCTAAAGTATAAATGTATGGTTTTGTACTTCCAAATTCTTAAAGATGTAATGCACAGACAGTCAAGAAAAGCTGCCTTAAAAAAATAACAACAGATATTTATTGAAAACTGTTAATTTTAGAAATATACATTTACACTAATCCTAGTTCTCAGGACAGAGCTAGAATCTCAAAGAACTCTTTGGTCCTGAAAACATAAAGAGTAGTAGCTTAGATCTGCCATAAACAGCCCTTAGATTTTAGAATTGTATAATTACGTTTAACTGTCTTACCCTTTGCATTCTACTTTCTATTTCATGATACTGTGAAGTTAGAAATTAAATCATGATACCATTTAATAGCTAACATTTCAAAATTTCTAGCAATGCAGAGATCTTTCTAAAAGATGCACAAAATCTAAAAAGCATCAAGAATCTATTGATTCCAGGAACAGTAAAAGGAAAGAAGGAAGAAAAGAAGGAAAATGATAGCATTACACTGATCATCAGAAGTTTCTAAATGGGACTCAATAGTTCAGTGAATAAAGAATTTCACATCCATGCTAATAGTTCATACTAAATGACAGCCAAAAAATGAATAAACAACTTTGTAAAATTCTTTGTAAAATTTAATTTGGTGATTTCGATCAGGTTCTCATTAAACAACATATTGGCGTGTCACTGACAACTGAGGTGCCTCAGGAAGCAAGGCCAAACACTGTATGGATCAAGTGCAGATTTAAGACTTCCAGGTCAAAAGTGAGACGTGATGGGGAAGAGTTTCCATTCACATCACCCCCTATTCTCTCAACTGGGGATTTCAAGGCTGTAATTTCTCAGCTTTTAGAGCACCGACGGTACCAGGAAAACTTTTGGTTTAAAATAGCATTAATGAATATTTTATGGATATGATAGACAGCACTGACAAAAAAGCTACTGAATTCGACAAAAGGTTTTCCAGTGACTTCAACAGATTTTGCACGTCATTCTACCTGCTGTTTATTTTTAAACAATGAAAAACATTCATCTATAGTCAGCTCACAATATGCCTCAAAGGGCTACTGGTGTTCCAGAATCCAGCAGTGGTTTTTTTACCCTAAAAGCTAGAATACTAGATCAGGCTTTGTACTGCTCAAGTCTTATCAATTCCCTCCCCCACATTGTTCCTAATAAAAATAAATCTGTGAAAATAAGGCATTCTACATATATACATTTTTTTAATACTTAGAAAAAGAATTTGAAAAAGATCTATGAACACTTACTCCTCTGTTCTGGAAAAATTTCTGTGGGATGCTGCAAATAAATAAACAAATATCATCAAAAGGAAAAAGTTACTTGAAACATCGTGTTATGGTTATTCAAAAATGCAACAAGAAATCCTACCTTCATCATGGGCCTGGCTCGTTTGTCGAATAAGCCCGAAGGAAAGAGATAGGCAATAGCTCTCTGAAAACAGAGATCACATATGTAATTTTTCCATAAAAGAAGCATCAAAACATTGCTTAGGTACTTTCTCATAGAGAAAATTGAACAATTTTTGCACATGCATAAGCAAATCAGTTAACGGCTGCCACATATCTGCTGTGTGGAAAAGAAAAGCAGACAGTTTCCTCAGGAATCCTCGGGTGGAGTAAAATCTCATTATGAAGGTTGCAATCTACTATATCAGAATGAGTGAACATTCCTCTGTAAAGTTTATTTTTTTTTTACAGTACGCATTTAAAATGACTCATCAGAACTACTCAAGTGCAAAGACCACCTTTTTAACAAGTAAATGCAACACTCATTTTTCCTTAAAATTTCAAATGCTGCAACTTCTATGAGAAATTACATTTTATTTATCTTTCTGAAAATATCAGAGATTGTTAATAGTGCCTACTGACAAACTGAGCAAAATAATTTTATTTATTCAAACACAAAACAACTGGACACAAAGTTTTGCAAATTTGGAACCCCAGTTTCTATAGATTTAGGTTCCCGAAGTCTAAAAGCAATGTTTGTTGAGGCAGTAGAAGATACTTTACATAGCCTAAATAAGCATTTCATCGAACACTGCATTTGGAAACAACTGGGAATCACTGCAATCTTTGCTGAAGTTGAACTAATAGCGCAGCAAAGCAAGACTCCTAAATGCCATTTTTCTTTTTTAAAACATTAATTCTCTCACTTTCTCGATACCTAAGGGTTTGCTAAAACAATTTAGAAACAAGTATGACGTTACACACTCATGATTTACCACTGTTCGTATGGAGTACAGTGTACCAGACGCATCACTTGCTTTTACTTAACCAATATTCTGCTTTTCCTGTGATATATAAAGTTTGTATTATTTGCCTCCAACAAATAAAGTAGGAATGACAAAATTCAAAGTAATTCTGGCAAAATGCAAGGCAAAGCAGCTTACAAGGTTAAACCCAATGGCATGTCTTACCATTCAACACCATTTTACTGTCCCTTTTCAGTGCAACTGAAACATAAATGTGTATCTTTACTTTATTCACTGAATGGTTGGGGTTGGCAGAGACTTCTGGAGGCAACCTGCTCCAACACCAGCTCAAGCAGGGCCATCCAGAGCAGGCTGCCCAGGACCATCTCCAGGCGGCTTTTGAACATCTCCAAGGAGGGAAAATTTATTATAAAACATTACTAACATATGAGAGCTCTTCATTTCTATTTGTTTTCAAAAACGAAACAGACAAAGAGAGCCACCAAAACCCCCCAGATGCAGGACTCTGGCAAGTGTGGCCAACTTCAGACAGTGGGCAGTGGAACTTGAGATAGAAATCATTTGCTCGTACAATAACATGGACTAACTGAATAAAACCCTCTGGCTGTCGTCTCGCTTATATTTCCACTAGACAGTAAGGAAAAGTAGAATCACAATAAAATCACAATTAAAAATCTGCTCTTAAGAAGAATGCCTCTTTGTTAGTTAGGCAACCTTAGGGCTATTATTTGCTGATCGTTTTTTCCATGGACACGGAGTGGTTTGTCAGTGCTTCAACAGATTTATATGTATTTATATGCATGGAGTGTAAAAGGACCTAACCTATTACTTTCATTAATCCCCTACTGGTATTCTGAACAGAAATTTTGAGAATTCTGAAGCAAACAAAAGGCTTAACTTGATTTTATGAAATGGTAATTTTGTTTCTCTTAGTGACTACTGTATTCCCATTTGTTAGTCAATGGGCATTTTATGCATACACACAGTAGGTGAACACCTATTTATGAACAAATGGGGATTAATTATGATGACAACAGAGAAATCCACTGTGAGCCAAATGATGTTAAACAAACACATTATATAATATATTAAAAGAATTTATTACAGGATATTGAGACTGACTGTGCGTGTACTTAAGAGGTAGACGTTATACAAGCATCTCCAGAATCTCAATCAAAACAGCTACTGTAACTATGACACCTTAATAAATGCCAAATTTACAATCTACCATTTATAACGAAGAGTGTCTGTCATCTGAGATGTACTACATCTTGAAAGTTTATTTTACGTTGCTTGAGTGTACATTCATGTCTTTCATGCTAAATCATAAACAAACCCTGCATTAAGAAATCTTAACATCTACTTTCAGCTCTCCAAACGTCAACTAGCCAAAAAATAATTGTTCTATTTTGTAGGTTTCTTTTTTATGTTGTTTGAGTTTTTGTTTGTTTTTCCCAAAATGAAAAGAAGTAGTCTTCCTGCCCTCTCCTTTCTTATGGGAAGTATTTGGAGTATTTCAATCTAGGAGCATTTGCCTTTACAACCTGTTCAGAACTATCCTGGGATGCAACAGACTACAGGTGAAGCCTTGCTCTCCTTTATTCAGAAGACTTTCTTCATGTTAAATAGCTGTGCCCTCAGTTTTTACTGAATTTGACCAAGAGCTGCTTTCCTTAGGCTATCACTTCAGATAGGCAAGATTCATTCATCCTACTCTAACCTCCAAGATTCAGGGCTACTACTTCACAGTTTTATCTGTTAAACCACACTATTACCATTGTTTTCTGATTAAAAAAAAAAAAACTTTCTAAAAAAGGAACAGCATAATTATTTTCAGCAGAAATGCTTACAAATCCTGTACGTAGTCAACAGAATGGTGTTTCCAAAAATTACTATGTAAACTGCTGGTTTAACTCAGGCACTGCTACACTGCTAAAGGACCACACGGTATTTCACTTCCAGTTTGAAAGTCTGAATTCAAGCCAGTAGGCATAATGAGAACAAGCTTCCATCCCTATCAAAAATCGTATCTGGCAGTCCTTCAACCAAATTACATGCAAAACAATTCATTAAATAAGCTGCCCAGCACTGCATGGGGCATGTTGTGCAAATCCAACATACCTGCCACACCCTAGGCTTCCCTCCTCATCGTGGATGCTGCACATGCTGACTCCTTGTCCTTGCTCCACTTCCTACCTACAAGCCAAAAAGCTTTTCTCAAAGTTTAGAGACTTCCGTTCTGAGTGAGACAGGTTCAGCTGGGTCAGTAAGGGTTGCTTTTCTTTGTTTTAGGAATGCCTCGAGAAATTAAGACTTGGATACTTTAATTCAAACAGAGCTGACCGAGTTATACTGGGGTAGGGGAGGGACACTGAGGCACTTCAATCCTTAGATTACTCTCCACAAATAGGGGAGATTTGACAGGGCAAATTCATCTTGCCCAAGTGCCTTCCTGAGCTTTTCTCAAATACAAAACATTCTAATTTTCATTGCTCAAATCACGTGTAAATAAGCTAAGAAGCATCCAGTGAAAAAATATGTTTTGTAGAAGATAAAGAAAAATTTCAAAAACAACTCCACCCCAGGTGGGCTGCCTTGCAGCAGCATCTTCCTTGGCATACAGGGCTCAAGAATCCAGTTCGTTCTTCTTTAAATATAAATTCTGACGTGGATAGAAAAGCAGAAAGATATAAATTTTAACCCCATCACTTGAGAAAAAAATATAGCCATTAAATAATAAAAAACAGCTTTTTTTAACATTACATTATTTATGTTAATTAAACATTTTCAAAGCTAAAAAAAGGCAATATCTTGTCCAGAGATCAGACAGCAAAAAGCTTTTGAAAGAAATAGTTGTTCCTTTATTTTCACTGTAACTTTTTAAAAGACTGAACAGTATTCAAAAGAAGAAAAAAAAAAAGCAGTCATCAGTTCAAAAAGACCGATGTGGAGTTTGTCTCCACTAAAATAGTTGGAAAAAAGTATTCTAGATTCAACTAACTATTTAAATAAACAATACAAAATCCAGTGTTTCTGGTAAGGACAGTGATGGACATCGTGTTCTTACAGACAACAGAAAGTTCAGAAATGTATTTTGTTCTGAGTAACGTTCCTGACATTTCACATATGTTAATATTCACTCACTTCTAACAGGCTGGGTTGCTAAAACTGGAACGTTACTTCGAAATCAGATGCTCTGAGCCATTTTTAAAAGCAACCGAATATCACCCATTTTTCATTAGAGAAGTCTTAATTCATTGAAAGAAACCACACCCTCTAAGGAACAAAGCTTCTCACGTTTATAACATTTCCATACTGAAAATGCTGCCTTACTGGTACTTTTGCAACAATATATAAGTGAAGATATTTATTTCTAAATGTATATTTTAGATTTTTTTTCCATCTGCTTGACAACAATCTATTAGGTCATACAGCAGGCAGCAAAAGAAAATTAACACATTTCCAGCTTTCAAGTTTTGCTAACTTATGGGGAAGAGTGCGGCTTCATGATGAACTCGTGTCTTAGAGAGCATTTAGCGACTGCATAAAAATGAATAATAAAAATACTGGCACATAAATAGGTCACGGAGATTAAGATGCTTTTCCTATATTAATCTTACTTAGATTTCTGGTCTTTAAAGTAGAATATCACAGGACTGACAGAGGAAAAATGAAGGTGGGCTGTTTACTACAACCATAAGTTAAAGTTAAATCAAAAAATAAAAGGATTACGGACTCGACTGGGAAAAAGCACTGGGTCAGGACTGCAATCTCTATTAATTAGGTATCCCAGCTGGGCAGTGGGTATGCAGCTGTTAACTTGATCAATGACTTACCTAAATGTCATCTCTACTGATTCGCTTATAAATTACCAGCAAGTGAGACTAATGTACAGGTGCTAATTTATTTAAACTGTTCTCTGCAGTTCTACATAGCTTTATAAACTGCATCTGGCACCTAATGTTAGCTGTCAGTTGTACTTAGACATGCCTGTCCTAACGACTCTGTTCATTAGAAATGAGCGCAAATTATGAAATATTGTGAAAAATGATACATCAAATGGAATGGGCAAAGCAAATCAATTAGAGAAACTTCATACCACATATTCACACATAGGAGAATAAAACATCTCAGCTTCAGAGCAAGGTCTGTAATACCAATTAAAAAGCAATTGGTAGACTTCTGCAGAGTTATATATCAATTTGCTGGATTTTTTTTTTCTCCTTCAGAAATATAGTTGTAATGCACAGCTTAACTTTTCATTCCCAAATAAAAGCATCAATAAGAGGCAATTCTGCTTCCACAACATCCAGGAGAAGGATTAACAAGTCAACTTATTTTCCAGTTTAGAACTTTACAAGGTTTAGCTTTTATTAAACTATACCTAAAACTCTAGTGAAGGACGGAATCCTGTGATGTCTACTTCAGAAATACACTGCGCTACTGATTAACGGTAGAAGACATGGAGCACTCACATGCTCGATATAAGCACTCATCAGAAGGAATTACTACTGTTTGAAATGTAAAGCTTGATAATTCTCCTGCCAGTGCTTAAGCAGCTTTCGTATTTTTATAACGGAAATTTAATTATGCATAGCAGACACTATTATAGATTCTGAGTATTTTCCAACACCTGATGGAATATGAAGAAATTAAACACGTACCACAGATACTTGGTATCACTAAACAAAACATTACACTTTTAGCTCCACTTCTCCAGCTTTTAAGAAATGGAGTCAGCAAAGAGGTCACATACTTGTCACCGGCACTGCATGTGTTAAAGCTAATTTTCAGAATGAATCTTTTACTAATTATGGAGCTCAGTTAATTTTGTGCAAATTATCATAGGGCTGTGGATTCATAAAGAAAAAACGACCACCTCTACACGGTCACCTTCCACTTGCAGTCTTCCTGTCTGTAAGCCTTCCGTGTAGGCTCTATCAAGAGAAGGAATCCAGACTGCAGGCGAATGCACTGTTCTACCTTTAACCTTTCAGGCAAGCTATCTAAACCATCAGGAGCAGCATCATGCTGTAGCAAAATGAGAGTTTTTTTTTTTTGTTGACAGATCTGTGCATGCATGCCTTTTTGAGTTACTTTCTTGTAACGTAAGTGTCACTAAATGTAGGGGAAAAAAAACAGTGTCTGAAAAATGCAGGGAAAAGAAATTCTATAGTCTGTTAAAAACTGCAGAAAAGAAAGCCAGAGTAAAGCAGGCTTATTGCTGACCCAGATGGTTCAATGAATACTTTCACTGGTGACTGGAAGGGTCTGCAATGCCACTTGTCTGTAGAAGACCAAAGTGATATGTGTCATTCTGAAAGAAAGCAGCCACAGTAGCAGTGCATGGCTTTGTACTCATGAAGTTTGATTTCCTATGGACTTCTGACTCAAAGTCAACTTTCCCTCATGGATTTCGTGATGCCTGTCGAGACCCAAGTCTCATTTCGGCCCTTTTCTCTGCAGGCCATTAACTGTGTCTCTTCTCTACTTTGCCATCTATTTTCAGAGAAATTTAAAAAATTCATTTTGAAGCCTCTCTGTCAAATGTGGTTGAAATCATCCTGCATCACCACCTACAGGTGTAGTTCTTCTTTGGCATAAGCATGCTGTCACAACCTCCCATGTGGACACAGCTATGCTGACACAAGTTTGCCACAGAGAGGTGACAAAACTATGCTATCAAAACAACCCCCTGAAAAAACTAAACCACGTACACCTCTTTTGGCACATACAACATCAACCCTAGGGGACCTGCTGCTATGCTGTGCTGCCATGGCTAGAGTAATAGTGTCACTGCTGCGCAGAAAAAGCTCCGGCTATGAGACTTCATGCAGCTTCACCTAAGACTGAATGTCACCAAATGACATTTCTCCTCACTACCTCTCATGTGTGATAAAAGAAATGACAGAAGTGAAGCACAAGTTGGACGTTAAAAAAACAAAATTTTTTTTAAAGTGAAAGACAGCACATCTATACGTGAGCCTAAGTGACACACAGAAAGAGGAGGCCACCCACCTGTCAGTTGTCAGAGGGAATGGCAATAAAATAATATGTTTTGAGGTACTGATATGAGCTTAAATGCAGGTCTACATTAAAATCCCTAAGCTAAGCCACAGTGTTAGTTGTAAAACATCCTATAAAATTTAATTTGCATTACCAGCAACCACAGTATCACACAAGAAAACCCAACCTAAATATACACAGCAGGTCAAATTGTGGGTAAATGTTTCAAAGTGCTACATAAACCTTCACAGTGCCTCTTATAACCTCAGATCAAGGGGATTATCCATTAGTACTTTTAAAAAGAACCTACTGTGCTTTAGCAAGATATGGTATATAGCTCTATACTGTGATGTCTGACCTCACTTGGTAGCAGGAGTAGAATCTCTATTCACACTCACAGTTGCAGTGTTTGCAATGTATAGTAGTAGTCTTTCTTATTCTGACAGTTTGATTAAAATTCACAGAGAGCTGAGGGGCTCATGCTGAAGTAAAGTGCTTTCAATATCTGAAACTCTACAGTAAATTACTTCTCCAACAGAGCAACTGTACTTACATCAATATCCTCTTGGGTAAAAGTTTCGGGATCTTCTCCCATCATGTTGGCTAAATGTCTCTTTCCTAGGTTGAACTCTTCAATCTGTTTTTTAATAAATGCCTCTGTGTACTTTTCAGGTCCTGAGGCTGCTACATTTTTCTTCCACGCCGCTGTAGTGGTATAGATTAGCCTCAATGTCTAACAAAAACAAACAAAACAACAAAAATGTGAGATTTATTTTGTATTTTTGGTACAGTGAGCCCTAAATAAAATGAATAGTAAAACAAGCCATGCATACCTATAACAGGCTTCAACATATTACTGTAGTAAGTTAGAAAACGCAGTTATACTCACAAAACCACTTTCTTCCAATTGTTTAATGCCCGTAAACAGATAAACACATTCTAGAAGGTGAACATTTCTGCACATTACGATTAATCTTGGCAATTGCTTTTCTTCTTATTGAACATATTTGCAATGCACCTGCCTTTTAAGTTTCCTTTTTTTTTATTTAGCAAGATTTTTCTGATAATACATATATATATGTAGTAACATGTTAGGAACATCCAGCAAAAGCAAAACGTAGAACTGATCAACAGATGCAGTCTTAGAAAAAACAACAGCAAAAAAAAAAACAACAGCACATAAGGAGGTTTTGCATTCACCTAAAGGCACCCTGTAGTGAAGTATGAAAAGGATCTGCAGGGCAGCTCTCTTGTGGCTTTTGGAAGCACGTGGGTGCCCGACATCCCACGGCACAGTGGACAACCACTGCTGAAGGCTCTGGAAAGGCTATGAAGCCCCCCTTCCTTCTCAGTGCCAGAACATTTCTTCAGCTATTTCACTGTCTCAGGTAGAATGATTAGGAAAGGAAGCAGAGTAATCCTCATCAGCATCTACTGCTGAGCAGGGTTCCAGCTCAGAAGTCATAACTCAGGGGACACTTACCTTTTGCTGTTTGTGGGAGGCAAGTTTTTTTTCTTTACCAAGACAATCAGTAACTGGGATGACTGATTTCAATCAAGACCTCTAACAGGGGAACAGGAACTTCACTATCAGGGCTGCAATGTCCCAATTTCAGCTTAGTGCCAACAGTATGCACTATTTTGTCTCTCCAACAGTAGAGTTAACAAAGTTCTCCGCAGTTTAATTATTCCACAAACTGAACAGAGAACTGATTATCTGCATGGCCTTCTGGGGTGAGAGGGTAATCACCAGGAAAAAGGATATGGGGTAGAGAAAAGCAAAAGACAGAAGAAGAATCCCTTCTGAATCAGAAAAATGCCAACTTTTGTTCACCGCAGAGTACCCTACAACATTTATCTTGAACCTCTTCAGCGTGCCACTGTTCAGAAGCACAGTTTCAGATGGCAGAGCATCTCACAGTTCGCCAGACCTTGCATTCTCTCCCCGACTCCCATTACCTACTTACGGCTAGCTCTGGCCCTCAGACTCTTCCTCAAGCCAGCTCAGCTGCCTGGCCTTGGCAGAACACTAATTTCTGTGTCCTCCCCAAGAACAGGGAGCTCTCTGCTGAGCCAGCAAAAGCGATTCAGAGAAGGCTCTGAGAAGTGCCAAAGCTGACAGGAGAACGCAGCTGAAAGAGGGAGAAGGAAGAAGAGAAGTCCCCTCTTCATTTCTTCCAGTGAATTATTAAATTACCTCTGCTTCTCCTGGAGCTGTAGCTTCAGTCTATCTTTGGCCAAATATTAAAATCCACACAGTTACAGTAATTAGAAATAGCTAGTAGCCTTATTATGAGGGACAGAATAAACCCTAGCATTTGAGACAACTAAACACCCTGCGAGTCACAGAAATAGTCCGCAGATCACACTCAGCATTTTGACTTGACCTCTCTTAGTTAAGCTAATATGAATAGCTCAAAATACTTACGGTCTTCATATAACTAATATAAATACAGCAGCAATCTTCAGGCCTGGTTACAACCACAAAGACACGAACATACAGATGTGCATTTGCCACAAAAGGTTTAAAAACAGCCCCCAGAAAGAACTCGGTGCAGAAGATCCTGCTGTTGCTTTATGTTCTCCATGGCTTATAAGCATCACATGCAATGCTAGTCCTGGTTTGCTCCTTTTTTATTTTTAATTCATGTTTTCTGTAAGATTATATTTATGCATAAAAAATTAAAACAAACAAAAAACACCAAAATTTTAAATTTACACCATTTCTATTTACAATGCTCTTACGACTTCCTTAGAAAGCAGAAAGGTATCTGCATATTCCCTATTCTTCTCCCAGTCACTCCTCAGGAAAGAATTCAATTCATCTTCTGTCTTGCTTGTCTTAATAGTAACTAATTATATGTAATTCTTGTCAATGAACATATGATTCCTTATTACTTGGCCCAAAATTGCTTTCTGTCTGCTATGCTTTAAACAGGATACTTTAAAAAGATTGCTTTCATCTTATTCCTGTCAATTTCTATTGTAATTTTCTCATTTTTGTCCTTCTTCCCTCAAGCTATTCATATTCTTCCCTGGTTTCAATTCGTCACTAATCAAAAGTCCCTGGACACACAAACTGTTCATAATTAGAAAACAGCCTCTTATGCAAATTAATATCTATTGTATTGGGTACCTCTTCTGGGATAAGAGTCCTATTTCATGGGTGGTAGAGGCGAGAACTGCAAAGCACAGCCAAATGCTTCTGGCATTTCAGTCAAACAAGAAAGCCCGCTCCTCGACTTTCTAGAGGAAACCACGCAGGTCTGCATTTACTTATCACACATTTCATGAAGCGTTACTGAAGACAACAGCCTCACCATTTTAGAAGTGATGATGGCCATTAACAGCACCCCTGAAGGGGTGTTCCTAACAGGCTGTTCCACCAGGAGAGGGAGAAGGTAAAGCCGCCTCTTCTGGACCCAGCTCCTGAGTGTTAACCCCTCCCAATCAATCCCTCCCCAAACAACCTAGCATTAAAACAGTCTGGCAAATCCTTGTTTTCCAGGGAGGCAGTCAATTTATAAGAGATCAGTTTCTGTAAAAGTTGCCTCAGAAAAAAACAACTGTTTTCAGAGAATTTCAAGTTCACTGGCCTACTTATTACAAGATGAGAAGGAACAAGGGGACCTGTTTGCTTACTGTTGTCCCATGAATTTTGCTTCGCTGGTGTACAAGCAGAAAACCAATGCGTATCACTAACAGAAGAATCAAGCTTCCTATGCTTTTGCAAGGGAAGGAAAGGGGAAGCAGAGACAAAAGGCTCAAATTCAAGAGAAGTCTGTCTGTTTTACAATGTGGCATAGCTACAGAGGTGAAAGGAGATAACCCGTTTATGTGGCATGCTTGCAGCTACACCATTTTCAAGCTGCTTCCATGCTCTAAGCCAGCAGATTTCAACCATCTCCTTTTCCAAAGCCACACAGTGCATGGAGGTCACTTGTTTCGGTTTTGCGTTCTCTGGCAGCAGAGAAAAGTGGTATCATCTTCCTGACATTGATACATATACAGTGGTTCACATACAGTACTGGTCCCAATCAAATGCAAATAGCATATAGGGTACCCCAAACATTTTTGCTGAGAAGAGAGCTATACAATCACAACAGAAGCAAAAGACAATAACAAAGCTAGATCACTTTTTCTTTATAAATTGTACTAAGTATCCATGTTTTGCTTATTAGAAGGATAGACTAAACCTATTGTTCAGTAAAAGCTAAGGGAAATGGAATTACAGTGCCCTTGTCATTTCCACTCTTAACATGACAAGCTTGAAAATTAAAAAAAAAAAACAGAACCACAAATACTTTTGTCTATCATAGTTGGGGAAACAGTTTAATGAATACATTACAGCAAGGAATTTTTAAGAGAGACACCATAAAGCAGCTCCCTAATGGAAAAGACAGACAAGCGTTTAACATAAGAAATGGCTCTAGCAGGTCAGAAGAAGGGTGTATCAGTTTTCTGTTCTCAGCAGCAGCCAGTAGCTGAGCCACAAGGGTAAGACAGAAAAGAGTAATACTTTTTCCAGGACATTTCTAACAATCAGCAGTTCACAGACGTGTTGATATCTTGGTTTTGACAGTCCTCAGTGGAACTTTCTTCTGAGCTTTGTAAGCTGCTTTTTGTACTCGCACAAATGTTCAGCGCTCACAACACCCTCATCAGACTGTTCTGCGGGCTAGCGACACTGGATGAGAAGAAGAGCCTCTCAAGTTTCCTGGGCCATGCCTCCCCTTAGTTCCTTTCACACCCTTTAGTTCTGACATTTACGGATGGGATGGTTTGTTTACAGCTCCGGGCTCCGGTACTGATCCCATCTTTGGGCCAGAGAGCAGACCGGCGATCTCTGGAGGCCCCAAGCAGCCCTACCCTATAAGTTGCCTCTCTTTTGAGGTCATTTTCTCATTTATGATACAGAGTTTTTGGTTCAAACTCAAGCAGGTGCCTGCTCAGGAAAGCTATGTCCCTGTCAATTATACCTTTGACATAGGCTAACCAAAGCCGCCCAAACTCTTCCAGCAGAGAACTACGATCAAGTGCTTGAACATTTCCAGCTTTTTCCTCCTTCCTCGGGCAACTTCACTTCGTGCATTTCTGACTGCTCTCCATCCCTAATACACAAAGCCTATCTACAAACAGACAACACAAACGCTCAAACTGCCCCCCCCCAGCACTACCCTCCCTTTACTTCTGTCTGTTCAGCCACCGGGCAGACCCCCAGCCCTCCCCACGCCGCGCTGTGCCGTGACCTGACCGCTACCAGCCCGCCCCTTGCGCCCTCTGCTTAATGACGCGCGTGTGCCCAGCGCCCCTGCACGCACAGCAGCCGAGCTTTTTAATTACGCGGCAACCTACTGAACACCAGCACCTCTCAAATCACACGGGCAATCCCCGCACACCCCCGGGAAGGGCCCGGCCCGGCTCTCACCTGCGAGCGCGCCCCGCCCGCCGCCACCACCAGCGCGGCGCCCCGCCGGCCGCCCGCCCGCAGCAGGCGCCTCATGGCCGCCGCCATCACCGCGGCTCCCGGCTCGGCACCGCACGGCCCGAGGAAGGCCCCGGCGCCCCCGATTGGCGGGCAGGGCCGGAGCCGCGCCTGCGCGGTGCGCCGCGATGAGGGCGGGCAGTGATGGCGCTGCCCTGCGCTGGGCAAGGGCAGAGCGGGAGGGACGTGGAGGTGTCAGGGGGGCGGCTGAGGGCCCTGGGTGTGCGCAGCCCAGAGCAGAGCAGGCTGAGGGGAGGCCTCATGGCGGCCTGCAGCTCCCTCACGAGGGGAGCGGAGGGGCAGGCGCTGAGCTCTGCTCTCTGGGGACAGCGACAGGGCCCGAGGGAACGGCACGGAGCTGGGACAGGGGAGGGTCAGGCTGGGGGTTAGGGAAAGGTTCTGAACACTGAGGGTGGTCGGGCACTGGGACAGGCTGCCCAGGGCAGTGGTCATGGCACTGAGCCTGATGGAGTTCAAGGAGCCTTTGGACACCGCTCTCAGACACAGGGTCTGGTTTTTGGGTGGTCCTGTGTGGAGCCAGGAGTTGGACTTGATGGTCCTTGGGGGTCCCTTCCAACTCAAAATATGCTATGATTTGGTGATTAACAAACGAAACCTGATACATGGTACAACTACGACAGACATCATTGAAACAGATGTAACAATCAACCTCTGCTCTTCAAGTAAAAATCATTAAGTGTTTTTTGTTCATTTGTTTTCTAGTTTTATGCCTCCAGACCTGTTTCACCTGGAAGCTGCAGTGAGTCTGGTGCGACCCCACTGCTCTTGGGAGCCGTTAAAAAATGTGTTATTTCACCCTCACCTTGAGTTTTTGTTTAAGTAAAAAATGCCCTTTTTTAGAGGTATCACAGTGGTCTTGCTGAGTGGGGGTTTGGGATGGATACTGTCACCTTCCAAGGTGGCGTTAATCTGGATGCTGAACCTTGAGGGTTTGAGAGGGTGTTCATTATTTCCACAAGTTTTATGGTATAAAACTTGTGGAAATAATGAAAATATTATGTGGAAATACCCCTAGAGGTGATTGGATTTTGTCAGTAGTGTTTTGTGCCACAGGAAAAGTGGAAAATAATTATTTTTTTAATTCAAAAAAAAAATATATATATATATACTCTAGACTTTTGGGGGCCTTCTCTTTAAAAGCACTTGTTATATGAGAGGACAATGGAAGGAAATCTCAGCTTTTCCAGGTTTGTTTTTCTTTTCACCTTTTCACTGGTGGCCTTTGCTTCCTCCCGTTCAATTGTAAGTATGATTTCCTTCCTGGGATTTAAAAGGGGGTGTAAGAAAACTGGCAATGGGCAAGGGCAATCACCCATGCAGGGAGGTCAAGGAGAAGCTGGCTGGATAGGTATTTATTCCGAAGGTTACCAACAGTGAAAATGAAACCATCAGTGTTTTTATCGACACGGATACGTGTAAGTGACTGCAATGAATCCTGCACTGTAGGGAAGTGGTGAAACGTCTCTGTTTCGCACACACCTGACCAAGCCCTGAGAACAAACAGCATCCGGCTTTCATGCACATGGTGTGTAGGGATTGTGCCTGTTTAGCAGCTGGTTCTCCAAAAGAGAATAAAAGTGGGTCAGGTTAGGGTCACGGTCCTACTCGTGCTCCTGGAGGAGCCAGCAGAGCTGAAGGGTAGAGAAAGCCAAAGGTGCTGCAGCCTCTTGGAGGTCAACAGCAAGTCTCATCCGCCACCTATTGCCCCCTTGCTTGGCTTTGCTCAGCATGGAGGAGTTCCTCAGTCCTCACCGTGCCAAACAAGTGTCACCTCTCACCACTGCCAGCTGTCTAGAAGCAAAGTGCCGCTGGAGTGAGCTGCTTTCATTCTCCACATACAATTAATTGTTAATTAAATCCGAGGAGTAGGGCTGCCTATGCAATATTGGCTGCTTGCACTCGGAAGCTGGTTGATGTCAATCCAACTCCCTCCACTCCTTAAGCCTATTTACTCCTGTGCCCGCTGTGAAATAAAGCCAAATGTTACTGCAGTCCAGAGCATGTTTTCAAGGATACGGGAGTCTGTATACCATCCATGGTTTTAGTCTGAGGTTGTAAAATCGTTTTCACAAATGAAGAACAGTTCATTACATAAATGAAGTACTTGGTATATGTGGAGTCCAATATTTAATGACAAGGACCATGTTTTGTCTCTCATGGATTTTCCAAGTGGTCAGTTCTTATAAATTAATTGCTAACCCCTCAAGATAGAAGATTTTTTTTTTCACAATTTGTTTTGAAACCCCTTGATTCAGGTATTTTTCCAACCATCCTGCTACTGCCAAGGGCTTGCTTGTCCCTGGAAGACATTTCTCCAGAGATGCCTGGGTTATCACCAGTTTCTAGACTGATCATATACCTAAATGCAAGGGAGCGTAGTTATTTCTTGGGATGCTTTGAAGGAAATGGGCTCTTGTGGTGGGCACGGTTCACATATTCCAGCGGGATTCCTTCTGCTGGAAGGGTTCCCGCTTCTGCTCAGATGACACGAGTCTGCATTTACCAGCCCAAAATCATGTTTTAGCACAAGCCAAATTAAGATAAAAATCAGTGGAAGTTATTTGCATGCTCGGCTCCTGCATCCCCATCCCTCTGTCAAAAGTTTATTAAGACAGACTTTAGGAAAAATGCAAGAAAACCATGTTTAATCTACTTACCCAAGACTAATTCCAAAGGGCTTCTTTTTCTATCTCTGTATTTAGTTGGCAGATTGTATATGCTATACCCAATCCGTGCAAACTGTCCTGATGCTTTGCTAAGCCCTTGTAGATCTTCAGTCTTATGTGTGGCAGGAATGTCCTTTTGAGCCCAGCTGGGCAATGCTTGACTCTGGGAACTTGTTCAAATGTGACCCTTATTACCCATATACTGGCATAAACTTGTTAATTGTGCTCTACACGATCACACAACTGGGAACTGCTGTGTGCAGCGCATTACCTGCTTTTGTTTTGAGACTAGATAATGAGGGTTAGGATATAATTGGGGATAACAGGAGCTTTGGAGTCTGTCTTTCAGGGACAGCCTGAGACTCAGAAAACTGGCATTTCTGTGCAAGGCTTGAGATTTCTGAAACGAAAAGTCACTGAATACAAAATAAGGAAACCAGGCTGAGCGTAGCATGTACGTGGGTCAGGGGACAGCCTGAGGGGCACATCTGTAGTGTATGCAAATTCTGCAGTGCAGACCTGAGGCTGTGCTTCAGTCCAAATTTGCTGATTGCTTACATTACCAGCCCACATTCAGACAGTCTTGCAGTAAGATTTGGGGTGTCCTTTTGTAATCAGAGATGGGGTTTGAAGCTAGCCTACGTACAGGTTACCGGCATGGATAATGTGAATACTACCTGCTGGAGGAACGGGTATCCATGTGATAGTGACATACATGGTAAAAATCAGGGTAAAAAAGCATACTAAGTTTCATCTCCCTGCCCCACAGATGCAGACAGAAGGTAGCAAGGATGGCAGTACTGGGTCAGACCTAAGGTCATTGAGCTTCACTCTAGCAGTGGTCAATGGTAGATGGAAGAGTAGAAAGACGAGGAAAATATACTGGGATACTTCCCTGATACAGTCTCCAGACCTGCAAGGAGCCAAAGGCAGAGTCTTAGGCTTAGACACACAAGAAACGTATGCAGGAGAAGAGGGCAGGCATTCATGGAGGACGTAGCAGGATCTGCTGTCACACAATGGAAAGAGCTAATGTGCAGCAGAGACAGTGGGACTCGATGAATCAGAAGACCAAAGAAATTGTTGTAGGCGAATTAAGACTTCTCAGGATAGTACAGTCTAAATCCACTTCTGAAGAGATGTCTGAATTTTTTAGTGTTTTCACTTCTGCTATACAGAAATAAAAGAGTAGATTTGCTCTTAATTTCTGAACCAAAGTTTTTCTTAGAAACTATTTCCTCTTCTCTTTCACCTGTGCTTTTCTTCATTAGTCTGTGAGTATTTTGGCTGAAGTTCTGGGACACCTGTACCAGAATGGGCACCAAACACCAGTGCTCGTCCAGGGACCAAGCAGTTGGGTGGCAGAGACAGAGCATCCACGTGCCGAGAGTATTCCTCAGATCTTAGCCAGGGGCAGCTTCTGATTTCTCTTTAGAGCCAGAGAAGTTCAGGAAAACCCAAGTCCAGTCAACTGGAATTCAACAACAGCTTGAGGTTTTGGCTAGGGAAAGCACTGGAGAAGGGTGGCTTGACAAAAAACTTCGTATTTCTGAAGCTGATTGGTATGTGTTTGAAAAAAAAAAAAAAAAAAAAAAAGCACGTTAAAAATGCAAATAATTCAGCGGTATTTTAACTCTGTTCCAGTTAAGTAATTTCTCAATATTTTATGGCATGTGTGTGCTTTTTGACATTGAAATTGTTTTGCATTGATTTTTTTTCATCACTATTGAAAGGCTTGAGGCTGATATATCCAGAAGTCATGCTTTCTTAAATGCAAACACATTAATTTTACTTTTAAAAAATGAATAATAAGAACAGCTATTTCATTGTACCTAGATTTCTCCAAACGTGGACTGAGCACACTCCATTTTGTAGACTGCATATGCTAGCTACCTAAGGGTTGTCAATTATGTTATGCTATAAAAGGCACAGCACTTAGGGGGCTGTCAATCAAGTCTGTTGTGAGAGAGGCTTCAAGAATCATTATTCCAACGGTATTTATTGAATATAAAAATAAAACAAATTTACGTGAAAACACTGAGTACAGATGGATCATATTTCATGTTGTTGTGAGAGGGGTTTGGAGTGAGCACGAAAACAGGAGAGGTGACACCACCAGAGATCTGTGCTTGTGAAGCAGTGCCCTCTGGTTTCTCCTTCAGACAGCTTTCCTTCTTCCTGGAGGAAGGTGGTACCCAAATCCCTCTGACTTCAGTGCACTTTGGATCACAGCCCCACATCTGTTTCATCTTCACAGTACGAGTGCTGGTGTCCTTTTTATTTTCCCTCCACACACCACACACAGACACACACAGCTGATGTGTATCTTTGAGCACTGCAAAGCTTTCTGGGGAGTGTTCTTTCCCGTAGCGTTATGTTCCAGCTCTACCATAATTTATGTGCTCGAGTAACCCCCATTGAATTTACAAACAGTTCTCAGAAGGAAAGAGAACTTGTATGGATGTAATTTGGAGGCATCTGAAGACAGTTTTATTCCAAATGGATGCCAGAGTCAGCCCAAAGAGATCCAAATGCAGTGTCTGGGCCTATTTTTAGTTGGCAAGTGCTTTTAGACTATGTAACGTGTCTTTGTCATTTGTCTACCATACGCTTTGCCTCCATATGTTTATCACTGTTGCTATTGCTGATTCAGTATTTCAATAATAGAATCACTCAGAGCTATGCTTTCGACTTGGTTTTGCATCAGACTTTTTATCCCTGTATAATTAGACTAATGTCACTACTGATCCTAGAAGCAGCTCGGAGTCAGAGCTGACATTAGATCCATAAGCTGCATCTGTACAGCTAAATAAAGGAGGGCTTAGCACTGGCCCAGCGACCAAGTGACCTTGATTGAGTCACATCGGTGCTGATTTTAGAGCCTCCTTCCCTGAGCAGTGATGCTGGCTGGAACAGCCCCAAATGGAACCAGAAATACAAATAATCTCCCTCGCCCATATACAGAGCAGTTGTAATTTTATCTCTTCATCACACAGAAGGAAATTTATTGCTCTTCCCATTACTGAACCTTCTCAGATTTATAAACTTTCCATTATTGATTTTTCTAAGTACTGGAGACGTACATATATTCAGAATAAATGGAAGAAAGCAGTGATTTCTCAAATTGTATATGCTTCCCAAGATTCACTTACAGATAGGGGGCAGACACTGTTAAGTCCTGCCTACCTCACAAGATAACCAGAAAATACCTCTTAAATTATGCCCTCCTGGGATGATGCGAGGAATTTGTCTGTGTGCAGTTTAGGGATGCTATTCGAGGTTGGGAACTCCATATATATATATATATCTTTGCCAGGCTGCAAGCTCCGTCTTGGTTTTAAGGCTGGGATTCTCCTTACTGTGGTCTCACATCTTTCCTGATGGATTGAAATCCATGCAGGGTGCAGGCACGGAGCAGCAGACAGTTGATGCCCAAGTGCTATCTACCCCATGGAGCGCTGTAGCCCTAGGCACCAAGTTACTCCCGTGGAGGAGGTCGGGTTGTTGAGGACATGGTCACCTTGTCCACAAACTAATCTGGCAGGAGACTGCATTCACCTGCTGAAAGCTGAACAGGAACTGAGAAGTCACAAAACAACACGAGTGTTCTCTGGGCCACCTTCAGCAGCTCAAGGTTGGAGGGAGAAGATGCCACCTGCACATGACAAGGCAGGGAAAATCTGCTCTTCTGATGTATTCATGCACTCTGCCAGGAGCTTCCAGTAGAACCAGGCTTTAGAACAAGGGGTCATGGTTGTTGCTTTTCCAGAAGGTGCCTTTTCCAGAAGTCCTTTATCTTTTACAGAAGGAAATGGTGTCACCTGAAATTGTGCAGAAGATGGGTGTTGTATTGGTCTTCCCTGGGTTCCTCCAGAAGAAGAAAGCATAAGCCTCACCTTTTCAGTGAGTATCAGAAAAGAAAGCTGTACATTCTTTATCTTTGGAGTATTTTTGGCTCTTGGGAACTGGCAAATACAGCATGTAACATTTTCCATGCTTCTTGGAGATGCTCAAAAGAGGCTAAAGTGGTTATTCAGGGAGAATTAAATCTCTTCTTCTTCTCAAAATGAGAATGATGACCAAAGTACTGGCCAAGTCAGAGCTGAAAATGAAGCTTTACAAGTATTTTAACAAGCTTTGGACAAATCTGTGAAGTAATGAAGCCCAAGAAAGTATCACTTAAAGATTTCAGGTTTTAAAACAGCAGCAGCAGCAGAAGCTTCTGAGTCATCAGGGCTTCCACTGAAAGTCTAAAGAAATACATATGAAACATCTTTCACAGAGATAACAAGAAAGGAGAATGACAAATTGAATCTGGATTAGGGAAGAAGAAAAAAAGCACCAAGTACTGATATTACTTTCTGACTGCTATATTCAAATAATAATGAAAATAATCTGGCCAGTTTCCTGCTGCAGATCTCTTTCCAGAAAATATCAATTCATGTGACTGTATTGAAGCTATTTAAAAACTTTGGGATCATTTGCTTTCTTTCATGATAAAATAACTAAATGTGATAATAAATAATGTTTTTATACCTGCTATAATGTTTTAGGTACTTTATTTTAGAATATGAATGCTATAGAGTGTCCAGCAAAAGCAAGTATCTAATATAATACAGATGTCTCCCCAGATGTTCTGGTAAAAGAACTGCTGGCTCTTTCTAGCTTCTCTGTTCTTACACCAATGAGGCACTACCTGCAGTCTACGCTGTGGGTGCCAGCACCTGAGGAGCCAGCCAGAAGGACACCTGGAAAAGATGCTTCCCGTATTTATTTCTGCAACACAAGAAGAGCTTAGTCCACAATAATCTTCTGTTGGTCACTTTGGAGGTGAAATTCATGCAGGGTGCAGGCACAGAGGTGGAAGTCACTCGCAGGTGGAAGGGCAGACTCTGTTTTGACATCTCTTACTCTGCCCTCTTTAACTAAAGTTGCTCGGCACCTTCAGCTTAAGAGGGCAAATGATGCAGTCTGGAGCTAACTCATGAAATAACACTCATAACTGAGATCATTATAAGTATCAGTAGAAACTGCCTGAATCATCACCACCTCACATGTGAGAAGCCAATACTGTACGTCAGCCTAAATCTGAACATCTGCAGCAAGCAACTGTACTTCTCGGATTATGGTAGCTCTCTTTCAAAAGAGGAGGCAAAACAGGGGAGAGAAAGTTTTCAGGGTTTCGGGGAAAAGAGAAAGGATTCTGCAACTTCTGTGAGCATAGTCACAGACCGACCAATCTACTTGCATGTTGATGGCACAAGTCTTGTGTCATTTATAACGTGCTGTCACAACCCAGCTGAACATGGTTGGCTGGCAGCAAATTATCCTGAACCTTGCAGAGGTAAGTAGGCTCTGGCTTATTCGAAAGGATGCCAGACATTTTGTCTCTTTGGCCAAGTCTTCCCAGTCATTTATAAAGCTACATGCAAAGGTCAAACTGTACTTAGGTATAAAATATGGTTAAAACAAATCACATTAAACCATTTCAGTTTACTTAAATAAAAGCAAAGCAACATGAAAATGCTTGTTAAATATCTCCTGGGAGAGGACTCCACTGTCCCTTACTAAGCGGGCTATGATCGCTGGTTTTCCACTCTTCTGATTAGACTAAAAATAACAAAATCGAGCAGGAGTTTCATCAAGAGTTTCTGTTGGGGGTCTACAGGTTCTGAGCAAATGTGTAAAGAAATATAAGCTTCTTATGCAAGGAATCTTCAGAAAAAAATCTAGAGTGGAGTTTTCAAGAAAAATATGATGCTATTCAAAATTAAAAATAATAATAATAATAATTTTAAGCACTGAAAATAAAAGGGAAGGGAAGTCAACTATGTGAAACTCCTTTCTGGGATCAATGGGATAGACATTTTTCTTTGCTTTTGTTTTCTATTTCTGTGGGACTCTGCTATCAGCACACACATTCCTCTACATTCCTATAAATCTAGCACTGAATCAGAACTTGAAGGCAAGCCTAACTTGATCACAAAAGATCACATCATTTGGCATTTCACCCTTGCACATACTTCAGGGACAGCTCCATAACTTACTGATCCTGCCCACAGACTGGCTTGACCTTATCAATCTGATTTGCCTCAGTCCATGGCAGTTATGACACTGATCAGATCCTGTCTAAATGGCTTTTATACGTTCATTTTCCTAAGATTTATATTCTGCTACAACAGGAGAACTAACAATGACTACTTTCCCTGGAGTGTTCAGCAGTCCTGGGACCAGAAGCCATTAAGAGCAGGACTTCAGTTTCACCAGAGGCAAATTCACCACTTGTGTTAACGACTAAACAATAGAATGATAAGAAAGGTTACTTTTGATTTTACAAGTGCTTTCCTGACAAACTAGTAGTGTTGTCACTCTTCGCAGGAAAATTCTAACACTTGCTATAAAAAAACATTTCCATAAGTGGAAAAGGGTGAGCTGAAGAAGGAGCCTGAGAGGCTTTCTGTCCCAGATGTAATGCTGATTCCAAGAAATCACTGCACTAGCAGACCTCAGGCAGTTTTGTGGCTCCGTGCAGATGCCACTTAGGAGAGAGCTCAAGGAGAATAGTCTGAAGTAGGATGTATCCTTTATCTTCTGTGATTACATTAATCAAATGCAGTAAGTGACTGAAGCACAAAAATGAAAAGAAAAAAAAAAAAAAACAAAATTACCTACAAACAAACAAACAAAGATCCACCTTTCTTCCGTCCTCCTCAAACCATTACAGCATTATTTATGTACTCCATGCCAAGGTGCTGATTTGCGCTGGCAAAGGCCTTTTGATGCCTTTGTCATAAACTGTCTGATTCTGAAAATGCTCAAGCAAATGAGTAACTTTACTCCTGTGAATAGTATTTACAGTTCTTTCATGGTTAAGCATTTGGCTATTTCTTCTATATTAGTAGTACTTTCTCTTGATATCTGGATAGAGGGCTGAGAGACACAGCAGGCAGAAATGTTCCTTACATGTCTGTACCTATCCTTTTCTCACCACTTTTTTTGATAGGGCTATTCTTGTCTTGATATGAACATTTTCCTTCCTATCTCATCAAGGCTATTTCTTCGTCTTTACCTGATAATGATATCTCTTGCTCAAGCTGATGGAGTGTTTTAAGAAATACAGATGTGTACTATACTTAGAAATAAGAAAACTCTCTGGTGAGGTGCTTTGTCACAATGCCATTTCATCCAATGGGCCATACAACGGAAAGCATGAAATGACATGGTGAATTATTTGGTAAACTATTTCTACACTCAGGATACTATTTCTATACCCTGGTCACTTTTTGAACACCTTTTGGTAGCCTGCAAGCAGTTGGCCTTACAAAGGAGGACCAGGCCTGGGAAAACAAAATTTGTTTTCTTTCTCTTTGTTTGAATTTTCTGCAAATGATATGTAGTTTCATTGTTATTTTTAACTGTTTATGTGGGTTTGTTGAAATGGGTTTTTACATTCTGCCAGCATATGATAGTCAAGCACCCTCTAATTATTTAGGGAATGTTTACAAACATGCATTTGTCTTCAGATTTTTTGTCAGATTAATATAATCATTTGATGCACAAAATTGGAATTGTTTGAAATTCTTAAGAGAAAGCAAATTTTCATCTCATGTTCACAGTGTAAATCAGATGTGAAATATTTGGCTCCTCTGTTCCAGGAGTAGAACAGATCTGGCAAAATGGATCGACATATCTGAGTGAGTCTTCTGCTCACCCATTAGAAGACCCTCACTGATTCTCCAACCTTCTTTGCAATCATCTGTAGAACTACCTGTTCAAGTATTAGCTCTAGATAATGGCAATGTATGTGTTTTAGCTGTTGCACTGTTTAGAACAGCTTGTGACTATCACTGAGTAATTACATTGCAGTTACTGGCAGTGAATATGGTATTAAGAAACATGTAAAATTTAGAAACCTTCAGAAGTTAGGTTTACAGTCAAGAAAGCAAAATAATGGAAATGTACAGTCAAGGATTATAGCAAAATTAAACATAAATAGAAGGGCATTTTTTGCATCTGAAGAATCTGAATTGTGAACAGAAGCTGAAGAACAGTTTTCTCCTCTGGGAAAAACAGATACCAACAAGGAAGGCAGAGAATAATTGGCTGAATATATGGCAAAAATGAGGGGATTCTGCTGTCTTGAAATTCTTTTTAGAACTGAACCAAGGGCAAGATTCTGCTCCATGTTTATTTAAAGACCTCCTCACCTGGTGAACAAAGCTTTTACCGTCAATGGCACAGTATTAAATGACATAGACCCCCAAAACCGGGTCCTAAGCATTTCCAGGACCAATTCATTACATTTTTTTCAGGCCAGAGACGTTGACTGGGTGGTAGATGATAGCAGCTCTGCTGAGGGACCGTTCCCAGGAGCCCTGGAGATTCCACCCATGACTGATGCCTGCCTGGCCTGCAAAGAGTCTTCAGATGCCTTGTCAGTGTGTCAAGCACAGTAATGCTTAGATGTTAAATCCTAGCTACCTTTGTGTGTGATGGACATTAACTTATTTACACTTCAAAGATATGTACATGCTTTTTGAAGACCCTTTGAACCCTACTCTAGACATCTGAACAAGCTGGCCCAAAGGAGGAGCTCTAAAGAGCTGTATCCACACCTCTGCTGAAAAAAAAAATTAAGAGATTCCCAAAACAAAATATCAGAAAACCAATGTGTTAAGGATTGGTGCTTTTTAGAGATGTAATGTTTAATTAATTTCTTCTTCTTTTTCTTCTCCTTGAAAAAGAGGTATTAATTTATCTCATATCAGAAACTCTTATTTCAAAACCTTATTAAGGGTTTTTCTTAGTGCTCTCTCCATTCCAGTCAGAGCTGTGGCCTTACATTTAACAATTAAGTTATTATTGCTATACCAAATTGCCACCAGGAAAGAGCTTTTCTTACAGTCCTTTACATTCTTTGTTGCCATGCCTTTCTCCATTACCTGAGCTACATTTTCAAACTGCATAAACCACAAGACAGAACAGGACTAACAGTCAGGAGTGTTTAAGAATTACCAGCTGTACATTTGAAAATATTTTCAAAATCTCTAACATTATTAGAAGGGAAAAACACATATTATACCTATTGTCTAAATGTTTGGCACACCATAGCCAATGGAAATCTCACTGATGGGCTCAGTAGAATTGTTTCAACTATAGTTTACATGCCTTTGGAAGACACTACTTCGTTTTTCAAGGTGTACTCTGGATTCATTACATTTACCAGTATCATCAGATCTCTTTTATCCCTTGGCAAAAGACTTCTAAAAAGATTCTGGATTTTGTAGTCAATATACTTAGTCTCCCTTATCCTCAGTTTATGATTTAAAGCAGCAGCACGAGAGTCATATGCTCAAAATGAGTCAAAAAGTACTGTAATGCAGTTGACATTTGAAAATTGATCCATTTAATTTGAATTGTTTCTTTTCAAACCATTTACTATCTGTCTTTCCTTTGGTTGGTCAAAACATTTTAAAATACAAGCACATTTTTCATTGAAATAAAGCAGTGGAGACCTAGAAGGCACACTTAGAAAAGAAAGCTTAAAGCCGAATCACATAGACTGAGGGTGATGGGTTCAAATATGTGATGAGAAGTTCAGTGCTCATGGTCTTATTTGAAATACTATTTTCTATAATTTTCCAGGGGGAAAAAAAGCTGTCCACTAGCTTTTAACTTCCTACTTTAAAATGTGCTGTTTACTTGAACGTGTATAGTGCTAGTTTATGCTAACACAAGTATGATCATATCCATAAATCAAAGACAAGAATAAAAAGTGTAATTAATATTCTATCTTTTATACCTATTCTGTGCTTGTTTCGTAATTTGTAGCAGATGGAAGCCAAATGTTTTTAAAGAATCAGAACCAGTTTTATAAGAAGATGGTTCATCTTCTCTAAATAACTTCCCCTTAAACTGCCAGTTATACTTATAATTTTAATCTATAAAAACATGATTGTTGGAATATATTATATTATTTTGGGTAGCTCAAAGTGAGGCCACATTCTTGAACCTTCTTCCATATTCTATGTCTTCATTTTAATACTAATGTCTTATTGTTTTATTTGTCTCGAAAAATCTAGAATCCTTTGTGACATAGCAATATTCTCACTCTCTGTTAACAAGCTGTTATGGTATTATTTATGGTAGATTTTCTTGATTTAGATCAAAATCTGGTTTTTAAATTTATTTTATTGCTATGACATATATAGTACATTATGAGCAATTCCAACACAAAACAATAAGGATGTCTGTCTTTTAGTTAATACTTAAAGAATTTGTAAGCCAATGTTTGAAGAAATGAAGATATAGAAATAAAAGAAGCAGATCTGAATAAAGTAGAACACAAAGAGAGATTAACAAAGTAGGCTTTCTCTTAAGTGAATATTCCAAATAGGAATAGGAAAGAGTGAAGATAAATGGATGATGGTGAGACAGAAGCCCACCATATATATGGATACATACTTTATATAGGTATTTATATACTTTATATTGATATATACTTTATAGAGATATTTATATACTTTATATGGATATATAAAGGATTATAGTATATTGGTAGAAGAAAAAAAAAAAAGAGTATATATCTAGTGTGTGTCCAAAACATCTGAGTAAATGCAACCAAGAGGAAAAGCACTTGTTCATACATGCACAGAAACAATTTCTTGAGTATATCTCTAGATTGATTAATCAGAGCTTCAAAACTTCTAATGTCAAAATTACAAAATACAGATATTTTATTCAAATAAGCAATCCAATATTGCAGGTAGCAAGGTTATGTTAAAATGTCAAACAATGATCTATTCTGAACTTTCCTCAAGTAAATACCTGGAAAAAATTCTGAAGGCAATCCCAGAGAATAAGTTTATTCGGAAAGTGAATTTCTAGCCAAGTAGGCTATCACTTAAAAGCTGCAGAGAAACCGTTATTTCTTGGAAAGCATCTAATGTCTTATTATTGCTCGGAGCAATCCTGGTATATCAGTGTCACTGTAACCCTTTTAAAAATAAACAAGAAGAAAGTTAGCCAAGTGGGATGAATGTATCTGTAGATAGAAGACTTTTAAGAAGAAGACGTTTGTTTAGAAGACTTTTTTTTTTTTTTAATGTCAGTCCTGAAAGAAGAGTTCACAAATTACCTGTTGTTAAGATTACAGGAATTTCAATGAGAATTTTTTCTTAAAATTGAGAATACAGTTTTTGAATGGTTACCACAAGGAAGGAATATGGTGTTTTGAAGCAAGCAAGTGCTTTCCCTTACTTTGGTAAGAGAAGAGTGCCTAGGGTTTATGTAATTCCATGTCAGAAGTACAAAAATTGTATGGAGCAAGGAAGTAGATACTACTACTGTTAAGTTGTTCATAAAAGCACATCATATGTACTTTGCACTTCACATCTTATGATGCCAAAAGTTAAATGTATAATATAAAATTTCCAGAAGTTGAACTTTATGGTAATTATGATAATTATGGATATGTCTCTCCAGGGAGTGAGCTCTAATAGATAAGGAGTAACTTGATGTTAAAATAAAAATTTCCCTATGCATTGATTAATTACATACAAGGAATCCAGGAGGTTTATTCCATAGCAGTAAGGCAAGATTGTACTTTCTGTGGGCCACAGTATGTGTTTATTATCAAACATATCTGTGCTTACTGGAAGTTGAGACTGCAGTGAGACATATCATCTCATCTGAAGCATTAAAACTATTGAAATGAATACCTGAGTGGGGAGATGTATAAGCCATTTAATTTTCATGTTGTTTGCAAACCCATGCTCCACGGTGTTTTCACTTGCATTTCTGGAAGCCACCAGAAGAAATACCTCACTTTCATCAACAAGTACTTCAGAATAACACCAGCATGCTTGGGCTGTTCTCCAGGGGCATGTCAAAGAGTGCCCTGACCTTCTTAGGATCAAAGCAGCTGTCTGTCTCACACCCACCTTCTCAGTATCTCCAGACCTTTGGGGAACAACATCTCACATCTGGTGCTGAATTTCTGCAGAGGCTGAGTATGTCTTCAGTTGGCAGGCCCTTAAGCTATGCTGGTGATGGTAGACCAAGAATCCCACGAACCTTTTCTGGCACTGAGGCCAGCTGTCTCAAAGTGGCTTGCAACTGTATTTGTAAAGTTCTTACCCTTCAGCAAAGGGCAGCCAGATCCAAAACATCCGTAGGAAGTGGCATCAGTGCTGCACTAATTCTTGAACTATGCTTGGCAAAGTTCTACTTAGCACAGACCAAAACTGTCAGGAACTATTGTGAGTGTGATTTTACAGTATAGCTGATGGACTTCCCTTGCCCAGGAACTTTCCCTGACAATCCTTAATTTATTAGTGTGTAACCGTAGAGTACCAAAAGAACCAAAGTCACCAAGTGCTGGTCCAGTTGTCTGCATGGCAAAGTGCTTCCTTCTCTAGTTCCCCCAGGCACTCTTCTTTCCTTTCCTCTCCATCCTGATCCAGACCTTCTTCCCCTTCTGCCTCCCTCTCCCCTGCCCTCTGTTGAAGTAGATGTGGGCCCAGGAGTGTGACCTTCTAGGCTCTGGCTTCAGGCATATGGAGGAAGACACCTCCTCTATAAGATTCCCTCTCATGATGACACCGGGTCCCTTTACACAGATATTGCCTCTGGGGGGAGATGTTCTCCTCACACCATGCTTGAAGGCTGGGTGGCCTGGGCTTAGTGTCCCTTTGAGGTGCTGAGGTGGCCAGCACCAGGTGAGGGGACATTTGCCTTGATCTGTGGGGAACTGGGTGGCAACACGCACTTTCCGAGCTCATTCCGGTGAGTTCTGAGTTATTTTTTAGGATATGGCTACCAGAGACTCAGTCGTTGGTTGGTATATTTAAATAACATGCTGTAGTTCTAGAATGGGATGAATTCAGCTGTTTCTCATCAGGAAGTGATGGTGTTCTGATCAGTCATGAGCCAGCTTAGGTAGCAGATTGGAGTGTTTTCCTCATGATCTCTGAACTGAGGGTGTTGCTAGCTGCTGGATGTGTTAGGTGATATTTAGAGTTAAAAATAGGCTTTTCAGAGCCTCATTGTCAGGCCTGGTAGAACAACTGGTTTAACTGAATCATCAGAGTTATCCTAGTTATATTAAGCTGGAGGAACACGGTGATGGTGTAGTGATAAAGCCTGTTGCTCCTAGGGAGTTTACCTGTCAACCTGTTTGTTGTCTTTGTAAGTACATTTTATTAATGGCATATATTTTTACTACGTAGATGATGCAGTGTTAAAAGCCGCTTTCCGTGCAGTTTATTCTGAGATTGTATGCCATAGCATTGCTTATACTGACATGAATATTACTTGAGTTTACACTGACAGAGAAATAGCTATCTCAACAGGATAGTAAAACAGCTGATTACTTCCTGAAGCACCTCTTTAAATCAGAAATCTTCCCAATAAAATGCCTTTTAAAAAACCTTTTAATATTAGAGCACACAACAGTTAATCACCTTCAAAAACTGTAGGTACAGTGGTAAAAGGAGGAAAACATCCTTCTTCTTTCCACTGGTACTTCATCTTTGTTTAAGTTCAAAGCAGCTTTGGCTTAGTATTTTTAAATGCCTTCATTTAATCATGAATTCAATGTGATCTTTTTTGCAAAATTGAGAATAACGCAGGGATGTCAAAAGCCTCCTCTCGGTCTAGACTGCAATATTTTGCCTATGGCGGCAAAATATTTGATGTCATTCCTGAATAATGTTGAACAATGTTTTATCCATCAGACTTATCCAAATACAAGCAAAGGGCAACTCCATATTTCAGTGACCTCCTGACTGGTGCTTTTGGTGGATGATCAGCTTCATATGATATAAAAGTGTAAGGCATCACCCCCCCCCCAAAAACAAACAAACAAACAAACAAACAAACAAACTGAAAATACTGTAAGCTCTGGGGCTTTTTTTTCCCTCTTTTTTTCTTTTTTTTTTTCTTTTTTTTCTTTTTTTTCTTTTTTTTCTTTTTTTTTCCCCAGCCTGTATTCATATTTGCTTCTGCATTTGATCTTGTCCACGTTAGAAAAGTTTAAAAAGTTTAAATCAGTTACTTTGATATGATCTATGTAAACCTGAAAAAATCTCTGAGGCTGAAACTTTGAATCCAATTTAAATTTGTTCAGATTAACTTCTCTTAATTAGCCACCTAAGTCAAAAAATGCAAGGGTAAAATCACTTCCTGTGCACTGCAGATGGATGTGCCTTCAGTGAAGAGTTAAAATGAGTTATCAATGCATTAATTATTCCATTTCTATTAGCTCTGTTTGAGTGAAAGCAACTACAATTTGAAACACTTGAATTTTTTTTGTCTGTACTTTGCTGGTCTGTAAGACGTGTACATGGACATCCTGTGGATTTCTTTACCGGAGTAAGCTTCAAAACAAAACAGAATAAAGCAAAAGATCCCCCGTTAATTGTTTCTAAGAAAAGGCTGACTTCTTTACATAAGCAGAAGGCACTGAAGGACTACATATCCTTGAGGCTTTCCCATGGAGTAAACATATGTCCACGCTACAGGGAGAACTGTTAGACTGCACCCGTTACCGGGCCAGCCATTTAGTGCTAAAAGTTTCATCACACTGAAGTTTGGATCCCACCTACCTGAGCTACATTATGGCTAAAGTCAGCTTTTGGGTTGCATTTGGGATGTGCGCTCCTGCAGACCACCTGGTAGAGCAAGACTGCTGGTGCTGCTCAGATCTGCTGAGTGGCAATAGGATGCCCCGCACCTCCTGGGCTCGCCTGGGTGCACCTTGTCTGCAAGAGCTTTCGAGGCCAGATGTCTGCACAGGGTGGCAGTCTGTATATTTTTCCAAGCCTCCTTCTATGGCATACCCCTTTCTACCTACCCTCTGGCATACGTATAAAACTTAGCAATTACATTAAGCCATATAATTCCTCCCACGAAGTGAGAAAAAAAAAAAAAAAAAAGAAAAAAAGAAAGAAAAAGAAAGAAGGTAACAGTTTGCAGCACAAGTCAGCAAGCCTGGCAGTTCATTACTGAAGGAAATCGAAAACACTAGCCAGCATTTTCAAGTGGGAATCTATGGGAAGCTGAATGCACATTTGCTCACTTAAATGGATGGCCTGAGTTTTGGAGGTGCTGGATTGATGCAGGCTCTGAATGTTTTTCATCCTCAAAGATCAGGCCAATTGCTTTGCTGTCTCAATGTGGAATGTAGTCACCCAAGTCTGACAGTTTTGGCTCTAAGGTTTAGCTTGACTGAAAACAAACTGGCTTCAAAACTGTAGGGGAGGTTAGCAGCAGCTGCTCAAACCTATGTATCCAAGAAAGTAAATTTTAAAATGTCAGATGGATTTCTTCTCATGAAGTCAACCAGCAATAGGCAGGAACAGAGGCATACCTGGGAGGGTAAAAACAGACCTCATTCTTCTGCTTCTTGGTAGGACGACGTTTCTGAGCAACCCTGCCCTGGGTCAGGGGCTCAGGTGGGCTGACATACAGGAAGCTGAGTCTTGTCATGTTCATAACATCTATGATTTAAATATTGCTCTCTTCAGTTCTCACCGGAGGAGCTGTGAGCTGGCATGATGATAACCTCCACATCATCCCTCTTCAAAACAAATTAATATTTCTACAGGAAACAAGAGCTGCCCAGACTGCGACAGACTGGTGGAGAACTGCTGTGAGACGTTTGCAATGCCTTGCTTGTGCATCTGCAGTGAGGTTCAGCGGAAAAAGATAAAGGTAGTTAACAAGCTTTCCTATTGAATTTGGTAATGCTGAAAGTCAAAAGCTGAGAACAGAATTAGTGAGTCTTTTGCATTTAAGTATTTGAAATTCTAGCATAAAATTATCTTTCAGTAATGGAAAAAATAGAAATTAATATTAGAATGATTCTGCATTCAAGAAGTGCAAATCTGTCTTCAAGTTCATTTAGCAAAGTGACATTTAAATTACTATGAAGAATTGTGTGTGCTATATGTTATTTGTAATTTCATAACATGTTGGGATGAGATTGTCCTGGGATCAGCATGTGATTAAAATGATTATATACCTTATATACATGGTATGTTTCTTATTCAGTCACGATCAAAATACAATTTACTTTTATTAATATAATAATTTAGATGTTATAAATGAAATCTCAGTTAAATATTTTTTAATTTCTATTCATAGCCTCCTAATCTCAACAATATTAACAAATCCATTCCCCTCACCTAGAAAAGATTCTCCTTTTCCAACCATCGTGATGGCTGACATCTGCTGGGATGACCCCTTGCCCCTAGCAGCAAAGCACAGCTATGTAAAGACGGACGACAGACAGATGCTCCTCTCTGATTGTAAAGAACTTTAAAAATATGGATGGGTGCAGAAGAGGGCACCAAATACTAACCAGCAAAGCAGATGCTGTTTTCCTCTCCTTAACACCCATGCTGAGTATTTTTCTTTTCCTCCTCTCAACCCCTGTGTATGCGTATGTGTCTTAATACTAAAAATAGGTCTTATTCATTAAGTTTGAGTCCTGGAACACTTAAATCCACCATCATTCAGGCCTGTTGATCTTTCTTTTCTGCTCTGAAAATAAGGGTGTGAGCAGTTACAGCAGACAACGAATGAATATGTTAACATAACCCATGCTGGCATGGAGTGCCTCTCGCCTGACTGGCGTATTTAGTGTTGGGCAGCAGAGGTCAAATTTAGTAAATGCAGAAGCCCACATTTCAGTTCCTGCTATGCCTGCTGAGCGCATCCTGGGCATTATTCAGAGAGGACTTTTAATATAATGTTAAAGCCATATGGTTTAAAAAAAAAAAAAAGGCAGAAAAATCCAAAATTAAGATTTTGTGTGTGATATGTTAATGGGACTGCACTGCACAGTGAGTGCCCATTGCATTTTTTATTGATTTTGTAGTTATGGTATCTATGCATGCAGTCTGGCCACTTTTTCCAAGTCAGAACTGAAGGGGTAGTCAAGGTTTTGTCACAGCAACCCAGTGACTATCTAAGAATTACACACTGAGGATAAGATGCAGGGTCAGGGCAGAAGACAGAAGTAATGACTGCTGTACCCTCCCATGGGCTTCCTGTTGTCACTGGGCTACAGAATCAGACTCTATCGTTGTTCTTTTCTTTTGGCCTTCTATATGTTGCATATTTTTTGTATAGCGTGGCTGAATATCTATAGCCTGGTCAATTCATAACTCCCATGGAAAAAAGGAGTCAAAAATTAGGACTTTGGACTCAAACAAGTGTAGTTTTCTTCTGGATTAGGAGAGCACTGAAATATGTGGGAATTAACTGCCTAGCTTGTGACGTATGAAAGCAAAGCTCCTGAGCTTGTGCAGAATGCTTTGTTTTGGTGTCTAGGAAACTTCATGTCTGAAAGCAAAGGCAATGGTAGATATTGGACATACAAAAGGGAATTGTGCTGTGCTTGTTCAGAGACCCAAGAAACAAGCAAAGAAACAAATGCTGGTGAGAAATAACTGAAAAAAATACAAATCAGAAAAAAGAAAAAAAAGAAAGAAAAGTTAGTATGGAAACAGACAACTTTACTGACATTGGAATATTCTGGACACACAGTATGTGGGATGATTATTTTTATGTTATTGTCTGTCCGTCTCTCTGTCTAATGATATATGCCCAAAGAGACATATAAAAATGTATTCACACTTTTCCATAATGGGATTGAAATCTGTACGATACCCTTTCATCAGATCTGCATGTTGTTATGGCTATGTACACACATAACTATGGACAGGGTTGGGAGGCGGCAAGGGGGCTAGTAGCTCGAAGTCAGGATCTCTCAAAATCTAGACAAGGTACATAACATAGACCTCCGGTAGATTAATAGTGGTTCTCAGAGACCCATGACACTAAAAACTTCAACAAGTAGTACCTGTCTATAGGGTTTATGATTCCAGGGACTCATCTATGGGGTCACTGAAGGATTTTTTAAGGTCTATTCCAAGTTTGAGAAGCGAAAGAAGGCTCAGATAAAAGTTGTGCAAGCATGACAGTCAAATCATGAAAAGTTGAGTGCCACTCAAGCCTATTCTGACTGCTATTGAAAACATTATTCTTTTAGTTTGCAGCTTGATCATACTTTTTACCTCTCTCTACTGGTTTCCACCCTGGTTCCTGTACCACAACTGATGTAAACTGCTTGTTTCCGTTTTTCTGATGTTCACTGCTTATTCCTACTTGTCCCATCACCACTGCCATTAATTGACTCACATCTAACTGCCCCATGAAGCCAACTGTTCCTGCCCACTTACCACACTTCCAGACAAGCAGTTTCAGCCTTTTGCTCATGCTTCCCCTTGGGAGGAACTCCCATCAGATGACTGTAAATTTACCTCATTTCCTGCTTTGAAAGTGCCAGGTTCACCAAAGCTCCTGACCATGACGTTAAACAATGTTGGCTCACCCTTCCTTTGCATTCCCTTATCAACATCCATTTTCCCACTGATGTCTCTAGCTTCTTTATGCAAGAGCATCGTTTGTTGGCATGGCACCTCACCTTGCAGCACAATGTAGGCTCCAGGTGAGAGGATAAGACAATGCACCTGGGCCAGATGGTCTGAGGTAATGACCATCCTCTCCTCTGTGGAAGACTGCTGGACAATTCCTGTTCTGGATCCCCATGCTGCTGGTGGAGGAGGAGAAGGCCAGTTCAGGTGGCCCTTCTGTACGAGGATTTCCCAGGACCAGATGGACGTGAAGGCTGAATAGGGTCAGGTCACACTTTCTCACTGCTATAATGGCCTTTGGTCTGTGAGAAAAGTTAAATTTGCCCTCCACAGTGTTTATTGGGAACCTGCTGCCTGGTGGTCTGCCCCATCTGCTTCATCCAGGCTGTGACTTGATCCTGTTGTTCTCAAACCATTGACCCCTACTCTGAGAAACACCAGAGAAGAATAGACTTTAACTAAATCTTCCACTAGTACCCTCTCCACTTATTTTTCTCCCTCCTCCCCATTGTTTTGAAGCCAAGTCACTTTTTGTTTGCTAGAGGAAGGTTAAACAAAGAAATCCACCAATGTTCAAGAAACAGCATCGGTCATCGCAAGGCCATTCTCTTTCCCATTCTGGTTCTGTGATTCTTGCAATTTTGTGGATGTTCCCGCATCAAAGATACTAGAATGTTTGTGATTTTTTAACACTACAAAACACTGAGTAATTCTCAACTAGGTAATCACGAGATTTTCCCTGTAGACTGTCTGAGACACTGTGGAAAAGATTATCACGGAAACTGTGGCATTTGAAGCTGCACTGATGCCTTTACAGGAAAGAAATGGGAGGGGGAAGAAAGCCAAAAACAACCCAACAGCTAGCACTCGGATTATTATTTGGTAGCTTGGCACAGTTTGTGGAGAGAAGTAACAATGTCTTCTGCAAGCCTGTACCTAGTTCATCACCCACAGATTTTGTTCTCACTGTTCACAGACAGTGAACTGTCTTCCTCAAAGCCCTTGCCAACAACTCTCCCATCCAACAATGCATGAATTTCATCTGTGGCTGATTCTCAAGGATATTACATTAAAACTAATTTGAAATGATACCTGGCTGTGGCAATGCTAAGCCCAGGGCCTTCCTATGAATTACAGTTTTGGCTGTCTCATAATCATATACAGTGAAAAGATGTATTTCTTCTCTGTCTGTTCAGTATTCAGATTACATAGCTAGCCAAACACAGTTACCCAAACATCTTTGCTTTCACGTGGAAAAAGTGTATTTAAGTATGAGAAACTCAGTCATTTTATCCAAAGAGACAAGTTGTCTTCTCTGTTCTCTTCCTTAACCAGTATAAGTTTCATCTGAAGCCATAATAGACGCAGACAAGGGGAAATAACCTCTAGGCTCTTAATTCAAGATGCAGACAAGGGGAAATAACCTTGAGGCTCTTAATTTGAAGGCCACAGTGATCAGTGAGATATCAGTGAGAAATCAGTGAGAGGCGATGTCCCATTGCCTTCAGTGGATCTCCGATCATACCCCAGCAGCTGACCTCTGACTTAGTAAAGACGGTTACTAGCCTTTTGTTCAGTTTAATGATGCTTAATGAACTTGTCTAAGGCATGTTTGAGCAATCTGAGCATGGCATGAGCAGGAAATACGCTGAGTACTAACATGACTTAAACAGATAAAAGTTATCTGGCATTTTTTAAAGATTAGCTCACACCATCCAAACTTTTTATCCAGATGCAGCTAGCTGTTACGGTTGTGTTAGCCATCTGGTACTATAGTCTTTGGCTGAAAACAGAAGCAATATGTATCACCGCTGGTTTGTGTTTCCAGGAAAAAAAGAACGCTGTTTTTATGATCATCCATTCATTTGGTATCAAGCACATTTCACACATGAGTTAACTGGAGACCTGCAGCTGATGTATTCTGTGGTAAGAAGAGCTTTGTAGGGCTAATGGTAGAAGCAGAGATGTGGGAAGAAAGGTTGCTTTTTCAGCATAACAATATAATATCATTGTTGTGGGTTTTTTTTGTTTGTTTTGTTTTGTGTTTTTTTTTTTAACTTTCCCTTCACAGAAGATTCTTTATTCAGTGACACATTGTCTCGTATAACAAAAGGTTTTGTAGTAGTTTCTGGTTTTGCAGCTCAAAGCAGAGAATATCTTCAGCCATACTGTTTACTAAGCACAAAAACATTTGTAATTACTTTTCAGTAACCTGCCCAGCAAGCTACCAGTAACTTATTATTGTATATTTACACACTTGAAAACAGCATTTTATTTTATTCAAGTACCAGATGCATGAAAAAAAAATTTAAAAAATGCCAATAATAGAGAGCAGAAAGGAAACCAAGAAGTCAGAGGACACAGTGGCTGCTCCTGATTCCTCTCCAAGGAGGCAAAAAGTTGTTACGAGAAGAAAAGGAGTGCTGCTGCCATAACATACAGTAAGGAACTCCAAGTCTCCTGTATCCTCTTGCCTCCCAGAGACAGGAGTGGATTTGGAGCAGGTATCAGTGTCTCCTGGAATAAAATCCAGAACCCCAAACGATGGTAGAATAGAATGAATCCTGGGATGATCGTTTGTGTCTTTGTTTGACTGATGCATAGAGTTAGGAAGTGACACAGCCCAAAGAGGTCACTCAGCTATTGACTGCCTGGCAATGCTTGCATCAGCTTTCTGGAAGGTAGATTACAGACCCCTGATGTGTAGCCATTAAACATAACCCCACTCTCTATTTCAACCAAATCTGAACTTCCAGCAGGTTGATGTCAGGGTCCCCTCTCTTCTCCCAGTTATGTCCACACTGACTTGTGGTGCTCTCGAGAGAGAGCTTAGGTCCCCAAAAGCTGGCTTAAGTGGAGATTTTCTCTGTGCTGTGCCTTCTGTATCAGCATAAGAAATTTCATACCCTCATGGGCCCCAGTCTGCACTTACTGCCTGACAAGTTTGCCCCTGGTGCTCAGGAGATGCCTAGGAGGGCCACACGGCCTTTTCCTGAGCTGTCACTCAGCTAAGGATGATCCTGCATCCCACGGTGCTCAAACACCCATCTTTATCTTCTGCATGTCATCCAGCTATTGTGCACCTTAGGTACCTGTCACCTCAGTATCTAAATCCCAAAGGAACAACTTAAGCAACTGTGAGGAAACTGGAACTGGGGGCAGACTTCAGTGGGAGCTGGTAATCCAACCCGCCGAGGTGCCTGAAACACTTCCACGTGGGTATATATATCTCTATGTACACAGTATCTAAGTACTTGAATAGCTTAAAGGATCTGGGCTTAAGTGGTGATGCGACTGTTGAATATGGCTCCTACGTCACTTACACTTTATTGAAAAAAAAAATATAATAAGGTGTTAAATACAGAGAAGCTGCAGATATGCTACAAATATATATAGCTGCACAGGCTTCTCTGAGCAGCAGTGCGTTATAGCAGCTAGTGTAACTGCTCACATGTCTGCAAGAGCGAACAGATCAAGCATGCCGGTAATCTACACGCCGAAGGCCCCACACTGGAAAAATATTCTGTGCGTTAGGAGCTCACATAATGACAACGGAATTTGCTCTTAGGATTAGAAGAGCCCACCAAATTGCAGGTGGATGAGCAGGAGGCTGGGTCCACCCTGTCTGTTAAGAGCTATTAGGACATTCTGCTTTGTAATGGGACAAACGTTATACGCCCTGACTTCAAAGTGGTCTTGTGAGGGGTCCAGCTTGGCCAAGCTGTGTAGAAAAGCAGGGCTGTGCCTGCCCTCCTTGGAAATCCCGAGCTTTGCTTTTTGCTGTCTGCTGATGGCTTGCTCATGGCCCATCTGAGTGCCCACAGATGGGATCTTCAGCACACCGTGCCAGCATCCTTGGAAGGGATCTGGTGGGATCTGCTGGGCGCAGCCGTGCCTGCACACCAGGGGCTGGCACAGTGGGTGAGGCTGGTCCCGAGGACAGGCTTTGGCAGGTGGAGAGACCTCCCCTGGAGAAAGACTGTGTGTTTCACTGAGAATGGAGCTGGCACACAGGCATTCGGCATGCTCCCCTCATTGCCCTCCATAGGTTGTGAGTACCAAGGGAGAGATTGTCTGGCAGTGACGTACCTGAAATTGTGAAAATCTGATCCCCTTTTTTATTCTTCTATGTCTGTATTTGAGCTGTGTTCATCCACCGTTTGCGCCTGGAGAAGACCCGTGCTAGTGGCACCAGGAGTAAAAGGACTCCCCAGCCTGTTGTCTGGCTGGCAGAGCTGGGAGCCCCCCTTGCCTTGATTTCTGTGCTGGAAACCCAGGGCAGCAGCAGCAGAATCTTGTGCCGAGCGCTGGCAGCGCCTGGCAGCATTGCTAGCTCTGGATTCAGCACCACTGATAATTATAAAAAAAAAAAAAAGGAGGAGAAGGGGAAAAAAAAAAGAGTGAGAGAATGCAATGAGCAACATCCAAAGCAAATAAGGGAAGCGGTAGCATACGCGGAGACAGCAGGCGAGCTCCATGCCTGGCTCTGCTCGGTGCCTCAGCCCTCCTCTTCCCACGGCCACGGGCTGAGATGGTGGCACAGTGGGGTGACGGCCGCATTTTGGGGCTGACACACACCCTCTGTCCTCCCCATCACAGCCGCATCTGGCCCTGCGGTGGCTCATCCTACCCCTCCAAATGCTCAAGTCATTATCAGTGTGACAAATCCAATATATACAGAAAGATCTCCAGGCAAAATCTGTATTTCCAGAAAACGAGATTCCTATACCATCTGCAGCTAATTGTTTCATACCGTATTCGTCTCTGTCCCGCTGAGCCCACTCAGGGCCTGCTGAGCCCATCACTTAAGCTGGTTTTACACCGGCGGGGCTCCGCTGTCTGCAGCAGCCGGGCACCACAAACGCTACCCTCTGTCAGAGCAGGACCGGGGACAAAGGAGCATCCACCACATCACCCTTCTGACACCCCAACACCCGCAGGGATGCGTTTTGGTGGTGAGCAGCCATGCATCCCCTGGGTGGTGATAAGGGGAAGGAGGTGCTCGCTGCCCCTGAAACCAGACCCGAAGCATGGGGCAGGGAGATGCCTACGGCAAAGGGCTGAGGAAATGACCCCGCTCGCTCCCCAGAGGTGATTGGCAGCCTTTCTCCTCATTCAAAATTAGAGAAAACAACAGAGCTCAGCGGCAATCCCGATTCTAGAGCCTCGTTGAAACTCTAGACACACATATCTGACAGATACAACAGAGATTAATGAGCCATGACCAGAAGTTTGATTTTTCTGTCAAGTGCTCCCATCCGTTTTTAATAAACAGAGGAACAACATAAACTCCAGCGCCTGCTGAAACCGGGCAGGTTGCTTTCAGTGCCACATGTGTCTGAGCTCAGTTTTGACTCCAAACCACGATAAATGCTGGAGGGGTGAGGGTTTGCTCTCCCTCCCCCCAAAAATCTGGCCCTTTTGTGGACACTTGTGACCAGCTTTGTTCCTTGCACAGCGTTTCTTCTTTCTCCAGCATGGACTGTCTGGTGTTTTACCACTGGAAACTGTCAAGTGTAATATCATGTTTACAACTAAACGGGTTCAATTTAGTGTCGTTGGTGTGTTATCTGGAGCACATGAGTGCTTAGAAAGCCCACTGCTTTGTTTCAAAGAGCACTCTGCTAGATTTTTTTATGGGTTTTTGGAACACGGTCTCCTCATCCCTTCCAAGCGCGGTAGGCTGAGCCAGATAGCGTGGAGCCCGAAGACCGCATTGTGTGCTCTCTGTGCTCCTGGTTACTTACATTACAATCAGGCGTCGCTCTCATGAAATAATAATCAGTACATAGCCATCTGAATTTGTCAGGGATTCGTGGCAAAGCAGTCCCCGGGGATTTTACGCCACATAAATGTGTTTGAGAATTCCTCTGGTTTCATTTCTCGCAAGGCGCGAGAGAAGCCACAAACAAAACAAAAGGCTAGCAGAGGACGGTTTTATACCCCGAGGTATTTATGGAGAGGAAAAAAGGCAGTGCGAGCGAGCTGCCATAAATCTGACTGGCCACAGAATGTCACTCTTGCTCCATGCAAATGAAGCCGAAAGGAAATTTACCTGGTAATATAAAACCTGAGCCTTAAGGAAGGAAGCTCCTTGCTGTAAAGGAATGAAGCACAGGTGTGCAGCACCCATCCCAGGTCTCATCCTGCAGCTGGCTCTTCTCTCAAAGGCTCTCACCAGATTTGGGGAAGACCCAGGCTAATAACAGCCCTCCCTGCACTGGGACAGGCGTGCACAGAAAGTCCCAGCCTGTGCTTCAGGCACCTCAGCCTCCCTGCCAAGTCCCCCCAATTTCCAGTAGGGTGCTGGCTGTGAGAGGTCCTTCCTGCAGAGGTGAGCCCATGGGATCAGGGCCATGGGGACACGGGCTGTGTTATTTCAAACAAAAGCTGGTCTTGAATAGAAAGCACTCTTGCTTTCCAAACACAAAATAAATAATTGTTTCGCTGGTGTGAAATTGAAATTGTCCTTGGCTTGATGCCGCCTACAACTGAAATTGCCACTAAATTTAACAGACCGATGCTTAGCATTTAATTGCCCCTGAAAAGACATCACCGTCAGGAGGGAAGAGTATCAAAAAAAGAAAACCACAAATCTTTTGTTTTCCAGTCAGGGCTTCATTTCAAGTGAGAAGAGGCCTGTGGCAGGTCTCTGCTTCTCCAGGCCATGGCCTTGACTGGACTTGGAGGCAAGGGACACCCTGTGCAAGGCCAGGACCCCACCATGGTGCCACCTCTTGATAGGGAGGGAAAGCACCAGCTCCAGGGCACCTCCCTATTGCTTCTCAGGGCAAAACCTTGCCCTGGGGTCCAAAACGGGACCATGGAAGCACAGCAGAGGTGACCTGGCTGAAGGGCTGCATCCTTTCCTTTCTGGCTTGTCGGAGCTTCTCTGGAAAAGATGCTGGAGTTTTGTGCGATCGCTCTGTAGCCTGCTGGAAATACACATCTGCATGTTAGCAGAGGTGGAAGCAAATGGTTTTCTGCTTTTATCGTACTTTGCATAATTACAGAACTTTTCCCGTCTCGGGTTGGCCCCCAAAGTGGAAATCTTGGGGAAAAAAATGGAGTAAAGAATAAAATACAAAATTTTAGATTGGGTCTAAAAGAAGTTAGTTCTGAAAACTTACTCTGTAGTAAGCTTTGAAGTGTTTTTACTTAAAGTGTTTTTATTTTTACATTTTTAGTGTAAATTTACTTCAATTTCAAAACAGAGGCTTACTTTCAGCCTAAAGATTACAACTTTTCTTTTGAAAGTACAGAAGGAGAATATTTTGATCATTTTTAAAACATTTTTCAATTGTATGTGAATATGGCATATTCATAAAAAAAAAAAAAAAAGGAAAAAGAAAAAAGAAAACCTTTCCTCCCTAAGGCTTTGATTTTGACAAAACCACATTTTTCAGTGAAAAACATTTCCCAGAACACTTCCCAATTTTCTCCGATATTTACATCTGTTCTTCTCTGAGAAAGCGTCACAGCTGTAGATCAACAGGAATCACACAGAACACAGTTGATTTATGGTCAAAGTAATATTTCTAAATCAACTTGCATTTAAGAGTAGTGAATAGTACATGTCCATATACCATCAATGTATCATAAGGATTTTGTGCTGCTTTTATATTTTTTTTTACATTTCTTTTGCATAATTACACATGATTCATGTGTAATTGTCATTTTTACAATTATTTTACATAATTACGTGTTATTAAGCTGAAATTTGGGCAGAGTTAAAGATTGCGAGCCAGATCCTTAGTGTTTCAGGCACCCACCCTGATGCCATCATCCGTCTCCGAAGCTGGGCAAGTTGGATCAAAAGGGACCGCCGTCCTCCAAAAGCAGGACAGCCCCACAGCGAAACACGGCTGTATTTGGTCTCTGCCGCTTGTCCTGAGCTGCAGCCTTGGCCTTCTATCACTGTTCTCTCACCATCCAGACGGGATGTGCAGCATCCAAGGAGCCAGAAGAGAATTGGCAGCAGGTCGTACGCTGGTCTCCTATGTCTGTCCCTGTTCTGCCTTCCTCTCCAGCCCCCAAATCGCAGGCACTCAGGTGCAAGCCCGTGCACTGAGTGGCTTCTGTTTAATCACAGAAATATTGATTCCTCTGGCAAAAAGTCACGTTTTTCCCTGCACTTGGTAAATAATGAGAAGAGCCATCCAGCAGGCCATGATGCCGTTGCATTTTCTCCGCCACCACCTTCATCAGGATGGTTCCTCCTGTGGAGGTGAAGGCTAACTCCAAGCTTAGCTCCCCAGCTTTGCTTTCACCCACTTTTCGCCTCATTTTCTGCTCCTGGAGGGGGTGCCGAAACACACTGGGTGGGTGCACCAGCACACCCCGGAGCATTTTAAGAGAAGCGGTGGGCTCGCTAACAGTCCCTACCTGTCCCGAGGCCCGCGGGCTGAATGGCTCGCTTCATGCGGCGCTGACATGATTGATGCAAATCCTAAAAGGTGGCGCGGTGACCTCACGCGTGCCCAGTGCTCCCCACGCACGTCCCCGGGCAGCGGGGCTCCTGTTTATAAACAGTGTCACATTCATGGCTGGGTAACCTGCTCTGTTTACTCTGCCAGCGCAGGACGGCCGCCGCACAAGCGAAATATTATTCCCCGCCGTGTGCGCTCCGTTTTTTCCTTCGGCTGTGTGTTTTCTTTCATGCTTTGCCCTCGCTGACGGTGAACTCGTCGGCTGCTGTCCCCGGGCAGGGGCTGGGGGATGTGTTTGCTGCCATTTCCAGGGCAGTGCGGTGGAAAACACCCCTGGGACCCTGGCAGCCTGCTTTGGGTCACCTGGGTACGGCTAAGCCAGATTGAGTTCTCCACCAAGTCATCTCTCCAACGTTATTTTAAGGAGATCTTTTTAATGCAGCCTCCGAAGAGCTCGTTTCTGGCTCATGAATTAAGAGAAAAATGTCGTCTCTCCCAAAATAATCACGGTAATGAACTCAACAATAAAAACAGCTTATCACCCTTCTGGGTTTTTTTCTTTTCATATTTTCTTTTTTTTTTGCTACTAATTAAAAAAGGAGGAAGGAAGGTTTAATGCTTTTTAAAATATCTTGTTTAAAGTTGTGTCTGGTTCATTATCTCCCCAGCTTCTGCTGTTTTGAAAATGTCGTTTCTTTTTTTGAATTTTCTCATCGAGATGTTTATGGTAAATATTAACTTACGAGCAAGTCGGGAAAATCAATAGCTGGAACCCTGTCAGTCTCAAAGGAGGCTGCGTGAACTCCCCGGCCTAGAGCTCCAGAGGAGAAAGAGCTCTCTATTGCCTTCGCTGATGGGAAGGGAACAGCATCTCATAAAAATATCTGTTCCTGTACACTGCAGGCGCCTGCTTCCTCCAGTGGCACTTGGGCTACGTCTAAACCACAGGGTCCCAGGGGCAGAACAGGCCTTGGGCCATATCCTGCTTGCTGGGCACCCCAGGAAGGTTGAGCAGCATGCCCAAGGATGGGAAGCGGGTGCATTTGGGAGCAGACCTGTGGTTTGCCTCTGCAGCCCGGGCTCGGTGTGCCTGGAAAAGCGTGCTGTGAGGGCCATCATCCTGGGATCGGGGCAGCGACGAGCCAGAGGACTGGAAAACTTGCACAGGGAACGTGTTTTTCTCTTTATGTGCTTGTGTATCCTTTTACCTGGCCTCCCAGGTTCACAGCTGCATTTGCTTTCCCCTCATAAAGATTTCCTTTTCTGCAGTCACTCCCAGTATGCATGTCGGAAGGGATTTGGGCTTGCCGAAGGCATTCAGAAAGACTGCAGTCTGCCTCCCCAGTTTTGGGATCACCAGGCAGCTCAGGTATTTGCCAAAATGCACTTGTTGAAACACGGGGGTCCTTTTGTTTCTCCCCGTCTTTCAGAAGGCCTTTAGGAAGGGTCCAATTCTTTCCAGCCTTCCTTGTAGTAAAAAACACTTTTTTCCTAGCATCATTAGGATTACCTGCACACAGTCAGCGTAAATACAGGCAGCGGAATCTGGCTTCAGGAAATTTTCAATATTCTTGAAGTACGTAATCAATTATTTCAGAAATCAAAACAATACCAAAATGAAAAATTGCCCCTCTGAACCAAAGGGAAATTTGGCTGGGGAACCCCCCACGTTTAGTATTTGATATTTTGGAAAATATCAGTATTTTCTTCAGTTTCTAGATGAGGAACTGAGCCCACATTGTAACGCTTATAGGATGGATTTCCTGCTCGCACTCAAGGGGTTTCCCCTATAAAGTTTGGTAAGGAAGTGTGTTGAGCCTCATTAACTCTCCTCTAGCTGCTGAAACAGCGCTGGAGAGTTTTGGAGCTGTGTGTTAGGAAAGCTGTCCTGGCTGTGGGGGCAGCGGAGAGGAGCTCTGCAAGGTGAAGGGAACAAAGGCATGGGGAAAAGCAAAAGTGTCCAAATATGATTGCAGGAGGAAGTTTGTCTCCGGCAACACATACTGTTTCCCATTCTTTTTATGTGTCAGAAATAACATCAGATTTTCTTTCCAAAATCAGAGAGGACCGAGGTGGCAACAAAGCTGTCCTTCGAGGCAGCTCCTCCTCTTTACCAATTACATTTATTTCCACTGTCCACAAAATCTCCATAATGTCTCAATAGATATCAGAAAAAAAAAAAATCTCTCTGTCTGTCATCTGTTTTTCACGGGCGCTGCTCTGTTGGCTTCTATAGTACTGCTTCTGGCTTACAGAGGAATGAGGAAAGCTGGAGACTTTGCATTTCAGTTTTTACAAACCATCTATAGGGCTCCTTTGTCCCTGGAAGGACCGGTCTAGCTCTCAGTGAGTAGTGGCTCTGAAAACACTTCGGCACCTCCTAAAAAGAGGACAGCAGGAGCCAGCAGTGCACAGGATGCTGCCTCTCGGAGGACTGGGTTGCAACCTTGCTCACGCTCTGCATTAATGCTGTGCATTTTATTCATTGGACCACGGCTGGGATAGCCCATGTCTGTGACTCCAGATGCTAGCAATACAGAGCACATTGAAAGCAGCAGTGGGCCTAAAAGTTCTCCTTAGACTTCCTCAGGGCTGTGGGAAAGTGCAGATCGAGATTCAGGGTGTGAGCTTTCCCGGTGGGGAGACTGATGCAGCATGATTTATACGTGGAGGGAGAAGGCTGGGGAGAAGGCTGTTCCCCTTTGGCTTCTCGGCCTCGTGATGTGAGCTGCGATGCTTTCTAACAACCAATTTCTGTTCAAGGTGTTGTGTACACTACACCACTCAAAGGAGAATAGCACGCTATTGGTGTCCAATGACATGGGCCTTAACCTTTGAGTCCTGAGGGACCACTGGAAGCTGGCTCTGAAGAGCACCCATAGGGTCAGGCCACAAATTTGCAGGTGCGATGCAGCATTTGCAGCTACAGATCACGGAGGTGCAAATGTCATGGTCTGGGCCTTCTCTCTGCCACCTGCAAGGCTGCAGACAGAAACCCAGGTGCCACGCAGAGGCCCATGAAAACCTGTGATCCTAGTGGTTTAGCAGCTTGCCAGTCAGAGGATTTGTGTCCTCCTGTTTCTGTGAAGTGCATTTTCATCTTCTGGCTGTGCTTGGATGCCGTCTCTGCTAGACGGTTTCTTGAGTTACAGCCTTCAGAGTCTGCGTGGGGCTTCACTGACTGTCCACATCCCATCCAGGTATGTTACGAACCTCCCACGGAGGTGGACGGCCTATTTTAGGCCATGCTGACACCTGCCTTCTTTTACCTTTACGCGTTCCCAAGGAGCTGTAATATTTACCAGTGAGAATCTCTCTTCAGTCTAATGCAGTTCACATGAATATCATATGAGGCTACCTCTTGCAAGAGGCAGCCTTACGATGTAATGCTTGTTTTTGTGCTTAGTCTTCCGTCCCTTGCCCTTATTTTGCCTTCAAAGGGGCTTTCTGCCCAAGAGGGACAAAAAGGCACGGGTCCTGGAGTGCAGACCTGTCTGAATTAACGTAGGCGAGAGCGTATCTGAACATTTGCTATCCAGAGAGCATGCAGTACAACAACTGCATTTATTAAACATGTCAGTGTAATCTCCAGGCTCCAGCACTGCCACGGCGCTGTGAGAGAAGGCTTGTATTCCTGCATGAGTCCAGCTTGTCTGCCAACATGTCTACCCTTTCTGCAGGTGTATGCTTTACAGCCCAAGGCAAAAATATCCATGCCTTCCCTAAAGATCTCATGGTGCTTCTGCAGGCCAGATGGTTCCAATTTGAGGCCTACACTCGGTGATGTAGCTGTATTGAGTTTCTTCCCTGAAACCAACAAAACCTGCTTTAGCATTTTGCTTGGATTAAAATATTTGTCCCTTTTTTCACAGGGCAGAAGAGGGACTCCTGAAGCCACTGAAGGAAGGAAATCATTACAGGGTTCTACAGAAGTAGGTCATGTGCTACAGCTGCTCATAGTTTAAGAGGAAGAAACATGGGACCTCAAACATGGAACATGACTCCTTCAAAATGCTTGAGAGCAACCCAAGAAAAACATCCTCAGAGGCTTATTTAATAAACATTATCTATAATAGTCTCAATGTGTGCTTGTGTTTCCTTAGGAGTTTGCACCTACTTCCCAGAGCTAACAAGATTCCAAAATAGAGCGCAGAATAATTTAATGAAAAGGATTTAATAGTTTGTGTTAAAGCTAATATGGTCCATTAGGAGCTGTCATTTTATAAACAATGAAGATATGTTACCCTCTCTATCGCTGCAAAGCCATTCCAAGCAAGGTTTGTAAACAGCCAGTAATGATCTATAGAACACGCACAAAAGACAATTAGAGCCACATTTGAAAAATGTGCTTTCCCTCCCATTTGATTTCTTTTTAAATAAACCTAAGAGTAGCATATATGTATGTAGATGGATAGATGCATAGCATAAAGACCGCATATATATATATATATATGTGAGTATGTGGATTTCATTAGCAATCATACAATGTTCATTATCTTAAAAGCACTGCTATTTCCACAGCCCCAAAAATGCCTAAAGTGAACTGTTAAATCAACTGAAAAGTTTTTAATTATAATCAAAGTGTCACTTCACTGCAGCTTTTTTTTTTTCCAGCAAACTAACATTTTTGTGAAGACTCAGCCTGCTTTCTTTAACAACTGTGAACACAAAAGATGATGAACCAAAATAGTGCCAATTTCAATGTGCAGAGTTTATTTCTCCACAATGAGAGTTAATGTATCTGCAAAACATTTACATAAGTTAAAAAAGGGACTCTCCAAGGTTTGCCGCTCCTCTCCCTTGATCCCATTTCCCACTGGTGTGATGCCAGAGGATGGCAATGCTGCATGGGGCTAAGGAGAGATATTTCAAGAGGCACAGACAAACCCAAACATCCCTCTCACCTGTGCAGCTAGCCCGTGTAAAAAAGGTGTCACTGCTGCTTGCTGGCCCCTTTTTCCAAGCTCTTTTCTGGAAGACATCTCAGTAGGCTGGGGGAGAAAGGATGGGCCACCACGAGTGGTTCCCGTGTCCCTGCCATGCGCCAGTGCCACCATGGCCCCCTGAGAGCTGGTAGGACAGCCACAGACTAAAGCAGCCCAAGAAGGAGAGGGACAAAAGATCTGCCCAGCCCAGGTCTGCTCCCCACACCCCAGTTTTCTGGAAGCCAGGCAAGAATGAAGTATGAGAGAAATCAGAGCTAATGACTGCAGGGGAGTTACTGCTGGTGTACAGTGAGGTAAGTGTTTGGAAAATCAGGTCCATAAAGTGCCTTTATTTCATATTACTACATGATCTAGAAGCAGATGGAATAGTCAAAAGATGACTAACTTGGTAAAAAGAAAATGGATACAACCTTATTATTTATAAAGTGAACCCCTCATTAAAAAGCACAACTTTTTCAAATAGCATTTAGATTCTTACTCAAGAAAACAGGCAAGAACAAAACTTCAAGCTGAGGTCACTCTGTTCTCCATTTGCCTTATAAAGATTTACTTCAGCTACTTCTGCAAGGTTTGTGCAGTGTCTTAGGACTGCCAGGTGCTTAAAAGTCACTTATGTGGAAATCCTGCTAAAAAGCTGAGTAGAAACATGTAGAAAGAGATTGAACCAAATCTGGTAAGCAGTTGCAGCAAGTGTTAAACAGGCTTTTCAGAAAGTTCTGTTATTCAGTTTATGTTGCTGCTTCTTTTTATAAATGGTCTGTTTTTATATGAATGTAGAGTTGGGCTGAGAGCAAATATTGAGCAAGACAAAAGATCCTACTTTAAATCCCATATAAATAGTCAGGAAAATAAGGCAATAATTTCTGTTTCTTCACACGACAGCAACACCAAAAATATGGGAAAAATAAAAATGTGCTGTTTGGATACTCTCTTCTTTCCTATAACATTTAATTTCTCAGGTGAATAAGAAAGGAAACGTTACATCTGCATTCTCAACTACTGTCAATGGATTTGATTGAAGTTAAATTAGTATTGCTGATTTACAGTGATGTCTTGGCTGGCTTCATGGCAGCACAGATATGAGGCAGCCCAGTCTCCCTGTTGGTCAATGGACAGCCTTCAGAGATTTTTAATGGGGACTGCACTGAGTTGGATTTAGCATTAAATCTATTTCTAAGATTATTCAAATCTGCTGTTCAAATGCTGGGGAAAACTGGAAAAAAAAATCATAAGCAGCTCTAAACAGGAGAGACATTCATGGCATAAAAATAATTTGTCAGGTTACATTATCATTGTCACAAGGGTAAAAGCAAAAATCACTTGTATTCTAACAAAAGACATCCAAATAAAATGAATGTTAATGGATGAAGATAGAGCCTAGCAGGAGACGGTAAGCAGGCTTCTTTTGAAATCAGTACAGAAAAATGTGCATTTCTAGGAGGTTCATCATCTTCTTGGGCTGACATCTACATTTGAACAGAAAAAATGAGACTTCAAAACATGTATTCCACTCCATTGACATTGGAATCATAGAATCACAGAATGGTTTGGGTTGGAAGGAACCTTAAAGACCACCCAGTTCCAACCTCTCTGCCAAGGCCAGGGATGCCACCCTGAGCACCACCAGGTTGCTAAAAGCCCCATTCAGCCTGGCCTTGAACACCTCCAGGGATGGGGCATCCATCTTGAAGGGATCCAAGTAATCTACCTCAGGTGTCAGTGTATATGGGACACATGTCTCAAGTTAAGGACCAAAGGAGCCCATCCCACAACCTACAGAACTACTCTTGCAATTCAAACAATAGGGGGAATAGGGGAATACCTATCATTCAGATTTTTACCAATTTTTACCAATCTGAGGCTCTGTTGTACTGTTGCTGTTTGTCCTGGCCCATATAACATATATGATGGACTTGTTTTAATGTTGTTGATAGATGCAGCATTCATGTCTTTGATCTGGTGAGCACAGAACCAGTCTCGTAGTTCCAAAGGTAATTAAAATGTTTCCTGCTACCTGATGATTTTTAAATGAAAAAGTTTTAAGGAAGAGATCATTTTAGTTTTTCACCCAAATGGGTATGTTTCTAATGTTTACCTACTTTTGGAAATTTCCCTGAGGCTGGAGAGGATTGAAAGAGGGGGGAAAAATAGGATGGGAAAAGAAATTACTGCGTTTGTGTTCACATTTGCTTTGCTTTCAAGGAAAATTTCAATGCTTTAGATTTCTTCCCACTTAAAAGTAGGGAAAACAAAATATTGGTGCCAGGGACAGGTGCCTCTAATGTATTCTTGTCAGACATGCTGGGAACAGGAGAGCTCTATTTTTGAAATACTACTGTTAGCTACATTACGTGGAGGTCTTGTTAGCGGTAAGCAGTGAATTGGTGTTTAGCGATGCAGGTGACAGCACTTATTAATTTGGGGGAGAAGGAAAGAAATCTCCAAATTCTCAGGGAGACAGGCATAGTCTTGTATGTCAATATGAGGAATTTATGCAAGCATCCTCTCATTTTAATGAGGTAGAAAAAGCAGTACTGAAGAGGCAGTAGTGAGATACCAGCTTATGCCTTGATTCAGGAAACGTACTTAAGCCATCTTTACGCAGGACAGCACTTAATCCTCTGCTTAACTTTGATTTACATGGGCGCTTTTGTGGTATCTCGGGTAAAGATGGCTAAAGACCAGGACAAACAGTGCCTCAGTTAATAACAAACTCAGCTCTGTGTTCACCTGGTAATAATAATAATAGTAATAATAATAAATTGCAGCTAGGTAGCTACTTTTTTTTTTCTTCTTTCTTTTTATAAAGATGAAGTGTTAAGTTGTATAAACAATAATGGTTTAAGATTCCCTGCATTCCCGAGCTGGGAGGAGGTTTGTTCATTCTCCTTCTATGGTGGCAAGCACCTGAAGATGCCTGGTGCCAGCATTATCACCACTCTGGTGTCTGACATGGAGAGAGCAATGAACTCTTGGTCTCCAGTAGCTGCCTCCCAGTACGCTCGGTAGTCAGCCTGAACAAAGCACAAAAAGTGAAACCTCCTGTCCACAAAGACAGCCCATGGCAAAATGAAGAAATACTGGGGGATTCCTGAGCCCCCCAGGCCAGCATGCAGCCGCAAGAACATCCTTTTCCTTGTCAGTGTCTAATAACATACAAGGGGGAATTTAATTTAATTTACTGTCTTCATTTGAAACAAAAGCATTGAAATTTGCATCACTAGTGCAAAATCTTTCTTTTAAAACGAACCGACTTGGAAAGAATGGAAGCATGAGCTATGTCTGGTTTGGTGTCTGGGTTATACTCCAAAGTTTGATGATCACACCCAGATGACTAAAATAATGAAGGTGATAGATTAGTGTATTGATGCATAATCACTGTCTAGCCTGCAAAACTTATGAGCTGCATGGTTTTGAGAACAATTACTTGTAATTAAAGCAACGCAGGCTGCCCCCCTCAAAGAAATATTTTGTGGATCACACAATTAATTACATTTTTCAATGAGAATAGCTCTTAAATGCCTGTGCTGCTATTTATTTCTGACCACATTCAGAATTCTGAAGAGATATGAATTATGTATTGTTTAGCGGTATTATTTTGGTTTGGGGATTGTAAAAAATACCTCCCTCTTTTTTGATAGCATCTCTTGAATGAATTAAAAGCTAACCATTTCCACAGGGTGAGGATATGAACAGACTCTCATAATGATGAAAGGGTGTTTTTAGGCATACAAGCATTGCCTGATAAAGTCAATATATCTATCCAGCTTAACTATCTGCTTATCCATCTCTTTTTGATTTTCCACACCCTTCAAAGATAGATTTGGTGAAACTAAAAGGCCACCTCATGCTCTGGAAAGAGGAAATCTACCACTGTGCCAGCTCCTTTACTAAATGCTACTACATTTGCTCTAAAAAAAAAGCCATATTGTGGCATTTTCAGACTAACATGGTGTAGGTCTTCCTTCCACTGAGGGTTGACTTTGATATTAGAGATCACCCATGGTCGATCTCGCTATAAGAACAGTGCCTTGAAAAAAGGTTCTTGCAGTATTCTCTCTCTCCATGTTTGAGCTATTAATTTAAATATGAATTAAAAGCTGAACTTGGTATCTTAATCCTGGCTCAGTATTTGAAATCTCACATGGACTTGAAAGAGTTGTATGAAAGAAAAGAGGATAAGAGCCATCCATGGTTTGTTTTTTCTAAAACTGCAGCTTTACCTCATTGGTTCTGCAAAAATAAACTCTACAGTCCACCTCTAAGTGAAATAAAATACAAGGCCTGAGTTTTATTCTAAGAGTGATTGTGCATATGCAACTCCCATTAAATCTTTCCCCCCTCATCTCCCCTTCCCTAGTTACAACTGAAGCCTCAAAGACATTGGGTTTGGTAACCACATCTCCTTGACACCTTTCCTTCTGGCAGCTGAGGTTTACTGAAGAGATAGATAGGTCCCACACTCTTTTCTGCTTTGAAATAGTGAGTTCTCACTTCCTAAAAATGGCTGGGCTTCTCCTGATAAATCTTTTCCCAACTTTGTATCCCTGGCAGCTGCACGAGGCGGTGTTTTCTCCCCAGAACCTATTTTTCCATGCGAATTGCCTTCCTCAGCTTGAGAAATGCTCTGCTAAACACAGCCACCACAGCTGCCAAGAGAGGAGCAAGGACTGGACTCCTGCTGCCTTCCAAGCTTCCTCCTGCCACCCCAAAATTTTGGTTCCCTCAACAGATGGGAAAGAGAAGCATCCTCTGAAAATGCCCCGGCACTCCAGCAGAATGCGAACAGCCGTGCCCAGAGAATGTTCAATATATTGTATATGTCACGTGTGCCCTGGGAATGAAAAGCAAGACAAAATGTCCTTTAAAACTTGTCCCCGTAACTGCACACTTGCTTGTGAGTGATAAAGATTGAAATCGTGGCCTTGACTCGTTTGTGTTTTTCCGATCCGTCACACCGAGGTCCCTGCAGCAGCTCAGCTGCTCGGGGAACAGCACACTTTGGCACTCATACTTTCCTTTTGACCTGCAGAAACGTTCGCTGTGTCTGTTTTGGCAGCTGGGCGTAACTCAATCTGCTATGGTATCCACGCTTAGACAACTCTACAAGTAAGCAAAACAGCTACTGTTTTCATCTTACCATGTTTTTCGTAGTATCTGGATGTTGAAATAACACTGCCAAAAAATCGACATCTTATGCTTTGACAATGGCTGCTACTGATGGCGTGCAGCAGTACATGATCTCCGGCGCAGCGAGGGGCCCACGCCGTGGGTTTCCAACACGTCAATCAACCCTCGGCACCCATCGGGCTCACGCGCCCCGCAGCCAACCAGCAAGGTCAAGCAGCCCGGCTTGAAAATAGCTGCAGCCACCCTGGAAAAGGGGGCATGTTTTCCACAACACGGCGAACTTGTGAAAACAGCTCTGCAAACGAACCTGAGGACAGCCTTCGCGGTCGCTACCCTTCTCGAGCAGCTAGCTCGCTCCCGGGTGCTATAAATACGCGGTAATAAAGCGTACCAAGAAACCATGATACAGTAATGTTACAGCAAATTCTGGAGGAATTGCTTTTGAGGTGCACCAGCCTGTGAAAGAGGAAGAGAAACGGGAGACACTCACATGTTAGAGGGAACGGAGAGGAAATACCTTCGCAACCTCATTTCCCTACCTCCGAACACAGCTCTCCTGTACTTTGTCTGTAGCCTATGGTGCCCTGGCAGCCCATTCATGCATAGAAAGACTTGGCAGAACACATGGTTACCCTTACACTGAATTCTTTTGCCATGTGTGTTTAATATATCTCTGTGATCTGATTCAAGTCGAGCAGATTTGAATATCTCATTATACAGAGACCAATATGTCTTCATACACACAGTAATTATATTGTTTATTCTGATGTTAGAACACTGGATCTCTTGCTGAAAGTCAGAGGACTTGCATACATTTTTCAGTCACTTAGACATAAGTGACTACTCTGACATTCAAATTCTAAACAAATTGCTAATGAGCTTCCCCACTTTTTTTTTTTTTTTTCCCCCAAAAAACAGATTTCTCAGCCTTGGAGAGAAACAGAATGGAAGAGCTTAAATGAGAAGACGTGCACACATGACTGGAGTTTAAGGAGTAGAAGCCCATTTCTCAGCCAGGGTGAACTGCCAGAGCTGTGCTGGCTCCTTGGGGAGAGGGGAAAAGGCAGGAGGAGCCAGGGGATGGAAATACTTTAGCCGCATGTCAGATGTCTACCTTTGTACTTGGATTTTGTAACTAAGATTTATCTAGATCTTAGCAAGTGTTTTCCCCTGATGGAAACATGGGCTGCAGTCAGTCGTTTCTTTCCTTCTAGTTCTCCAATACTTTTTTTATTTTGTAGAATTCTTTTTGTTCTGATGTACAAAATGTACTTATGATGCTACTTAATTGGTAGTCTTTGGGATTCTCAAACTACATCTGAGGGTGCTTGGGGATTGCAGGGTATGCTGTGGCTGTAGACATACACAGATGGGATAGACTGGCAAGGTAGACACAGTGAGCAAAAGCGAATTTCGGTCTAAAGGTTGTGCCTGTGCCCATTGTAGTGAGTATCACAAGAGCACCCTTCGAGCAAGGTCCCTTGGACATGACCTGTGATGTCCCACGCGAGAGCAAGCTTGTTTGTGGGCGTGATGCTGAGCATCCAGAGCGCTCAGCACCCAGAGCTGCTTCCCTCCATCACCACTCCCAGCTGTAACTCTCCCTTTTAGCATTGCTCTATAAAGACCTGTAGCCCTTGGGTCGTAACTGCTTGGCAGTCATCTTTTCTGTCCTTCCCGTGCCTGGGTACCTGAGATCAGGTGCTGAAATCACATGTGGGTGGCTGGCAGCTGGCTTTCAGTCCAGCTCCCAGACCATTTACCGTGGGGGGCTGTATTCACGTACAGTTCACGGTGACATTCATACCCTTATTATTATCCTGTCTTAATTAAATTTCATATTGTTCTTAATTGTGTGTGTGGCCCCTGAGACAATGTGCAGGATTCATTATGAAAAAGATAGTGTTTTATGTAGTGCAGAATTCAGCTCTGAGAGATACTTCACTTCACCTACCTGGGGAAAAAGCAGCAATAGAAGGAAATTGCTGCTGGCATGTTGGTCAAGAACAAAACCAATGGGAAAGGCAAAAAAAAAAAAAGCAAGAAAAAAAGGCAAGACCAGAAGGGCAAGAATAAGAAAAAATAAGCTTGTGTTTTAAAATTTCACCTAAGCTACAAAGAGGAAAATGCACTAGTAATATGAAGTGGCACCCCACTTTTGCCAATGAGCTTTTTGCCAACTTTATGAGAATGTTTCCAACATAGGGGTTAGCCTGTTTTCAGTCATGAAATGATTCAGCTGAGGGACAGGAAGGTGTGTAACAGGGTGACTGTGACTGCACCCATGCAGCTTGGAGCCAGGCAGAGATAATGTGTCCCTTTCCCCTCTCTGCCCTTGGGGACTGCAGAGACCATCCATAGGTATTACTTTGTGCCCCTTTCTTGCTGATCCTCTCCTCCAGCAGGCTGTATTTCTGCATTTATTTCCACCTTTTGTGGGAAACGAAACAAAACAATATCACTGTACAGCAAAGCACATAACTTCTTCAGGGTGTTATGAACATGTGATAACAAAATTCCTTGTCACTCTACGTGGCTCAGTCCATGTACTCAGAGTAACAGTTAAATGCTCCTCCTGTTAAAACCTGGAAGTATGTGGGCTTCCTCTGCAGTAACATACTATGATGCTCCAATAATATTATCCTAGATGAACGTGACTTTCACAGGCTATGTTCTCTTGTCGATCTCCCTGTTTGTGGGAAAATAAATGAACACACAGTGTGTGTGCTTGTTCTCAGAAACTTCCAGATGTGTTTGCTGGTTACCATGTTTTTGTCAAACCACTGTAGACGCTCTTTCATTGCTTCCCATACAAAAAGGAGCCCTGGTAAAACACAGTGCATACCAGCTGGCAAAGGGATGGGTTCCCAGCAGGCTTTTGGCATTTGATACGCTAATGTATGTGAACAGGTTGATATGATTAAGGTTAACGAATGAGAGACAATTCCAGACTTTTCTAATTATTGTATAGCATTAAATATTTGCTGGCGCTTTTTATTTTGAAACAGTCGGGAAGCCATTTAATGTTTGTAATGGCAGCCTGATGGGTAATAGATAAGTGGCATTCCATCCTTCTACCGTTGTTATGACCAAAAAACACACTTACAAGCAGAAAAGAATACAGCACAAAACCAAATTGTAGTTTTGGATGCCCAAGCTTTAGAAGCTTCACTACCAACAAGAGAAAAACTACACAGATTTCATTTTCACAGCATTTAGTAGAAAGATATTAGGAAGTGATTTGGGGACCTTTACAGCTTTAAAACCAAGGGCACCAAGGAGACAGAAATCAGTCTAGCCAGTGCACCGCAATTTGCTGGTTGGCTTGGGTCTCCTTTCAGCCCCCCAGCATTCCCAGTTCTCTGTGTGCCGTACTCAGGAAGGGCACAAAGCTGTTTTCTTTCCAGGCAATTTTACCGATGGGCCTGACTGCTTAATTGGTTTGGCATAGTGTACCAGAGCTCCACCATTTGTCTGCACTTCCTGCATGCTTCTGGTCTGTAATTTCTGCTCTTGAAAGTTAAGTGTAGTATGGTGCGGCAGATTGTATAGCAGATTGGGTGGCTTCTTATTTGGTGACAAATTTGGTGTTATTTAGATGGTCTTAGGTAGCTCTTGACCCTCCAGGTCAAGAGCTTCCCTCATCTGGATCTGCATATGTCTGTGCAGGCAGCTGGGCCAGCACTGCCCAGGACACCAGCCCTGGCAATGAAGGACCACTTGAGGACCTGTGGTCTGCACCATCTGGCATCCTGTGGTAGTGCAAGTGTCTCCAGTGTCAGCCTGGAGTTTGTGAGTTTCTGTAAAAACTGTTTGTTTTTACAGTTTTTGCCTGGAGGGATAGGAGAAGTTTTGAGCGCAGTGTGATCTACATAGCTTAGTAGTATTTCACGTCTACTTTTTCAATACAATGCTCTTTGGCTATAAATTTACCTCAAAAATGGAAAAGAGGATGTGCCCAGTAAAACTTTTCCAACAAAAGCCAGCCAAGCAATATAGGGTATGGGAATATATGTGCGCTCCTATCTGTGCTAGCCTGAATAATGCCAAAGAAATTATCCCAGAACAAGATTAACCCTTTAACATTGTCCAGTTCTTCCTTCAAAGACAGGGGGAGGGAGTGTTGTGTATAGTACAAGACATTTATTTTATCCAGCTTGCACAACTTGGTTTGAAAAAAAAAAAAGTAATTTCTTAAAGATTTGTGTTACTCCTAAAATGTTAACACAGAGAAATTGGGAGATCTGTTGCAAAAGAAAGTGCAGGCTGTTTGGAAAAACGATGACTTAAGACAGATGTTGGCTTAAAAAACATATTTTATTTGTTGTTTAGGAGAAAAAATTACAAAGCATCTGAGAATCAGATTCTCATCTAACCTATATTGGTAAAGGTCCATTGAAATCAGTGGAGCTATGCTGATTTGCATCAGTTGAAGATCTAGTCATAACTTTTTATAACTTAAATTAATTCCTGCAATGGGTTTATTTTTGTCTTGAAGTAAGGATTGAAGATCAGGATTGATTAGCTCTTTTTTTTTTTTTCCTGAATTATTAAAATATCTTTAGTTTTATTATAAATTTGCTTTACAAACGATGGTAGCTTTTGTCTCTTGTCCTCATAATTTATCAGTTAAAAGTTCTTCTGAGTGTCAAATACTTAGAGTATCTTTCAGATTCTCAGGTGACTAAGATAGAATTCTTTCTTTAATTAAAAAGAAGAAGATTGAGTTTCAGGGCAATCATGTTTTGATATTCCCATATGTATCTAAAGTCGCTCAGATTAGGAGAACTGGGTTTCAGTTTTTGAAATTAGACTTTGTTAAATTGGACTCAGAGAGCGCATTTTCCTATCTGACTAAAATACCAGTGGTTTAAAGTATTGCAAGTTAAACGTTCATCAACTCTGATAGATGCTAAATGTCATCTTGCCTTATGACTTGATTCTGACTTCATTTCTTACTTTGCAAATCTAGTGTAACTCTATCAGACTCAGTAGAATTACTCCAGATTTAGACTGGCATGATGATGGTTAAAGTCTCTCTCTAGACTTCTACTCCCCTGAAGAAAAATGGTTTGTCATGATAACCAGTGCAACCAAACCCAATAAGTCAGATATAAGAAATTAATACAGCAACACTGAAGACTTTGGAGTTAGGCTAATTTATACCATAGAAAATCTGATCTTCTGCTTTCCTGAATTAAAATACCATCTTTGGGGTATTTTCCTACACCTAGTTACAACTAGTTGGAATTCAGAGTGCCCACCTCTCAGGCAACATATCAATAACAGCAATGAAGTGTGCAGGGTAGGCTTCATTGGCTGAGTGAAAGAGTTTTTGTTGGCCAGGTGTGATGGATCAGTGTCACATTGTTCAATGTGATCATCTCCTCAGACCAGAGGTGGTCAAAGCACGTGGCCAGCGTCATTTCCAAGGATCCCACCATGCACACAGGCCCCCAGGATGCCTGCACTGTTTCTGCATCACTTCTGATCCACCTGCCTTGCTCTTTTCCCCCACCCCTGTCAGAGATATCACATTCCCTTCCCTTCCAGCCTCATCAACCAGCAGACATCCCTACCTTGCCAAGCACATGTGGGTAATCACAGAGTGTGCAAAGCAAACCAGATGCAAGAAGGAGAAATGAAGAGAGAGATAGTCTCTGCAGGGGAGCAGCAGAGTCCAACAGCCTCTTCAGCTTTAAATTCCACACAATTGGACTCTCAGGTCCTCTCTGCTGTTGTCCAGGAGCACAGGCCCTAGGCACATCTCTTTCTTCCAGTGAAAGAAGTATTTTAGAGTTCACCATGCGAGTTCTCCTTGAGATTCATGTCTTTACAATGACCCTGGCTTTTAATATGGCACAAATATACCCATCTCTGTGGTTTCAAACTTCCACCCAGTTGCACCTACCCACAAAAGAATCTACCTAATAATCAAGTCCTTTAAATGGATTCTTCCCTTCCCTTCCCTTCCCTTCCCTTCCCTTCCCTTCCCTTCCCTTCCCTTCCCTTCCCTTCCCTTCCCTTCCCTTCCCTTCCCTTCCCTTCCCTTCCCTTCCCTTCCCTTCCCTTCCCTTCCCTTCCCTTCCCTTCCCTTCCCTTCCCTTCCCTTCCCTTCCCTTCCCTTCCCTTCCCTTCCCTTCCCTTCCCTTCCCTTCCCTTCCCTTCCCTTCCCTTCCCTTCCCTTCCCTTCCCTTCCCTTCCCTTCCCTTCCCTTCCCTTCCCTTCCCTTCCCTTCCCTTCCCTTCCCTTCCCTTCCCTTCCCTTCCCTTCCCTTCCCTTCCCTTCCCTTCCCTTCCCTTCCCTTCCCTTCCCTTCCCTTCCCTTCCCTTCCCTTCCCTTCCCTTCCCTTCCCTTCCCTTCCCTTCCCTTCCCTTCCTTCCCTTCCCTTCCCTTCCCTTCCCTTCCCTTCCCTTCCCTTCCCTTCCCTTCCCTTCCCTTCCCTTCCCTTCCCTTCCCTTCCCTTCCCTTCCCTTCCCTTCCCTTCCCTTCCCTTCCCTTCCCTTCCCTTCCCTTCCCTTCCCTTCCCTTCCCTTCCCTTCCCACTCATTTTTCTGTTTTCACTGGTTGTTTCTTACAACAAAGCCCCACACTTTTCTCTCTTCAGCATTTTTTCTCCCATTGCCTTTCTAGAGCGATAGTGTAGTGATGGCTGCTCATTGCAGGTGCAGGTGAGGGGAAACCAGCAAGGATGAGGACAAGCTGAAGAAAGTCTCTGGTGTCAAGACCTAACTCTGCTTGAAGCCTAGGTCACAAAGCAGTATGCAGTGGGAACCTGCATACTGCCACTTACAGGACCATTGCCATGACCAAGAACATCCTGATTTTCAATGATGCTTGCAAAAGGCGTGGAAGCACCAGTGAGGTACACTGGTATGATACTGCTGAAATAGCACCCCAGATGTACTGTAAGCTTATTTACTTTGAAAACAGAAGATCCAGCCCTCTTCACAGAGGTCTCTACCAGGTTCCTCAGGAATAATTTAGTGGGGCTGGATTCCTATTTTCCTGGTGATCTAAGACCAGATAAATTGCAAAGTGAGACAGCAGGCATTGGGGCTGCAACATGCAAACATCACATGGGGAATTCAGCTGAAACACGTGTGCCACATATGAAGGGAATGAAGTACATTCTGACAAATAATGCATAAATCCAGGATTAATGACTGTAGAACAAGTGTTACAGACAGGTTAAAAACACTTCCACAAACATGCCACAGACTGCCCTATAACCTAGCAGACGCACTACTCACTTCTGATGTAAAAGAACCTTGGTCACATCCCTGCCCTTGATTCGGAATAAGATGGAACTGGACCCAGCCTTCTTACATGACCATTCAAAATGGACTGGTAGTTGATCTTACCTATGTTGCTATTTCTTCCTGGAGTCTCATTCAGAGGTAGGTGAGTCTGTAGAAACACTGCGGAGGAGCTGTTTACGCCCAGATAGAGCTGTGAAAGGTAGCAGGCACCTGAAAGAACCTGCCATCAGCAGGAGCCATCAACAAGGAAATCTGTATTGCTCAGCTTATGATGTTGACTGGACCTGTATTTAAAATATACTGGAGACACTCAGTGTGGGTGTGTGTAGGGGTATCATTTTAGCATATAGGCAATCTCATACCTTTCTCAAGCTCAGCACAAGCACAATACTTTTCTTTCCATCGTCTGACTGATTTCATGTGATTTAAAGTGGCTGAAATATGTAAAGGCAGTGGTTGTTATTGTGTCATGTTTACATGCATTGATGTGCAGTAGAAACAGGGGAAAAGTGATTGTGGTCAAGTGAACTACTGTAGGATAAAGAGAGATAAATAATTCAGATTCTCATTATAACAGAAGAGTGCAGCTCCCATAGAGTGGAGAGAGACTCTCTTTGTGTGAATTGGTATGCAGTGGCTGTTTAGTAGCCACAGCATGTAATCTAGCATTAGTATTAACATAAATCAGTGGCAGGAATTAACAATATTTCTAAAGTCTTATATGATAACTGGATCCACACTATATTGTTTAGTCCTCCTGGGCATTTTAATAATCATGTAATAGAAATGTTGGAGTAGCTGAGATATTCTTTATATTGCTCTATGAAAGGTCTTTAACACAATGTCTTTAGCAGACAGTTTTGATAGAATGTGTTGTACAAAAAGAAATATGCCTATTTTGGTAATATGGGTATGTTTCATTAGCTCAGCCCGCAGCGATATGACATTACATTTAAAAAGGAATACAATTAATAACAATGAGAGGGGTTTTTTTAGCTCTCAGAGTATAGCTGGAGGAACTGAGCAAGGTGTCAGGGCAATTAAGTAGAGGCACTGTATTACCTTTGTCTGAACACTCATAACATCATCCTGTCTCAATATGTTGAATAGGGGATTTCTTTGCAGCAGGATTCCTAATTTATTTTGATGTTTCCTATAACTCAGATAATAATAAGATGGACTTTTTTATTAATCTTTAAAATTGTACAAACCTTGGGAATTAGCATGTCTTTGGATCCGTATATTTTCCATTTTCCATAGAGTATGGAACGATTGTACGAGAGATACACACAATAGCTTCTCGGTGCCCAACTTAATGGAACCATCATATCAGCTCTGTGGAAAAGTACAAAATACTGCCGGCGCATGTACAGCACATGGATTAGATAACTGCAGTCCAGGGAAAAAGTTATACTTTGAGACTATTAAAATAATCAACATGGGTATTATTTTATTCAGCATTAACCTTTATGTTTTATGTTAAATGACAATGAAACTAGTGGAACACAAGCCTTCCCTGGAGTAACAGTATCCAGCATTTCTTTCATCACTAAAGAGGCTTCTTAATATCCTGCAATCCTAAAAATGCTATTTCCACACACCCCCCCCCCACCCTCCCCCCCACTGCAGGTCAGATTTAATAACAGTAACAGGAGATAAATGGATTGGGCTCAGCTGAGCCTTCGACAGCTCTGTGGAAGGGAGGCACGGGTCTCTGCTCTCTGGGGAGAAGCAGCAGCAGAAGGCAGCAGGGGCAGTGTAGAGATGGCCTCTGGGGACCAAGCCCTTCCCACTGGGGATGCAGTCCTTCCCCCTCGGGATGCAGTACTTCCCATTGTGCTCATTTCTGTACTGGCAGCTCTCCCACTTGTCCCAGTCTTGCCGGCAGGTCTGTGTGGGAAGGATGGAAGTGCACTCTGGCCTCAGGGATGAGGGCAGCAAGGATGTAACCAACATCAAAACATGTATGACTGATTTGAAAAAGAAAGCCCTGAAGTATCTCTCTGCAGGGGTGGCTCACTCATACTGCTCGTATTCTCAAGGCAGCGACATTTATGTGTGAAAAAGGGCTATGCAGGTGCTGAAGCAGAACTGTCCTTCCCCTCTTACCCCACCATCACCAGCCCCGGGCACGCTGACGCCATTTTCTGGGTGCCTGGCAGCAGCGCAGCAGAGGCCACAGGAAAACACTGTCCTGGGGCCTCTGGGGGATTAATAAACAACTCCACAGCCATTCATGAGTAACATATTACACTCGTCAGAGCATACATTCCAAACCCACAATGCTCCAGGTTGCTCCTCTGGTAGCAGCACCCAGGTTAATGGCACATGGTGCGAGCCGCTCTGCCCCCAGCCCTGCTTAGCCCCGCACGTATGCGGTGGCATGCAGCGCCTCGAGCAATTAAACCGCCCCAGTGTGCTGGCCACGGCCGCCCTCCCCTGCTAAGCGTTATTGACAGAGCCATCAGGGAGGGTGACACATTGGCGCCCACCTCAGCCCCAGCTAGCTGGGCCGGGGGGTGACATGCAGTTGCCGTGGCAATGGCAGTGCTGGGCCGTCAAGGAGGGGCATGGCGGCTGCCTGGCAGCCATGTTGGTGGGGCCCAGTAGAGAGGCCTCGTGCCCTCCCATTGATCCGCCAGGCTTCAGCTCTATCGACCACTCCAATTTGCAGGAATTTATTGTATCGATGCGGGGCTGATTAACATTTTGCGCCAGAGCGGTTCAATACAGGCTAGTAACAGCTTTTAATGATTAATTGACTTTTATGATTCCGCCTCAGCACTGTCAGCGAGCTGTGAACAGTGGGCACGCGCCTCCCCGAGCTGCTCTCCAGTGGCACAGGGCAGTGATTGAGTGCCTGGGAAATTAGTGTCCTTGCTGTCTAGTTTTATGAAAGATAAATGCTATGACATTTAATGCAGACCTTAATTTAGAACAGAACTAAGCAGATCATTTTGCAATTTAATCGTAAACAGGTAAATATCAAAACTTGTTTAGCATTTCACGAGTTAGGTGGACAGACAGCAGAGGTAAAGCGAAATAGGCAGTGGGGGAAATGGCAGAGGTAAGGTAAGGTAATGAGACTTGCAACCAGCAGTATTTTAATAATAACGGCAGTACAAGTGTAGACAGTATCACATTCACAATTCAGGTATACTCTTCCCACATGGCCATCTTTCTCTCTTTCTTCTTTCTCTTATGATCTCATTCACTATTCCTATGCTATCTGTACAATGAGGGCTTCCGACACATGACATGAGATACAGAAAAAAATGAAAGTCACCTACAGTTAATCTGTTATCTAAAAGAAACATAAACATTGTGGAAAAATTGCAAAGGATAACAAAATTTTATTATACTCCAAAACAACTGAAAAAAGATTGTCTGGAAGGCTGTATTCTGTCAACTCCTACCTTCCTGTGTTCATATTTATAACCTATCCCTTTGCATTCATTTTAATTAAAAAGATTGTAAGTTTCTTTTTAAATAACTGTCTAAACAAAATGTCATATTATGCATGTTTATACGTACGAAAGCTAAAATGTCATATTTTGATCCTCTTTGAAATTTTGTTCTCTGCCTTCTCACCATTCCATCATCTCCTGTTATTTGAGCTGATTTACAGAGGAAATGAGGACACAACGGGCCAGATTCTTAAATCATTTTGACCCACTTTGGAAGAGCTGGAGAGGCGCCGAATCTCCCCATTCGAGGATTCCCTTGGCACGAGGGAGTTCCCAGCTCGTACAAATCTAACAGAGCCAATTCCTATGCCATCTGTTCCCACAGAACCAGTTTAAAGGAGTCTAGTGGGGGCAGAGTAAGGTTGTAATTGAGGTATTTTTGCATTTTCCGTGTTCCTTTCCAAGAGACCCCATAGGGACTATAACTAACCTGTTGAAGTACAGCGTGAATCCCAGAAACAGCCTTGCAATGCTTTCCATCCCTCTGAGCTGCACCCCGTGCTCCTTTTGTAAATTGTGTAGGATGCTGCAAGAACTGTGCAGAAGAGGCCAGCTTCAAAAGCCCTTCTTCAACTTGGAAGTGGTTGTCAAGGAGCAATCTGACAATGAGTTAAATTGCAAAACTGATTGGGCAGTAAACTCTGGAGAAAGTGAGAGAGGGGACAAACCTCTGGAGATGGCTGAGTGCAGCCACATCTTAACCCCTATCAGCAGAATTCAGGAGAGCTCATCTAATAGCAGCCCTCAGTGCTATGATACCATCTACGTGATACCTGGAAGCCAGTGCTTAGCTCTTGAATCAAAATTCACAGTGTTGTGTAAGACACCTAAAGCTCTATGTACACTGGATATTTGCCTATGGATTTGTCCTGATGAGCTTTGTAGCCCCCCTGGGTGCTGTGATCAAAATGACACGTACTCAGGCATAAATCTCTGCTGGAAAGCACCAACTATCAGCTGAGAGGTAGTAAGGGATGGCTTTTTAAACCACTTCTTAATTGGCCCTGCTTCTTACGCTGCCACCTGACTGTCAGAGCACTCCTCCTCTTCAGGGCAAAGTCAGGCAGGCTGGCAGTAAAGTGTGGTACACTGTCCTCTGGAGTGAAGCAGGGACAGAGGATCCAAGCAGCCAGCCTGTCTCAGCAATGAGGTGCTGACTATATGCTGAGAAGAAGCCTTGAGATGGTATTATTATTATTATTATTTTTTCTATTCAGGTATTTGGTTCTGTCTCCCAGCCTGAGCTTCTGTGCAACTGGTACACTCAGCACGTGACAGTATGCCACACTGTGCATGGGACAGACCCAGAGGTGCCTCGCAACATCCTAGAATCCAGTTTTGTTACCCCAAAGGAGAGAAAGCAGAGCAGGTCCCCATGGCTACTCTGGCCCTCAGAAGTGGGGGGATGCAGTGAAGCGTGGCAGAGAGACAGGCTTGGACATCGCTGGGTGACTGGGGGAAAGACTGCTGATCCTGGGAGGAGAATACTCCGACCTCTCACTCCATGTCATCAAACAGCCTGCCTTTCCAGGACACAGGACACTGGTTAAATGGCTGTTATAATAGCCCATTATAACCTGGGCAAAGGTCAGTCTAAGTCACCACTCTCACTTTGCTTGTGCTAACAGCCGGCCCTCAACAGAGCTTTAATGTGTCCACACAGACTGCCTCTCCACTGACCCAGCAATTTGAAGATTCAGGCTAGAGTGCGCACTCTGGCTTTTGTGATCAGCAGTGAATAAAATCCTGAGTTAGGTCACAAGCTTGGGCTAAGGTTTTAGCAAAGTGTGCAAGTAGATAAAGCTCAAATTCCCTGCACATCGACTGAGGAGAGCTAGCACTTAGAAAGCAACCATGTATAGATAAACACAGTGAGACATATGCCTGCTCTTGTCACGTATGGTGACCCAACTCTGGTCCCTCAGCTATGTGCCTATACTACTACCTGAGCTAACACACCTTATCTCCTGGACCAGAGTGCCATATATTCCTGTGGTTTGGATCATGGACAGAGCAGACCATTCATACATGGGTATTACATTCATACCCATGAATGTAAACATACCTCAGAATGGGCTCAGCAAGCTAAATGCCATTTAAGCAAAGAGGAAATCCCAATGAGGGGAATTTTGCTCCCTGAATGAGCTACAGTTAAGGGTGTCTTTGAATGTCAGCTTCTGAACCAGAATGTCCTGGCTTTAGCTACCTTAGTCACACATTTTGAGACAAGTGGCTCATCTCTGTTCTCCCTTGGGATGGGGCTTGTCGTGACACTTTTTGTTAGTAGCCTATTGAACATGTGCCCCAGAAGTGGGACTCCAGACCTATCTCAGCAGACTCTACAGCAGTGTAAAGAAGGAGGTCTCATCAGAAGGATTTAGGTGAGAGTGGGAATGAGAGAGTGCTTCTGTTTTCTCTGCATCAACTGTGTCACTGTGAAGCAGCCCAGAAGTCACAGTTCATAGAGCCAGAGGGAGTAGAAAGGACTACCTTGAGTGGAGCAGGTAATGAGTATTCCCACTGAGAATGGGAAGCTCTGAACCTTGGTTTTCACTCCATGCCTGTCTACACGCGATGCGAAAGCAGTAGCTTGCCTTTGCTCTGTTTAGCTCCACGACTCCTGACTTCTCGTCGCTAACTTCACTATGAAGCATGATGTGGTCCTCTCCCCTGCTACCTCTTGTCTCTCAATGAGAGTCCCCTTAACAGACTTGCAAACCTTAGGCTAAAGAGAACTGAAAACTTTTATTTCCCAGAGTGTTCCAGCTGCCAGGCAATCGCACAAAAGGTAGACAGCAGTAGTTGCTTTTGAAAGGAAGTGGCTGCAAATGCTGAAACCAAGAGTGTATGAGACTGTGCTAACATGGTCTTTTGCAGATGGAGGTGAGCCTGTTTCATCCTTTTTCCAAGCCAGCTGGGGAATTGCTTTACTGTAAGCTGATCCTGAGCTAACGCAACTATGCAGCTTCAGGTTCAGAAGCTTTTAGTTAGCACGTACCTCAGAAAGCAAGCTGGGTGTCTGGGGTGGGGTGGGGGGTACACTGTGAAAGGAAATAGGAAAAGGAGGCAGAAGTCTGGGTCTTGGGACAGTAACTGGTGCCTCTCTTTCGTTCTTTCCCTGTCAGGACTAATAGCTTTGTTCCCTGATCCCTCCTGTCCTCCCCTACACTCTGTCCAAGCCTTTTTCCTGTACCCTAGCACTTTCCACAGCAGGGAAAAACAGGCCCCAGCTCCTCTTCGCGCAGAAAAGCTGCACTTCTTTTCACTTCAGCTGGCTGTGGTAGCTGACTGTCTAGACATGTACAGTGGGACTGTACTGGGCACCTGAGGAAGTCCCACCTAGCCGTGTACCTGCCTGGGAGATGCCTAATCAAGATTGGCAGGATTCTGTGTGTGACCCTCAGTATGCACCTACACTCTCCCTAAGCTGCATTTTAAGCACATGAAAGACCATGCCCAGTTTCATCACATGGTGTCTTGAAGCAATTCTGCCTGCTTACCTGCAAAAATGAGACTCCGTGCTTCCTGCTCCCTAGGTGGAGAAGCCAAGGAAGCAGGAAGCGTCCTGAGTTGTCTGAATAGGACTGCAGAACAAAAGTCAGAGAAGGAAAACACTGTGAGCAATATCTCAGCCCCACTGAAGCCCCTGGCACAATCTCCACTGACTTCAATAGCTTTCTATTGTGTGGCTGCGTGTCCTTGTGTCTGACTACACACCCCTTTCACTCGCACACTGTTAATAAGTTGTGTGACTGCTACAAAGGGCAGAGTGCAACCTTCTCCATTTTTATTAGGGCACAGTACGTGCACTCTGAGCAGAAAGCAGCATCTCTTTACATCAGGTCTTGTGCATCAGGTAATATAGGAAGAGTATTGTTGTTAAGAAAGTGGTTCTCTCACGATGTAGAATGACTGGCATTGTACCCTTTCCTTCTCTATTCTCATTTCTCTCTATTCTCTCGCATTTTGGACCATACATACTCTGCATTCACTGAATATCCTCCTATTCAGCCTCACTGACTTTTGTTTAGGTGCACGGCTAGGGATTCCGAGGGAGGAATCTGGTGGACTGTATTTATAATTACATCTTTGATATTTATCCATTCGAAAACAACACAACAATTTTTGAGCAAAAATAATATTCAGCACTTTGCCAAGACTGAGCATTGTTTTCCTGCCTCCACATGCCAGCCGTTCCTCGACAAAATTCCATGCATTGTCTTTTTCATGAGTTCAAAGGGCAGTTACCAAGTGTAATTTCCACCTGTAGGCACTGTTTTTGCTTTGTTTTTATGATTCCTCTTCCAGATTTACAACAGAATTTAATTAGGCTTCTTATAGATTTCTTTGGCAATTTTTGAATATATATATATATTTCTCCTTCTTGATTACGATCCCCTTTAACTCACTGGATGTCCCAAATTATAAGCTTTGCATGGAATCAGTTGCCTTTGGCTATGTTTGGTATTATGTTACCTTCTGTTCAGTTAACGGTGTGGAGATAGGCCATAAGCACTGGAAAAACCTCAAAGCTCTTTTCTGCTGTTTTGAAATTGAGAAAGCAGAAACATAATTGCTTTTGTTGGATCACAATCCTGAATAGTGAAAGACTTTTTAAACATCTGCCCTTCCTTTGATTGGCTTTACATCTTCTCTCTTTTTTGTCTACTGTTCATTATTCTGCATTTTATTCACTAATGAAAAATTCTATCCATGACAATATTTTCATATGCCGTAAGAAGACTGGGATTCAGTGCATTTAATCTGATCTAGCCCTACAGAAAACCTTAATAGAATGTGACAATATATGTTAATTCTGTGAGGTTTGTATTTCCTTCTTGCTCATGTAGTATCTGATCTGTCCTGCCTACAATCTCAGTGCAATCTCTTGTAACCCTGACTTTTAACAGAGCCAGAGTCTAACTCCCAGAATGTATTTGCAGCACCCTATTGAAGTCCAACAACACTGCATAGCTGTATGGGAAATAAATTTTGTTTTCTTTGTCACTGGGACCCTGTTCCCATTCAGATCTGTGGCAAATGCAGCGTTGACTTACATTCCACCAAGATGAGGCATCAGAATTGTCCCATTTTACACAGGATTCCCTTTGATGGGAGGACTTGCATGTGTCTCCCTGTGTTGATCTCTCTCTCTCCCTCTTTATCACTAATCGAATGACTTGATATACCTCTTTTCTTTCTTTTCTTTTTTCTTCTTTTTTTTTTTTAATACCACTGTCAAATACCTGTTATGATATTAGCATTCATTCCCAGGGAAATGTAGCAGCCAGGAAGAATGCAGATCCCCAAGCGGACCAGAATAATACATTCATTCTGCAGGGAATAGCTATCCCTATTCAATAATAATATTGAAATTAAGAAATAACATTCTGTCTTTTAACATGGGAAGACAATACAAATAATCGGGGAATTTTCTAATGAGTCTGTTATTAAAACAGCATCTAGAGGAAACCTGAGCATTCAGTCAACTGAAATGTGTCTTTTTTTTTTCCCTGGTTTGAGCACAATACTTGACATCAATACCACAAGTATTTTCAGTGCTACCTGGGAATAAGGGGGGATGAAGGCAGGAGGCTTTTGAAAAGTCACTTCTGATTTTGCTCATTTAAGAGCTAAGTATTTCAAAAGCAATGAGGGCCAAATTTTCAAGTGCTGATAGTCCCCAGTTGGATCCAGGTTTTCAGAAAGATTCCGTTCTCATTTACACTTCTCAATAGAGCATTTTTCCACAAGTGCTCAGCAGCCAGCAATTCTTTCTGGCCAGGAAGCCATTGAGAAATCTGGCTTCTTTTTTTTTTTTTCAGAGACTAAAAGGGAATGGGGTGTTCTTTTGTGAATCTGGCTCTTCAGACAAGTTATGACTGATGAGCCCAGGTCTGAGGAAAGAAGTTTCCTCTCCGAAGCTCTAAAGGCAGCGGTCGCTAGAAAGACCTGGTGTAGCGCTGGGCAGCGATAGCTCCGAGAGAGCTCACTTGGAGACTGGGAGCAGTGGAGAAATACCCATAGTTCCTCCTGAAGCTTTGCAGTGTATGAGGGAACAAGTATTTCCATGAATACCGGAATTATTCCGGAAGCCTAGTTTCCAATGGAGTTAGTGTTTTGTGGCTGACTGACATTTTAAATGAATTATACTCTTGCTGCAGTGTGAATTCCACCCTTATCAGACACTAGGGAGCCCATGGGGGAGAGAAGCCTTGGCTATGGAGTGGATTCCCAGATATCTAATAAGGTATAAGCTCTGACTGAAGCTTTCCTTCGCGTGCATCCCCTCTCTCTCCCAGTTGGATTGTCTCCATGTCAGACGAGAACCGAGCGTGGGCTGCAGCCTTTCTGCCAGTAGGAAAACTCTTCAGCTTTCTATTCGCACAAAAACTTACGAACTGGATTATCTCTGAAACCACCACCTTTCTGCCAGGTCTAGCTACAATTGGCCGATGAGTTCAGAAGTTGTTAGACAAACACACGCTCAAGCACATGCACGCCGTGCAATTATACGAGCTGCGCTTCCTTACAGAGCCGGGCTAAAAACACCCACTAAAAACTCCGAATGACTGCAGCCTGCTGTGTCTACGAGCGAGCTGGGGAGGCTGTAATAAAGGACCGGGTGGAAAGAGAAATAAACGATTCTGCATCTCCTGCCCCGTAGAGCAATCAGCCGCATGCTTCCCCCCGTCCCCAACCACAGGGTCTCCCCGGCAGCGGCCACGGCTGCCGAGCCCCTTTGGCGTGGAGCGCGCCTGGGGGGCGGTCAGGGGAGCTGGAAGCGTTCCTGGCCGGTCTGCCAGTGTGAAGGATTGGCAGGGCTTCTTGCAGTTTCCTTTCCCATGAGCAGCTAGCAGCAATCAAACACAATCTAGCCCTCATTATTTGCCGTTCGTTTCTTTGATTGTGATTTGGAAATAACGTTGCTAAGGAAAGCAAAAACCGTGGTTAACTGATTGATAGAAAATAAGAGTCATAGAAAACATCTGGAGAGCCAGATGAGTACAAGCCATTGTTTAGTTTAATACCCTTATAATATTTGCTGCAAACAGCCAAGCTGAAGGGTGGATTCTTCATCATTTTTATTATGTGCTTATTCCAAAATATTAATGAATGGGCTTTGACAGCAACGTTTGATCCATGCCCTTTTGCCCAGACGTTACCATGCCTTGGCTTCCTGAAGCTGCATAAGGCAAAATTATCAGAACATAATATCAAAATGGAAGAACGGTCATACTGGATCATACCAATGTCCCTCTAGACTCTTGCCTCTGATGGTGACTAATAACAGATGTTTAGGGAAAAATACACAGCCAAAAAATGCAGCCGCTGTTCCCTGGTGCGCCCTCCTCGCGCCTAGTGATTAGCAGTCCAAGAACAAGCTGAGCCAGGGGTGGTGTCTTTGTGTTTCACGTGCCCAGATGGATTTTGTTCTTCTGGGATTCTCCGTCTCAGCCTTTAAAGGTAGAAGCAATGAAGAGCTTATGTTTCACCTAGGGACAGAAAAATGCAGAGGAGGAAAATCCTACAACTGGAAACATTAGGGCTCATCCCTAGGAAATGGGCTCCATCAGGCTGCAGGGGCACGTCTAATCCTAATTTAGATAATAAGATAATCTGCCTCTGACTTCAACTTTTGGTGTTCACTCTTCAGTTTACCAGTCAGCAGCTGGTACTAGCTTACCCAGCTGCAGCCCTGGGAGGGAACTCCATGGTTGAAATCTGCACCTCAGCTTTAAGCAGGGTGGTGCCTGGGTGCACATGGACAGTAGACAGAAATAATGTTGATGGCCAGCTTGCCATCAACCCACTCCTGTGCTGATCATAGTTATTCAACAATGTGCTTTACACCTACATCAGTGTTGCAGCTTTGTTAAAGAACCCTCTATGGGCCCAGAGGGACAGATAAATGTGAGCATGTTTCCAATTCTACAGATACTGAAAATGAGAGAAAGAGTTGAAATCACATGCCTGAAGTCCACAGAGTGAATCAGGAACTGAACCAGGTGTAGAAACTACCACACACACTCCTGATACTGTTTTCAATGGCTAGCCAGCCAGCATTTCCTTTCACCTAATTTACTCTTAAACCTAGATGCATAACGCAGAAATATGTACAAGGGGGCTGTTCCTTCACAGAAGTTTATTATTTGATATTTATAGTATGTGCTTATGATGATCATCATCAACAAAATTACATTGTTTTAACTCCGTGAGTGATATGCCACCACAACCACCAACAAAGAATTTTTGCATTAAAAATGGGCTGGTGTTTCCAGAAATACCATATTTTTTTCCTAATTCACACATCAGTCTGAATTCATTACAATACAAAGCTGTTCCTAGTGCCAATACATTTTTGCATTTCATTCAATCAAATTTTACTGTGAGTTTAGATGAGACGTCATCTCACATTTCACAGAAATACAAGCTTTTAAGGCAAAAAGAAGGAGAGGAGAGAAGAAGAGAGGAGAGGAGAGGAGAGGAGAGGAGAGGAGAGGAGAGGAGAGGAGAGGAGAGGAGAGGAGAGGAGAGGAGAGGAGAGGAGAGGAGAGGAGAGGAGAGGAGAGGAGAGGACAGGACAGGACAGGACAGGACAGGACAGGACAGGACAGGACAGGACAGGACAGGACAGGACAGGACAGGACAGGAGAAAGTGAACACTGGATGTATTTTGCCTGCCCAAGTGAAGTCATTACCATACATTTGCAGTCTACTTGCAATTAAGTCTTCTTTTTTCTTAAGTATTTGCCAGTGTTCTGATGTCAGTCATATTCTAAGTGTTTGTTTGTATGTTTGTTTGTTTTTAATAGCTTAACATATTTAGAATATTAGCTTTCCAGAAGAGGCTGATGAACTTTTGTTAGCCCTCAGTTCAGAAATACTGACTCCTGAGGAAGTTTTGTGAGCAGAGGACATTCACTAGGGCATCCACCGTAGCCTTTTGCAATTCAACCGTGGGCTGTTCCTGCCCTTTCTCACATCACATTCATTTTCACCCCAAACTGGTGTGGTAGAACGGACACGGTGTAGTCCCTGCTGCCTGCTATTCCATTAGACTTTGTTTGCTACACGTGAAACGGCTTGCCAGCAAAGCTACACTAATAAAATACCAACAGAGTCACCTCAGTGGAACCGTTTTGATGAACAAAATAATATACCAGCAAAAAGACTTTTTTTTTTTTTCCACACGATATTGTTCTGTCTACCTCGGGCAATTGTTTTCATGCTTCTGACTGACACAGCAAGGATGGCAAAGCTCTCTGCGTAGACAAGAAGTCCTGAGGGGGGAACAGAATATTCACTGCTGGTTCCGGTTGCATCTCCGTTGTCTCTCTGGGCTGGCTGCTTGCATGAGGGAGTTTGCTTTCAGAACTGTCTTGCTGGAGATTTGGGGCAGATGTCATTTTTATTTTTCGAATTCTTTTTTAATATTGCTTACTTCAAAAGAGCGCTGGGGTCTAGCATTTCCCGATGCTGTAGGAAATAAAAATTGGGCCAAAAAAAAAAAAAAGTGCTTTGAGGAAGATCAACAGATAGCCAAAGGACTGTCAGTGTTTGACCATTGGGATATATTTACTGAAAGAAGACCCTTTTTGAAGGACAGACTCCATCTGAGCAACTATGGAAATAGCCTTCTGGAAGCAAGTCTGGCAGGACTGATAAGCAGAGCTTTGAACTGAGAAATGAAGGGTACAGAGTCAGAGACTTGAATAATCTCCACGTGCCCGTAGAACACCAGAGGAGAAAGCCCAGGTACATGAGGATATGCCAAAGGACAAAGAAATTTCAGTGATCAGAGTGATGGGGAATAAGAAGAAAGAAAGTGCAAAGTGTGATGAGAGCTCCTTCCAAATCAGCAATACAATGTCAGGAGCAGGTCTTAACAAAGCTGTGGTATGGGGCACAGAAATGTTTAACAACACTCTATGTACCAAAAAAGGGAAGAGCATGAACTAAGCTGACAGGGCATTAAGGAGGACAGGTATACACCAGGAGCACAACAGAATAGCAATCATGGCTGGAACACTGGTCTCGAAGCGCATGCATTATTCAGTAAGGCAGAGATAAAGGTGAAGGTGGTGGCAGCGAGCAGAGCGTTAATGATATGAAACACTGCAAAGAAGGACGTGCAGAAGGGATGGCATGCAAAAAGCAGGATTTTCTCCAGTTAAAATCACTTCAGGGAAAGATGGCAAAAGAGAGTGTTTGGAAAGTGCAAACCCCCTGATTTGGTCTGGTCATGGGTGAAGTCAACAGTAATGCCATTAGAGAGAAAAGTTCTGTTGGGCAGAGAAAATTTTACCTTCCCAAGTACAGATCGAAGAATAAATGACACTAATCATGATAGGATCCAGATATTTCTGGATGTAGTAGCCAGCAAATTTCTTAATAAAACTCTCAGTAAAAAGTGATACTGTTTCAGACTTGGTTTTGGTAACCAATGATTACAGTGAAAAGAAAAAAAAAATGGCTCAAGTGATCAGGGATTGACACTCCCTAATAAAATGGAATTAATAAATGAGCCTGTTAATAAAGTTTAATAAGGGCAGTGTTTGGTAAACTCATGGTATCGATTAGTAAACTCAGAGTCCAGGCATTAAAATGTGAAAGAGGCCTGAAACTTCTGCAGGTCTGCACAAATGAAAGTTTCAGGAATCTGAAGAAGAGGCAAAAGTGAAAGCTTGGTTATATAACCACTTCAAGAAAGGTACCAGTACACTAGTTTATGCCTTTTAAAAGAAAGGCCAGGTGATAAACAGGGAATGGGATAAAACGTAACAGGAAAGGTCACACCAAAGTCTGTTGGACTTTTCTTGGACAAGATTTATTTAAAAATAAATAAATAAATACAAAGTTAGGACTAACAGTACAATTACTCCTAATTGCTCTGAGCTTGTAAGTAAGCAGAAAGACCTGTCCACACTATCCAAGGTGACTCTCATGCTACAGTGTGATCCAGCCTTCAAAACAGGTAACTAAAACCCAGTGACACAGATACAAAAGTGCTTTAACACACACAAGAAAATGATGAGACCTTGTGGGCAGCTCCGAGCACCCGTGGGCAGGAATGCTCAATACCATCTGGAAACACTGCAGAAATATGGCTAACATGATCGTGAGGAAATAAGAAGAGTCCTGAAAAGCTTAGCTTGTAAAGTTTAACAAAGAGTGAGGACTGAGAATAAAGAAGCTCACCACAACACATCAAGGTTGCAAATCAGAAGATATTTTCTAGCTGTCAGAGTCGTCAGTCTTGCTGTGGGGAACAGCGAGCACCAAGAATCTGATGGCATTTCAGATTGAGTCTGATACGTTGGTGAAAGCAAATCTACGACAGTGTTTGACATAAGACGAGTTCTTGCTGGTCAAAGAAGCCTCTTCCAGTCTTGTGGTTCTAACTATAGCTGAATATCTGAGGGAGGGAATAAAGGGAGAGATACGCGTGATGAGAGAAGGCCTCCTTCAGTGTTTGATGGATCTTTTAGCTGTTTCTCAAATCCAAACTTTTGCTGGTTTGCCAAACTTAGATTGAAAGACACGAATCTTGTAAAAACCTTTTTGATTTTGCTTAATATTCAGTAACTTGAATGGTGAAAGAGGAAGAAAATAGGTTTTCATGTAAAATTTAACACATTCTTTTCCTCAGCCATTTCTGAATACTCAGCTAAACTTTTTGATTTGAAATATGTGAGCTGGTAATGTCCCACATAGAAAATAAGCCCCATTCGTTGCCTGCCCGCCAGCCAAACAACAAAAGAGAAAACAAAGTGGCCTAGTACATTTGTTTAACAGTATCTTGTATATATGCGGTGATGCTTTTTCTCAGTCTGAGGCTAGATGTACTTGCAGAGAGATAAGGACTGGGGTATCCTCCTGTGAGAGGCAGTAGGAAATTACCTGTTGGATTCACTGGGATAATATGTATGGAGTTCTTACAGCTGCGCAGGTGGGTGTTTTCTCCTCTGCCTACAGGGTTCATCTGCTCCTGCTGCTTCTCCAGAAAGGTTCTTGGAGTGAAGTTTTCAATGAAGGTGGCAGGCTACCTTGAGATATGTTCTGAAGAAAATGGTGTTTGGTTATTCTGCTGCTTCAGATGGCCATTCCCAGCATCATCATGCTCCTCTCTTGAGACTCACCCGTCTTGTGCCATGGCTCTGTCAACTGGCTCATTTCCAGCCCAGTGCAGTAGGCTGTCTCGGGCTGCTGATCTCCCAGGTTTGGTGTTATTGATCCCACCGCCAGCTGACACATGAAACCTTGGAGCAAAATACTCAAAAAAGGCTTTGGAGTATAAACGTCTCTTCCACCACAGCCCAGCCCAGCAGCTCCCTTGCCTTCATAGCTTCCCAAACCATGGGGTCTCACTAACTGGGTAAAGAGAGAAAAATCTGAGAGTTTATTATAGTGTAAATTTAGCTCTGTACAATCTGTGTGTGCTAGCCCTGAGTAAAGCACCACCGTGCAACCACATGAGAAGGTATTCCTATACACAGTTCTGCCAAGTTTCAATTTGGTTTTTGGAGGTCTTTGTTTTGTTTTGTTTTTATGACCAGTCTCATGCTGCTTGGCATTTCCTTTAATGCCTGGCTCCTAGACTCGTGTGATTATGCAGAAAATGTTTGAACAAAAGTGAGGGTCCAATTTGCCCTGTCTTGGAGAAAAACTAGGAGACCTCGTGCCTCAGAGAAGCGCCACAAGATGGCAAGCAGAGCGGTGCCAAACTAAACCTGCACCTCAATCAGCATGACCATAAATTGATCAAATGAGCTGAGGGCTGGAGTCCGGTTTCTTGAGCGTTGTGGCCACCAGCCACAGTATAAGTCAGACCCATTTTTAAAAGAAAGACCATCCAAGATATTTTGTTTGATATGGGCAAAATACAGTCACATTCAGTAGCAACAGTTCATCTTGACTAGTCCTGAGTCCCTGAGCATCTTCTCCTTGTCTGCTGTGCCCACAGAGAGGTAGGACAGGATCCATCTGCCCTAACTTCAGCCATCTGGTTAGGTGCTCTATAACCAAGCTAGCTGCTTGGGTTTCTACTATAATCGACAGAGCAATGCAGACAACTTGAAAAGGTGACACATCGCTCCCTTTAATAGGTACCTAGGATGGTGGGCATTAATTGCCCTCCGTTTTTCTCAACTGAATACAGAGGGTGTCCAGACTTGGCCGATACATTACCGGTATGTGCCTAAAGTTAGTGAAGATAAATCCCATCTGCAGTCAGTGCTGGATCTGATAACTCAACTGCTGAAGCCACATTTGAAATGCAGACCTTGCTTTTAGAAAAAGGTATCACAAACTTATTGGTCTCAGATGTTCTCTATACATGGGCACTCCTAAAAGGGGGGAGGGGGGAGGAGGGATAGTAACCCCTTGATTGTGAAATTACATGATTACTAAATGAATATGATTCTCCAGCAGGCTGTTTTTAATGTCTAGGTTGTGTTTCTAATGAAGGAAAACATGTTGTATCACTGATCCATATCGCAGCGCTCATGCTGTCTGCTATCAAGACTAGGCAAGCTCTAAACACAGGATCTCAGATTTTTATTCATACCTGCAGAAATAAAACCAGAAGGTTGTTCTTTTTTAAAATCAAAATAGTCTCTGTGCAGTGTATCTGATTCAAACCATATTGCTAGCAAGGTGGAACCTTGAAATCATTAAGATTTTTCTATGGTAAAAGTTAAAGATTAGAGGGCCCTGAGGAAACAGAACACGTGGGCCAAAAGTTTTAAACCCAAATATTAAAGATAGCCAGCCAAGTCAAAACATTGGCATCTACATGAAGGGGTCGTGAATTACAGAGGAACCGAGCACCCACTGAGTCTATTTATTCCCTAGCACTTCTGAAAACTACTGACTTTAAATATATACCTTCATGGGGATGAAGCCACTTCATTTTTGTACAAAGGAACTCATACACTCTTTGCTTTATTAGAGGAACCCCCAAAGGGTTGGGTCCCTTGTCTTTCTCCACCAGCAAGGGAGGAACTATGAGAGCAGTCTTCGGGGCTGACAGATTATTTTTTTTTCATCTGAATCAGAAGTAATCCACAGAGGAAAAAAATAATAATAATAATAATAAAAAAGGAAAGTCCCATCACATAATTCACCAATGGTTCAGCAAAATGATTTTGGAGGAACAGATACCTCCCACCACAGCTTAGGGACATGGTTTAGTTGGCAACATTGGTAGTAGGGTGATGGTTGGACCAGATGGTCTTGAAGGTCTTTTCCAACCTTAATGATTCTGTGATTCTGTGACATCAGCAGGTTTGGGATCAAAAGCTGGGCTAGATGGGCTAACCCTTCTGAGTTGCACAGCTGAGTTTCCACAGCTGCTCCTGCCTATGGTCCTCCTGGGGCTGCAGACAGAAATGCGTTGCCTTGAGTTACCTCAAGGAGCTGTACTCACCTTTCAAGTATGAGAAAACTCACGACATTGAAATAATTTCAAAGCCAAAGTTTAACTTCTTTGAATGACAAAACCTTGAATTACTCTAGATTCTATGGTAAAAGAAAATAGGTGTCATATTTTAGCTTGAAATCCAGTCTTTATGTCCCACCTGACAGAAACAAATATCTGCTACTGCAGAGCTAAAAGTGGCTCTCCCTTGCCAAAGTCAGGGGAACCTTTCCTAATCTGAAAGCTGTGACAACAAAACGTGCCATCTGCTGTCCTTCTGGCCTCACACTCCTTGTGGGGTGGCGGCATGGGGCAACCAAAGAAGCAGAGTGGAGAATCCTCCATCAAAAGACATCAGGGCAGCCGTCCTTCCACTGCTCTTCGGGTAAGAGTGGAGGAAAAACTTTTCCTTTCTCAGTTTAAAAGATTCTCTCAGCTGAAACCCATAATTCACATTTGCCAACGTAACCACAAGCCAGGGCTTTTCTGCTGTTCCTGTCCTTCACCGAGCAGCATGGCTTTGGACAAGGCACAAAAGATTTGTCTGTAGACACCTTCTCCACTCACAGCGCAGTGAGCCCTGGTGCCAAACACAACATCAGGGATGCCAGCCTCAGGGCAAGGCACTCGAAAGCTAAGTAGTGAGACAACTAACTTTTTAGACATGCAAATCCTTCATTGGATGTATTCAGAAACCTCGCTAGCCCAACTCTTCATAGGTGGTTAATGAACTGGAGTGTGACTGATTTTTTGTGCCTACTCTGAGACACCCCAGCCCGACTGTCAGAGGCTGTCTGTTTTATTGTCCATAGCCCTGAAAATACATTCTTGTTTCAGTGTAGACAGAAATTGCTCTTCCTCCCAATTAGAGAACCAGATGAGCATTCCCAGGCTCAAGAATGAAAATCTATTCCTGTCTGAGGATATACACATTATGAGTTTCCAATTTCTTGCCTATAAAACCAGTTCAGTGGCAGTGCTGTACTTCATTTTAGCCATGTGAAGTTTGGTTTGTTTTCACAACCTGGAATAAGTGTGAGGATGTTATTTTTTTAATTATTAGGCTCAGAAGATGTCAGAAGTTTACAAGGGATGGGAATTATAAATCACACTTTCACCTCTGAAAATGCAGAATCCGATACAATCTGACCATGCAGCAGAAAATTGATCAGGCAGTCATTACCACTGCCTAATTGTCTTTTTTATGTAGTGGCCCGTGGCGCAGCACCATCAGAAGGAATACAGCCGTGGTCACCTTGCCCTTCAGATTCCTTCTGGTGTGTAGGATTTTTTTTTTTTTTTTGCTCTATGTGATAAATAAAGAGAGAGCACCTAAAAACTCTACTTCCAGCTGTCAAGGTACTTCAGAGACGAACTTAAGTTTTTTAGTTTTTTTTCTGCATATTTGGTCATTCTTCTCCTCAGAAGGTGTAGGCAAACTAGGTAGCTGGATCCCATTTCCAAACAGTGTGATGCCCATCAAAGATGTTTTGGATATTACATCAAAATAAAAAGGGGGTTAGAAATTAAATATTTTAGGACTTTAAGACCAAGGTCCACATTCAACGGAAGATTTAGACTTATAACTCTTGTTTAGGCTTTTATCTCCCTACTGGAGTCTGGAAGCAGCTGGGACCACACAGGCGTTTGTAGCCTAAACCCTTTGTTTGGGCTGGCCTTAAATGCCTTAGCAGGGCTAAACTTAGGAGCCATTGGGTGTCAGTGGCACTCAGGTGCCTCACCATCCAAAAATCTCTTTGGCAAATGTAACCCGTCCATCCAAGTCCCGTGGGATTTGCAGCATGCAGAAGTGATAGCCAAGGGCATTGGAGAACCTGGGCTGAAACATAAATACAGTTTGAGTGGCTGATGCAAATATACCTTTTGCTAGCCAAGGCTACGCTAATATTTTATGACCTGAGACACGGACAGAAAGATTTCTGTGCTGCTTTGGACCTGCCTGCCAACGTGGAAGACGTATGTAAATACAGCAAAACCGGTATGTGTCATTGAAGGTGTAGCTCAGACTCTGCATCTGTAGCAGTAATACAGAAGCAGAGTGAAAGTTAACGTTAAACCTGTTGGAAAACCTCTACCCTGGGTTAGCAGAAACGCCTGATTTTAACACAAGGCACTTAGAGGTGGCAAGAGCTGAAGAGAGGTGGCAGGCGCCTGTAGAGACTGCCTCCGACCTTATGTGAGCCCAGACCTGCCCTGGACAGACAGTCTCTGCTTCTTTTCGCTGCCTCTGCCACGGGACAGGGGTGAGCAAGCTGCTAATCTGGGCAACTCACTTGGGGCCTCAAATTCATTTTGGGAGGTCCGCTGCCTCCCAAAATAAGCATCGCTCTGGCTGTGAACACAGGCATGGTCACAGTGCCTTGGCAAAAGGGCAGCGTCGTAATTTAACCTTAAAAATGAGCATACGCTCCAAAGCTTTGGGATCACAGAGCTCACTGGGATGCCAAAGCAGCAGCAGAAACGGGGACCCTTGCCACTTGCAAGATGCAGCAGCCTGCTGGGGCCCTCCCAGAAGAGGGATATGATGAATATCTCAAATGTGCTGGGCTGGGAGGGCTCCCTCCCACCCACCCTCTACTCTGTCCAGCTTGGGATTTATTCATTCCTCTTTTCCCTCCTTTATCCCGCCCCCAAAGAGTACCTTTACCAACTCTTTGCATCTACAACGACACAGAAAAAGGCGAATAAATTAAAAACGCACAGGCTGGGGGTTGCTCGGGGGGGGGATAGCCCACCGGTCGGGTTACAAAGCACAGCCTGGGCAGGTTTTGCGCCCTTCCTCTTGCCACGGGCACCTTTCCACTGCCCCATACCGGGGGCGACAGGGTCCCAGGAGGAGCCGTGCCAACCCGAGCCAAGCCGTGCCGGGCTGCCCCCGCTGCTCCCTGCCCTGGGCGGCGCGGCACAGCTCGGAGCGGCCTCCGCCCCCCGTTAGATGGCGCTACAGACTTTACAACCACGTGTTTTTAAAAAATATAGGGGAAAACTATCAAAAAATAACCGCCTTATTGTCCGAAACGGGGACACCCGGCGGCGCGATGCCGCCTCCTCCTCGGGTCGCCAGGGCAAGGCGGGGACCGGGACCCCCCGGTGCCGGTGCTGCTCCCGGGGAAGTTCCCGCACCGGGTGGGACGGGGGGGGCTGCGGGCCGGTCCCGGGAGGGGGGAGCTCGGGCAGAGCCGTGTGCGGGTCCCCGTCCCTCCCCAGCATCACTTCGCCTTTCCGAAAAGCCGCTCGGGCGACCTGCGCGGCGAGCCTGGGCTTTGGGGTTCGCTGGCTTCGTCGGTTCCGTGCGTGCCCCCGCTTTTTATTTTATTCTATTGATTTATTTTACTATTTATTGGGGAGTTTCGGGACGCGGCAGTGACAAAAAAAAATAAATAAAAAAAATCAAGTTTCCAAGAATTCAGCCACCGCCGCGGGGAAGCTCTGGGGCGTTGCGCGCCGCAGCCGCGGGGGATCGGCGCCCGCCCCCCCCTTATCTTCCTGTCCCCCCCTTGTCCCCCTGTCCCCCGCCTTGTCCCCCCTGCCTTGCCCGGCCCCGTCCGGCGGGTGCCGCTCGGTGAAAGCCCCGCAGGCTGCGAGGCAGCCGGTGGCCGGAGTCCGACTTGGGGCCGCCGCTCTTGTGCCAGCGGTGTCCCGAGTGTCCCGGTCCCCGCTGCCTTAGGATGGATGGGGTTAGGGCCGCCGAGGGGGAAAAGCAGAGCAAAGCCCTCCCGCCCCCCCCCCCCCCCCCCCCCGAGCTTGGCGCTTGGCTGTGAACTTTCCGCCGGGGTAAGTTCTCCTTTAAGAAAAGGAGCTGCTCCTTATGCATATTTAACGCCGGGTGTCTGCAGTGCCCAGATGACGCGGGGCTGGAGGCTCGCAGGCAGGACCTGAGCTGTAGGGGAAGTAAAGGAGCCACCCTTCACCCGCACCCTCTCGCTGGGAGCCCCTTGCTCTGAGCCCATGTAAGTCAGAACCGCGGGGCTGGGGGTGGGGGGGGGGGCTCCCTGCAGGGCGATAAGGGGGCTCTTTGGTCATCCCCATCGCAAACCTGACAGTGCGCTGGAAGGCAGGACACCTCGGACTTTATTATTATCATTTGTTAGCATCGTTATTCTTATTTTCCTGGGGGCGCGGAGCCGAGCGCAGGAGGGAGGAGCCCCCAGGAGCATCCCCCCCGGAGCATCCCCCCGGGACCGAGAGTGCGGGATGAGGCCGGGCAGCCTCCCCCCGGTGGCCCTGTGCACTCCTGTATCCGTCCGGAATGCCAAAATTGCAGGGGAAGGTCAGCCGGGAGCTCTTCCCCCGCAGATCGAGTGGGATGGAGAAAAACTTCGGGTGCTGCGCTCTCGGCGGTTTCCTGCCTTTTAAAGTGAACTTGTTCGAGTGTGTCGCTCCCAATGCGGTTCAGTAGTTGTGCCTTCAAATTAAGTTGCTTTCTCGGTCCTCACTGGGAAAAGCAGACATGTGTCCTCAATTGTATAGCATAAAAAAAAAAAAAAAAAAAGCCCTACTAGGTACTTTATGATTCCATCTGGAGAAATTAAAAGCCCAGAGCTGTAATGTTTATTCTTACATAGTTTACAAAAAAAAAAAAAAAAAAGGGGGGGGGGGGGAAATGTGTGAGACACATGTCTCCAAATATAACCAAAGTGCTTTCCCTTCTGGTTAAAAAGTTGCATGCGAATGTTTTCATTTTAACACTCCCTGCCACCTGTACTTCGCAGGGAAACTTTTCCTGGCGTTAGCGGCGGAGCACCAATAGTACTTATTAATGGATTAATTATTATTATGGCTGCTGAATTGACTTAAAGTGCTTCGGAGGCCAAACTAATCCATGTTAATCAGTTACAATTAATTGTGTTTCAGCTGCTGTTTTAAACACAGTTTCCCAGAGAGGGGAGAGGAGGCTGCTCGTAGAAGGGGGGATGCTCCTGGGTTCCCACCCTGCCCCCGGGGGTCTCTGAGACCGGCGCAGCCCACGCCCGGTGCCCGCATAGGGCTTGCGGGAAGGTGCGGGGCCAGCTTTGGTGCCAGGCTCCGGGTGCCGAAATCCGCTCAGAGCAGAGGCTGCGGAGCGAGGGACACCTCCCGGAGGAGATTTCCCCCCCCCCCCCCAAGAGCTCGCATTGTGCAGAGGGCAGCAGAGGTGGGGGCTTGTCGTGCTCTGTTTGCTTGGCCGCTTCGGCCCGGGGCTTTTGCTTTGTCCGCGGAGAAAAGGAGGCAGCGGTGGGCAGGAAAGTCAAGGGGGGGGGGGAGAGGAGGGAGGAAAAAAAAAATCCCACAGGGGACAGCGGCGGCTGGGCTGGCCCAGCCGGGCAGGGAGCGAGCCGGGCCGGCTGGTGGCAGAGTTGGGCAAAGTTTGGGAAAGCCCCCCCCGAGGGTAGGGGGGCACGCACCGGTTTCCTGCACCCTGGGGGAACCGGCAGGCGGGGGGGGGCTTCCCCTCCGCTGCCAGGGAACGGGTTTTTCCCTAGGAATAACGCTTCCCCCCCCTCCAAGCTCGCTACCAAACTTTGGGACGGGGGAAGGAGGAGGGATGGAGAGGGGCCGGCGGCACCCGGGGGGCCCAGCCCGTCCAGGGGGTACACGAGGGGTCATCGAGGCCAGCTCGCACTCCCTAAAGAAAACTCTGCCCCGCTCCCAGCCCTAGCCTTCAAAACGATTGTTTTTTTCTTTCTTTTATGGGAGTCCACAAACTGAGAAACTACACTCCTCCCATCCCTCTCCATTCCCTCTGGAATTAGGTTGTTGGGATTCTTTTTTTTTTTTTTTTCGGTTTGATTTTTTTTTCATCTCCCACTCCGACTCTTTCTCAGGGATTCGCCTTCTTCTTCTTCTTTTTTATTTTTTTTTTTCCCCACCCCGTTGACTCTGCTCAGCTTTTGCATAACACGGGCAAGCAAAGCACCAGCCAGCCCTCCCCTTCTACGTGCAGACGGACCTTTCCTGGAGAGCAGCAGACCAAAGAAGCAAAACAACTTTTACCTGCAAGGGAAAACAGTGTGCACCGCCAGCCCCCGCAGCTGTAATTCAATGGAAATGTGGGGAAGGAATGCATTTCTCCCGGGGAAAGGGGACAGACGAGGTGGCAGCGGGCGGCCGGGTGGGCAGGGCACCTCTCCCCTGCTCGTCACGCGTGGAATCGTTTCGTCCAGCTGGAGCGGCTCTTGGTCTTCTCCCAGGGGTGCAGGAAGCACAAAAGCAGGCTGCTTTTGATGAAGCACGCGTCTTAAGCAACTTTCTCCCTCCCTGTTTTTATTTCTTTCCTTCGGCTGCGGGGACGTTGGCGGCCCGAAAAAAAAACAAACAAACAAACAAAAAAAGCCACCCTTTTGCGTTTGTGCAGGCACTTTGTCGTCGGGGCAGCGCACCCGCATTAGATTATCGCCGGGGAATTTATTTGCATGCAGCTGCAAAGCCGCAACCCGGCTGCTGACCGCTGCGCATAAAGGGCTGCCGGGGCCGGCCCCTGCCCCGCCGCCGCGGCTCCCAGCGGGAGGGGGGCAGGATCCGGACCCCCCTCCCTTCACCTCGCCCCGTGCTTTTTTTTTACTCCTGGCACAGCCCCGAGGGGTCCCGAGGCTGCAGGTGCGTGCGCCCCAGGGCCAAAAGGGGAGCTCGGCGGCCTTTTTGGAGGGCACCCCGAGAAAAGCTCCCCCAACGCGTGTATCCCAGGGAAAAGGATCTCCGAGGGCTGTTTACGGTGTCTTCAGACCTCCAGTCGTCCTGCTGGTCGTTTTTCCCCCTTACCCCCTCTCTGATGCTCAGACAAGCAAGCTGGTAACCTTTGGAGCAAGGGCTTTAGGCTCCGGCCACCTCCGCTACCTCCAGCCCCCTGGGGCAGCGTGGCGAGCATCCAGCACCTCTGCGTGTCTCCTCGGGCCTCCATCCACCTCGGGCTAGGTCGCCAAGTCTCCTTCACCTCTTCCTGGAGAGCCAGGAGGTCCCCCGGGCTCGGACCCCAAGGGGGAAAAAAGCCCCGAGGGGGGTCGGGGGGTCCCCTCTCTGCGTTGCAGGATGGGGTCAGGGCAGCCCCCTCTCCATCCCCCTGCCCCGACCACAAGCAGGGGGCTCCAGGGGCGGAGACCCCACTGTCACAGTGGTTTCGGCGGCCGGGAGGCAGCCTCCGGGGCTCGCCCCGTCCCGCAAGGCTCCCGTCCTCGCGTGGGAGCTGCGCGGAGCCCCCCGCGTGGGGCGGCCGCGGCGAGCCCCGGGGGCTGAAGCCGTGGGAGCTGGCAGGGGGGCAGAGAGCAGAGAAATGCGAGCAGGAGTGCGGGAGCGAAGCCTTTTGGCAGCCTCCGTGCGGAGAGGGGTGCGTGGGCATCTCCGCGGAGGGTGCCTGGGTTTGTTTGCCAGGGGGTTTGGGACAGCTGCCGGAGGGGATCGTTCCTTCCCAGGAGATGCTTCCCTGTAGGGGCGTCGGGATGCAGCTGGAGGCCGAGGAACAAAGCGGGCATCTCCCGTCAAGGTGACTGACTGGTCCCCTTCCTTTGTTCCTGCCATTGTTAATGACGGGGCTCGCTCGGCTCCGGCCTCGGCCCTGCTGTACGCGGCGTTAACATCGCCTTGGCAGGGCAATTGAAAACCCCAAACCAAACCCCACCGCAACATCAAGGGCGTCAAGCCCAAGCCTAGCTCTTCAGGTAAAAGCTGCCTCTTCTGGGCCGCTGAGGATGGTGCTGTCACCTCGCCTGGGAGCCACAGAAATCCACCTACCATTCGTAAGATTAGGCACATCCATATCCATCGGTAACACCTACGGGAGACACTAACGCCGTCCTTTAGCCCAAAAGAGCATTATTTGCAAATGCGCACTGCTAGAGCACGAGGAAACTCTCACCACGTTTAAAAAAAAAAAAAAAACTAACAAAATTATTCCTTTAATTTCGGTCATCTAAACGTAGCAGTAAACCTGAGCGTTTATTGACTCATTTTCTTCTTCTCGAGGTAGCGGATGGTATTTAAAGTTCAACATTTCACACAGCTCCTTGTTTAGTTTAATTTCCCCGACAATCTAGGCGATTTCGGCAAACTGAGTTAAGAATTTTTGTACACATTTGGGTATGGATCTGCATAAAATAGAGAAGGCAGCAGAACTGGGGAGTGGATAATTTATTATTTTAGGAAGAGAAGGAAATGCATGTTTGCATGTGTGTGGGTGTGTGTGTGAGAGAGAGAGGGAGGGAGAAACAAATGGAGAGCCTTGCACCTTACATTTGGTCTGTGGCTTTAGCGTGGTCTCTGGAGCAAATATCTATTATATTTCTTTGAGAAATGTCCCACTCGGGCAGATGGGCCCCTGTTTTGAATGAGAGATCTAGAAGATGAAAGAAATGTATGTTACTCCAGCACAATTCTTCACCGAGCCATTTTTTCCCCCCCTCTTAGAAAGATTAGTTTCAGCTCTGCTTTCCTGGGCCCATTTTCTGTCGGGGCAGGGACATAATAATGATCAATGCCCAGCAGTTCTCATTTCTTTTGTACTTGGTAAATATTCAGGATGCCTTGAGCTTGGCGGGGAGGTGGAGAAGTGGACCCAAACTCAACCTCTGGTGTCCCCATCACCTGGCTTTCACCTGCAGCCACACAGAGGGGGAAAACCCCAAGGAAACAGAGAAAAACAGCCAAAAGAAACCCCAATCTGAAGCCTCCTACCACCAGGCACTTGCTTTTGGTATTTCAGCCTTGTGCTGGGCAAAGTGCTCTACCTGGCTTTATACGAGTAGCCCCGAGTGTACAGCAGCAGTGCTCCAGTTGGAAATGGAGCCTGGAGTTGTTGAGCAAACAGCCCCTGCTCGGCTGTAGCGCACGCTCAATGCTCTACAGTCAGCTCGATGGAGCACTGGCAGGGAAGCATCACCAAGCATTTCCAAAACTAATAACAAAAAGGTTACTATATATAAAACGTTTCTACATCCCACACTGCCTCAAGTTGTTTAAATTTCGGTTTTCTGCACATAAATATAGCAGCCATGCGGTTCCCCATTAGCCAGCCCCTGCTTTTTTAAATCAATTCATTTCAATTTGAAAGGATGGCCCCTAACGCAAGACAGTCAACAATCCTTTGGCTTTCTACACTCAGCATGGACCTGGGGAAGAAATAGCGTCTGTCTTTGTCATTTCACACGCCTATTGCGGTGCCTTGACTTTGGGTTTTAGAGCAGGCCTACTCCCGACGAGGGCAGCAATCCCCAGCTGTTTTCGCCTTTCTAATCCATTTCCCCCCATCTCATCTTAGGCTCCCTCTGAGGAAAGACCAATTCTGCTGGCATCCCGCGTCTGGACTTTGGAGGGCATGGCAGAGCAGCTGGATCTGAAAGCACCATCCCCATAGGTAGAAATCCTCCTCCACACCACACACCTTTCAAGGAAGGCAACGAGGGGACACGTGGAGAGCCCAAACGTCTGGCATTGAGGAACTGAGATCCACCTTGCACTGCCCTGAAGGGAAGTTTGTTCCCAAACCGATTACGTTGTGGCGTTCAGTGCCGGTGTCAAATCGGTTCAAGCCATCCCAAGTGTAAAATAAAGATCTCCGCCCGGGTACGCCCGTCGTGCCAGTGAGCGTGTCTTGCTAACCTTCCTCTGTTTCCTCTGCCTTGAAGGTATCGAGCTGATGTAGCACTATCTTTTCACCCCACCGATGTACGCAATAGGAACAATTCAGGAAAGTTATGTTTAGCTTTTTTTTTTTTTTTTTTTTCCCTTGCAGCTGAAGAAATGCAAGCTATCAGAAACAAGCCTATGTTTGAAGGTACAGTTTTCAACACGTGAGTGGGAAACATATGTACTGGCACAATCCTGCTGCTCTGCAAGGGCTGCATTCGGATTTTGGCTTTTAATCTCAACTCTGTTAGGGAGAGAGAGATGCAAAATGGAAGGAAGCGTGATTATTTGTGCTGTAGCCTTGTGATAGTCATCCTATAACCGTTGGGAAGAGAAGCAAAACACTCTGCTAGAGCTCTGGATGAGCCTGAGGTTCAGGGGGACTCGAGTCTTCGCAGGTTCTCACTTCACTGCCTTTCTTCCCTGAGTGTTTGTTATATGGGGTTCTTTTTTTTTGTCTGCTGTTCTACGTTTTAAACTGAGTAGAGGCTAAACCCTGCTGAGAGAGCAAGCTCCCTCCATCACAAACTCACGTTTGAAAACCTCTACCCCCCTTGACCACCCCCCTTCAAGCCATCCTCCCCTTTCAGGGGAGAAAAGAAAACCTCAAAAGAGAGCGAGAGAGAAGGGGGTTGGGAGGGGAGAGGGAGGGGAGACCCCCCCGATTCCTCGGTGACCTGCACAGCTCGGACAGCCCTCCGAGTTCCCCTTCCCCTCCTGTGGACAAACCCCGTTAGAAAAACACATGCCTGCACCTAAGCAACTTTTAATGTGGTTTGGGTTTTTACAATTCAGGTTATGTTTTAGCACTTTCAAGGGGTAAAAAAAAATATAAAATAAAGGTGGGGATGGGCATGGGGAGGGGAGGGGAGGGGAGAAAGTTTGGATTTAGCCTTTTGCTGCTGAAAAAGCACCATAAAATAAAAGAACACAGCCAAGAAGAAACTAAGCAAGCCCATCCCGAAGCCAGCCTTCGCCACGAGGGAGCTGAAGGCACACACAATAGCACACAAAAAACAGCAGCTCCAACTCTTAATACCAGCACCCTGTGCTCACCGCCGTGCCGAAACGCCCCGGCCTGGTCTTGGTGGTGCCCTTCAGAGCGGCCACCTTCCGTCTCTGCGGTGCGGCCTCTGTCCCCCCTGCCTGGGGACTTGAGGCTTGGCAGGAAAGTTTCTGCGCTGCTGCAGGCGTATATACACACACAGGGATCTATGTTATCCACACACATGCACACACAGCTTTATATATAGATACGCATGTAGGTGTAGAGTCTATGTTTAAATACTCCTATATATACACACACAGTCCTCCTAGGATGAGGTCATTCCACAAGATCTGGCTGCATCGAACGCCAAGATCTTATCTCCGCCGATCTAAGGAGCAACACAGACGACACGCTAGCAGAAGTGGAAAGAAATTTGGGAGACAAACATTCAACAAGGTGCCCCCGGAGGCCCCTCTGCCGCCCTCCCCAGCCCAAGAACCCACTCGCTCCTTGCATGAGCTGCACCCCGCAGCGTGGGGCTGAGCCCTCCTGCTGCACCTTGAAGTTTTTCCCCCCCCTTTTTCTTTCTTTTTGCACCGATGCTCGCCTCCCTAACGCGCTGGTGGGCTGCAGCTTAATACATATATGCATTTTTTCCCCCGTGGCTCCGAAAGTCTTGATGTTTTTTTGATTTCAGCAAACCGAAAACGGAAGAGGGGGGGAGAGATGATGCTCGGCTGCGGGACTCCGAAAGGTTTCGCTTTCCAGCTATCAGCAGCGCCAGGAGACAGCTCCATTAAAAAAAAAGTAGTTTTCCACCGCTCTTGAAAAGCCGTTATTTTTTACATCGCTTTTAGGGAGATAGATTAACAAAACATCACATTTCAAGCCACTCTGATCTGTAATTAAACGGGGGAGCCGGTTTGTATTCTCCTATGGCTTTTACAGAAGTTGCAGTGATCCAAAGTCAGGTTGCTGTGTCAGAGTGGCATTTTTATTAATGAGAATACAAAAAGCTTGCATATTCTTAGCCCGGCTTGAATTTAGTTGCTAAGCAACCGCTGTATGGTAATTCATCCGCGAAATTTAAATCGGGGAGAAAGGATCGTGCGGTTTTTTGCTCAATGGGCGCCACGAGGAACACAACTTGTGGGACCCGCAGCAGCCGCCGCCGCCACCGAGCCGCCCGCCCGCCGCACCCCGGCACGGCCCCGGACCCACCGGGGCCTCCCCAAGGCCCTCAGGGGACGAGGACGGGGTTTGGGGTCGGGGTTGGGGTCGGGGTTGGGGCCGGGGAAGGGAGCGGCGGCCGCCCCGTCGGGGCTGCCCACGCGTGGGGCGCCCGCGAGCGGCCCCGGCCCCGAGGGGTCCCGGAGCGCCCCGGTGCCGCTGCTCGTTTGGCGGCGGGGAGGCCGGGAGGGAGGCTGGCCTCCCCTCGCTCAGGCCTTAACCCCTCCGCTTTTTGTCTCGCCAAAGCCTCTGTCGGGCAAAGGAGAAGGAAAAAAAAAAAAATAATAAAGGAGGAAAAAAAAAAAAGAAAAAAGCGAAGCTCCCTACTGCTGTGTCATTGATACCACGGGGTCGCTCGCTCCCTTTCTTTTCGCCTTTCTCAAGCCTCCCATTGAAGGCTGCACCCGCTCAATTATCGCAAACTGCAACTGAAAATCCTGGTGGGCTCGCTGGCCATGTGCCTCCGCTGCCCTGAGCCATCCTCCTCGCCCCAGAAAGAGCGCTCCCCTCGCCCTACCTGGGCTCCTGGGGGTCTCGCCACCGCCTCCTCGCCTTAAATCCTTCCTTCCTCGCCCGCATCCGAGGCCAGGACTTGTTGCATCCCTTTTAGAGTTTGATTAATTACCCTGGAACTTAAGCAAACTACACTGCATGTGGCGAAGGAGCTCATGCCTACAGTGCTGTCCTGCAGCTGCCAGCCCCAGACGTGATTTTACGCTCTCGTGCGAGCTGGAACAAATAGGACTGTGCCTCTAAAGGGCTACCTGTGTAAATATATACAAGTAGCAGCTTGAAGGCGTCGATCATTTATTACAAAAATAAACGAATAAATACTACAACATGTTGTTGCTTTCAACAGGATAAATATTTTACAAATATATAATTAAAAAAATCGAATTGTTAGGATTATTTAAAATGTTACACTCATTGATAATGAAATTATCAGAACCGATTATTCCCTAAGCGTTCCATTTAAACCCGGCCGTACAAAACGAGTTGGGAGCATTGCAATGTGCAAACACGAGTCACTACATTAAAGCAGGAGGATTCTTTAGAGATCACTTCCGAGAGGAACCGCTGCGTTTTTCAACCAAGGCAGAGCTCTTGGCTGAATCCCGGGAAACACGCGGCCCGGCAGCGGTGAGATGACTATTTAAATACACCTGAAAATGATTTATTGTACACAGACGAGACGGGGGAAGGATGGGATGGGAGCGAGAAGACCAGGGCGTAGCAGAGGACCGCAGGAGATGAGAATGTAAACTATAAATAATCACATCTCGGGATTACCCAGACCGAGCAAATATAACTTTGTAAAAGCATTTGGCTTTCCTTTAGGTAGGAAGAAAAATATAAAAATAAAAAAAGGAAGGAGAAGAAGGAAAATGATGCCGACTCAGTCACCAAGCACAGAACACTGATATTATAAATGAACACAATTACGAAATTCATTAGGAGATCTGGCGATCTATAACAATATTTTCATTATTTACACGTGTAACAATATCACCCTGAACGCCAAACCTCTCCGTGATTATCTACCCCTGGTCATCTCGCAGGCTCACAACCCTGAAATGCCCAAATACATTCAGAGGATTCAGTTTCGGGGGGGGGGAGGAGGAGGATGGGGGGTGATGGGGGGGGGGGAGCGGAGGGGGGACACGAGCGCGGCCTCACTTTTTTTGTGCATGATGAGCAGACGGAACCGGGCACATTTTACAAGTCCCTACAACCGCAAGCTACCAAACCCTTTAAATCCCAGCTCCTCGTACGCAGCAGCAAAACCGCAAAGGTTGCCTTCTAATGGCAACCAGCGCCAAGCCTTGGATGTTAGCTCTTTGTTGCCATCCAAATCCCAGGAACCGAACCCCGCCGAGAAATGCCACCAGCCCTTCGCGGCGCCCCACGGCCCCCTGTGTCCCCCCCACAAGGTGCCAGCACCGAGTCCCTCCTCGCGTGTCCCGAGCGCCCGCAGCCGGGGCCCCGGGGCCGGTCCCCGTAAGCGCGACACCGGCCGGGCTCCTGCTACAGCGAACAAAGAAGCAGCGTCCTTTACCCTTTCAGGCTTTTTTTTTTTTTTTTCCCCTTTGTGTTTTATTTTTTTTAATCATCATTATCACCGTTATTATTTTTCCTTCCGTGTTAGCAGGGCCTTTCGGGTCTCACGGGCCGAACCGGCGGTGCCGTTCGAGCGGCGTTCGCATACCGCATCCCGGCACGCTCGGCTCGCCCGTGATTTATGGACTGACACCGGGCCTATCTGCGAGGAATAAATGTTTTGTTGTTTCTACGGCGGTTTTCTGGGGTTTTAACCCCTGCGTCCGTAGCACGTAGAGAAGCGAGGGATAAGGGGGGGGGGGGGGGAGGTGGGGGAGCGGTCGAGGGGGAGGGAGAGGAAGGCGAGGAAGGAGCCACGGACTGGATGGATCATAAAAGCAAACCTTATTCTCCCGTACAGCGTTAGTGGGGGCGGGCTGAGGCGTTAGAGGCAGCAGCTATCTGCTTCCCACCACGTCCCCGGCTCAGAATGAAGCGAGCCGAAACGGTCAGTCACTTGTCCGCACATTGCCATAAATTCAGCGGATAAATTTGACAGGCTTACCCACCGCATCCAGCGGCAGCTTCAACGCCACTAACACGCACGCTTGCTCGCGAAGAAGGTACGGCAGCACTACCGCAGAGAGAAAAACAAAAAAAAAAACCCTCTTGCTACACCACTTCACACCCCATTGAAAAAGCCTAAACCAACCACAAACAACAGCAGCAGCAGCAGCAACAGAAACGGTGAACCGTGCGGAGGATGCTGGAAGCATTATTCTGTATATCCTTCTGGGGAAAAATAATTAAAAAAAGCACCTTCTCCTTCGATAAATTAAATCCCAGTCTTTGCACGGACACGAAATGCGTCAAAGTAATTGATAGCTCGCCCCCCTCCCCTCCCCGAGCCTTAGTTTGAGAAGAGAGAAAACAAGAGTGAACTTTTGGAAACATCCCTGCTTTCAGCATCGGCCATTGATTATCGGCGGATACACTCGGGCATCCCCTGCCCCTGAAGTGCGATCCTAAAGCCAAAAGCTACCATCCCCTCTCGGAGAAACGTGGCCCTTTATCACCTCTAATCTCGCCTCACTTTCCCATGCCACGGGGTCCCTGTGCGGGTGGAGGACGATATTAATAATTTTGACTGAGAAAGAGCGAGGATTGTGCTGAGCACCCGGCGGGGATGCTGCCAGGCTGCAGCCCCAGGGACCCCGAGCGGTGTGCGGAGAGCAGGTTGGGCTTGGGGGAGCACCTCACATCAGCTTTTGCAGCATTTGCCTTCCGAGAACTTTTTTTTTTTTTTCTTTTTTTTTTCGACACAGTGGTTTATGCATCAGACACAGACTCTTTCATTCTAACAAATTTATTTTCTCAATCAGCTCTTACGGAATCACTACTCAAATTAAATTACAATCAAATTATCACATCAAAAGATACCCTTATTACCTAACAACTGTCCATATTTTCATTTCATTTTGATTTGTGCTCGTCTGAAAAAAACACGTAATACAAGATCTGGGGAAAAAATAAATTACCGTTTTGCAGCAGTTCATAGGTATTCTGAATAAAATATTAAAAGAAGTCATTTAATGAAAATATAAAGCAAATTTTTTTTTTTTTAGATCAACAACGGATCTAACAATTCTATATTGCCGTCTTTTTGAAAAGTCTGTTTATTAAAACCTACCAAAAACACTGCTTGGAAATGGCAGTATTATATAATCACATCCACAGCACCCATTCAATCAAAGTTGGCAACGGATTTAGGAGAGGAGAAGTTCAGATAAGTGCAGCTGCAGATGCTCAGTCCTTCTAAATCCCTTTATCTGAATCAGTCCAGAAATAAAAAATAAAAATATTAATAAAAAAAATATTAGCAGTGGATTTTTTTTTTTTATGACTCTTCCATGGTGATTGGCAGCCGTCAGGAGCAGGACTTTGACAGCCCTGAATTATTTCCCTTTCCCTCGCTGGTTCCCTTAATTCATGCAAAGTCCTTCTACAGAGCTCGAACTTTAGGGACCAACAACCTCTCCTTCTCCCACCCTCCCCCCGGTGTCTGTCCCTCCCCCCTCTCTCCTCGGGGTCAGTTTTCGGTGTGCGGGCATTTATTTCCATATTTTTGTTCTATAGCTATACCTATATATATAGATAAATATATATATATGTATTTGCTTCCCTATGCAGTCTGCTTGTTTTTAGTGCTGTGTGCATATTTTTTTTTTCCTGGAAAAAGTGGCCCTTTTCATTTTTGCAGAATATATAGCTATATAGATATATATGTTTTCAGAGTGGATGTCTGCCTTGCACCAAAATTCTCCGGTTTGGCCAAGAAAAACAGGGTGCTGGAATGCAGCAGGCCCCCTCTGATTAATCAGATTATTTTGCTTCTGCTTCCCTTTTTTTTTTTTGGATTGCTCCCATTTAAGAAAAAAAAAATAAAGGAAAGAAAAGGAAAAAAAAAAAAGGAAAGAAAAAAAGGGGGAAAGAAAAATAAAGGGGAAAGAAAAATAAAGGGAAAAAAAAGAGAGAGGGAGAAAGGGGGGAAAAAAGTTTCTGTGATTCAGAGAAGAGAGCCCTTCTGGGGATAGGGGGGAGAGTGCGGGGGGGAGGAGGGGAGAGAAGAGGTGCAGACATCAGTGGCATTCCTCGCTGCGAGAGAGGGGTAACTGGGGGAGTAAAAAAGCAAAACCCTAAAGAAACCAAACGAAAACCCACCCGGCCAACCCCTGTTCCCACAAGCAACCCCCCGACACATCTGCAGTTTTGGTGCATTACCGCATCTCCGCCCCGTTTTACCCAGCACAGTCTAAACGCTCTCGCTCGGATCCTTCCTCCACCGCTCCCTCTTGGTCTCGCTCTCACATATATATATATATATATAGATGCACGCCTCTATCCATATATATATAAACACAAGCAGTCTGAACGAGCCTGGACCGTGTGTGTGTGTGTGTGTGTGTACGTGTGTGTGAGTGCGTGCGTGCGGGTGTGAGTGTGTGTGAGTGTGTGTGTGTGTGTGTGTGTGTGTGAGCGAGCGGGTGTGCGCGGCGCTGCCGCTGCCGGTACCGCTGCCGGGGCCGGTGCCGGTGCTGGGGCCGGGGCCGGTGCGGCGGTGCCCGGCCCGGCCCGGCCCGCGGTGCCCCGAGCTCCCCCCCCCGTCCCCCTCCCCGGCCCTGTCGGTGCCCCTCACTGCACGCTCGTCTGCAGTCCGTGGTGAGGGGGCGGCGTGTCGGAGTTGACGGTGCCGACCTGCGAGTAGACATCGTCGGGGGTCTGCTGCTGGATCCCCGGGGGGGTCATCCGTTTCTCTTTCTGCCTCCGATTGCAAAACCAAACCCTGACCACCTCCTTCTCCAGCTGCAGGCTGTCCGCTAGGTTCGTAATCTCCTGGGCGGAGGGCTTGGGGCATTTCAGAAAGTGGCTCTCCAAGGCCCCCTTGACACTCACCTCGATGGAGGTCCGCTTCTTCCTCTTCCTGCCCTGCGCCGCGATCTTGTCGATGCTGGTGGGGCTGCCCGTGGAGGAGTCGGCTTCCTCCAGCCACTTGTTCAACAAAGGCTTCAGCTTGCACATGTTCTTGAAGCTGAGCTGCAGGGCCTCGAAGCGGCAGATGGTGGTCTGCGAGAAGACGTTGCCGTAGAGGGTGCCCAGCGCCAGCCCCACGTCGGCCTGCGTGAAGCCCAGCTTTATCCGCCGCTGCTTGAACTGCTTGGCGAACTGCTCCAGGTCGTCGGAGGTCGGCGTGTCCTCGTCCGAGTGCGGGTCGTGGCTGTTGACGCCGCCGTGGTGCGCCGGGTGGTGCCCGGGGTGCTGGTGGTGGTGGTGGTGGTGGTGCCCGGGGTGCTCGCCCAGCTCCGGCGTCTCGCCGCGCACCAGCCCGGGGTGCACCAGGCTCTGCCCGCCGGGGGGGGGGCTCAGCATGCCGTTCACCGTGAAGCCCCCGGGCTGCGAGTAGAGGAGCGACTGCTGCTGCTGCTGCCCGCCGGCCATGGAGGGCAGGTGGGCGGCCGCCGCCGCCGCGCCCCAGGCCGCCGGGTGCCCCTGGTGCGGGGGGCCCAGGTGGGGCGCCCGGTGGTGCAGCGCCGCGCCCGAGTGCAGGTCGTCGCGCCCGCCGCCGCCCTTCACGTCGGGCGGCGGCGGCGGCTGCTGGGGGCTGCCCGTCATGCCCACGGGGCTGCCGGACCACGGCGAGCCGGCCTCGGCGGCGGCGGCGGCGGCGGCGGCGGCGGCGGCGGCGGCGTGGGGCAGGGCTGTCACCCACTGGTGGGCATGGCTCAGCATATGGCCGCCGTTGCTGGCGGCCATGGCGCCCGGCATGAAGTCGCTCTGGACCATCTTGGCCGCCGGGTCGCCGCGGTAGCCGCCCGCCGCCACCGAGGTGACGGCCACGCCGCCCGGCTGCATGCCGCCGCCGCCGCCGCCGCCGCCGCCGCCCGAGTCCGCGTGGACGATGGAGCCGGCCGCCAGGATGCCGGTGCCGGGGAGGTAGGGGTTAGACGTGGCCGCGGCCATCCCGCGCCCGCCGCCGCCGCCCGCCGCTCGCCCCCGCCGCGCCGCCGCCGCGCCGCCGGCTGCCGGCCGAGCGCCCTTGCCCGCCGCTGCCGGGGCCGCTGCCGGGGCCGCCGCCCGCGCCGCCGCCGCCGCCGCCGCCGCCTTCCCAGCCTCGCCGGGGCGCCGGGGCGCGGGGTTCACCTGCTAGCGCTCCGCGGCGCGCTGCCGGCCGCCCGTCCGCCGCCCGTCCTGCCTCGGCTCCGCTCTGCCTTCGCCTTGCCTTCTTCTCCTCCTTCCCCTTCTGTGGTCGTGGTTTTTTTTTTTTTTTTTGGCTTTTTTCTCTCTCTCTCTCTCTTTTTTTTTTTTCTCTCCGGGAAAAAAAAAAAAAAAAAAACAACACAAATTGTATACAGAACGTGGAGGGGGGGGGGGGGGTTGTCCTCCGCCGCCTGCTCGCTGCTCGCTGGGAGGAAACCAAACAAAGGCTAAAAAGCGAAAAAGAAGCGGGGGGGGGGGGATCGAAAAGCCCCCGTGCCTTCTCCCCTCCGCTCCCCTAGAAGTACATCTCCACCTCGCAGCCTTCCCCTCTCCGAGCGAAACTTTTCCTTTTCTTCTTTCCTTGAAGGCTCGGGGCGGCGGGGGGCTCTTTTCCTCCTCTGTCTCTCTGGCTCTCTCTCCGCCTCTCGCCTCGGCTCCTCGGTCTCCTCTTTGCTCTTTTATCTGCAAGTTTTTGCTCGGTGTCCTACGAAAACTTCCCGTGACGATGATGATGGTGGCGGTGGCGGCGATGATGCATTGCTCAAAGTTGTGCTGCCGCCGGAGCACTTTGTCCCCTTTGAAACAAGAGTCCTGCCGGAGCCTTCTTGCTAGAGTCACAGGCTGGATAAGACATCTTTTTGTTTTATATATATATATTTATATATATATTTCTCTCTACCTTTCCTTTAGGCGGTTGGAAAAAAAAAAAAAAAAAGAAGAAGAAAAAGTGGAAAAAAAAATCAGAAAAAGTTGAATTTTCTCGGTACCTCGCGGATTGTTTCTCTCTCTCTCTCTCCCTCTCTCCCTCCTCTCTCTCTCTCTCTCCTCTTTTTTTTTTTTTTTTCTGGTGTTTGTTTTGCTTTTTTATTTTAATTCCAGCGGCCGCTCGAGGGAGGAGGCGGAGGAGGAGTGCCTTGCCGGAGAGGTGTGCGTTATGTGCGTGTGCATATATGGTATCCTTTATACACTAACTCCGGCGGGCAACTTGGGCTGCCGGGCTCGCGGCGCGCACTGGCGGGGCCGGAGTCCCGCCGCTCGCCTCTCCCCGCCTCCCTCCCTCCCTCCCTCCTCCCTCCCTCCCTCCCTCCCTCCCTTCCCTTCCCCTCCCCTCCCTTCCCTCCCTCTCTCGGGCCGTGCCCGCGCCGCCCCCTCCCCTCCGCCCTCCCCGTCCCCTCGCCCGCCGCCGTCTGCCCGCCGCCCCCCCCCCCCCCTCCGGACCCCCCCCAAAGCCCCCCGGTCCCCGTCCCCTCGCCCGCCGCCGCCCCCCATTGGCCGCCGGGCCCCCTTCCGGCCGTTCCGATTGGCTGCCCGTTAATTTAGGCAAAGCGCAGTCGGGGCTGGAAGTCGCCCCCCCCCCCCCCCCCCCCCCCCGGCCTCCCTCCACCGGCCTCTTCCCCCCCCCTTCCTCCTCCTCCTCCTCCTCCCCGCCTCCTTCCCTCCAGCCGGCCCTCCCCTCCTCCCCTTAACTCTTCGTGCACAGAGAGAGAGGGGAGGGGGGGGCACACACACCGGGGGGGGATATTTTTTTTTTTGGGGGGGGGGGGTCCTCATTAACAACGAGCAGCGCCGAGAACGGCCTCCGCGCAGCCTCCCCTCCCGTCTCTCTACCTCCCCCCCTCCTCCTTTTGTCCTCCCCCCGTGTCCTGAGCCCCCCCCCCTCCAGCCGCCGTCCCGCCGTCGGGGGGGGCGGGGGGGGGGGAGCCCGGGGGGGCCTCGTTCTCCCGGCGAGCAGCCTCGCTCCGCCGCAGGCAGCCGGCCCGAACCCCCCGGGCCCGCACCCCCCGCGGTTATTTCTCTTTTCCCATCCAGCGGAAAGAGTTAAGGGGGGCGGGGGGAACGGAGATGGGGGGGGGGGGGGAAAAACGACCGAGCGGAAATGCTGCCGCACACGGGCAACCTCAGTGAACCGAGGGGGAAAAGGAAAAAAAAAAAAAAAAAAAAAGAGAAAGTGGCAACAAAAACAAGGGCGAATTGAACGCTCCTCGGGGATTTCCAGCGCAATAACACAAGTCGGACGTTCAGGGGACGCGCCGCCGCGCACACGCTCCCGAGGTGCGGGGCATCCCCCCCCCCCCCCCCCCGACCCCCGCCGTCGTCGTCCCCCCCCCCCCCCCCCGAGCTCTTGGGGCCGAGCTCCGGGCCCCCCCCGCAGCGCCCCCCCGGCGCGGCGAGCCCCGACGGGCGCCCGCTGGGCTGAGCCCGGCCCCGGCTGGCGAGATCCCATCTTAGGTAGGTCTCGGAAAAGAAAAAAAATCCCCATCAGAGCCAAGCTCCGAAGGGCTCTGGGAACTAAAACCCTAAGCAGACCCTTTTTTAAAATTATTTTTTTATTATTATTATTTTTTTTGTTCCCATGCGTCCTCCAAAGGTTTCTTTTTTATATATATATAAAAGATCCAACACAGATTTCATTGAATAAATCTGAGATCTCCAGGTGCAGACGTTTGAATAGTCGGTGCCAGAACCCCATGTTTTCCTTTCCAGCCGATTTTGCTTGGATCAGGCTCAAAAACCGAGCGAGTCTCGTGGTTTTGTTTACACTGAATGGGGAGGATAGGAACGGTGCCATGGGGCCGTCTTTCATTAATATACAGTGAGGATTTTGTCTAAATTACTGCTATGAATTTCACAGTACACGCTTTCAAAAGCCGTCTCAGGTGGCCTGATGAAACGTGATAGCGCCTCTGCAAACAGATCTACTTTCTTAATAAAAAAGGAAGGGGGGGGGGGCGAGAAATCCCCCCCCCAAATAATAATAATAAAAAAATGTACACCCTCATAACAGCGGCAACAACAACAAAAAAATAAAGCTTGAACCGGAGTAATGTCTTTTATTTTAAAAAAACAAAACAAAACACACAAAAAAACTTAGTTCCCCAACTCTTCCCACCCCCTCCCTTGCCGAGTGTGATTGTTTTGTCTGGAAAAAAATCCAAAGTATAACAAGGGGAGAACAGTTAGTGCTGATTTTCATTTGCATAAATTTTCATATATTTTGGTGAAAATAATAGACTAGTGGAGAGCGGGGCTTAGTGGAGTCAGTGCAAAGGAAAATCTTAACATGGATCGTTTCGCTGGAGTTGAGAACATGATTTTCCCCCCTGTCACCTTATTAAAATCAAAAATTAAAAAAAAATCTCTAAATCCTCGAAGTATGATCGGTAAGTGTTTTACATTTTTTTTTTCTTCTACTTTTGTTTGCTTTAAAGTCTTCTGGATATGGGGTTTCAAAAGCCTAGGACAAGACAGGGAAACCCATGGCAACTGCCTGGAAGGAAACAGGCTTAGGGAAAGGGAAAGGAAAAAGAAAAAGAAAATCCCACCAGCAACAAAAACCACCTTAGTGAAATATTACATAAAAAGCGTGGATTCATTCCAAAGCTCGAGGCAGCAAAGCAATTCTTCAGACTTTTCTGGGTCCCTGCTTCACTTTCCTGGGCACTCTTAATTATCGTAACGCCGGGGCTCGGGGCAGGGGGTGGGTGGGATGGAGGGGGGGGGAGTGGGGGGGGGGGGGGGAGAAGGCTCTCGAAAACCTTTCGGGGATGGAAAGGGGGCTCGGGGGCAGGGGAGGGGGCCGCTCCTGGAGGGGGGGAGCCGGGTGCGGGGAGCCGGGCACCTGCTGGCGGCGGCGGCGCGGGGGGGGCCGGGCGCGGTGCGGAGCGGTGCGGAGCGGTGCGGAGCGGAGCGCGCACAGGGTTAACGCTGTAGCTAGGGAACAGCCGGCTGGGCTCAATATCCCGGGCTGGAGCGGCGCAGGTCCGTCGGAAAGAGGATAATCAATCAAAACTAAGCAGGGCATCCCTCCGGCTTCTCCTCCGAGGGGAGAGGGGCCGGAGGATTTACAGGGCAGGTTGCACTTTGTTTCTCCCTCCTGCCCCCTCGCTCCGCTTTTCCCTCCCCGATTCCGGCTAATTGAGAGGTGGAGGCTAACGAGCCGCAACTCTTTTTTTTTTTTTTTTTTCCCTTTTTTTTTCTAGCGGTGGGGTCAGCGCGATAAATAATGTGATAAATAATGTAGGCTGAAATTAGTAGGCCAGCTCCCTCTCCTGCAAACTTTACCGAGCCTTCAATATCCCATGCCGCGACTTTCATTTATTTTCATTTCGCCGTCCCATTTGCATAATATACATATATATATATATATATATATTTCCCCCCCACTCTGTCGCTGCTCTTTTGGGCACACAATAGCTGGCGATCATTGTGATTTCCTAGAATTAGTTACTTCTTTGCAAACGGTCGATCGTCGAATCAATAAAACGGCTTGTAAAACTAGGGAGGGATAGGTTTCAATTTGGGGGGGGGGGGAAAGAATCGCTCATTTTCCACTTCTTGTTGACGTGCCCGGCGTCTCTTTTGACTGGGGTTAACTCTGTGTGCTCCATTGGAACAGATGCCGTATAGAGCTGCTCCCTCAAGATCATTTGTTTCCTTGATGGGGGAACATTTCTGAGCAGAACATATTGGTTGCCATAGAGAAAGAAATAAAAGGAAGAACACTAGTCACATTAAGCTATATGTTTGTGCACTGGGCTTTAGATAAAAGGGCCCTAGTTCAGCCAAAGAGAGCGCGGCCAAAGCCGAGCTCCTTAGCCTCACCAAAACTAGCTTTATTTTGTTTTGGACTTTTACAGTTGAAACATGTAAGCTAATTTTATTGGCTCTCGTTAATTTTATACGAGGCGGCTTGCTGAACAAAATAAACTTTTTAGAGGCTGCCGGAGGACGGCAGGGGGCGCCCGGGTGCCCTTCCCGGCACGGCTCGGCCCGGCACGGCCCGGCGGGGGATGCTCGGGACCCCCGGGCACCGCCGCCCCCTCCCGCAGCGGGCACAGCCCCGTGGCCGGGAACCCCGGGCCGGGGGAGCCCCAGATCTTCGGGGGGGGATGCTGGAGGCTGGAGGGCAGGGGTCCGACGGGGCGGGAGGGGGGCGGCGGGGAAAGGGGTGCGGGCTCCCGGGCCGCCCCCAAAGTGTCCCGGGCGGTGCGGTGCCTCCAGCGGAGCCGAGGCCTGCGGGGGAGCCAAATCAGCTAATTAAACTCAGGGCATCCTGAGGTACCACGCAGGTTTTTTTTTATTATTTTCTTTTATTTTCTTTCCTCTTTTTTTTTTTTTTTTTTTTTTTTTTTCCAAACAACGCGCTTAAGCCTCTGGAGGTGCAATAAAACGACTCTTTTATTTTATTTTTTTTAGATCATTTAATATTTAATTGCTGTGTTAAAGCTGGAAAAGTAGCTTTTTTTTTTTTCCTTTTTTTTTTCTTTCTTTCCCCCCCCCCCCCCCCGGCCCCTCCCTCCCTCCCCTCACGCCTTTTCCCCACTGGCGAAGCCCCCGCAGCCCCCCTTCTATCTAACCCCCCCATCCCGGCCACAAGTTGTCGCCAGCCGGGACGGGACACTGGCAGGAGTTAACCCGAGCTAAAACCAAGCACATCGACGGCCGGCACGGCTTAGCCCAGCACAGCTCGGCCCTCCGGCCCTTTGCAAAGGCGCAGTGTCAGCTTTCTGCCCCAAATCCCCTCCGTCTCCCCCCACGCCCCCCCAGCTGTCGCGATAGGGGACAGCAGCGACAACCGCGTCGCTGTCGCTCCCCCCCCGTCGGGGAGCAGGCTGGCCAGCGGGGCTGCAGCAGCAGCAGAGACACCTGCGAGGGGATGTCCCCACGGTCCCGGGGGGGGACACACACGAGGGCACTTTGTTCCCCCCCTCCGGGCTGCAGCCCCAGCGGTTTCCGTGTGGCTGGGAAAGTTTGATTCCTCGCCTCCATAAAGGAAAGACCAATTGGAGCCCTGGAAATCACACAGCCCATAAATATGATAGATGCTGGCAAGATGAACTCCCCGCCTAAAAACCTAACGCATACCCAAAAAGAAAAAAGAAAAAAAAAAGCAGAGAGAAAGAAAAGTAGGCAAAGAGGGAAAACGACCTACGAGAATACATCCACTTTTGATTTAAAGTGGTGCTGGGTCTTCCTTGGGAAAACGGAGTCAAGCCTCGGCGTGCGTTGACCGTGCGGGAAAATGCTCGAGATATTTGCGTGGACAAAACTTTCCACCTACCGCATTTGGCCAAACAAGCAAGAGCAATATTCCAGCCCAGCGAAACACATTTCCAGAGCGCAATTCCCACCAGAAAGGCGGTCGCTTGCTGGAGCTTTGCCGCACTTTTAGTGAACATTTCCCTCGCCTCCGAGCGGGACGGTTGGAGTTTGAGGAGCCCAGCAAAGTTCAGAGCCCCGGGCTCGGGGTTCAGAGGCTTCCCCCTCCCAAAAATCTCCTCTTCCTCCCGCTTGCCCCAAACCTTCCCCGTGTACGAAGCAAACCCCGAGTTAGCAGCCGAGCTCCTCTGTTTTCTGCCCGCGGTGGGCAGCAGCAGCAAGACTTCGGGGCAATGCAAGCAGCAAAGCCACCGCTAAAACGAGCAACAAGTTAGCTCGGCGACAACTTGCTGTCCCGACTGCGATTCTGGGGCTTGTGCCACAAGTGGCCCCGATAAGCGCCTATTCGGGACTCCTTTGTAAAGTGGGTGTGTAAACGGAACGGGCACCGAAGTGGGGAAAAGAAAGTGCGTGGCGACTGTCTTGAGTAGTCATTTACTCAGAGTGGGAAACGCTTAGGTATCTCCTAATATAACGGCGGAGACCGACTGCCTCATTAGCATTTACAAATGAAAATGTTAAACATCGAGACATATTCCGTATACAGCGTGCTATATGTAAAACACAGCCGTGCATAATCCAGCAGTCAGCTGAAAACGCCGAGTTGACTGGGTTCCAGCTATGTGGCATTCTTGGCTAATGTGATTTGCTCTGTGTTTTTCAAGCTTACCCATGCTGTAGTTCAGAGTTCTTATGACCACGTTGATAGCTGCACTAGGGATATTAGACTAACCAATCTGGAGAAAACAGGAAAATACACATATTACTTTTAAAGGCTTACAATAATAACGATAAACACAATAGGCAGGCGGCTCATTTATCCATACCTTTTATTATGAAGGCTTCGCTCCCAACCTTATTTATTGTTTTGAGCATAACAAAGCGTTTCTGGTTCTGTAATAAATTAGAACAATAACACGGGACCACACATGCAAAGCTGGATAGGTTTTAAAATAGAGGTCCTTTCTCTCCCAGCTGCATAATTCCGATATTACCCAATGTGTCGTGCTTAGGGCTCACCTCGCACGCACTGTAATGAAAGTTGCCAAATGAATGGAACAATCTATCTGTTGACTTGAGCTCAACGCAGACGCATTACATATGATAGAAACCTAATGCTCCCACCGACGTTAAAATCATAGGGATGTATAGTTACAATCCGGCTCCTTGAACATGTAGATTTTTATTTATAAGAATAATCGTGCATGTAGCAACATAAAAAGGGGATTTACAAGTTGGAGTCCTTTGTAAAAGACTGTGAAAACCTTAGCCCCGCTTTTATTAGACATGATATCATTCTGATTTGCGTGCTTGCCATCTCAATAGCGTTTCACACGTGAAAAAAAAAGAGAATGAAAGAAAGAAAGAAAAAAGAAAGAAAGAAAGATCCATATGCATTACATAGATTTTCTTTTACGCGCATAAGGACTGGCAGTCTCTTAGTGGATAAGAGGGTGAATAATTGTGCTACACCAGAAAACAGTTCGTGCAGTTTGGCAGCTCTGTTTTTTATTATTAGATTTTTTGACATTTGAACTTGTCTATTGTCTGAGGAGCTCAGTGCAGATTGCAGCAGGTCAACCTTAAGGCTGCTCTTTTTGGCATTGCACACAAACATGCACTCGCTGTCTGTTCTCCTTGCGTGAATGCAGCAGCTACAGTTTTACCGTGCATTTGTTTTTTTTTTTAATGCACATGTATTTATATTTATTTAATCGGCTTGGGGTTTTCACGGTCGTGCGGTTAGTTTGTCCATGCGATCATTTTACACCAGTTCCTCCCCATCTATGAGTTTTTTCCCCGGTGCTGGATACTTTTAAGCACTCAGCCGCTTTTACAGCAGGGTAATTCCAGCATCACGATGCTTGATAAAAGGGACTTCAGTAGCCCCGAGATTAAATGACATATTTCCCCGCAGCTTCGCTCAACTCTATCATGACTCCTACAGTCAAAAGTTAACATTATTCATCATGTCCTCGCCTTTCTTCCCTCCTCCCCCCTCCGCATCCAGCCCCGGTCCGGCTCCCCGAGCCTTTGCGAGGGCTGGGGGCGGCCGGGGGAAGGGGGGGGGGGGGTGGGATGCAGAGGAGGGGACCTGGTGGGGCGAGGGAGATGCGAAATGGGGGTCGTTGCCCCCCGAGGCCGCAGGGGGAAAGGGAAAGGGAGTGGGATGGGGGTGGAAATAACTTTTCCCGGCAGCGATTTGCACCCCGGTGTGCTGGGGGTCGGGCTGGTTTTAAAGCGGGACTCTTCCCTGGGTGCGGGAGGGGGGGGTCAGGCCGAAGAGCCGACCTCTTCCTCTAGCAGGCTTTCACTGGAGCATATACCTTCAGACATATAGACGTGGACACGCTGTGCGCCCACCGGCAGGGGCACGAACCCCCGGGCACGGCCACGCACCGCGAGGCTGGGTTCGCCCCCCCCTTATCTTCACCCCCCCACCCCCCCTCCAGCCTTCCCCTTAACAAGCGCCTGATAACGCGTTTAAGGCTTGTTATTTGAACTCTCCCGATCAGCATGCAGAAACGTAATTGCATCGTTTTTCATCAGGAGAGAAAAGAGGGGAGGAAGGGGGGGACCCCCCCCCCCAGCTCTCCGTAACCGCTGAGTCACCGCACCGGGGGGCAGCGGGGACGCGCAGGAGGCAGCGGCATCTCATTGCCCACCCCGGCTCAAAACGCATCCCTCCTCATCTCCAGCCCCGCAGGTCCCTCCCTCCTCCTGGATTTAGCAAGACAGACTTGGAAGAAAGTGGCCCAAGTGCGGCCAGGGCCCTCCTTTGTCACTGGGTGTCCTCCTCCGGTGCACTGGGACCTGCATCATTGAGGCGAGGAAGAAAATAAGCCTTAAAATAGTGTTTTGGGGGGATTTGGGGAGGAGGAGGGATGGATAAGCACCGGCCACTTCACCTGGTGGACAGAGGACAGGCAAAGCATCTGGGCACCTTTATCCCTACAGACTCCTTTAAAGGTTACTCTTGCTGCCAGGCTTTGGCACAAGCAAAAATGGGGGTGCTGGTGGTTGGGAACAAAGCTGGTGGCAACCAAGCGACCCCCCAAAAGGGGGAGGAATAGTCCCTTCAATTCCCTGTCGAAAAGCATACGGCATTGCTTTCTGCTGGGGGCTGTTTCCCGGGGTCCCCGCACCCCCAGGGTGCTGAGCGGGGTGTCTGTCCAGCACCCCCTTACCGGGCCCACTCAGGGAGGGGTGCGGACCCCCAGGTACATGCCAAAGGGCCTCATGGACAGCTTCTGGGAGTTGGTGGGTTGCACGAGCAGCCTTGAAATCAGTTTGCAGCAAGGCCTGCAGTGGGAAACAAAGAGGCAGAAAATGTTGGGAGCCCAAGAAGAGCCTGAAATACAGAGAGAGGCATTGAGCTTCCCGGAGATGCTTCAGCTCCTCAGTGGGGAACAGAGCGGTATCCTTTTTGGGCTGGCTCCGTGCAGCTGAGGGCTGGACTGTACAGCCCACACTGAATCAGAGGCATTGTGTGCAAATGAATAAGCGCACATTGTTTTGAAATGCTGCTATTGTGTTTGGGCTAGGGGGAGGAGGTGGCTGCATTTTGCGTGCGTGCGTGTCTATGGGCTTTCTAAAGGTGAGTGCAGATTGCAAGAGTTGCGGCTCTGTTTTTGTTTGTCAAACAGGGCCCTTCTCTTGGGAGAGGGGCATGTGGCGGATCCCAGCCCAGGATTACATTAATCAAAGCATTATTTCCCCAGGGATGCGCAGCACAAATGATAGTAAATCCTAATAAAATTGGATCGCTGAGAAATTGAACGCTTAAAGTAATCTGCTCTGCCTGATAAAAACTTCAAATTTATAAGATATTATGCATCCCCACCCCCAAACACCTCAGGTATCACCACTGTGTGTGTGCATTACGCATCTATCTGGAGGAGAGACAACACTGGTCGGCTTAACAGGCCCCCCACTATTGAATATATATATATACACAGATGTGTGCACGTGTACTTGCGTGCACACATTTCACGCATGCACACACACGTGCAGAGCTGTAAGCTAAGCTAAAACCTATACGCACGTAGCAGTAATGAGGATGGTCAATATTTGGTTATTCCACCCTCGCTGTGTACGAGGCCGGGACATGGTACTGTGCCGGTGCCGTAACACGGCCTGGGCACTCCTTGCTCTTGCTCTTTAGCGATGCTCACCACGGGCCTCCATAACAGCACCTGCGATCTCAGCCCTGCTCAGAGCAGCTTGGCTTCTCACGGGGGTGGTGGGGAAATAAATAATAATAAAATAAAACACTACATGGACATGAATGTCCAAAGCTGACCTTAGAAAGCCTGTGGGAGGATGAGTGTCAGAGCGAAACTGCCTTGGACCAGGGGCACAGGTGAAAGAAGGGGAGAGGTTGCCCGTTTTTCCCTGGGGTGCGCAGCACGCGGCACCCGCAGCCCCCGCGCCCACGGCCGTGCCACCACGGCCCCTGCCCTTCGGCGAGGGTCAGCCGAGGCCTGGGTAGCCGCTGGCAACTCGCTTAGCTTCAGATCCTCAGTCTCAGCTACTTCCTCTCTGCAGAAGGAAAGTTTGTTTGTAATTGCGGGACATTACAGTACGCTCAAAGAGCCCCACTGTCCGGCATGGAAAAAAAAAAAAAAAAGGGAAAAAGAAGGAAAAAATCTGTTTTTTTCCCCCTCCTCCCCCTTACTGAGCTTCCAAACGTGGAAGGGGCAGAAGGCGTTGCCACTCGCCCAGCTGAAACTCCTTGAAGGGCTGTGCGTTTCAGACATGCCGATCATTCCTCCTCGCCCCTACCCTCCCGGGGACCCCTGAAATGTGGCACTGCGACCCCCCCTCCCCCCCGTGAAATGCCCCCACGCGTGACCGTGGCCGCTCCTGCCCCCTGCCCTGCGCCCCCCGTGCGCCCCCCGCTGCCCCTTCCTCCCCTGGCACCGCTCGGCACCGGTCCTGCCCCTTGCGGGGGGGTTTCCTGCCCCGTCCCGGCTCCAGGGGCTTGCAGGGGGGTGTGCGTGTAAGGGGGGGGGGGGGGGGGGCGGCCTCGCAGCGCCCCGCCGGAGCGGGGGGGGCTCGCCCTCTCCCAGCCCCGAAATGACGCAGCCCCTGCTCCAGCATCGGCTCCCGTTCGGGCTGGCTCCATTTCAGGAGCTCCGTCTCCCCCCACCCTCTTCTTCCCAGCCTTCCTCCTTCCTCCTCCTCCTCGCCCTACCGTCACTCTCAAACATCCCCCCCCCCCCCCAAGCCCCCAACCCCCCCCAACCTTCCCCCCCCCCCCCCCCCCCCGCCTCCCCGCCGCCCCAAACTCCTTCCTCAGGACCGTGGGATGCTGGCGAGCCCTGGCGAGAGTTGCCGGTCTCCATTTCCAAGCGGGGAGCCGCCGGGAGCGGTGAGGCAGCCGGCAGGGCTTGGGGCGGGGGGGGACGCGGAGGGGCTGCGCGGGCCCGGGGAGGGATGTTGGGGGGGGGGGGGGAATGAAGGATGGGGGGGCAGCACCCCGAAACAACCCCCTCGCTCCCGGGATAGGGGCAGCGCCTTCCCCTGCCCGCCGCCGGCACCGCACAGTGGCCCCTCCGCGCCCCTCCAGGGCTGTCCGGTGCCCCCACAACCCCCCCACCCCTTTTTTTTTTGGAGGGGGGATTGGGCTCCCCTCCGCCCTCCTCCGCGCCAGCAGCAGGGGGACCCGCTCACCCCGCCGCTGCCTCCCCTCCCTCTCCCCTTCCCTAAAAAATAGTAATAATAAAAAAATCACCGTTCCCTTGCGCACCACGAGGCACCCTCTCTCGATCCCCCCTCCCTCCCCCTTTTCATTCCGCCCCCTCCCGGACCGACCCTTTCCCCCCCCCCCTTTCCCCCCCCCCCCCCGCCGCCCCGCATCCCGGGTGCAAGCGGATCACCAAAATCCGAGCTGGTTCCAATTTCCCCCAGTTGCCTGCCTTTGAAACACTCAGAAGGTAGGGATGGCTCATCGTGGGATAATGCGCTCCCACTCCCCATGTGTTCAGGAAGGTGGCTGCCTCCCCACCCTCCCCTCCCCGCTTTCTTCGCCTTAATTGGCTCTATCTTGATGTGCACTTGTTTTGTTTAGCCTATTTTAACATTGCGGACGAGATAGGCAGAAAAAGGAGCGTTTGACTCGGTATGTCTCTCTGATTTTTTTTTTTTTTTCTCCCCCTTCGGAGGTTAATTTGCATTTGAGGTCTAATTCATATTGCAAAATCCTGGCGTTTGAGGACTGCAGAGGAACAGGGCATTCTTTTCTGCTTCTGAGCAGGAGGCTCTCCTGTCGTTCACTCTTCTGAGTATAATTTCATTGTATTCACAAGTGACAAGGATTTGCATCAGTCATTTTTCAAGCTATTTTTTAAAGAGTTGGGTCATTTTTTTTTTTTTTTTAATTGCAAAGGGAACAAATATCAGCATGAAAACAGAGGATGCCTTACTAACAACGTTACAAACTTAAAGTTTAAGGCACAGGCTATATATTAATATAAGTATTAATCTGCATTCCTTGGAGTTGGATTTCTAACTCCTGAACATCTGATTTTGATGGAAGTCAGGGAAAGTCGACTATACAAATATCGAAGTATATTTATAGCTTCTTACATCTATTCACAGGTGATTTTACTGCTGTTTGCCACTCTTGCTCCAGCGTTTTGTAATTATTTCACTCCTGAAAAGCATTTCATAGGATTATATGCTGCTTTACTTATTAAAGGTTTTCAGCCTGTCCAGCTATAACTTCCATTCACATCTCTGGAAATAGTTAAGTAGCCATGTGGACTTTATGGAGAGATTATAAAAGATACATGGTCATATAAAAAGATTCTGTTTTATATCCCCGGTCTTTTCGTTCTTTGGATGTGATGAAGAATCCACCTACATTTAGGCCTTTATAGCTCCTTTAAGGAATACCTTCACATATTTTATTTATGTATATAAAATGAATTTTATTTATATACATATAAATATAAAGTGATTACATGAATGGCATATGTTGTATAATATGCATATGAGACATTTCAAGCATCTCTACGCGCACACCAATTTATTTTTCATAAATGTATATGTGTGTGTATGTGCGTGTATATACACGTGTGTGATGATACACATGCTGGAAGATAAAACTACACAAAGTAAAAAAATATTCATAAAGGAAAAACCTGTAAAGGTTGTTCACTGGGAGTTCGCGTTTAGTCCCTCGTAAAAAATCACCTAAGTTACAGACTTTACTGTAAATACCTACTTACACCCCCACCTCAGCATAAAAATATTTGTGCATATATATTTGTCATAGAACAAACTAAACAGGGCTATGAATTATACCTAAAAGACAATACTGAGATTAAAAAAAAAAAGCAAAAAACAAAAACAAACATAAAATAATAATGGAAAATGGAATTTTATATAATGCCAACAACTTTAGCTTGATTCTTGGCATAAGCAATTTAGTGCAATTTCATTTGTCTGAACTAGAGTGATATTACAAAGTGAATTAATAGAACATTAGTACTGGAAAAAAAAAAAGAAACAGTTCTTCCTTTGAAATATGAAGTGCCTCTAACTTGAGATGAAACCTGAAAGTCAGTGAATAATATATGGGAAATATTAATATTTTAAATGTATCATATTTAAAATTGCTATGAACTTAAACAAGGTTTCATAGCAAGAAAAAACAAGTAATTCATTTTAGATTCCAATTTTATATGCACCATTTTACAAATGAAGCAATTCACTAAAGAAGTGAAGTCAGGTATGTAAGCATATTTTGTTATTTTGCACATGAAATACAGTCATTATGGAATATAAATTTAATTTGGGAAATGATAAAAAAGAACATTTGTTTCATTTTCTACTGCACTGCAAGGAAAACATTTTTAAGTAGCTGATTAATGAGATGAAATGAAGTGATACAGCCCATAATACCTGCATGTGTTTTTATACGTAGTGAAACTGTACCACAACGGGACATTTATGAAAAGTATGAATTCAAGTAATGCAGTAAGACTTTAAATTTAGAATGGGAGTTTATACAATTCAGCCTGATGTTGTAAAAAGTGAGCCCTGTGGCATTTGACTTTGCATTACTGAAAAATTACTCCTGCAAGAGAAGTTAGTAGAGTGTAGCAGAGTTGAATCCTGCACTTCAGCGCGGGCAAAACTGAGGTGCCACTGGCTGCCTTGCCGCTGGTTTTAGTGGGAAGAAGGTGCAGCCCTCAGTCCTTTCCCTAATACGAGGTCTATCGACTCCCAAATTTCATTGCCCTGCTCCAACCCAAGCGAGGAGGTACAGCTCAGCCTCTGGGAGCCAGCCCTGTGTTCCTTCAGTTGGGCCAAATCCTACTTGCCCTGTTCACTGAGGACACCTGGTGCTTTGTCTTACTGAAAAGAGCAGAATCTGGCCCTCAGTCTTCCCCCTGGTGTAACTCCTTTGGACCTTAGTAGAAACAGAGGGATTATTTTCGCATGTTTCCAATGTCAATGGGAATTCTGCTGGGGTTAGTTCTCAGGGCTAGGTTGACCTTGTACTTACTCCTAAGAAACCTACAGTTTACACCCTACCTGCTTTGGCTCGGGCTTCAGTGAACCAAGCCAGCAATAATTCGAGTTGATACATACAATACATAGGATACATATGAGTGGGCATTTGGAACAGCTAGGCAAAAAAAAAAAAAAAAAGAGTGTCTTTGCACCAGTGGAAAGCACTGGATGTGTATGAGCTTAGTGAAGAGGGAAATGACACCTTCTGGCAAGTGCTACGGCTGTCATGAGGACTATAAGCACCTAGGAACTGTCTTGTTGAAGGAGAGCAAAAGTCTGGGTAGTCTGTAGCTTGGTTCCCAGCAGGAGTTAGTCACAGGTGCCACAGAAGAGGGCAAAAGTTGGTGACCGAGGGGGAGGTAACACGCTTGTCACCCTCCACACGGCAGATCTCTTTCTCACCACTTTTGCCTGAAGCCCTGGGGCATTTGATATACTTCTCCAAATGACTTCCCATTAGTTTCAGTAGCTTCCATTTTTGTTATAAATGGCCAATTCACTTCTGAAACTCACTATAGTTATTTTAAATTCAGAATAATAGTGACAAGAAAAAAAAAATCCTTTTAAAACAGTTTTACCACTCTTTGTTTAAATATACATTTCTCTGCTGTGAAATACCCTTTCTTTCCACATCTATACCTATATGAACAATGCTAACTCATACCAGGAACAACATTTTAAAACTGTGTCATGCTTATGGGATAATTATTAATCTTGTCAGAATAAAAAGCATACTAAAAGTACTCCATACAAAGGTTTGTGCCTTAATGTTTTTGAAAGTTTTTTTTTTTAAAGTAATCAGACATGTCATAACAGAGGAAGAAACTATACAATATATAGCACATAGTAAAAGTATATGACTCCTACAGGACTATTTAGAAATACACAAAGATTAATTTTTCTCCTTTTGCTTAGAAGAATACTTGATGAGCAGGTATGTTTTTATTTGTATTCCTGCTTGTGTCTTACAGTTCTGTGAAGACGGTGTGGAGCTACAAATCCAAAATTTTAGTGGCTATAAATGATATAAAAATAAGCAAGAGAAATGCTCATGTTACGTATCTGGAGGGATAAATACACAATAATCATGCAATTTGGTAGCAGAAAGAATAACTATTTGACAATAAAACCAATGCTAAATACAAACAGGATAATATTGTTCTAGTGAAAAATATAGCAAATAAAAATATACAACTAAAAGATGATATTGAAATTCTCTCTGTTGTTTTCTATCTCTGTTGTTTTCTCTCTCTCTGATTAGATCTTTTTCAGTTGAATGTAGATTTTGAATGTTTTGTGACCGCCGAGACCCTGTTAGTGAACAAGTTAGTCAAAACTTTTCCATCTTGGTTATCATATCCCATGTCTACAAATCCAAAATGTAACCGGTATCAACCCCACTGAACACTAGGAAGGTGTTTTTGCTGCTCATTGCTTGGGATTTGCTGGAGGTCTGATTTTGCATATGCTTACTCGTGTGCTAAAATTGCTGGGTTATGTGAGAGGTATTTGTAGGTTCATCTACTTATTTTGTGCAGGAAGGCCGGCACTTTCAAACTGGGAGTTTGTGCATGCACAAGAACAGGACACCTACTGCAGGAGAGGGGCCTTTTTTTCAATAGACATGGGGCATTTTCAGCTTCGTTTGACTTCAGTGAGAATTGTGAAAACTCAATATTTTCTAAAAAGACGGGCCACTTTTCTTGAGAAAGTCAAATGTGGATATAAAAATCTGACTTCCTGTATCTCTGACTGAAAAAAAAATGGTAAAATGTTGGTGTTTTATCTTCATATAGGTTTAGCATCAGCCCTACGGATATAAATCACAAACTTACCTTTTCCCATGTGATAACTGTTTGCTTTGCCTTTCGTTTCACAGAGGTAGGAGAAACGATTAAACCACAACCACCCTGAAAAAAAAAAGACATCAATAATAGAAATTATTGTTCATTACTCGATTAAGAAAATAAGAAGACTGGAATCTGCATTGGGGGAATTATGATTTTACGTGCTGATGTTTTGACTTTCGGAAATTAGGATGTTATTACTAAACATTGCCACGTATTTCTTGCTAGCAATAGGAAATAATCACATGCAAATTTTAAAGGTCTGTTCGAGGGACAGCTTCCTGCACTGTGGCACACTGAAACTTGAGGAAAATATTTCTAACGTTTGGAGGGGCTGCCAACAGCTGGAGAGGTTACAATATGCCACCGGCCCCTCCGTGTCGGTAAAGCAGGCAGCGGGCGTCCTTACCTGGCTTTACGGGCCCGTATTCAGAAGAGGAGAATTAGGAGAACTGAAACAAATGAGCAAATATTGGCGCAAGTCCCCTCGGTACAGCATGACCATTTTTGTGGTCAGTTTTGGCTGGAGGGTGTTGAGCAGAAAGCAGGAAACGGGCCCAGTCCAAAGCCTCCTCTGCACACACCCAGTGCTGGGCCTCTGGGCACTCCTGCTTTGTCTGCAAGTTGGGGCTGAAACAATGCAAATGAGTCTCCCGTCCCAGCAAAATCCCTAAAATTAGTAAAATTAGTAAAATCATGTCCCCTGTTTGTGAGCCGTGCCCTTCTTTGTCCTGCTCCTGGGCAAAGGCCTTTGCTGGTCGAACCTGTCAGGGCCGGGCCCCCTTCCAAACTGTGGCCCGAACTTTGCTCTTTGGTTTCATCCCAAACCAAGCTTTGAGCTTTTTTTTTTTTTTTTTTTCTTTTTTTTTTTCAAATCTTTGCTTTGTCTAGAAATGATTGGGCTTTGCTGAGAACCGACTGTCTTGATAGGCTCGAAGTCCCTGGGAAACCTCAACACTCGCATTTTATAAAAAACAGTAAGAAAAGCACACTAGCATATTAATAGGTGAAGGGCATTTTAAAGGGACACTCTCGCTTGGTAATTCAGTCCGGTAAAATATATAAGCTGAGAGCAGTTTGCGGGAGTTGTAGCAAGCCACAAGTGTTCTTCTCAACGTAAGGCTTCTGCATTTTAATTATTATTTCTTTTTCTGCCACTGTGGCTGTGTAAAAGATCCCCGGAGACAATGGGGACTGTGACACTGAGGGACAGGTTGCACTGACGCCACACAGAGAGCTATAAAAAGCACAAAATGGGCACACAGAATAACATACAGAAAGAGAAAAGAACAGTTTCTCTAATTTCTCGCGTTTGTAGTAGCTATGTTACATCAGGGGTGGGTAAAAAGAAAAAAAACAGACAGAAATGCGATCCCTAAACTGACAGAGCCTCTTTAAATTTGCTTGAAGAACCATCTCAGGAAGGAAAAAAAAAAAAAAAAGAAAAAAAAAAGACATACTACACTGTTCTGGATTTTATTTGTTTAAATGCAAATTTATGGAGCTGGCCACACACCAAAAATTGAAGAGTTTGGTACTGCAGTTGCTTTGGTGTATTTTTCAGCATTGTAATGGGCTACAGGGAGACAAAGGAGAATATGAATATATGGCAGTTGATATTGAGATTTGGGTGACATTTTTGCTTGTTGTAACTGTCATTTTAAAAAATCCATTTTCATTCTATCACGTTATTGAATCGCAGCAGACGTTGATATATAAAAGCTGGAATTATTTAATAACCAAAATTAGGAGTGATTTTTGTACTATATTTCTCATTACCAACCCCACGATTGATCACAAATCCTAAGGTCCAGGATCACGAATCCTAAACTTGCCCATAGGGTAGAGTAGACTGTTCAAGAAGGAGATGATAGAAAAAGTAGTTTCTTTTTAAAGCTGTTCAAAGCACACTGTTTCATAGGGCATCAAAAAGCAAGCTCAAGTGTGACATTACTATCACACCTTTCACAGTATTTTTTTTCAGGAGTCGGTCCCCAAAATTAGTCCGAAAGAACTGCTTTGGGGAATTGCGTTTGCAGTCCTGGTGTTGGCCTGCTAAGGAAGAGGTGTGCCCTTTGTCCTTACCTGCAGATGGTTTGGATGATTTTACTCTTCGGAGGCAAGCACTTCCAGGGGGCTGCGTTCAGAAACTGCTTTTCATAGCATTAGTACAGAACCAAGTTACAAAAGAATATTAATCTAATACATTCCAAAATTCAAATATGTGTGATTAATAAGCATTATTATCTATAAATAAGGCTCTAATGATACTTTGGCAGTGTTGTAAACACAAGAATCAGAAGCAATTATTGTCATTATTGTTCTGCAAGTACTTTCCATGAATACCAAATGGATATTACTGTCCAGCTCCTTGGCACATAGAAATCCTGTAAAGAAACAGTTGTCAGTCAGTAAGGTCTGGCCGGCTGCTGTTAACTACATTTGTCTAAAATGCAGCGTACCTAAAGACAAAGCGGGCGAGGTATTGAAAGCAAGACAATAGTTGATTTAAAAATTCTTCTTTGTCTTTTTCAACCCACCAAATTATGTTAAATAAAGCCTATGAGAAAGTTTTCACATCCTGTGAGATGAACTGTTTGTGTGATGGCTGTGATTAAAAATGGAAACGGGTTCTCTGCCAAAAAAGCTACCCTTCCTTGTGTGAAACCTACAAAGGTGAGAAAATTCCAGATGAAAGGTGGTGTGAAAATAATTACAAAGACCCCCCTCCCCAGCCATTAGAGGTAACCCACAGATTGTTTTCAAGGACACGGGATAAAAGGGACATTTATCTCCGTCATGTTTACCTATCTCCAGTTTTCACAGGTCCCATAGACTAGAGTCATGCTGGTGGCCGGGTCCCACTCACTGTGACACCCCCACTTGCCTTCCTTTGGCACTCTCACCTCCCTCACGAAACCTCACCACTTTAGACAGCGCCAGCCAACAGCAGCATTTTGTGGTGGGTGTCATGTTGTTCTTCGGATGCCAGGGTGTCATCGCGAGCGGGAACAGTGTGGGTCTGACTCTCCGAATCTGCAGAAAGAAAAAGGAAAAAAAAAAGAAAAAAATAAAACCAAAACAGTAAGCTTTACTTTCCAAATGTGTTCAATTCTTCTTTCCTCTCCTTGATATTTGGGGTGTGCAGCACCCTATACCATGTGGTTTAACATTTTGTTCTCTATTTGTAGGTCAACATTTCCATGATTAAACTTCATCCTTTATTCAGCCTGTTCTGGCTAGGCTTTGCAGCACATGTGATATAAGCTGTTTTCACAGCTAGTAGGCCAAATCTTACTCTGGATAAGTGAGCCAAACATATGTGACTGAGTCAGACACTTAAATCAGCTCACTGGTAAATGGGAGATAACTCCAGGTGCAGTGTTGAACACTGAGAACCAAAAAAGTGGGAAGGGTGGCCAACGTTCCTCCGTGTGGGAAAGGAGACATCCTATGCACACAGACAGTGAAATCATAGCCCTGCCCAGATCTCTCTCTCTCACATTTGCCTGAGTATATGGAGCCTTCTTCACTGAAGTCACTAGGCATCTTTCCATTGACTTTGGTGGGCTCAGGACCAGGCCAGGTTTGGGTAGTCTTGGTGGCAGCTGGATGTGGTACGGGAGAAAGGAAGACTCTTCTCACTTTCCCAATATGAAAAGCCATCACTCTTTGAGAACCCACCTTGTACTTGCAATACACACCGGGTGGTTTCTTGGGTGACATGGAGCACCACACCTATGGAACCCCATTTCTTTCAGTCAGTTTCTCTTCATTGCCCTTAGATATCAGGCTATCAGTCTCATTTGCTGACAGAGGCTGATGAATCTTTCACGTTGTGACAGACATCAGTTGCTCTAATGTGTGGTTGGACTGGGTGACCTCTCCTCATAAATCAGTGGAACAATTCCTGGAAGTGCTCAAAGCCTTGAGTGAGCATTACCCAACTCCGTCATCTTCAGTGCTGAGGATTTGCATTAAAGGACTCTTTCTGGCTGTGTGGCCAGCAGTCCTCCTTCTCTTGTCCTTCTTTTCCACTGCCTGGTAATTCTGGTAAGCCTGTGCAGCTAGTTAAGTGAAAATAGAAGAGCCAGATCAGCAGGCAGGTGTCATATGTATGATTCAGAGCTGCCCTATCATTGCTGTGTGACATTCTCACTTTCATCAGGGCTGGACCGGTCTTGATTGTTGGACTGCTAGAGGACTTTGACCCTTTTCCTCACATTTACGCAGAAAATGCCACGGTTGACTAGCTAGAGCGGCAAAGGAGAGCTCCTGCATCAAGGCCAGGGAGGACACATTTTCCTAAAGCAGGCAGAGCTGTACCTGTAATGCTGCAGAGAGAGGAGTGCCCTTCATCTATGCTTTGGTGATGACTTGCGTCATTGCACAAAGGAGCTGGCAGAGAGCATTTTCCCTCAGGAATGAGTCCCTCCAGAGCTTTGCTTGGGCTGTCTCCCTTAGCTAAGGGAAGTACTGGGAATGTAGATAGCAGGACTTCCAGTGATTTTTTGCTTTTATCTTTTTTTTTTTTTTAATGACACGTCTTTCAGCTTTTGTACATTTGCTTTGAGTATTTCAACAGCTTTTTTCATTTAGAAAACAAACAAACAAACAAACAATAAAACATCTCCTGCTCCAAACTAAATCTACTTGTTAGATCTTCAGTGGATGAGCTCAAATAATAAATGGTGGTTACCCGTTGCTTTCAAAGTCCTGTCCTGATAATGCACTGTGACATGTTGGATGAAGTGCCTGTACTACTCTGAGGACCAGCCCCATAGTTGGGCAGATCCCTTGGCATGCACGTGGGCATCTGATTGACTTCCCTGCTGTTGTGTTGGGAAGGAAAGCCTGCTGGGAACAGCAAGAAAGTTGCTGAGGAATTAATGGAGGGCAGGTGCCATCAGCTCTTGGCATGTGAGTGAATAGCGGGCCAGGAAGTGATTAGGGCATGCTGTCCTGAAGTGAGGCACAGAAGTAGATGATCTGGTCTGGTGTGCCTGGGGACATGAAACGGCACAAGACAGAGGGAGAATTTCCTGTACACTTCCAGAAAGCAACAGGGAGAGTACCACATTTCTGCTCTCACTGGTGTGAGAGTTAATCAAGGATATGCTGGAATAAATCCATTTGTGCTTCAAAGACATGTTGGTGTCAAATTAGTGGAAAGGAGCGGGGAATTCAGGCCAGTAAGATCTGCCGATAGGGTCAAGTGGCCTCCCTGGCCCTGGTTCTGCCTTTTGGAAACACAAACTGCACTTTGGATTCACTTTTAAAAGTGTGAGCCAAATTGTGATGCTTACAGAAAGCAAGAGGAGAGGAAGAAGGTGGGGAAGTTGTGTGCTCAGAGTACGAGAGGAACATAGCATGCTTCAGTGAAGTAAAGTTGAGGAAAAGCAAATTAAGCTTTTTTCTTAGTGGTTATTTAGACAAAGGAAATTAACTCACCATTTTCTTATGCTTAAATAACAGTCTCCCTCTTCCACAGCATAAAAGATCTCAGGATCACACTGGAATGAATTAAGACTATGGTACCAGATGTAATTTCAAGTTAATGAAGAGACAGCGTATTTTGTGTTATCTTTTCTCTTGTTTCTGATTGTCTTTTTTGGGGTTGATATTACTGTAAGTAAATACATTTGTCTTTTGTTTCATTTTCCCCTTGTGACCTATTTCATTTAATTAGAAGGAAATGTGTAATAGGAAATGAGTAGCATCACACTGGGCTCCATCCAAAGCCTGTGAAATCACCGGGAATCTTTCCCGTGGTTTTCACCGGCACCGAATCAGGCCCAGCAGAAATGAGAGGATATTTCCACCTTATCTGGAACAGGAGGAAGAATGCACTTTGCCAGTGTAAAAATATTACAGTCGTCATTTTAAGATCTGGCCCAGATCCTAGGGAAGGATTTTGCTACTGCATCTGCCTCTCTGTGCCACATGTTTCACATCTGCGGCAGCACGTTAAGGATAAAGGTTCCTAAAACCTTAACTCTGGCTATAAATATAAAAAGAAGATACAAATTAAGTAAAAGATAAAAGATATTGATGGAAGTACATGAGATGCTCTTTAACATGCATATTATTGACTCAGTAGATTGTTACGGCTTCAGAGCTATTAGGGTCTGCTGTGTCAATGTGTACTTAGGGACTGTTTAATATGCAGATGGTTGACATGACAGACCGAAGCCATTACAGTCTATCATGTCAGGGGGGATACATGAATACGCACTTTGCCAAACACTGTAAAAAGTCCCTTTAAAATACAGTTGCTGTGCATACTTAGCTGCTTTTTAAAATCCTTTAGTAGGTTTGGTTATTCTGATACCCAAAGACTATGGAGTCTTGATTTATCAGCAACAAATTTTATTTCCAAATTAAGCCATTTTCCATGTGGAATGTGCAGTCAGGAGGACAGGGTGTAATCTCAGATCCGCAGCTCCTATCAAATCTTGTAAAATTAGCAATTGCACTTGTGAGTGTGTATAAGAGATCAGAATCTATCTGCTGGCATGTGTCTTTTTGAAGAATATAGTTTTGTCTTTTTGAGGGGTAAGGGAGAGTGTCGTCTCTTTTTCATTCAAATAATCTTCAGTAGCAATTAAATAGCTTATGCTACCTAAGAGATCAGTTATTACAAGATAAGCAGCATGACAGTTTGGAAAAACTGAATAAGTCTTTGATTATTTACTAAGTTTTGATATCTGCTATTTGCCTCAAAATGCTAAAAAGTGAAGTATAAGATACAAACATGAAAGGCTCATTTGATCATCATAAGGAAAGGAATCAGTAGTTTTGCTTTTCTTTTCCTCAACAACTTATTTTTTATTAAAATAGCAAAGCCAAGTGTTGTGTTTAATAAGATATATTTTTTTCATTTGAATATCAAATGGAAAAATACAATTAAAATATTTCTGCTTTTACATTAGTTGTAGGCTATATTTCAGCAATGCATATATCTAAGAAGCTCAGCATACACATTTGGTATATATTAGATGCTTCTAACAGATGCCCAGACCTCTTCCCCTGATTTTTAATGTTCTTTTTTATGGCAGTGATCCAGGGACATTTTAATTTGCAAGCCTGTGAACTTGGAAATAATACTTGTAGTGGGGCATTACAGCTAGTCCATTCCCTCTAAGTTTATTGTCATGTGTCACCTAGCTCTGATTTTTAGCTTATTTGCTGGACCGAGGTGTGTGGCGCAAATCCAGCACGAAATTCATCGAGGAAAAAGCACTCTGCCTTTCTAATAATGGGAACCATGCAACACTGTAAAGGCCTTCCTTCTTATTTGTGGTACAGCTGGGGTGCAAATCTTGCAAAGGAGAGAAGTGGGTTTTCAGACAAATGTGCTGGTTTCTTTTCTGATGGCTCTTTTTACCGCCTGGTGCTGTCAGGGAGGCCATGGCTGCAGTCGGGATGTGGCGATGGGTAGGTCAAGTGCCGGGAGGTAGAAATGGAGCAGTGGATGTTTCCCATTACCTGCCACACACCTGCTCCTGGATCTCCTACTAGATTTCTGCAGCAACACAGGAAAGGCAGGAAGAGTTTGAGGGAGTAAAAGGGTCTAGAAAAGCCCACAAGATGAATGCTTCTTACAGACAAATGAAGGTAACCTGTGCTCCATCTCCCACGGGAGATGTCTCTCTTTGTGTTGAGGACCAAGCAGCAGGAGCCTGAGCCACAGAAAATCGTATTGTAGCCTCATACAGCACCAGCACTAGCAGGAAAGATGTGCTGATGACCAAAGACCCTGGGATCAGCAGCCCCTGCAGCCCTTCCCACCTCACCTTGGGCTGTCTGTCGTGGACACAGGGGCACCTCCAGGTCTCCAGGTCTCTGCCCTCCTCCTTCCCCAGTGTGTGCCCCTACAGATCCAGTTCCAGGTCCCTCTGTGCACCCACGTGCACAGAAACATCATCTGAAAATGGCCCATATGAGCATGCGATGCAGAGCACTGCATTACCTGGTGCTAATCAATAAAGCGAAAATGTCGCTTTTGACAGCGCTTGTAATTTTGACTATTGCAATGGTGTGCCATTTCTTTGAATGCAGCACGCTTCTGTGCCCCATTAAAGCATGGCTGGCATAGCTTTCAACTATTCACAAATGCTGAGATGTTGAAAAATGTAACATTTACAAAAGATACATCTGGTGTATATTTACAAGGCTCAGGAATCATTTAAATAGTGCCTGTGCCATCACCATATTAGGAGAAAAGTTAGTCCCAGCCCCATATGTGAAATCAGTAGTCAAATGTGTGCTGGTTTAAATTCCTCTGATATGATATGGCATTTTGGGGTATTAAACTCAAATGTACCATACTGGGTGTAGCACCCAAACAAGGTAACACAGAGCAAAGTATAGACCTGAATAACACACGTGATAATGGCCAATATGCATCAGTTTCAGTCAGTGTGGTTGGAAGATGGTTATGAGTTTTGAGGGACAAATGCTAAATTTTTTAATTAAAGAAGAATCTTTGGCTACTAATTGTGAATTTTATTTTATTTTATTTTATTATTTTATTTTATTTTATTATTTTATTTTATTTTATTTTATTTTATTTTATTTTATTTTATTTTATTTTATTTTATTTTATTTTATTTTATTTTATTTATTTTATTATTTTATTTTATCTTATTTTATTTTATTTTATTTTATTTTATTTTATTTTATTTTATTTTATTTTATTTTATTTTATTTTATTTATTTATTTCGATTCCACAATGGGAATTGTGAGATATACCCAGGAATCAAGGGGAAAGATGTTGAGCAGCTTCCCTTATATCATATAACAGGCTGAGGACAAAAAGTGTTTGTCTTTTCCTGCCAGTGTGATATGACTTAAGCTACATTTGAAAACTATTTTTTAATTAATGTAATGGGTCATGTTTTCACCACACTAGGGCAGGAAATTCAAGGTAAACCAGATACTCTCTTTCTCAGTCACACAAACATGAATTAAGCATGTAGCATCAGACTTAATTTCAATTTCTAGGTCTGTAATTGAATCTAGCTAAATGTGAACATTTTTTTTTTTTTTTTTTCACCATCACATTGATATCTGGATGTTAGTGACATTATTTAAAGCAACAAATCAACCTATAGGACTGTGTTCAGCTATACTTTCTTTATGTCATTTGACAGTAAATGGAATAAAAAAAAATGCTACTTTTCTCTAGGGGAAGATTTGTTAAAGGGTTTTCGTCTTTTGTCAAGATATTTAATCTTACAGTGTTACCAAAAAGAAAAAAAAAAAAAGGCACGGTTTGTACAAGTGCAGATTTTTGCATGCACAGTTTGCCTGATTGCTAATTTGGATGAATGCTTTTAGGCTTAACACAGGCAAATGAGAGAGGAAAGATAATTTTTGCATATATCCTCTGAGTCAAGTGTGAGTCCCTGGACTCTAAGGGAAGTAGGTATCCACTTTTTGGGCTGAAGGCTGTCACTCTGGATCGCCTGATACATCAGTCTTAGTTCATGCATGCCAATGAGAACAAATCCTAACAATGAGCTGTTGAGTGATGCCAACAGAAATGAATGTTTCTGAAAGCTTCAGGGCTTTGGAGAAAGCAGCTGAAGCTAACTACACAGCACTCTCACCCCCGCTAACTGGCCGAAGCAGGGTGAGATTTTGGCTAAACCCTCCCACATAATGGACAATTTTGAACACACCTTTGTTTTGCAGTGGGCTGAGTAAAGCTGATATGGGACCGTATAATTAAGCCAAAATACCCAACCATGTTATTTCCTCGGAGGGGTTCACTATAGAATGGCCTATCCAAAATTATTAGCATTCCTAGTAATTATTATTATTAATTCCTGTTTGTGAGCCTGTCGCTCCATCACGGCAGCGATCACATGCTGGGATATCCACTGCTCAGGACATAACACGCCTTTGGAAGTGGGTGATTGTTTAATTGATAGATTGTAAAGATGGGCTGACCTATTGCCTTTCCATGTTTTGCTTTGCTTCAGCTGCCCGGACTCTTGCAGTTCCTTAGTGCCTTTTCTGATCCATCATGTCAGCCTGGCAGCTGTGCCTCTGCGCTCTGCCTGCCTGCCCACCGCAAGCCAGATTTCAGTCTCCAATGCCTGGTACACACTCCTCCCTGGCTGTCCTCTCACCGGAGAGCTGATTTTGCCTGCACCTCTATCAAATGGCTGTCTTTTAACCAGCACGACTGCTTTTCCCTTGGGTCCTCTCAGCCCAGGGCACCAGGTACACCAGGACAGAGGAGTTCACGTTACCAGATAGATGTCCCTACGCGTGTGCTGTGCGTCAGAGATCGGGCTCCTGCCTGACACCTGTGGGCTGAACCTCCCCACCCCAGTGAAATGTGAACCATTTTTACTTGGAGGTGTTTCCCATACACCTGGTAACTTCTGCCCTTGTTGTGGACTGACTCTCTGCTTTTCTCAAATTTAATTTCTTGGGGGCATGCAGACCTGCAAAAGATAGTGTCTCACACTGATAAACTCTTTTTGACAACAGTCCACCTAGAAAATTGCCCTACGACGTCTCCACCCCCCTTCCCAAAACTGGGGAAAAAATGATTGGAAAATGGTTGAAATTTGATGAGCAAATTTTCAAGTAGGAACAGATTTTTTTTTTTTTTTTTTTTTACTGCCAAGATATATAATAGGTGTTTTTGAGAGGTCGTTAACTTCAACAGCATAGTCAAAAACAGTGTTACACCCCACACTGCATCATTCGTTAAGCAATTAAGTTACTGATAGGCTTTTACATTTATTTACCTTGATGGAAAGATATGTTTACTCAACCTGAGTACAAATCAACATGAGGAGGCGGAAGTTCAGAGTAAATTTGACTAATGATGTTATGTTTTCATCCTTAAAAGAAAGAAGAAAAAACCCTCCCTGCTTTTGATGCTATTTTATCTTCATTGGAAGGGATCCGAAATGATCCCAACTGTCATGTGAGTGCTCAGGGAGGCTCAGATCCTCTTTGATTGCCTCTGAATGTCTCTCTCCGTTGGCTCATACCTTCCTGTACATGAATACAGCGTGCAGCTCTTCAGGTTGTTTGCTGAGCAGTGCTTTAACTCTTCCCCGTGAAGGCTCTCATGTCTCCCGCACAACAGGGGCTGTGGCCACCTTTGCCTGGGGGGACGTTAGGGCAGCCTCGTGCCTGCTATGAAAGGATCATTTCCTCTCACTTTCAGAAAACTCCTGACTGACTGGTGCAAGTCACATTTCTTTCAGTGAACTTTAATTATCTCTCATTTTCTTTCAGGCCCACTCTGTTCTCCAGCCTTATTACATGGGGTTTTTGTCTCTCCAAGTCATTCCTCAGCATCGCCTTGAATGGCATCTACTGCACGTGAGCATCCTCCACCGTCTCTAAGATACTTTTGTTGTTTTTCTTTTTTAAGCGTTTGTTTTTTAAGATGACATTGATAGACATGAGGCCTAAGTCTGGAGATGTTCTGTGGGTAGAGCTCACATTTATTTCAGTGTGTAGAGCAGTTTTAGGATCTGATCCATGTGGAAGACTAGCACTGCGTAATGAGGCCCGGGCATATAAAAAAATATGTATTCTAACACAGCTCACTCAAAACAAATATGTTCCCTTCTCTTCAGCTGGTGTAAACAAACAATCCCCATTGTGCTCAGCGTGGCTCTGCTGTGCTGCCTTACAGGAGACCAGAGCTTGGCTTCCCAGGTCTTGTGAGCTTAGTTCATGACAGTGTATTGCTGTCCACAATCCTATGATTTAGGATGCCAGTTCTAAAAGCCATCCTCAAGTGTGGTATTGTTGCAAGTGCTTTCTGGGAAGACCTTTTCACACTACAGATGTATTTACATGGGGTCTCACTTCTGAGTAGTGGTCTCCTCAGTCGAACTCAACAGGCTCGAGTTCCAGGAGAGTTTTACACTGTGCAAAAGCAGAGAATTGGTGCAATAGTTGTAGCAAGATACCCTCATGCTGACCTGCACAATGTTGTGCACCGATATCTAAATTTTCTTTTGATGAAAATCGGCAGCTGCACGAAAAATCTGTGATGACTCGAGGCAGAAGCATTAGCAGGGACTAGTTCAAAACTCCCATGTGATATCCACTGTCCGTGTGGACTAAAGTGAGTTTGAACCCAGGTGTTTGTTCTTCAGCTGAGCTCAGATTTTGTGCTGTTCTGCAGAACCATTATACTGCTCTGTAACTTGTGCTGGAAGCAGAGTGAGCTGCTTTGGCGCTGAAATGATTTCATTGTTAGGCTAAGTGTTACACAGATGGCATTCTTAAATGTAAAATTCTTTTTATGATTCTTTCAATTTAATATTTATTTCATTAGATCATTATTTATGTTAAAGAGACACCATTAATATGAAACGTGCTCAGCTTAAAAGAAAATGTTGAGAGGAGTTTCAGGTATCTGATCCTCAATCCTTTAGTTTTTGTGTTTCACATTTTCCTGCTTAAAATGTTTTTTTTGTGTCTCTAGGTGCTATGTGACAGATCCACACAAACAACAGAGGGGAAAGAGCCTCACTTAACTGATTAGAGGAGAGAAGCAGTGAAAGGGAATACGCACAAAGCGCTGCCAAGTTCACAGAGCAAAGGAAAAGATAAAAAATAGAATAATTTCAACAATCTTTTTTATTATTATTTAGAGTAATGTGAGGTATTGCTTATAACAGCAGCAGGAAAACAATTTTCAGACAAAAATGTGATTTCTCAATCAAGGGTCTCTAATTCAAAATATATTTATTTAATAAACAGTAATTATGATAGCTGCAACTACTCATTCATATCAATAATTCATTCAGAAGTAAACCATATCAACATATTAGCATTTATTTTTCCATTTAATAGGCTGTGATTTAAAATAAATGTAAATCGTCATAATCATTCAGCTCCATATGCTGGGAAAGGAAAAGTCACCTTAAACCAGATGCATACCGTGAAAAAAAAGGGAAGACAAGTTGTTCGAAAGAAACAGCATATGGGGGCAGATTTTAAGCTGGGGTAGAAATGCTCTGCTTCCTAGATATCAGTATAACTGTGCTGATATACACCAGCTGAGACTGGTCAGTAATTTTTAAGAACTGGAAGTTTTAGACGATGTTCCATGGAGATATGTAATGATTTATTTCTGTAAGAAAATAGATGAGTATAATTGCTTTCAGTTTTCTTTTGAGTATAATTTCTTTCAGTTTTCTTTTCTTTTAGGAAAAGGCAGCGCACGTGATCAAGTAAATTCTAGTTTGAAGATTTTTATATGCGGAAACAATAGACTCTTTGCCTGAGTCGTAGGCTGGCACTGCACATATATGAGTGTGTGTGTGCTTGTGTGTGTGGAGCTGCATTTATTATTTCCTGTCCCTATTTGGTTCGCCAACCCCTCTCCTAACTTGTATCCCTCCCTACCTAACTACCCACCTCATTTTGACAGCTCTTTTTTTCCTAATCCTTTAGCCTTCCTTCAGCAGGCTCTGTTGAAAATATTTTTCTGAACCTGGTTTAAGGTCCAGAGAGCATTGTTTGGAGGCTTTGGAGCAGGGTTTCATGTTAGATTTTTATTTTATTTTATTTATTTTATTTTATTTTATTTTATTTTATTTTATTTTATTTTATTTTATTTTATTTTATTTTATTTCATTTCATTTCATTTCATTTCATTTCATTTCATTTCATTTCATTTCATTTCATTGTATTTTATTTTGCTTTGGGCACAGGGAAAAAGTGGTCTAGGGCTAGACCCTCAGCCAGTGTGTGTTACTGCTGTTAGAGCATCTCCAGCGCTCAATGCATATCTTGTCTTACAATGACAGCTCTTTCTCTTTTGCTTTCAGTAGGTGAGGCCAGAGATTGTGGCTGGGAGATACACGTGATAGGGATGAGCCTGGAAAGCCTTTGGTACTCCCTGTGTGAGCCCACCCTGCTCGCACGCACAAGCAAGAGACGGCAGCATGCCTGCCAGGCCCTGCTGCAGCCTTGGGGTCCTCTTGTACTGCGATGAGCTAAGCTGAGCCCTTTTCCTCCTCCACACAGAGTGCCCTGTGTTCTTGCTGAGGAAATAAGACCACAAACTCCTTCCCCCCAAGTCCTGCAGTGATGCTTTCAGGGGATGGCTCAGGGCAGTGCCTGCAGCACAGCTGAACCAGAGAGCAGGCAGGCAGCAGCATGGCATGGGACAGCCACAGCACGGGTTAGCCTGGCAAAAAAGGTGTTTTCACAGCCTCCCAGGTGAGTTTTGTCACCCAAAGGACTGTGGCACCCAGCTAGCTATTATCCCATTCTTCTTTCAAGGCTGGCCCTGCCGTGATGCTGTCCTTCACCCACAGCTTGCAACTGCAATGGGCATATAGCTATAGGGCAGCCAAGTTAAGGTGTTACTCAACTTTTTTTTTTTTTTTTTTCCCCAGTCTCTGCAATGTTTTACATTATTACATTCCTCCGACAGTTTCTGAGGAGAAAAGTGAGTCACATTATTTAATTTTCCCCATCTTAATAGAAAGGAGCCATGCTTTTTCCACAAGTTATTGCATTATTCCTCTTTACGGTGTGGCTCTGATTTAGTGCTGGATGAAGCTCAAAAGGAGGATTAGCGTAGATATACTCCCATATGCTTGGATGCATTTCTGAACCCTGTCTGTACCATCCTCACTGCTTTTGATGGAAAAAGCTGGGCTATAAACCTGATGAGAACAGGCTTCCATGCAAGATGTTTAGTATTTCCTGCTTCCATTCGGGCTAGCAATATGGCACATCCAGCCCCTTTTGGCCCTGCAGCTCTTGGTCATGGTCTTGTCTGAAATTCAGAAAATCACAGTGGCAGAAAATGAATAGGGGAATAAAGGGAAGTTGATTTTTCTCAACTTTAATAATGTTTAGATTTGGGTTTAGTTCCACCTGTGGCTGAAACTTTGCTGGGGGTTGGGCATAGGTAGAGTGTTTTTATTATTTTAAGTGGAATTGGTTCATCTATCTCTTAGATGGTGGCATTGAAGTGTGAGCCCTGAGAGGAAGAACCTGTGCTTCTCTGTAAGATCTGTGCCTTCTGGGAAAATCAGGGCTGGCTATAAAAACCCTGACTGTATTGTATTCAAGCAAACCAGGAGCACAGGAAGAGGGAAAGGGGAGCAGAAAGAGCGAAAGAAGGAGACAAAGGAGGCTTTTCCAAAGATTTGTTGCTACAGGGAGTCGTGCTGTGATTTGGTAGTGCAAGCTTCACCATTCCTAATTCTTGCCTGGCATTTTCTGGCTGGTAATCTAGTTGTTTAATAGCTGAACACCAAGCCACATTGAACTTGATCCTCAAACTGCTGTTCTATTGTAATTCGGGGGCTTTCTTCTTTAGCTGACTTTTTCTAAAAGAATTTCTCAATAGCACTGTAACCAGTCTTTTTTTTTTTCTTTCTTTTTTTTTTTTTTTCCAACCCTCCTCTCTCCAAGAGTTTCCGAATTTGTGAAAGAGAGTCTGTGTTTTCTCAACCAAATCCTCCACTCTTAGGTCTACTAACAAACTAAGATTAATTTACAAGATATGACTGAAAATGCAGGATCTTTACATACCTGCGTAGCCAGCTGGAGGCGTGAGGCGTCCAAGCCAGCTAGGCAGACAGACACCTTTTTCACATGCCCCAGGCTGGCTCCTGCGTTGCTCCATGACTTTCTATCAATCCGTACAATGGCTGACATTGTCTGCAAGCAGCAACTCAGATTATGGCCCCTTCCAGCTGCGCTGTCCCTGACCCTGAGCCTGCCCCAGGCTGCCCACGCTCTGCCCTCCCCACCAGCACCGAGACTTCAGCTACAGCCTGCTGCTGCCTGCGAATGTTGATCCTGGTCTTGAGGGTGGCCTTGGATGCTTTTCCACAGCCAGCACAGGCACTCTGTGGGGATAACACAGAATGATTATTTTAGGGTGGATTTTCCCCTAAAAAAAATATAGTTCTACATGCACACAGTTTGATCTTCACACAAAGGATTTATATAAGAACTCACTTCCCTCTGTCGGTTATGAAAAAAAAAAAGTGTGCTGGTGGGATTTAGGGAAGTGTGCAAGCTAGAGGATAGCTGCAGACAAAAGAGAATTTTTCTTCTAAAAACAACTGCACAGCTGGAGCTCTGGCAGCGCTGCAGTCAGAAAGCCTAGGTGTTACCTGGCTGAGACAAGGGACAATGTCTGCTCAGCACCCTCCTGACACACAGATTTGGCCAGCACTTCTCAGATCCCTGTCCACTGCCATGTACATACGTACACATACTCACTGTCTTGTCATCCAATGCCCATTTTTTGGTAATCTTCCACCCTGAATGTGTAGTGTAAACAACTGGCCTGAAGGGAGTAAGGGTGAAGGAGGAAAATCTTTGTGACTCCCTTACATGCCAAATTAGATGTAAAAGAGGCCCAAAGCTCACCTGATCTTGTAGGAATAGTGTTGTTGCAGTGGCTATAACAGCCCCAAACAAACATCCCAACTCTTAAACGTCATCCAACAATATACCTTTAACTCACACTGGAGAGACTTAATGACAGATCTGCTGTAAAAAAAAAAAAAAAAAAAAAGACCCAACAGGATGGGAATAATGCTTCCTTTTGGTGCTTGCACCCACCAAAGTCTTTCTAAGGCCAGGCCACCACCTACAAGTGTAACACCAGCTGACTGTGTCCAATCTGCTTTGTGGTGAGAGGGAGATATGCACATCAGTCTGAAGTTGCTCAAGTTTTGTCCATCTTGGGCTGGCCCTGTTCAGATATCTCTGCTCTCCCATGGAGCGAGTCCCAAATGCAAAAACAGAGCCTAACAATCAACGTGTGTGCTTGCCCTTAATGTAGCATGATGCTTGAAACGGAATATAAACAGGGATGAGGCTTTAGATCTTACTCAATTCTCAGTGTAACTTTGAGGTTGTCAGGCAGTACTGAAGTGAGAGATCTGGAGTAGGAAAATTAGTGAACACAAAAGTCATGATATTTACTCAGTTTATGCGAAACCTGCATAACTGGCGTGTAATTGTTTTGCTAAGTGAGCCTTGAAAGCAAAAGTCTTGATAGCTGTCAAATATCTTCTTTGTAGTAGTGTGTTGTCCTCAGAAGCTAATCAGTAGAACTTGCTCAGAAGAACTTAATCAGCAGAACTGAGCACATTGTCAGTGCTTAACAAATAATAAATTATAATAATAACAACAGTTCCTTTTGACACAACCTATCAAACTTTTGCTTTATTTCTGGGAGTGCCGCCTTTGCCTCTAGTTAAGATATGATACCTACTGCTGCTCTGCTTACTTTGGTTGAGAGGATCGGTGATACAACCTAACAGGGTGGAAGTATTGATCGAAATGAAATTTTGACAAATGGCTGAAAAAGAATCCTGAGAAAGTTCCTAGACCATTCCTTTTCACTTATTGATGTTACTCCTAAGACTCTAAAAGAGAACGTAAAAGTATATTTGATCAGTTCAATTGTTAAAATGTAACATGCTATGCTTACGTGTTAATAGAATCACTTTTGAATTTCCTGATAAAAAAAAGAGAGAGAGAGAGATTCATTAGGCTTTCCTTACAGAAAGGTGAATGTATCCAGCAGCACATCTATTATTATTAATTATTATTATTATAAGGGGATTGGATAGCTCAGAGGGCTGTTAACAGATCTGAGGCTATCACTTCTTTGTCACCATTGTAATTTGGCCCAGGCTGGGAGTTACTGACAATCATTTCATCTTCTGATTGTTTGGTGGCTTATATGCAATTAGTTGGTGGGTTTTGTTCACTTCCAACAAGACACATATCCACATTATAAAGAAAACCACCGGGTCAGCTCTAAGCTGCCGCTAATTGTCGCAGGCTTAAATGGAGCCGTGTCAATTTATCCCAGTTGAGGATCTGACCGAGGATCACAACTGGCATTAATTAGCAGATGTGTTATCAGACGCCGTGGAGATGCCCTGGGTAGAGTGACAGTGGGCAAGCGCCGTGCCATCGCAGCCGGTGGAGCAGTGCCCAGTGCTGGCAGGTGGGAGCTCCAGGTCACCCCTGACTGGGGCACCTTGGTGGCTTCTGCTGCCGTACAGCCATCGCTGTGCCACCAGCCCTTGGGCAGAAGGAGCCCCAGAGCTGGGGGTGGCCAGTTTTTAGAGCCGAAGCAATGCAAGACAGCTACTTAAAATCTGGGAGGGGGTAAGCATGCAAGGAGAAAGGGAGGAAGTACTAGGGCTGAGCTGACTCCTCCTGGAGCTGGATGTGTATGAGACTGTGCTGCTAGAGCTAAATGAAAGCCCCTGGCTCTGATTTTCTGGAGGTATGTATGCACCATCTGAGCTAACACTGTAATGCTGGCTGCATGTATGTGACAGAAGGGTGGAGAGATGCCACTGAAAATACAGGTACACAAAGTCCACAGGACAAATCTGGACTTCACATAGCTCAGGGAGTAATCTTACCAACCTTCACCAGCTACTAACAGTCTTTAAAAATTAGCTCCAGTTCATAGCCCCCATGGTTTTTGGTGCACTTGGAAAATTTTCCTTTTCATTCTGAGACCTTTTCGTAACTCACAAAAGGGAAGAAACAGGAGAGTGGGAGTTCAATATTAGTGGAAATGAAGACGTTATTACACTGATCTAGTTGATGGGAAGATACAGAATATCTGAGGAAGGTGCAGTAGTAACTGCCACCTGCAAACTCTCCATCTACCTTTCTGCAAACTCTTTATTCCTATTTTAAACAAGATATGAAAAGATGTTCAGGTACCTATTTTCTGTGGCAAATCTGGGTCCCAACTCTGAATAGGCATCTCTGGGCCTAAAGACACAAAAGGAGATGACTGAGACTCGGGTGGGATAGAGATATTTAGCTTAAAGATACCAGTCCACACATCTGCAAAGTTCATCACCCATATTTTTGTTAATAAAAATATCAACATCTAAAATCCTTCTCCTGCTCGTGCCTGTTGGCCCGGCAGTCACCAGCTTAGCTGGGCTGAACTTCTCAGCAGCTAACCCCTGATTTGCTTCCTCAAACTATGCATTACTTTGCCCACAGCTCTTAAAAAAATGACCTGGCAAATCATGTGTAACACACAATCAGGATTGAGCAGCATACAAAACACAGCAGCTGTCTTCACTTCAGAATAAATACATTCGATGTCTACCTGAGCTTCAGGGGTTTCAAGCCCTTGTCTGCAAATCTGTATCTCCAGGAAGCTACGAACCAAATATTCTCGGGGGTAGTTATTTTCCATACTTCCTGCAGAAGTGGCGCTGGCACACATATGGTTCTCTAGGAGGAGTTTAAGGCAATGAGGTGGAGAATAAGATGCCTTTTCCAGCCCTCCTCTGCTGACTTAGCTTGCTCTACGCTTAGTTTGGATTGGCACAAGATAGAGGATTTCATTCAGTATACTCATTGCCGTGTAAGGCATTTCAAGAGTATTGGCTTCACAGACTAATAAAAATACAATGATTTTTCAGAAAAATCAGTAGAATATATCCTCAAAGGATATACAGATGTGATGATTATTGGAGTTTTAATTAAAATAGCAGGTAAAATAAGTATTATGGTGTGTTATTATTTCTAAGATAACAACAGAATAAAGGTGCCCATTTCTTTCTCGAGTGCAATTTCCTAAATGAAAAAGTAAACATTAATATCTTCAGAGATCTTACTGATCTTGTACGATAATTTAGAAAAATATCTCTATTAGGGATAGTTATATATGCTTTTTGTTGGAAATGCAATCACAGAATATGCACATAGCTGCAATCTGTAGACAGATTAAGTAAATTAAATCACTCAATGTCTTTTTTCAATAGCTCTAAAGTTAAAAGTAATTTGCAAAGAAAATACTCAGTTTCAATTGGTTTGTAATATCTGTTAATGATCTTTGGAAAAATTTCTGATAACACACGGGAATTCCCTCAGGGACAGGGTTGTGAATAAGTGGATTTTTTTAAGTTTCAGATGTCATTAGCTAGTGATTTCTTTGAAGTAAAAAGCTGTTACAGAATAAATTGCAGAGGTATACAAGTGAACAGGACAATCATTTTTATGAATAATACACATTTTTCTTTTCCACCGTGCTTTCTGCCCCCAAAAGAAAAAAAAATCCAACTTGTCATTACAAACATACTGGAATCACAACTGCATGGAGATTTTGTTCTTATTTTATGTGTATACTCTGTCTTTACATGAATGTACAGAATGCTGGTGCAAAAATCCTAGTGGAAGGATCTTTTTTGCTCTTTTTGATGTGGTATTTATTTATTTATTTTTTCCCTGGCAGATAACTTTTTCAGCCCACAAGGCTGAAACACTTCCTGTGACTGAAATGGCTCCAACACAGCTATTTCCTAGAAGACATTCTCCCTGATTTCTTGTGGTGCCTGTAAGATAACTGGAGATGCAGGTAAGTGCAAACATGGAGAAAAAGGGCCTCTATTCTCATGATACCTTGTTAGCATGAAGTCTCTACCACCTTATTGACAGTTCAGTGATAAACCAGATATCCAGATACCAGACACCAGAATAAGGTAACATTTCTCAGAAAGGTCAATGAGAGATCTCCTGACCTCTGCCCCTATCTGAGGATGTCTGGAGTAGAAAAGAGCAACAGAGGCATACTACACCTGCTATGACTACACCTGCCTGTGGGGAACATTGCCCTGCCTCAAGGTTCAGCTGTACAATTCAGCCATGTGCAGATGAGGATGAGCCTTATGTCTCCATGAGTTCCTTGTGTGTGGGTGAGGTGTGTGTGGGTTTAGACAGAGACTGGAGACACTTTGAGGGGATGCTGTTCTGGGTGATGGGGGACTAGGACTCCTGGGTATACTGTCACACAGATAAGCCTAGTTTCAGCCTTTGAGCTTTTGGTTTCCTCACCTTCCTTCTAACCTCTTTTCCCAAGGCCTTATTTGACTTTCTGTGCTTTTTCCTGATCTACACACAGGGCTATAAAGCATACCATGCTACAATGAATATGGTTATTCCCTTCACACAGGGGTGGGGGAGAAAGATTTGCCCAGCTTTAGTAAGAGAGGTGAACAGCTACAAGTTTGGAAAGTCTCCTAGCCTTCCCTGGGTCTCTGAAAGCCCAGCATAAGAGTCCACACTAATCCTGATTATCCATAAGTAGGTCAGACAACCTCCCATTTCCCAGACACCGGTGTTCAGTGATGCTCTGTAGTTACTCAAAGAATAATGAAATTTCCTCCGGCATGCTCCGATGCCAGTCACTGGCATTGGTAAACACTAAGATGCCTTAACTGTGACAGAGGCCAATACCAGATGATATGGAAAGGGACTACTCCTTCCTGCCTATTTAAGTGTATAACAGTTTACCAGGGAGACGATACCATTCTGACTCCATCTATTATCTAACATATATCTAGAACTACTGACATTATTGCATAATACCTGGTAGTAAAATTCTCTTTTTTTTTTTCTTCTCAAGACTAGGAGCAACCATTATTATCATCTAGTCTGATCTTCTGCATAATATATGCTACTGAACTTAACCCAATCTGAACTTTGTGTGAAGATTTGCTTTTATGCCTAAAAATGCCTGCTCATTTACAAATATGATGCTGTTTCTCTGAGTACTATCTATGCAGCAGCAAGTTCCATTAATTAACTGTACATTGTTTGGAAAAGCAATACCTCTTATCCGTTTGAAATTTGAAACCTCTTCATTTCACCTTGCAGGATAGGAAAGGGTTTTTATTCCTTTGCTGCTAATTAGGTTGGAGGATCATGAGGACAAAATGTTATTTATATTACAGTCATGCTTAAGTAGAGCTCTGACGAAGCCTGGGGATCCCACTGCACAAACTGAGGGAGACTGTGCAATTCCTTTGGGGCTGAGACTATTTGAGTAGACAAATGGCACATTTCTGAAAGAGCTGAATGATTTCACAGAAAAGAATGTTAGACGAGTCAATGGATTCATACTTCTGAATCACCTGTGCATTTCTGAAAAATGAATCCAAAATTTGAAGGAAAGAAAGGTATGGAAAAATGAATTTTCTGAAACTGAGACTTAAAAATGAGTATGGAAGTAGTTGATGAAAATAAAAAGGTGTTGCTAATATGCAGCACTGCCCATAGGTCACTTTGGCTTCCAGAGGCTCATGCTCTGAAAGTCCTCCCTTTAAGAGAGCAGAATGCACTGAGGAAAGAATTTGCAATATGTGTTTCATGCAAGGTCCCTAAACCTTCCAGACAGAGGACAAGGGCATCTTCTAGGTTAACTCAGGCAACAGAGTTTGTTCCAAGTTAATGGAAAGGTTTCATGTAAAATCTGCAGTCCCATGAGGGTGAATCAACCCTGAGAGACAGGCTGGGGCTTCTGTTCTTTATCTTTTCTCAAGAAATTCCACATCCTTTTGGCTTTTATCATTTTTATTGCCATTCTCTGGACTTGTTCTATTTCTACTTTCTTTTTTTCAGGGATGAGGTGACCAAATTTGAAGACAGTATTCAAAGTGAGGATGTGCCACTGATTTATATAATGGCATTATAATATTTTCTGTATTATTCTCTAAAACTCTTTTCTTCGTACAAACCCCATAAGATTCTTTTTAATTCTTTGAACTATAGTGCCTTTTAACATCTGTAGTTTACTCTGATCAGATTTTGACAAAGGAATAAAAGGCTCCATTTTTCACATAGAATTTTATTTATTGTTTGAACTTTAGAGGAGAAATTGGTTAACTTACAATTTAAAATTCTTGGCAATGTAGACCATTGGGCAAGGATTTCATTATTAGTCCTTCTATACTTTCTAGTAAGAAAGTGCAAGGCTGAAAGTTGGTGTACAAGGTCTTGGTTCAAAAGACTTGAATTTCGTACTATAAACACAGCCAAAGACTTATTTGGAGCTGCGAGATTGCCCAAAGATATCAGACGTCATTCTTCTGTACCCCCTTCCTGATGCAGGATGCTGAGGCTGTGCACTTACATGGCATCCAGGCAGTGCCATGCATGTATGCAAGCAATACCTGAGCACTGCGGTCTCCTGTTTACTGTACCTCATACCTCCACACTAGGTCAGGGGAAGACCCCTTTGAAAATTTGGTGCTTGATGACTGCGGAGGGTGAAGGTCTTGCTGTCATGTCACAGCTGGGCATGATGCCTTCATCAACATATTAGAAAAAGCTCAAGGAAAACAGCTACATCCATTCTGTTGCCTAAGACACTTCCCGCAGCTACCGGCTTGCCTTAGAGTTACCAATCCAAGTGCTGACCCTGCCTGACCCTACTTATCTTGTAAAAGCTGACAAGATCACAGCCTGAAGCAGTATAGCCACAGGCTCAATACTGGCTACCAAAATGTCTGTTTAGTGTTTTCAGGAAACACTGCTCTTAAGATTTACAATACCGGCTGCTAGAAATATAGACAACACCAAAACACAGCCCTGACCCCTGAATGTTCAGCCTCACTTAGACAGATATTTGTGCCTCTCAAGGGGCCAGCACTGAGTTGCCACAAAATAGTTATTCCCTACCTTTGAGTGAGCTGGAATTGAAGCATCTTATGAATGTATACATGCAGATACTGGGGAGAAATATTTGAAGACTACAGTCCTGAGTTCAGAATTCATTGTTAGCTTTTTTCATCTGTTGCATTACTACTTTTACAGTAGAAAGAGCTCTGCCATTTATGTGTAATATCTTTTATTTATTTATTTATTTATTTATTTATTTATTTATTTATTGGTTTAGTATAGAAAATTGTCTTAATTCTTCCATGACCAAAGCGATTTTTCGTCAGAATTTATTTTAAGATGAACTGTAAGTTTCTTCCCTAGCAAACATTTTAGCTTCTCTGTATGAAAGCAAACACATATTTTCCTGAATATCTTAAAGGATAAACACATGTTTAAATACCCAAGAAATATTAAGGGACCAATCTGGTTTAGTTGTTTGTACATTCATACACAATATAAATTCATAGTTCTTGCAGGGTGGGGTTTTGTTGTTATTGGGCTTTGTTTTTGTTTTTTAAGAAAACCAAAGACATGGAAAAGACACTGAGGTCTTATTGCTCCTATCGGAAACTTTTGCTGACTACAGCAAGAGTTGGATTGGGCCCAGAGAAACCAAATACACACAAGGAAGAATGAGTTGGCCATGCAAGCAAGGAAAATCACAAATAACGGATGCACACAAATTAGCAATGTACCTTTTAGGTCACCCAGGACAGCTTGCTGACACCGTGGGGTTGTTTCCTATGGCATATTTTTTGGTTGTTTTCTGTGCCTAGATTAAATATCCTAAGTAAGGCCATGTCCCTAGGGAGAGATTGTGCTGTCTAGTGTATCTTGTTAGATTTTTTTTTTCTTCCCCTTTCTCCACATCCTAATTATGTTCCTTTGCAAACCCCCTTCTTTTCCTTCGTGGATGCTATTTACCTCCAGTGTCTTTAGATTACAATGATGTTGCATTTAGTTAACATTAAGTCAGCCCACACCTATTTAGCTCATTTAATTTTCTCTGATAAATCACTCCTTTCAGTCCCCTGATTCTTCTTCTTCTCCTCTTGTCCCATTCCTGCCTGTCAATATCTTTTGTGGTTATGAGATTTTAAAGATGTGATGTATTTCTCTTAACTAACGACAGACCTGGTATAGATCTGAGCACCCTCAATGTCTTCTCAATGAAAAACACTCCTGATGCATCCAGGGGAAGTCATTGGTTCTTTGAGCAGACACACAGGTATAGTATCCTGTTCAAACCATTTCCTTGGTACCACTTCTTCTACTGATCAAAACAAACAAACAAACAAAAAACTATGAAAAGAGTTAATATAGTGGTTCAAAATCCAAATACTTGAATACTTGTCACTATGGATTTATTTTATTTTTCACAACCTTAGGAGATAGATTAGCATGGATGAAAAGATATTTGTTGCTGTTGTTGATGTTTTCAAACCCTTGGTCATGGACATCACAACCTAAAATTATGGAAGACATTGTCTTGTCTGGTAACTATATTTAAGTGCCACTAGAGTACATTGTAGAAAGTAATTATATATATAGTCACAAGCTTAGCTGTTCACTTCAAGCAATAAATTCTGATCAACAAACAACACTCCTTTAGTTCTAAATGAGATCTTGGTTGTAATTGAATGTCTTTACCTTTGTGTTCTCTTGGATTGGAGGAATATCATTTTAATCTGCTCTCTTTAAATTTTCATTAAGGAACGTTTCAGCTACCTGCAGCCTCATCTGATGATGTTTAATGATATCAGCTAGCTCATTCTTCCATGCACCAGCAGGGGCTTCTTTAAATTGGTCAACTGTACAGAACATTGTTTTTGAGTTTAATATACTTGGAATCAACCTTTAAAAATAATGACATCTCTACAGACAGTTTATATACACAGTGCACACACATATGTGCGTGTATTTATGTGTGCATGTGTGTGTATGCATATATATGCATAACTGCACACTTTCATACAGAAACATTGATCCTATTCACCTTCTTGAAAACATTTCAGCTAGTATTAACATAAATGTGCTGTTAAATTGGCAGTGTTATACATTTTTGTTAGAGTTTACTTCTGTAACCTAAAATAAGAAAGATAAGCTGTGAAACTCATGCAGCTGATGACATAATCCTAGGATCTCGTGATGCTGAATCTCATATTTCTAGGAGTGTAGGATGGATGTTCCTTGCTGGATAATTATGCTGCCTATTGCAATATATGTTTCCTTGTTTTCATGTGGGCACTGAGATGTTCAAACCATTAAACATATATGGTATAATGAGTCCTGTGTTCCTTATTTATTCTAAAGAAGGCATTAACTTTCTATGGTTGTTTTATTGTATAATAAAGCCAACTATTCTAAGAATCTGTGATGAACATAGCAATAAGCTGTGACAATATGCATATTTACATTTAATACTGATGTCCAAATGTACATATGCGCATATAAATATGCATATATATATGTACAAACAGTCAAAGAGAGACATATACACAAATTAAATACAACCAATTAGGATGTGGCATAAATAGATTCAAAGCTTACCTGTTATGGCTATGTAAAGGGAAAATCTGAGCCACAAAGACTCACAAGAAAGTAAAGCTCAATACACTCCATTGGCTCGTTACCATTATGCTCAACAGTGACAGGCTGTATGCTAAGACGGGGTACCAGCAGACATTCGCAATGACAGCTGGTTCAAAACAGAGCTTTCAAAATAGTGCAACACCCCTAACTTCCTTCCAAATCCTGGTGTTTGCCAGCACTTAACTGAGGCTGGCTCTTAAGGTCAGATGTTCAGATAGAAGTTATTTGGAAAGAATCTACTTCTCTGGATTTGAACTGTTTTTATGTTCAACATACAGGCTCTTCATTGCCCAAGAGTTTGTATTTGAGCTAACACCTGGGTTGTGCTTGGCTGTTACCTGAAAAAATGATGGACGTTTCTCCCTGGTACCATGACTTATTTGCCTGAGATTGTCCTCTATCAAATTCTTCACTCTTTTGTGGGGTACAGAAAGTGATAGTCATACACTAGCTTTTTGTTTTTACTGGGGAAAAAAAGAAAAAAAAAGAAAAAGAAAAAAATCTGTTGAGAAATAGAGGAAAAGTGCCTTCTTTTTAATATCACCTATATTACATGTACTGTGTTCAGTCAATTAGGGACACAAGAAACAAACAAACAAACAAACTCCCAAATTTGGTTTGTCCTGGGTGACTTTTCCCGGTGGATGCATATAGAATCTGGAAATAAACACACTCCTCCTTTGGAAAGAAATGCAAACAGGGTTTATCTATTTGCATTTGAACTCAGTGAAAAATAACCAGGCACAAAAAGCAAGCTTGAAGATAAAGACATGAATATAAGCAAAGCAAAATTTCACCAAGCTAAATTCTGACACACTGTTATAATTGCTACACAGAACATGAGCTAATTCATTGTTATATTGTGCTGGTGAAATAGGTGTGTATTACACAGGGGGCAAGCAAAGGAGCTTACACTGGGATGTTATTGACTTTGCTGAGCAGCCAGTATGTGGGGAGCATGCCACGAACAACCTTGTGAAAATGAGGCTGGTAAACCAACTTGGTCTTGGAAATGACTTCAGGGTGGGTAGAATAATATTTTAAAATTATGATAAATTGCAGCTGCAGAAGAGGAATATTAATTGTGTGCAGTTTACCATTTACCATATCACCTGGGGACCCCAAGCCCTAAGCGTCAGATCTTCAGGGGAATTCAGACAGCTAAACATGCTGCTCTTTGGGGATCTTCAGTACTGCCCAGACACGCCTCCTAACAAAATTAAGGAGACCCAGCTATCGGGGCTCTTCAGAAAAACATTGTTCACTCCTGGGGAGCTTTCTACATTCCCAGACTATTGACACTGCTTCAACTGGAGATGCCTCTGAGGAGACGCTGAGGGGAATAGGATGAGTCTGTGCTCATTTCTGGGGGAGGTATGGCTCTCTTGCAAACCAGAGGCATGTGCAGCACTGCTTCCCCGCAGCACGTGTGCTTGGCTTACCAACATCCATCCCACCAGCTCCAGAGCAGCATGCAGTGTGGGCTGCACACTCTGGCTGGTGATGCTCCTGTTTGCCATCAGCCTTCCCTCCTGGATCGGAGCTGCTACCAATTGCTGAGGGGTCGCCAGGAGCAGCTCCCTCTGGTGAACCTCTTTTGTGCTTTTATCTCCCTCTTCTTGGCAGTAAGCTGCCACTGGCTCCCAGCCATGGCCCTCTCGCCCTCCCCAGTGCCCAGACTGCATGCTCAGCCAGTGCCTACTTCTCTTCCAGCAGCTGGCCCTTCTTTTCCTCCACAGCTGGCTGCTGCCCCCTACTGTGGTAATTATTATTTATTATGGATATTCAGTGTACATTATGTGTCTAGAGTCCAGTATTGTCTGAATCAGTACCAGGGTCCCACTGTGTGGGCAGAAGCACGCAGCAATACACTGTTGTTCCACTCGACTCTCACGCAGGGACAGACTGAGGGGGAGGGAGTCAAGGTGACTGTTGGCACCTATTAGCACTATCTGATGTGACACGTACTCTGTGTCCTGTTACATGACTCTGGCGACAGCACAGCTGAGTGCAGAACTGCTTTTTCTCCACCTTGCTATCAATAGCAGGTCTCCTGCTATTTTTGCTATCTAGCAGGAAACACTTGAGGTGTTTTCCAAGAGTCATGGTTGCTGCTCAGCCACAGCTTAGCTCCGTGTAGCTGTGAATGCAGATATTGTTTGGTGCTCGGTTGCTGTCAAGAAGTGATGCCCTTAGACCCCAGCATGGCTTAGTTGGGCATCATTTCCTTTCCTGTTTCTCTCCCCCACCCGCTTCTCCAGGAGTCTCTGTTCATTCCAGACCCTTTCTGCATTTGTTTTAATTCTTGCACTTCAACCGTCCTCCACACCTTGCCTCCCTGAACATATCACCCTAAGGTAAATACAGAACAGCTTTAGTTCTCACAACTTAGCGTACAAGCAAAAGCACCTGGAAGAAGCAGCAGCTTACGTACATTCAGAAAAATACAGAATCCTAAACATATTTCAAATGCATGTACATGCGTGAGAACTAGGTTCTCGGCTGTCGTGGTTAGGTTTAGCTCTGTTCAAGATGATGGAGTAATACTGTTTTGTGGCAGTTGAGGATCTGTCCCAGTATGTAAATGTAAATATCTATTTTTACAAGCCCTCCTACAGTTTGCTTTAAAAGAAAGCTTTCTTTTTAGACACTGAGAGCGTACAAGCCAGTCAGAAATGTCCCAGTTTCTATATTTTGTTTAATTCCTACCTCTGACTTCCTTTGAAATCTAATGAATTCAAAAGAGACAGAATGAATTAAAACTGAAGTAGTTTTGCCTCCAGTGCACTGGGCCTGCAGGAACTGAAAAACAAAACAAAACAAGCAACAAACAACAACAAACAAAAAAACAGGAGAGAAACTGAAAGAGTACATGGTCATGTAAATCCATATAATTTAAAATGTTTAATGGTAAGCAAGCTCACCAAACCTAACAAAATTCACGCTGTCCTATTGCTTGTGGTCTTCTTCCCTTTCAACTAGCTGCAGCAGGTTAATGTCAAGAGCAAATACTCATTTATGCAATCTCAGTATCAGAGCACTATCTGCCATGAATCACTTTTAAAATTGTTTTGAGTTTACATCAGATTTCTTCCTCTGCATGCTATCCACACAGATACCCACACCCTTTATTTCATATGTATCTATCAAGTGGGCTGGAGCTACAGTCCTTGGATACGGAGTATTCAAACCTCAGAGCTTTACAAGTTTGAATCCAGGAACTGATTTGTCCTTTTTTATGATAGGAACCACATGTGCGACTTGGATTCAGATCTGGAGTAGACTCTAGATATGCTAATTTAAATACATTAGGATTTGGGATCTAGACTTGTTTATTCATAATAAAACTAGTCCGAATAACCCACTTCTCGGTGCTCAAGTTTCCCCTTACCAGAAAGAGGAATATTCATATATTTACTTCCTCTGGATTGATTTGTAATTAATTCCAGGAACACCTCATCTTCAAGATCTTTTTCCCATATTTATTTCTACTATCCTCTATAACAATTGCTTATTAGTGACCTCTGCAAAACCTTTTGAATATTTGGATCACTTGCACATGGTCACCCTCCTCTGACAAGTCCCTGTTTTCCCACCATCCCTCTGAAGGCCTTTCCAATGGTTCCTCAAAATATTCTGGTCATACGGAGAGGTACTTGTCCCCTGGTACCAGCCTCAGTCATTTGAAAGACTGAGGAACACCCTCATGGGGTGTTCCTGTCCAACAAACTGTCTCTTTAGCTACTGTTCGGAACTGGTTTCTTGGGCTCCCTAAAACTGTGGTAAACTTCAAAGCTCTGCAATTCCCAGGATTTTCCTCGTCTCCTTTTGAAGACAGGCAACATAATAGGCCTTCCCAGCTTTCTTGTGCTGCTACATTTTTCAAGGGAAGAAGGCTTCCCCTTGTCAGTATCTTGGCTTTTTCTCACTTTATTTCCCCTCAGAACTCCCAGATGAACACCATCCGGTTGTGGTGATTTACTGCACTTGAGTTTCTCAAGTTACTCTACAACTTCCTCCTCAGAGACTTCAATCTGTATAAAGGCCGCACTCTGATTTTCTTTGCAAAGTGCCTTTGGCACAGGAATTTCTGTGCGACTCTCAGCAGCAGACATGATGCAAGAGATTCATTTAACTCCTCTGTTAGCTTGTTGCACTTGTCTCCTGACCCACTTTACACGGATTTGTGGGGATCTCTGGGGCATTTCGGTGCATAACCCAGCGTAAGATTTATATTCACCTACAGGTGAGGCCTAGCTCTCAGCTGGTATTCTCTAGCTGCTCCCCTGAAGGATGTTTCTGCACATTGCTGCAGCCACTCTCATCAAACCTTATTCAGCTGCCTTATTAAACCCAGAATCACTGCTCTGCACCGCATCTGTCACAGGTGGGTTAAATGCTCGCTGGTGCAAACCAGTGGTCCCCCTGGGAAGATGCTCTGAAGAGGAGCAGCTCCCTGTAGGAGCTCTCTTCTCCAGCGACATGGCAAGTGGCCCCCCGGCATGCAGCAGCAGAGGGACAGGCTGGGTGTTCAGCACCACAGAACGGGAAGAGCAAGACAGGATCCTAGCCCACGGGCTGACCATCAGCAAAGCAAAGGACCATTTGGTCTTTTACCTTTGGTGAAGCAAAGTCAGAGTGCTGTGGCAATCTTTTCTCTTTCTCATTTTCCCTCTTTCTCTTGTGTATATTTATTTCTGTTTCTTCCCACTCCTTTTCTGTTTTAAGAAAGACAGAAGCTGCCTTACGGCCTATCCAATCTTTAATGATTATGAAGGACAGAACTAGAACATTAGAAATGGGGCGAATATTCTCCAAGTCCTCATTTATTCTCTGGTCATTGTAGGCTGGCCTTAAGTCCAGACATTTCAAAAGAAGGTCAGTTTTATAATGTCAGCCAGAAAACATGGGTTTGCAAACACTACTGAGCTTTGCGACATAAAACTTATTTCACTGAACTTTGATGAACATTACTTGGTCTGTTTACAGAATTAGACTCCTGATTACTTTTTTAATTTGTATTACAAACAGTAAAGATATATCTACCTTATTTGAAATACATGAAAAATTATGTTGCCCTTTGGTATGAGATGTATAGACGTCAACTATAATAGCCTAAGGCACTAGTATGGAAACTGCCTAAAAACAATTCCTTGGCTTCATCTGTCAAATGAGAAAAGTATTTCTGCTATGACTGGGGTTGTCCCCACTTTCAAACTGGTGGGGATCATTCTTGTTTCACTCACTTTCTTATCTCAAGTGAAGGAGAAGGAAAATCTGACACAAGACAGCTCTGTTTCTTCATTGGCTTTTGGGAGTAGATAAAAGACACTGAACTTCCTAACCTTTTTATGTTGATGTTAAATATGTCTCAGAATCCACAGTTCTAGAGATGTCAAAGTCCAGTCCAAGAAATCCATATCAAGATATCAACAGGCATGTTTATCCCTAGTACATCTGTTGAAATGAATTAAAAAAAAGGCTTAGAAATTTATTTGTGTCCTTAATTTCCTAAAGTATGGGAATTTACATACAGTGCAGGATTCACTACAACTTTCTTTAGTTGTCTTAGAATTAGCTATCTAGTTTCAGGGGACTTTTTTCTTTCTCTGTCCTCTACACGTCACTTCCAGATCTTACTCAGTTCAACTAGCTCATGTGGCCACTTTAGGGTGGTATCTCAGATTGCTATAATAAAAATAGTTCTCCATTACTGGTAGAGTCTCTCTTTCTTTCTCTCTTTCTCTCTCTCTCAGCTACAGAAGGAGTGCAGGTGATTGCCTTAGACCAAATCACCAAGGTGACATTATACCACTGTCAATGTCTTGGTTCATTACCATCTTTAATTTAAATCAATTTAGTGTGATACTGGTTTGATATATATATATATATATATATATAGTCTTATGCAGTAGTCTGCAATAATAATGATGCCCCCTAAACATCCCAGTCTTAATCTCTTTTCATTGAAATGATTTTCAGATTTTCTACTTTATATGATGTAAAGAGAAATGTTACTTTCTTGATCTCATTTTCATCAGATGAAGATGTTTTCATTTTATCTTTCAATACTGTCTGCATATCTTTGTCTGATATACCAGTATCCCACTTAACAGTGCATGAGCAAAATCTCAGCAAATGGCCTTGTACTCCTTACAGAAGTTAGGATGCAGAGAATGAACTGATGAGATGCATCTTTTTAAGATGTTTCATCTGATATTACCAATTTTGTACAGTTATGATATTACATTGACATAACACAGTAGATTTTCAGATCAGTTTGAAAGCATCATTTCAATGACCAGAACAAATATAATGTTTGGATATGGCATTTATAAAATGTGCTTAGGAATAACTAAGTGAAGTAATTGAAATCTTATTATACAGTACTTAAGGCCATTCCTATTTCTCCGTTCTTGTACCCTGCCTTCACACAAAATAAGTGGGTTACACAACTCCCTAAACAGTAAGTTTCTGTAATGTCAGAAATCTTTCAGAGGCCTTTGGGAAGGGACATCCAAAGGTGCACAAAAAACAGATGGAATAGTATCTCTTCATGTTAGTAAAAGAAAGACAAATTTCCTAATAATAAAGCAAGGCCCTTTGTTTTTTACCATGTTTCCAGAGTTTAAAAAGCCACTTACATGGGCCTGCTGGTGACAGAAGAGGATGACTTATCGTTAATGCTATTGGCATGGTGTGAAAAGCAGTAGGGCTTAGCATTGGGTTTTGTGTTACTTTTGATGACTGCTTAACCCGTGCAATGTGCACACTGTCAGGACTCAGGCTGATAATTTTTCTCATTAAAATCTGTACACTATTCTCTTTCTCTGCCGCCTTCCTCCTTCTTTAAGAGACTGAGGTTATTCTTTCTGTTTTGGGTTCTGTTTCACCTGTTGACGGTCTGATCATTCTCAAAAGAAGCTTTCTGAATGCCATTGTAACACCTCACTTTCTACCTATACTTGCTACTTACTATGTGCACCACCTACTTCATGAGATTTTTGTTGGGACTTTGCAAAGCCTTGCCTGCCTACAGGACAAGACAAATGGAAGCACTGCCTTATGTGTTAACCAAACTTGTACCATTCTCTGTCTCTAAGGAAGCTAGACAGAATATCTTGTGTGCCTTCTTTGTGCCTTCTTTGCACTGCTTTCTCTGCACATATCTTATAGTCCCATGTAGTGACCCGTATTTCTGTTTGGGATTTATAAGAACTATTCATAAACAAATAACAACTATCACCATCTTCTTTGTGGCTATCAAACAGTGTTTTTCAGGTGAATCAATACAGATGGCATATTGTAAAGTGATAGGGGTTCTGTCAAAAGGAGTAAAAACTATGTAGAAACATCCCACAACTGATAACATCTGCAGAGGTGAATACCTCTTCACTTCACGGTAATCAATGTGCTACTCACTTCTGTCAGTAGTAGCTACTTTCTGGGGGAATACTACGAAGTGGAGGAAGTCTCCCGTGACATAAGCTCTACTGTTGATGCATTCTGTTGAAGCAAAATGGGTGATAAGTAAATATCTTTCAGAGATAAAGAGAGGTAAAGAGAGTGTTGAAAACAGAGATGTGCAAGAAATGAACCTTAAACATATACGAAATTAGGTTTGGTTAACAATCATCCTTCCAATGGAGTGATTCATGTTTTTCTTGTGTCTGTGGAATTTTCATCAACAGAAGAAAATTTTGCCAAAACTATGATGATGTCAAGACCTTGACAGAAATCTGTTATTTACTCATGCATTTGAGTGTGGACAACAGTTTCTCCTTTAGTCACACACACACACACAAAAATCTTATTTATCTATTAACTCTAGCCTCCTACAGGTTTTAGGAATGTTCTGACACGAATTTGGATGAAGAAATGAGGTCTTAATGGCAGACGTGCATAACTCTGTAAAGAGTTACGAAGCAAACTTTTGGATTTCAGTTCTCTGTTCTAGGAGGAATTTTGATTGAACTTCAGATGTGAATGTCACAGTTCAGGTCCATTTATAAAATATGAGTCTTGCAACTGGCTCTGAACATTAGTGTACTTGGGGGAACCTGTGACACTGTGTGTGATCTCAAGGTGGAATCTTGGAAGAGCAGTTTTTGTTCTTTTTCTCCCTGCAGATCCTTAAAAAATATGCAAATCTATGTGATCTGCTTCTCATACAAAGAGTTGCAAATTCAGCTATGGATCAAAGATTAGAGCATATGCTTGTTATTGCGGCTGCCAGTTAACCAGTCCAAATGTTTAACTCTTAAAAGAAGTAGAGGGTCAGCAGCTTTCTGAATAATTGTTTCCAGACTGTCTTCTGTTGGTTGTATTTCTATATCCCATTCAACTTCAATTGGTGCTGTAATTTATCTCCACTCTGCACACTCTAACTTTACTAAATTCACATGTTAGTATTTGAGTTACTTGGGCTTAGACAAATCCAGAGCATGCTCTATGATATCATTGATTGCTTTTATTGCTTTTTTTTTTTTTTTTAATGGTGCCTCATAGATTAAAGGGGAAAAAACAGTGCCATCCAGACACCTGCCTCTGGCCTTGATGTACTTAAGTGCAGAGAGGAAGAAACCGGGCCAAAAAAGACTCAAAAATAAATCAAGTCAGGATGTGTACTAACTTTTTGGTAAGTTTATCTTCACTTTGGTATTGACAGTCTAAAGAGGGGGTGTTTTGCTGACAGCCATGGTTGCCAGGGTAGTGCAACATTGTGAGAATATATTTCTTCACCGTATTTTACTGTGTTTTCCTTTCTCTCAGTCTTTCATTGTCTTTGTGAAGAAAAACATTTTATGGTGCTCTAATTGTGTCCTTTGTCCCATTCCAGTGGGTACCACCTCACCTTTGAAAAGGAATCTTGTGTTACTGTCAGCAGAACCAGTCATACCTTCAGTGCTTCCTCCTAGAGAGATATTGACTGTGGTCTACTGCATGCTCTCACACAGTCTCAGTCCACTTCACCATCTTTTTGCTGTCTCATGAAGTCACATACCAACCAGCTATTGTCCAAAATGGTGGTGAAGATAATGCAAGGATTTTACTTTTAGCTGATGTTAAGCTGAAAAATAAAACACATTCAAGCTTGGTTCATATTCTAGTTTTGGTCTGGGCTATTCAATGTCAGTCAGTCCTACTTCATCAAATAACCACACCTTAAGGTAAATATTTTCCTCAACCGACACTGGGTTTTGACTAATAGAGCAAAGTGTGAGTCTAAACTGAAAAGGGCCAAGGAGATGAAATAGTTAAGGACATGCTGTAGACCCTTAGCCTCTCCTCAGAAGGAATGATAAACACCTCTCCTTAAACAGGTCTACCTTCCTACACCTTTCTGAGGAGACTTAATGGAGAGTGCTATTTATTATGTGTTGGGATGTAGGTAGGGAATGTTTTCCACCATTTAAAAAAATAAAATCCAGAATTTATGGGAGTTTGAAAAGCAATTTCCTTTTAAGGTGCAAATTCCTAATTTGCCACATAAAAGTACAGGAATTAAGTGCTAAATCCTTCTTTGCCAGTGAGACCTGTGAAAGGAGGTATGAAAAAAGAGTTACTGTTAGGTTTCTATTCATGTCTTCTGAAAGCCAATGTATGCAAACGTGCACTGAAACAGCTCTGATTTTTTCAAAGCCTTCCTGCCGTTTTGACTGACTTAAAAAATGAACCCTTGTCCGGTTTTATTTGTGTGGTGGGTTCGGATTTTGTTCTGCTCGTACTGTATCACTTTTCTCTCCTCACCATTAATCTTCCATGAATGTTCCCCAGGGCACAGTTCTCCCTTTTGTGCATGGAGAGTTTCTATTGAAATTAATGGACATTCTTCTTGTGGGTGGAGGGAAGAATACACACTTATATCTGCCTTGCTGCAAGAGAAGATTATTCATTGAAAGGAAGTATTAGTCTAACTCCTGAAAGTCCAGGGTCTACTCAGGCAGATTATAGTGTGAGATCCCAACAGAAGGTCTAGTAGAGAAGAGAGAACTGCTCATGCAAAATCAAAACAAAAGCCAAAAGGCTTTTTAAATATTGAAACAAAATGCAGGGAAATTCAGTGGCTGTACTCTCCAATGAAGTGTACTGTCCCAAGCCTTGTTTTAAGGCAGGTCCAAACATTGGAATATGGTACAGTGAAGAACTAAGCTACCTGTAGAACCAGGCACAGTCAGGAGAACAGAATGGTGCCCAGGCTAATTTGATCTGCAAAGAAGTGTTGCAGATTGACCAGGATGCTGGACCACACAAATAAGGGTATATTGTGTTGTGCAGATGTATCACCTCATTTGGAATATGGGTTTGGGAGCTTGGGCATCTTTAACACAGTTGTGGATTGCACAATGTAGACAAGCTAATAATCTCATTCCCTTTAGAGGCTTAAATGGAAAAGTCTTATGTTCCTTCACAGAGAAGCCTTTAATGAATTAAAGAGGGTGTTGACAACCTTCAAGAGGAACTGCATAAATTCTCATAAGAAAGATAGTAGCTGCAATGTGAGGTCTTGAAGCAGGCGGATGACCTTATAAATGTACTGCAGTATCTAAGTTTAGTAAAACAAACATGCTATGTTTAAGTAGGCTATGGAAAGGTAAATATGCTCCAGGAATGGCCCTAAGAAGTTCATCTTACAGTAATGTTACTGTCATATTTTGGACATACCATTACTGTAGATACTATAATCTAAGGATAGGAGACAGAATTTAATATGCACAAGAGAAAGCTAAATTGAGGATAGGAATCCCTCTTTCCTCAAATGTATTTTCAGGAATAGACATCCACCTTGTAACCCAAAAAGAGATCTTGTCTAAGCAAGCATTGTATGGATGTGCTAGGCTACTCTAATTTTTTTTTTTTTAATTCTTTGGGTTATTTCACAGGGGAGACCTACTTGCAAAGATAATTCCTTCCACCGTGCCTGTTTGCTTCCCATGATACCTCATTCTGTACAATGATGGAAGGGATGTTAAAAGTTGGAGAACAACAGTGCTGGACAAAAAAGGATTTCTTGTGTGTTTGTGGTTTGTGAAGCCTTGATTGTTTAATTAATGTGCCAGTTACACTTGGATTTTCAGCTTTAGCAATCAATGTGTTTTTATATTTATATTTGATTTGAGTGTCCCTGACAAAGCTCTGCTCTTCGTTTTTTGTGTATTTATATTTTGGTTGAAGATTACGTAAATATCTATCATGATGATTACTTTAAACAGTGCTCTATCTGCTCCTTCCACCAAACCTGGAACACTTGCTTTAAGATTAGCCTTGTAAAATTTGCTTAAAGTGACCAGGCAAATATATACAACTAATTTTGTTATAGGCAAAATTAACTAATGCTCTTTTTCATGGTGAGATGCTGTAATGATTTTATATAGCAGTCAAACTATTTAGATACTAATGCTGCCTTCATGCTGTAATCACCATTCCAGTCAGATGTCAGTTTTAGTAGCCTATAGGGAATTCCATCCCTTAATTATTCTTCAATACACAAACCAAGCATTCTTTAATTGGTGTAAATTGAACAGTGTTCCAATGCAAACAAGGAGAGGACAAACTAATCAATGATTCTGTGCATGTCTATTGGAAAGCTATTGCCATTAGATCAAGTAACAAATCCTTGACTCCATTAGCTTCAGAGAGAGGAATGGTGGGGGAAAAATACTGTTAATGCTACTCCTTGTTATCAATCCGTAGTGGGAAGCATGAAGCAAATCATATAGCGAAACTCCAGCTTTTCTTGAAAGTACTCATGGAAATTTAAAATATGAAGATATTCTGACTTCAGAATCCCCAGTCATATGTCTTTGGTGGGGGTTTGTCTGGAAACAATGTGTTTTTATCCTCTGCTGCCTCTAGTCATGTGGCCTGTTTTTTATTTTTCTCTTTTAAATAAACAACTCTTGAATGATAACATAACTTTTTCAACTTGTCAGGAATTTTGTTTGGTGAATTTTCTTGCTCTCTCAGGCTACGCTCCATATATTCATATGTATTCACTACTGCAGCACAACATAAATTGGGCGGCTCTCCTGTCTCTTTTTTTAATATGATCTGAAATAAAGGTGCTATATTTAAGAAACAGATGAAAAATCCGTCTCATAAACGTGTCACACTCACTTTTCATTCTTGTCTCTTTTTATCAATTCTCTAAAACTGATTATTTATCACTGGAGAGGGAAGAAAAAAAAGCAAAAGGCCCATTACAAACCTCTGGCCCAGATCTGCCAGTCTTACAGTTTTAGTTACTGTGGAAAGCGAAACTCTTCTGGAAAGAAATATACTGGCTATGGATGTTCACTTTTTAATCTATTTGTTTTTGATATAATATGCTATTTACTGTTTAAGGACCTTTCATGTTGGTTTAAATTGAAGTTTTTAAAACCAGTCTAGCATAAAAAGCTCTAAGTGACATAGACTTGGTGGAGAAATAAAGCATCTTCTACAGACAGCCTTTGTTCAGTACATTATAGTTGAAAGAAGCATAGAACAGGCTCAGTAGATAACCTACCTTCTTAAAACAAGAGGGCTTCTAATTTCCACATGTCGTAATCACAGTCACATTACTTTGCTTTCTGTGCTAGACCCCTCAGGGCTGGCTCTAGGTTTTGCTGTGAAGTCACACGTGTGGGGCCTGAGGCACTTTTCCATGATGCCTGCAGCTGGGGAGCAAAGGATCTTTCTTTCTTTTTCTTTCTTTATCTTTCTTTCTTTATTTCTTGCTTTCTCACTTTCTTGCTTTCTCACTTTCTTGCTTTCTTGCTTTCTCGCTTTCATGCTTTTTTCCTTCCTTTTTCCTTCCTTCCTTCCTTCCTTCCTTCCTTCCTTCCTTCCTTCCTTCCTTCCTTCCTTCCTTCCTTCCTTCCTTCCTTCCTTCCTTCCTTCCTTCCTTCCTTCCTTCCTTCCTTCCTTCCTTCCTTCCTTCCTTCCTTCTTTAGCATAACAAGGTTACCTGAAGTTGGAAAGAACCATTTGCAGTCATATCCTAAATATGGTTTATGCCATAAGAAAAGGCTAAGGTTTGTCATCTTATATTTCTGAAAAAATGAGCAAGGCATTTTTATTTTGGTTTCTTGTTCAAAGAAAAGGCCCAGATTGCCAGGAGAGTTTCAGTAGAATAATTATTTAGACACCTGTATATTCTAGGCATAACTGGTCTTCAAAGCCCATATTCAAACTCCACACAGATCATGCCCTTCAAAACAGATGACGGGAAGAACAAACACTTACCAGGCCTATGCCATTGCTTGGCACTCCTAAAGAAAATACCCTTCTGATCCCCACAAGGAAATACATCATCACCATTTTGCAGGATAAGGAAAATCTCTTGGTTCCCAAGAATGACAGAAAGAGAAAAAGGGAAAAATACAGGATATGGTGATGCAGGATGTGTTGTTCCCTGTTTTAGACAAAGAGAATTATAGTATACAAGTAGTCAAGAGGAGTGAAGCTAGCAGAAGGCTTTTGTAAAACAGCTAGATTATTTAGTATTCTCACATCAGTGTAAATAGATACAAAAGATAACATCTTTAAATATCTTAATTTTAGCATGCGACAATATTTTAAAATCTTTTGTAACTTACTATGTACTTTAACACTTATGTAAACTCTTCCAGAGGTCATTTAGGTTTGAAAGATTTATTTTAAACAATATGACCTATGAAATTTGTTATTATTATTATTTAATTTAAAAGTGAATTGATTTATTAATATATATATATTTCATATAACTAACAGATACTATCTGGAAAAAAGTAATCATTCCCACTTAAGGTTGCATTAATCCAATTGCACTGTGTGTATCTTTCTGTAATTGCCATTACACTAATGCTGGGACAGAGTCTGAGATTGCTTTGCCTTGTACCTCTCTGGTTGGTCACAGTTGTTGTGACTCTAATCCTAAAAGCTGATGAATAAATCTCAACTTCCAGGAAGAAGTTCTGGCATATTGACTTCCTTTCTTTTATAATATTTAATGCCTGCCTACTAATCACTGAAATTGTTTATTAATCTCTCTCCTCCAACCCCTCCAATTTTAATGAGATAACCTTTGAACATACAGACCATTCTGTCTCACTGTTGTTGAGCTGTCCTGTAGACAAACCACATTTCCAATTGCTCCCATTCATAATGGCAGCTGTGGTGGGCATTCATAATATGTTTCTTGCTGTAGATTCATTCAAAAGTTTATTTTATACTTCCACACCAGTAGGAGTTGCATCATCTTCTTCAAGTCAATTAAAAATATCAGAGTAATAACTAGGGTAATAACTGATAAAGAATTGTTTTCAGCCAGAATCTATATTTATGTTACTTTGGACAGTAGTTTGTTTAACTCATTTTCAAAGATCTTTAGTGAGAGGGGCTCCAAACTCTCTACAGACAATCCCTGCCACAGCTTCAATGTCTTCACAATTAAAAAGATTTTAGGAGTGTCTGACCTTTCAATATAGGTTTGCTACCTTCTGTTGCTTCTTTATAGACCTCAAACACAAACTCGTCCTTGACTCTGCAGAATGTTTTTCTTCAGATTTGAAGTCTTTGTTTATATCCACTCTGATTCGTTTCTTCTTGAGATGAAATCATCCCAGTCCAGATTTTCTTGCAGGTCACATTTTCCAGACTTCTGATTAGTGCTACTCCAAACCTTTGGACAGTCTCTGTAAGCTGCATCTTTCTTAAAATGTGGTGCTTTAACTGGGCCCATGATAGTGCCCAGCTGAGCAGTTTGAACATTGTCTATGTCTTACAAGGAAACTTCTGTCTGCAGAGCTCCCAACAGCTTTGCTCTCTTTTATCCAGTTACATTTCCAATTTTCTTTACCACAGCTCTGGAGAGAGATTCTCTCTCATTCAGAATGAAACTTCTGCCTTGTGCCATTCTCTCACCTGGTGAAACTTTAAAAGTTCTTCAGACTCTGCTTAAGATGGAAAGAGGGTTCTGGGGTTAATCCTCCTGGAAAGATTGGAAAAAAAACTTTGTTTGCATAAGTGGAACAGATAATTTTGACTCCATATAATTTTTTCTCTTGCTTTTCTTTCCAGAATGAAAATATCCTAAAAATGCAATGTTTAGTTTTATTTTTTTTTTCTGAAACTTTTTTCATGTAGTTATTGGCATTCGTAATTTAAGCAAGAGTGATGTAAATATATAATTTGAATGAAAAATCAAATATAAAAAATGAAATACGGGGCTTTCCATCTTTTTTAAATATTATTTTGTCCAAAACTACTTACACAATTAAGCAGAAAAAAAAAAAGCAGATTTTCATGGGCAGTTTAAGATTTAATTTTAAAATGAGTAAAAATTTTGTAAGGAAAAACCTCACTTGATTCCACAGTGGATGCTCTCCTTCTTGACTTAAATCAATCAAGCAAATAAACCATTAGCAAATTTTAATATAAGTTCATTACCTACATAAATTCATTTAGATTTTATATCAGGTTAGGTACTTGGGTTTGTTTACAACTGCATATTTGGAATATTTTCTAAAAAATTGTGTGATTTTAATCAGAGAAAACTTAAGACTTAAAGGCCTCACTCCCTTAAAGTCAACAGAAAACTCCCATGAGCTTCTCCTGGGAAGGACTGAGCCTTTAATCTGTGTTTGTTTAATATTAAAGTCCCTGAGATAGGCTGGTAGATATGTTTCTTTGAACCACACTTGTAGCAATACTAAGCATGTTTTTCTTTCTGATATACCCTGTTTTTTTAGACTACTTAAGCACGTACTAATGACTTTGCTACCACAGTCTGCTCCTGACCCTCTGGTTTGTCTTTCTGTTCCGAATCCATGAAGATCGATAAACATTTTGCAGCAGAAGTGTGAAAATACATATATTTTTAAATGAGTGGTTCATCATTACTCTTCTGTTTTCTTATTCCATTAAATTCCATCACACACGATCATTTCTGAACAAACATTTGCAGTCAATATTTGCTAAAAAAGTCCAACTCAGCCTAGTAAATAAAGCATTAGAAAACATAATTTTGTTCCTTCACCCAGCTAAATCCATTAAGACTTTAACATAAGTAAAAACTAAAGACAAAGGGAATTTCTTAAAACATGAAGGCCTGTAGCACATTTGCATTTTGAAATTAATTGCTGACCTAATTATTTGTCAGTAGAAGGATAAGTTAATCAAATATAATGTTCACTAAAGCTTCTAAACACCCACAGGATTTTCTCCCCCGGAGTAAAGTGTCATAGTGGTCCAGTTTGACAATCCATTCTCACTGTCATCTTGTGACCAAAGAAGGACTATCTGGGAAATGGTACCATATGGAGACACAAGAGAAAATGAAATACTTAGATCTCCTGTACAAAGGCACGATAAGCTAACAATCACCAGAGGAAGTCAGGAATGACAAAGCTTTGAAAAAATAAATACTCTGTCTTTCAAATCCATTTAGATTTACTTTTATACTCTCTCCAATTTGGACTAAAATACTCTGATATTAAATATGCATTTGTAATAGAAAGCAAACATATTGTGTAATGTTTCATTTCTAGCATAACTCTAGATCTACTTAGCATCAAATTGATGGAAAGGCCCATATTTATAGACAAGATTGGGACCTTTTCTTCTTCATCCTAGGGAAACCGACCGTTATCCACAAATAATATGTGGCAACAAACCACTTCATGACCTGAGGCAAAGGATGCACAGTTTTATTTCAAAACACACTCAGAAACATAATCTGATGAAACTATCAGGTAATGTGACCAATGTATTATTTTCATAAGGCATACCTACATATTTGAGTTAGAAATACCTCATCAGTAGTAGTATGAACTACTTCATTGCTTCTCTTATTACAGTACTGCCTCTCTCCTGTCATCTGCTGGCAATGGCAACCCACAGTAAAGGATGTTTTTCTGATCATTTTGCACTCATTAAATACAGCTGTCACAATAGCGGATGCGAGAATGCATACAAAACTTTTATGCCACGTCAAAATAAAGCAGAAACATTTTAAAAAGATCTGAAACCTTTGAAGCCTTTTCTTGAGAAATATTGAAATATTGCTTTTTGTTGTTGTTTTCGACAATTGAAATTGTTCCACAGCAGCACACATTAAAACTCACTGCAGAACAAAACATCATCCATCAAAATTAAAGAAAAACTAAAACAAAGATAAAAAAAAAATCAACAAACCCAACCTCTAAGAAGCACAAAATGTTTGGTTTCTGAGAGTCTGAAGTTGTGGTTCATCACCTGACTTCTGGGGCTGAACACACATCAAATTCCAAAATCTCAAGGGAGCTGACATTTACTTCTGGACCATGGATGAAATCTGCCCCATAAAGCTTCCAGCTGAGCAAAAACATCTTACCCAAATTCTACATTCTGAGAAACAGCTCACTTTCAGGCTAAGAAGCAGTACATTCTGTAGTTGTTTGACATTAGTTCCATTAAAAAAAAAAAGAAAAAAAGAAAGAAAAAAAAAAGGCTACAAGAATGACCTCAAAGCCTTTATGTAATCTGTGTGAACAGAAAATCCCATACGAGTACCATTAATTAATACTTATTCTTATCTGTATGCAAGTGTATTCTGGCTGTAAGATCTAAGTTGACCCACTGAAGACTTTGGTCACTCTGAGCTGGAAGAAAGCAGCGATTTGAACCTATCTTGCACAGTCCTGTTTTAGGATTACTTGACAATTTTCTAAAATAGTGCATTTTTTTTTTCACAAAACTTTGAAGCATCTCCTTGAGTTGTTTACTACCCTGAAACTGGAAAACAGAACCCACAAACAAAGATACGGATTTTTAAATGACACCCACATTTTTGGTGAAGTAGTTACCTGCAAGAACAAACTCAAGATATCCTGAATGGCTGATCTTAAGATTTATTGATGAAGGTTCTTCAAAGGCTGGCCTACATAGGTATAACACTATAGCATTTATTACTGCAGTTACTCATTTAGCATGAATGACATTAGCTCTAGTTCTTTGTTGTAAGGCCTACTGTTGACCTTGCTTGAATGTACAGTTTGGGGCCAGTTAGGTGATTTATGTGTCATGTGTTTTCAATTCCCTCTTAATTTTTAATTTACAATTTTTGCATGTGTAAACAATGATGGAAAAATTGTGCAAGTGTGTGCATGTATATGCATGCACGTGTGTAAATATGCCCTGGAAAATGCCTGGAAACATGCCTAAAAAATGCTTACTGCTCACAGTCCGATCAGCAGTGAGATGCTTTGGAGCTACTGGGAAAGAAGTCCCCTGAAAATAGTGGCTAGACCAGAGCAGCCCCACGCTGTTTCATTTCCTCTGAAAGGCACAAATGTGATGGCCAAAGGGAGACAACTTCAAGCATCCACATACTTGGCATCCATACAATGCAGGCTGCTTTCATTATGGGAACCTAAGCGTGTCTCTATGAGATACAGTGACTCTACAATTATTGTGTGGAGATAGACTCAGCTGCAGTTCTCTCTGTGGCTTGCTTCTCTTCATGCAACTCTTTCCTACTCTGTCTACTTTTCTTTTTTATTATCTTGTGTATTACTTTACCTGTGTTGAAGACACTTTCCTGAGATAAAAGAAAGAAAACTGTGATGCCCTTGGCTTTGGGAAAAATAGAAAAATGACATGGGTCTTTCACCATTAGTGTATCCACCTACAGAAGTGGTTATTGTGAATAGGCATAGTCAAAGCTCGGCAGAATTTGTAATTGAGAATATTAACATAGAGAACACTGCTGAACTCTTAGTTACCCCTATGTGCCACTACCATCCCTTGCTTGGCTTGTCCCAAGCTGTCCAAGTTCCTAACTAGCTTGTGTTTACTGGATTTTAGAAAATGTTTGCGGTTGGCACTAGGAGCCATAAATCTGAATCATGGTACACTGTGTAATCCCAGCTATGGTTGTAGGATCAAATCCTGATGGACTTAACCATGTGGGTAGAAATCGCAAGGGAGTGACTACTGGGAGAAAATACAGCCAGAGGAAATCTCAGCATGTAGGTTCTGGATGAGTGTGAACAGGAATAAAGGTAAAGATGAAGAATATGTCATGCCATAAAGGAAAGCAAGAAATCAGAGAGAATTCAATTAAAGGGCACAGGCTGTGAAAGAGAGACAGAAGAGCAGAAGAAAAAGGGAAGCTTGAAGAATATGACAAAGAGGGAAGAATGTGGCAGAGGGTAAGAGAGAAGTTCTTATGGCAGAATGGAAGGGAAGGATATAAGAGGGAGAGGAAAAAGAGCAGTAGAGTGGTAGAAGGGAAAGACAAGGCTGCTGGCCTTCTGACTTCCCTTATAAAGTGGGAAAAACTTTATGGGAAAAGTTGTTATGAAGGGGAGACAAAAAGCATGAGACATCCATAAGCAACATCCATCTCCCCTTGCATGTATCCATGCCTTCTCACTGGCTTGCAGAGAGTGATTTTTCTCTCAACATCAGAGCCCTCCAGGATGCCCTGCTGTTGCCCTGGTTGCTCCCAGCCCTCCCCACTAGGACTCGTCTTCACAGCTTCCATCCCATGCCAGGACAGTGCCCTCGAGTTTGTGGCCAGCTCCTGTCCTTTGGGTTTCAGAAGTCATTTTCGGACTGGACCACATTCTTGAAATCTGCCCTTCAGAGCAAATATAATCCCAGATCTATCTTAAAGGTCAAGTCCTCCAGGTTTTACACGGTTTTGACTCATCCGCACCTTCCAGAGATTTCAAAAAGCCTTCAGCCTAGATAAGGAAGGGCAGGACTGGGTCCACAGATTTCCAATATGAAAAGTGACTTCACTTTCAGATAGCTTTACTGTACCTGTTTTAAGGTTTCACTGTTCTATTTCTCTCATTGAAATACATGGAAGGATCTGTACATCAAATACATAAAAGATTTGACTTTTAATTCCTACCATGTATTTTGGTAAGAGGAATTAAATGTCAAAACACAAAAGCAATTATACACTTAATGGTAAAAAACATATAATCAAGTCATTTTTTTATTTTCAAATTGCGGGGATTGAAATAAAAGGGCAAGAGGGTCTTACTTTGACATTATATGAGATGGAAAGGCACATTTGTATCCTTTTGTACCTTTTACAAAATGAATACGCCTGTAATCAGACCCATTCATTTTGAAAAGGAGATTGTGCTTTAGATCTATGGCATATTTGCGAGGGTGTTGAGAAAGTATCTAAGTAAAATGTGCCATAGGAAATCAACTCTGGGCAAATGCAGTTATTCTTCATGATGATATACAACCAGTTTGGCATAACGCTTGGGGTGAAACAAAGCCTGCTGGTACGGGAGAGTCATCGCTGCATATTTTACCCACCATTACTCCAGCAAACTTGGCAACATTTTCTAGCTCAGAAGTCCCTGAGCTACGAACTTCTGGGGGCTGGGAGAGTGATGTGGGGCACTCAGTTGTGAGACTTCATTCTTCTCTTCTCTAGCCAGCTGAGGCTGGCCACTGTTGGGGTTAAGACACACGTTCTTATATCTACCTTCGTCTGAACATTTTTTAAGTTCCTTTGCTCTACGTACCCAGCAAATTTAAAGGGGGAAAAAAGGCATCCAGTCATGTTGTTGCCTCTATATTCTGTGCTATTAGAAACACTAATCCCTAGTGCAGCGAACCACTGCTCCTACAGTGAGCCTTTTAGGCACCTCTACTTTATATATTGGCAACAGTATAGCACAGTGCATATGGATGTTTGTCCCACAGACCTAGCAAATCAGTCATCCAGACTAGGTGCAGGAGACAGTGTGTCACAGCTCTCTCTGGCCTGAGCAGGTAGGTGAGTTTCCTTCCCAGATGTAAGGAAAGCAGCCTGGTCTAACATTTCTATATTGCAAGTCCTTATATAGATGGAAAATAGGCTGAAGGGACAGAAGTGGACTGCTATGAGCTTAGTGACAACACAGCCCTGGGATGATGCTTTTCCACTTCTGCAACAGTTTATAAGGGTATAGAAGTCTTATTAGCAATAGACTTTGCTACATTAATTCCATATGACAATTGTTTACACTCAGCATCAATCTCTGTGAACCACTGGATCAAATTCCTTTTTATTGCTGCAAAATCTATGAACATTTCTACCAGAAGCATACTAGATGCAAGGTGTGGGGCCATTTTTGCATCCCATGGATTAGTTTACCCAGATGACCACAGATTCTTGTGTCTGATTCCTACTCACAATGAGATTGCATTCCTGAATCTGTGAAAGAAAACCAAAAATTAATATGAAGGTACCTACTATCTAAGTAAAGATACGCAGCTGAGTGCCTTTAACATAAGCTAGAAGACAGCTCCCAAAATACAAATCTGAAAACACAACCTAAAATGCCCCAGAAAAGAAATTGAACCTGAATTACCTATCAGCCTACAGTTTTGTAATTCTAAAAGGGAAATATTTCTGTGGAGTGCGGTGATTCTGTGTGTACACAGAGAGATGGCACCCTGCTTAAAGCTTATCCAGGTAGGCAAGTTACAGGAAGGGTGCTTCTTCAATGGAAATACACAAGTAACCTCTTCCAGACTAAAAGTAAATTATATACTATGGAGTTGGGCCAGCTAGGGTGCTATATTATTATGAGCTCTAATTCTTGACTTTTGATATTCAGTTTGACATATATATATGTATTTTTTATAAATACTTTTGTGCTTTCACTCTGTCTTTTGTGTAATGGCAATATAACAATCTAAAAACCTAATAAATGAAAACATACAAACAAGTAAAAATAATCAGTTGAAGAAAGATGAGAACATTATTCAGTTCACTTTTCAGAGATCTTGGAGCACTTCAGAGGCAAATGAGTCTATAGAGTTCTTAAAAAATAATAGAAGATTTTTAGCGAATATTTTGTATGTATATTTTATGCCTAAGAAATGATAAAACATCTATTTTGCATGCCAATGCACTATTACATATCTATATTTAGCTTTCACTTTTAGTGGGTGTTATCTGCTAATGTGTATTTCAGGGAAGTTTGGAAATCTAATGTTAAAACATGGTATTTTTCACCTTCTGAAAAGAATGGGATTTTGATAACAAAAGAAGCAAAAAAGACAACCTGCTAAATGGTACTTACTGATAAAGAGGATTCTCTCTACCAGGGAGAAAGAGCCATCAAACTTTTAAATCCTACTTGCACTACTTGCAGGCTTGCATTTCTTAAAAAAAAAATCAAACACCCCCCCCCAAAAAAGGCTTTTTTTTTTTTTGTACAAAATTTCATTTCTCTCAGATTCAGAGAACTGAGTTGAATCTCATCATGCTGAGTTTCTTCACAAGAGGAATGTAACGCTTAGTGTAGGAAGTCCCTGAAAACATATTTTATGATCGACATTTTCTGTCACCCTTTGCCATCGTGGCATACATTTTCCTGTCACATAATATACGGTAATTATATGGATTTTCCTCTTTCCAAATCAGAGGAATGTTTCCTTACTTGAACGGAGGGGCCATAGACTACTAGTCAACCTAAAAATCCTGTTAGCATTACATCTCCACACAAATAAAGAATTTGGATCAGTGCCTTGTTAGATCACCTCTATTTCTAGCTCGCTGAGTAAAAAGAGCATTTTTTACAGCCTAGTTTGATAAGTAAAAGGTGTCTTTCTCACCTGCTTGCACTCTGAATTGTCACTATCATGCTTTGTTCCTTTGCATGCAGCTGTTGTCAGCTTCCGAGTCACAGAACCACTTGCAGGAACGGCTCGGGAGAGTTTTGGAAGAAAGGAGAGGGAAAAAAGGAGCTGCATTTTTATTTAACAGAAGAAGGAGAACATAAAGAAAAGAATGGTGTTCTCAAGAATGTAGCCCGCAGCCTTGTCAGGTAGCATTTCTTCAGATGTTTTTTTTTCTCCCCTTTCCCACCCCAAGATCTCTCTTCATCATTTTTTTAAACATCTCTTCTGGGACAGGGACATGAAAGTGAATTGTGGGTCAAAGGCAAGAATTAGGGGTTGCCGAGGCTGCTTTCTGATGGCTTTACTTTATCTTTGTGTCCAAGCTTTTGCCAGTCAGCAGGTACCACGGGTTATCCATTCCAGTCACATCATTTTCTGCTTGATGACAAGCATCACACCTTCATCCATCACATTTACATTTCAAACTGCCATGCTGCTCTATTGATTAATTATTTAGCAGCTCTTGGCCACTTGTGAGTGTTTCTGTGCTCACGTTTCACAGAGAAGGTCCATTCTTTTTATTTGTGTGCAGTTTTGTAAAACAGAAAAAGTATGTAAAGCCTTTAACATACATACCCCCATGTGTGCATGCTAATATGTGCACACGCATATGTGTGTGCATATTTACGTGTGTGCATGTGTGCACACCAGTACAATTAAGTACACACAAGGAGCAGGAGCAGGTAAGCTGATCAATAAGCACATGCTCGCACTGATAATAGATTTCTGAGTTTTCAGAGCCCCAAACAGCCGATCAATGAGACCTTGCAGGTGTGCTGAAGCTGGGAATTGTATCAGCTACATCATGCTCCCTGCAGACCAGTGGGAAGCTCACACATCATCCTCTGGGCTCTGTCACTCAGAACAAAAACAGGTGAAAGGCTTTTGCAGGTGCTTGATAATATTTACATTACTTCCACATCACAGACAGGAAAGGGTAGCCTCTAAGCAGGAATCAGGGGGATCTGGTTCTTCCTAGGTCTCTGCTTGCCCAAGCAAATCACTTCATCCTTCTTTTCCTCAGTTCTTTTCTTTTTTTGTGAAATGGAAATCCAGTGGTATCTGGAAAATAAATCCACTACTCTGATGAGAAAGCTGGCTACCCTAAGAGGTAAATGGTTTTGTAACCATGTGGATAGATGGCTATCTGCTAACTCTCATTATTTATTTCTCTGCATTAATTTCTTCCAATTTAATAATATAAATATATATATATGTATATATTTAAGTGGGTATTTATAAGGTAAGATTCTAGGGTGAAGAAAAGAATCTGTGAGATAATCTGTTCCTGGAGTAGTGTTATCATTATCACTTGGTGATACTGTCTCTTTGTCTCTCACAACTAGTTCTCCACACGTCTCTTTGATATTCATAACTGCTTGCACAAAGATAGATGTTTTTGGAAGGAACGCCTTCAAAAAAGATACAAGATGAAGTAGGCACTCATGTTTTCAATAAGGATCTTGAAAAATATCTTGACCGAAAAAATCTTGAAAAAATGGCCACAAGTTGCACCTGGAGAGATTTAGATTAGCTATCAGGAAAATCTTCTCTCAAAATGTGGTCAGGTACTGGAATGGCCTGCCCAGGGAAGTGGAGGAGTCACCGTCCCTGGCAGTGTTCAAGAAGTGCCTGGACAAGAGGCACACAACGAGACACGATTTAATAGCTTAGTGGGTAGTATCGGTGATAGGATGGTTGAACTAGATGATCTTGTAGGTCTTTTCCAACCTTGTGTTTCTGTAATTTTTTCTATGATTTTCTATCTTCTGATGTTCATGACTTCGTGTATTTACATTGGAGCTGGAAGAGAGGTCCTCTTGCATTTTAATATAAAGACAAGCATTTGGATCTGTTTTTAAATTTTCTACTGTTTTTATTTGTTACAAATTTGTTATGGATATAAACCAACAAATATAAACAGGGTGATTCTTTTCTTCAGCTATTCATTTTCAATAATTTCTGAGTTATGCAAAGCCTATTAAAATCAAAGGGAGTATGTACGTTAACTTAATAGGCTCTGTATGAGACCCTTGAAGAGGAGGGACCACATGGTCCTTATTGCTACATCTCTTGCATTTCTGTCATTGTCCTTCAAATTATAAAAGAAAATGTAATACTACTGACTTTTTTTAATGGATGGGATTTGTGCCAGTGCTGAGCTCATTGTTTGAATCTTGTTAGGTTGGGGTTGGTCAACATTTTTTTTTCCTGTCAAAATTACTCGGTTTATTATAAAGTACATTGGGAACTTGTACAAGACAAATGAATATTCTATTTATATGTTTACAACAAAATATTACAGTGTTCACAGAATCACAGATAATACACTAAGCAAATGGTTTTATTAATGATGTTAATACAATATTTAACACAAAGGGAAAAACTGGCTCAATTCTATGGAGAGAACTGGAGGAAAAAATGTCAGTTGTGTCTCAGCCCTCACCTGTGGTGGAGGATTTGGGTGTTTGGTCAAATAAAATCTCCATCTCTGACCTCAGTTAAAGGAAATATTAAATAAATAAATAAATATATATGTCACTTTTTCCCCTGTTTACTTCTCCTCCTTCCTCTTTTAGTCCCTGTCTGTCTCTATTATTATTTGTTTAGAGAAACAAACTTACGTGAAATGCAAATTCATCTTTCTCTCTTTTTTTTTTTTTTTTTCCTCCCAATGCTTTCCAAGCCTCTCCCACTTCTAGCATTTAATACCAGCACTTAGCACTGACAAAGTCCATTTTATGATGACGGACTTGATATCACTCTGATGATACAACTCATGTCTATATCAGTCCATCACAGTCAGGCCTGAAGAAAGGTAAGATATGTTGCTGGCTCCTGGATCGAGTGCTTTCCCTTGCCTTGAGTAAACAAAGGACTGGAAGACAGAGCAGCTATTCCAGACATTGCTCGTATCTTCTACAAAGTAGCAGTCTTGTACTCCACCTAAGTGAGTGGAAACTTAAGCATAATAAAGAAGGCCAATGAATCCCAGCTAGTGAAGGAATCACTGTACTCTAGTGTGTAAGGAAGGAAATGTAGCATGGACATCCATGGAGAGGAATTGCAGCAATGGATGGTCCTGTCTGTAACAAGTCCTGGCCTCTCAATTTCCAGTATCGTATAAAAATACGGAGACAAAGCTATTTATTTCTGCCTGTTATCCCAAGTTGTTTACACTGAAGTAACTTCTGCATGTGAAATGTCATGGAGACTGTACTGAATTATAATCACAATAATTAAAACTTCAAGTAATCTGAAAATCAGCACTTTCATGGTTAAGCAAAGGTGATGATATCTTTTATCTCTACAATTAGCGAAATGGTTTTTAATGTAAACCTCATAACTCAGAAAGATGCTGCAATTCGCATCAGCATTCTAATGCCCAAATCCGTTTTAAGTTCAAAAGTGAAGGACAGAAGGTGTACCTATAACTTTTACAACACAGTGGTTTCTCTCATACAAGTAACTTCAATAGAAAAATATCAATGCTAATACTGAGGCAATACATGATAAGATCAAGAACGTTATTATCTGGACCTGTCCACAACACTGTTCCACTGTAAAGATCTGAAATTAAAAGACGACCAAATTAAGCTCCTTCTTTAGTATCATCATCATGTGGTGTCTGAGAAGGTATTTTACATGACTTTTCCTTAAAAAAAATCCTTTGAAATACCCTTTCTTTGTAGAATAATGGTGTTTTTCTCTTACATACCTATTCACTCATTGATCCTAAACTGGGACCTAATACAGTGTCATAGACAATAATGGCAGCAAAGCTGTTCACACTTCTCTTTGTTTTTGCTTGCTTCATCTCTCCACATTCACAGTTAACAAGCTTGTTCTGTAGAAAGAACATAAACACAGTAATTAGTTCACCATAGGTGTATTTAATTTGTATTGTCACAAATAAAAAGAAAAAAATAACACTTCATTTTTTTGGGGGCTTAATGAGATCAGGAAAGTATTTTCATAATTGAAAATAAAAATTCTTTTAAATAAGATCTTTTATTAGGAAGTGAGAACATTATAAAGTAGGCACCTTCCAGAGAACTGTTCTTTAAAATAGCAAACATGATAATAAACAAAACAAATTATGAGTAGACTCCTTACCATATAAAGCTTAAAATATATAAACATAATAATTGTGAGTACTTGACAGAGTTACACAAGCTCTAATTCTAAGCCATGCTATTTCTGACTGCATAAATACTAGCCAGCACATCCTCTACTGCCAGTAATAAGAAAAGTCCTTATAAATCAATGACATAAGAGAGAAAAAAGGAAAAAACAGAAATCCCACAGCTAGAGCAACAGGTGGTTCTTCACCTTATCTATGGATACAGCATTCCTTTGCCATTTCAACAAGGAGTGGATGCTGAGAGGGTGGTCAGTCACACCATCAAAATTAGCTGTTTGTCACTTGGTAACTAGAGTTCTTTTAAGATGAACATCCACATCTGATTTTGCAGTCTTTTTCTGCAATAAAATTATTGTTAGTTGTTGCAATATAAACATCAGAGAAGAAGAATGCTATATCTTCTGCCCAAGCCTGGTTGCTTAGTCAACAGTGAGAGCCAGTACTGTGTTTTCCAGAGGAATTCAAAAGGCAAATAAATAAACAAATAACCAAACCATGAAATGGCAAGTAATAGATCAAGCTAGCAGTATAGTGTTATTGTCCATGGAGAACATTCTTTTCTGACTTGCCAGCACACAGAGCACTTGCACTTTATTAGCCGAGCAGGACTCACTTCTGCATTCCCAGTGCACTCAGAAGTCCCAGGAGTACAGGACTGGTCCCATCAATTATGGTAATCGTGTTAACAACTACTTTTCCCAGCCAAGTAGCACTATTTGTTAGGTGGTCACCTGCACCAGCAAATCCCACTGGTTGACTGTATGCAACACAAACCATTTCCTTTTATTGCCTCTATGTTTACTGTCCTATATCTCTTAACTTCACTGACTGTCCTCTTGTTTATAAGGGATGTGACAGGAAAAAAAGGAGGTCATGACTCATGATTTAATTAATCACACCTAATTAATCACACTTTCAGGAGCTTTAAGTAGGTACAGTGTTAAGAAACAGACTTCCTTACTGTGCCTTTCACATGGTAACATTGATCCAGAGAGAAAGAAGAGTGCTCATATCCCTCAGGGGTCTAACTTCTGAGACATCACTTTGCTGGAGAATCACTCCAAGGGTGTATGGAACACACAAATTTGGGAAGCAACCATCCCACAGGACTGCACTTTTCTAGTGTACTCCTGCCCTTTCTAGAGAAATGTTTAGAAAACATGCACAAGTTGATCTAGAGGTGCAGAAAACCATAAGGACTGCTTGCATAGTCTATATTAATAGTAATCTGACTAAAATATACGAGCAATAATATGTCTTGGCTTGTAGGATGACTTCCTCTGAGGTAAATATTATCTATTTACAGGTGGGGTTCTTTTTCATTTTGTCCAGAGTTTAACTGTGTCTTAAAGTGTGATGTCTATATGTCCCCAACAGAGAGGGAGCATCCTGATTCAGATAGTGTGGTTAAAGGGTGGGATGGCAATGATAAGGTTGATTTTCCTGGGACTGGAGAGAGACTTGACCTGGATCATCCTCACAGTGTCCTCATATGTGAGGTTGTTAGATGAAGATTACTTTACAGCACAACTGCTATGACTGTGCTAATGCTGCAAAACACAAGAACTGGATTTTTAATTTCTTTTGATCAAATACTGTCAGCTTCACACTGACGAGAGAATTCCAGAGTGTTAGTCTCTCTTTCAATAGCCCCTTTTGGAGATTAGGAGTTAGAAAGACTGGCACAACAGTTAACAGGGGTTTAAGGCACTTGGACCCAAGTTCCTCTTAGCTCTGGTTTACCTATTTCAAGAAAATTAGAGCTCTTCAAGGAGGAAAGTACTTAAAACCCTGCTGGCTGAGGCAAATCACCTGTGGCATACAGGGTTGATTGGTTTGAAGTGAAAGCTCCTACACACCCATGGACAACACCTCAACCATCACACTACTGCCTTTTTTTGGGAAAACCTCTAGATGTAATTGCTTCATCTTGATGCAGAAGGGGAACATGTTGGAGTCTAGTGTTCTAGTGGGGTGGGAGAACGTTTTTGCTCCTCAACTGGAGCTGGGACTGAGCTTGAGCTGAATTTTACTTTCAAAGCAGTGATCAGTAAGATAGTGACTTGATGTCTGGTGGTTATCTTGATTTGGTAGTACAGTGGAAAATAATTTGTACTTCAAGTAAATTAATAACACAGATACAGCTAAGCAAAAAAATCCTACAGAAGTAACTGCATACAACTTTAAGTCTAAGGATTATCTGCCATTAAAGAAGGTTACCCTTGCTAGATTGAGAACTGATTGCAAGACCTTTTTGTCTCTTCTTTACTTCAATCAATAATTTTTAGGGTTCAAAATAATCAGACTGCAATAATTCCTCCACAGGCACAGTCATACAGTGATGAATTACATAGCCCAGTCTGCACGTGTGAAAGAATAAAGACAAATTTTGAGCAAAGCTTACTAAATTAAAGCAAAATATGTCTCTGCAACTGACAGATATGTGTCTTTGGTGCTTTGCAAAGCTTAATACTTAATGGGAATAAACTTTGGTAGCAAAACAGACTTGAAAAAACCAAAAAAACAAACTATCCCCAAACTCAGTGGAGTGTGTTGTATGTTTCTTTAAATAGTATGAAAATTGAATTTGACTAGACTTGCTCAAATCAGACCTGTTATCAACAACACATTGTCTCAGGAGACCAACATTTGTCCAGTTAGGGCTTCCTTCATTAATCGTCCAGCATCAAGCAAGCCAAATCCAAATCTGTGGAGAAAAAGCAATTAGATATTTTAAGCAGTGATAAGAACACCACAAATAATCAATTTCTATGGCATTAGCAGCTACCTGGCCCAGCAAAAGTCTATAAAAGCTAGAATTTATTGCAGAACACCAGACAGCTTACAGAGCATTGATTCGTAGTAGTATGCATAGATTGCTGGATTTAAAGAGAAATCCCTAATGGTTCTTTTTTTTTTTCCTTTTTTTTTTTTTTTCCCTTTAAAGGGAAAACAAGGATAAGGTGTTCATAAGGCCAAACTATAGCAAAACAAATATCTAACAACTGCTGGACAGCAATCATATGCAATCTAATGCATAAAGCTCATAAAAGAGGAATAGCTAAATATTATACATTTAGACAAATATTAATGTTACTTATTTTTAAGATATCTATTGCACCTTAAAAAACAACAGACTAGAAATAAGTTTTGCATTTGTTCAGGACGGAGATCTTTAGGCTTTGAGGCCTTCTATTCTACCACAACAATCTCATACTAGAGTATCTTAACTGTATTGTCCTTTGCGATTTTTAACTACTTAAAACAGGCAATGCAAAATGTAACAAACCAAACCTTATTGTCTGTAGCTGACAACACACAATTTGGAAAAACAATATTTCACAGTATTCCCAAAAGGCAGTTCCTGTGTGTAGACATTGTAACTTATCTTTCCATCTGAACTGAAATACATCCAAACTCAGATTTCTAGCCCGACATTGAAAGAGATTTCTTGTTTGACCTCCCATGCACATACACTAGAATGTTTCCCCAGAAGCTGGATTAAATCTTGTCTTTCAGAAAGGTGTCTAATCTCATTTTAAAGACTCCAAGCTATGGTAAGTCCACCTCCTCCCTGGGTAAGCTCTTCCAATGTTTAATTACCCTTACTGCTAGGAAATGGTGTCTTATTTCAAGGTTGAATTTGTCTAACTTAGCATTCAAATACTAAAAAAGCAGTGTTTGAGAGAGAGCAAATATAAGTGACATGATACATTTTATACTAATCCTAAATCAAAAGATTATGGAAATACAGAAAACATGACAACTAAAGCTCTAGTCTGGCAAACATTTATGCAAGGGAGTAGCTTTCTGCATAGGAGATACTTTCTTTCAGTTCAGCAAGCCTACACATGTGTAAAGTTACACCAGGGCTTCAAATAGAATTTTAAAAAAGGCATTTGGAATGACTTTTACTGAGAAAAATATTACGGATTAATTAATAAAGACAACCTTCATCCACTTCTGTCCCCACTCTGAGAAGCCTTTGAGGTGGGATACCTTAAATTACTACTAGGAGAAGAAAAAGTGAGAAAACCTCCTATTGCAGAAATCTGATTGCTGCCATAGGGGGACGATTGCTGAAATCCCAACACTACCCGAGGGGGAAGAAAAAAAAAAAAAAGGAAACGAAGGAAAAAAGGAGAGTTGTCAAGATAATTAAAACTTTGCAACAATTCAGTAGTGGTGCTGATAAAAACAGCACTGCTGGCTGAATGCAAATAAGATGGTAAAGGCCCTGTTTGGATTATGGTAATTACTCAGTCTGAAGTTAGCTCCAGCCACACGCACATATGAGCACACACATACACACGCAGCAGTGGAGTGGAACCTGACAACTTGGCTTGGCATGTGATCACAAAATTCCCTGGCACACTCTCAGGATGCCATGTGGAGCTATTTGTACAGTGAGGTGCAGGACTCAGCGGCGCAGGAAATACCAGCGGAAGCACCGCTGACCTGCCTGGCCTTCAGCAAGAGGCTGCTCCCATACTTATCACTGGCCTGGATTCAAAAGTGATCTCTGGAGAAGGCAAATCAATTGAACACATGTTTGGTCTAAAAATGTCATTTTGGAATATACGGAGATATTTCCTTACATTAGACCACTTTGTTTGCCCCAAAGATTTGTCAAGTGCAATTGAATGCATACACATCACAATGCGCACTGGTGCCAGAACAAAATAATTTCAATGTGTCCTTTAGTACTCCGATAAAATGCAGGCAGTCAGTGTTGAAACGAGATGCCCTGTGAAAGTCTTGTGCACGCTGGCATTCTGTGTTTCTTCCAGGAACTTGTTTCTTTAAAATTTGGGATCAGTCCAAATGAGCAGATTTTGTGTAAGAATGAAGAAAGGGACCAGCTCAACCTCTCCCCGTGCCTTCTAGACGGAGGAGTTGCGGCAGGCTAATTTATGTGATGAAAAATCATTAAAGAAATTACAATTTCAAACTCTGATTCCTAAATAATAAAGCCTTTATGAGGACAATATCATTACAAATAACCCTATTAATCTGTTGATTCAGCTTTAGAGCCAATTCTGATATATGACAAAGATGTGTTTCTTCAACAATTTTCACAAGTTAATATTAAATAATATTGGCACACACATCACTTTTATAGCTAAGTTCTTTGATTTGCTCACCCTGTACAATCTCTACAGCTGTGTGTTTTATGACCTACCCATCACGGGAGAAGCTCCCATTAGCACCGGCACATGGTGGAAGAGATGTGAACTTTGCAATAAGCCCTCCCATCCTCATTCTGGTTTTGGTTAGTGCTCAAAAGGCTGTTTTGAGCAGATCAGAATACGCACAGCCTGATCAGCACAGCTGAAAGTGCACCCGTACTGTGAAGGGCAAGCTTCCCTGCCTGGCATGTTCAAAGTCTGCAAAGACTATATCAAATCCAGATTTATATACGGCTGCGGATGCTGAGATGCAGTCCTCTGACCAGCGGGTTCCTTAGGGAAGGCACCCACGGCCCTCCAGTCCCTCCCCCTACCACCACCCTCGTCCGCCACCCTTTTCCTCTTTCTCTCTCCCTTCATCGACCCAGCATGGTTGCTATAACACACACACGCACTCACAAGTGCATCAGCCTTGAAGCACTGTGAGGTACTTGGGTTGCTGTACTTCAGCTGAGACACAAATTAGGTGTGTTTTGACTAGCTGTATGATCCTTTTTTTTTTTGTTTTTTGTTTTTTTTTCCCCCAAGGAACGCTACCTTAAAAAATTACCCTGACAGGTCAAAAATCAAAATTACGTGATGTGTCTTCTGAACTTATCCTGGTGATGTTTACACAATATTTTCTCTGAGATTTTATCCTGATGAAAACAAAAAAAGTATAAAAGGAAAAAAAAAAAAAAGACTATTAAAATTCCCCAAGATCTCAACTCTTACAATTCACCTGACACTATTCATCCAAGACTAGTGATTGTATAACAGAGCAGAAACAACTGGATGCAAATAAGTAATTTCAGCCTAGAGATTCAGTTTGATGGGGTTATCATGGAAAGGGCAGTCAATACAAATTTCACACATGACCTTAGCATCATCCTTTTCACTTTCCTGTACTTTACACATATTTAATCGCTTGAGGTTATAGTTGAAAAGATGCAAAAGTTGGGATATGATCCTAAAGGAATCAAGAATATTAAACAGTTCAGAAATGGAACAGTGTTACTTTGCTGCAAAATATGAACATTTATGGAGTATATAATAATACATTATAAAGGGAATTGAAAAAATCCATAAAAGATTACTAGATGTAAAAGAAAGTCTGATGAAAATGCACATTTATTAGTTCATATTAGACAAAAAAAAAGCACTTTATAGCTGTATAGCATTACTATTGTGATAAATACAGTATTTGTACCAAAATGCTCAGTTCTTCTCACTACTGAGAGATATGGGATTATGTGACTTAAAATTGAGGAATAGCGATAAGACTTAAAAGAAGAATTGAGGACCCACAAGATCTTGAATTTTTGTATTATATATACATTTTAAGAATGAATAATAAGTTTCTGGACCCTTTAGTGTTTTGTACTGCATGGATTTTTTTTTTATTAGTGTGGACAAGTAAATTTTATTTGATAGCTTGTTGTATTTAAAGACAGTGTAAAACTCTCATTGCAAACAGTTGTTTACAGTGCGCTTTTCAGCACAAAGCTGTTTTAAAGCTCAATTGTGCATTTTGCAGATAAAGTGGGAAAACTAACTGAAGGCTGTATTGTAAGCAGTGGTTGCCGTGGAAACCCCAGTTTCAAGAGCTGGTTCTCCATTACCACTTAATTTAGGCTTCCTAATTGCATTCCACTAAATCGGTAGCGACAATATCTGCAGAGCAAAACTGCATGCCCAGTCTAGCGCAAACCTCTTTGAAACAGGCTTTTTGAAAGCCAGGAGCTATAAAAACTCAGCATGACGTGGAGCATATGAGAAACCTGTAGTTCAAATGTACTGCTGCTTGCTTTCTCATCCTTAGTAACTTCAGTGCGCTCCACACCAATCTATTAGTTCAGTCTACCTTAAAGATCATAAAGCTCTGCCATGTGGAAACTCATCTGTCCACCAACACATCGGTGCAAAATAGATTTAATTGTACTCCCGACCCAGTATCATGTCCATCTTATTTTACTACACACCAGCAGGTAGCCGGTGCAGAGCCTTACTTTCCTTGAACTGCCCTTGCTCCATAATACGAGGAGAACAATACTTTCTCAGTTTAAATCATTTGCCACTGTTCAGCTGTGCAGTGAGCTAGACCGCCCATATGTGACCTAAAGAGAGCCTTGTCAGAACCACTAGACATAAAAGCATTCCAATTATCGACCACACTGCTTTAATAGAGGAGGCAACTAATATGATAGTGTAAGTGATTCTGCCACTGAGAAGCTCTTCGTCACTGTCAGATTAACACTTGAGTTAAACTCTTGTAAATCAGTCACATTATGCCGTCGGTTGAGAAATAAACACAGACCTATTATGCTTAGAATTCCAGAGGGCTCTCCCCGCAATAGGAGTTATGCAGGATGCCCTATTAATCTGAATTTTGTCATGTTTATTATTTTGCAATTACTAATGTGGGTAATGTTGGAAAGATTTAAGTTGGCTATGATTAGATTCTGAAATGGATGTACATGCCTAGAAAAACCTTCTGCGGGGGAAAAGGAGCGAGAGGGAGAGAAGAGGAGAGGAAACAGCTTACATGTAACTTCTGACTGAAAAAAGCCAGCAGACCACCAATTTAATTAAATCCCATAACTCTTTTTTTTTTTTTTTTTTAAAGCAAAGAGCGTTTAAAAGCAAAATACTTCAGTGTCTTCAAGCACAAGACCTCCCACAAGCTCGCAGCGAAGTGCACCTCCTAACCACTAATGTGGTTGCATTTCAGCCTTCTAATATGTATCAAATGAATGCTGAAGTTGAAAATAATAAGTAAACAACTACTCTTTCAACATTTCCTTCCCTCCACAGTATTATTAAATGGTGGCAAAATACCTTTATGTCATGTATTATCAGCTCATCATCAGCTTTTTTTTTTTTTTTCCTTTTTTTCCCCCCCCAATTTCAGCAGATTTTCTCACATTTTTGAATTGTTTTCTGCACTCCCCAAGCTGGCTTGAAACCAAAATGAACACACCTTTATTTTTGATATTTGGGTTTTGGACGTGAGAGAATGGACAGATGAAGATTGTTAACACAGGCTGTGGCTTCATTTTTAGTGTCTCAGCTCTGTGTGTTTAACAGAGCCCTTTCAGATAGTTACTGATGCTGTGAGAGAAGGAGACAGGGCCAATGACTAGAAGACCGTCTGTTGAGTTTCCTTGGTCCCACGTTGCTTTAGCTGGACAGATAACTCCACAAGTTTACCAGATGGCTCCTTTTTCAGTTTATATTTAGATTTAGATTCAGAATTTAGGAGCCTTATGTAGAACCAAGGTAGAGTCTCCAGGCAAAAATAAATACAGATCTTTCTAATAACTTTGGTCTGAGATGATATGCCAGTGTGTCCCAGTGCAGAAGCAGCAGCTACAAGGAGATTTGGGGCTAAACAACCTTCTCACATCTTTCATCATCATCTTTCTCCAGAAAAGTAGGGAAACAAGACTTTGTATCACTTTTCTTCTGTCTATGTTTCTGAAAAGCTCTTCTGGGAAGACAGGGAGAGGAGATAAAGTATTGGGATAGATGGGGACAATTATGCTAAAATTCTGCAGAAGAAGAGGTGTAAAGTTAATGGGGTTGGAAACCACATTAATTTTCATATCTCACTCTGCTTTTCCAAAGACCTTTAAAAAGGGGCAGTGGCAGAAGCCAAGGAAAGGCCAGTAAAATCATATTGTAACCTGAGGAAAGCCAGAAAGGACATTTTTTTCTGCTTTGTCTATTTTCTAGGGCAGTCTGTCTTTTAGTCACTACATGAGGCCCTGTTAAGCCTTTGTGGGAATTTGAGGGAGGAAGCCCTTCACCCCGTGCCTCAGATGAAATGATTTGGGACAGAACTTGATCAAAAGTTACCCTGGGCATTTGCATCAGGTGGCTTCTTTCATAGAGTAGATTTATAAGAAGAGACTGTAGGCATGCATTCTCCTTTCACCAGTTTCTACAGTTGGGGGTAAAATGTTCATTTATTTATTTTAAAATAAATAAATAAATAATTGCCCATAAGAGACACATAACATTGGAGAAAAATTATGTTTTCCAGTTTATGTAATTCATGTCCTAGAAAACAACAAAGAAAATTTAAAAAGCTCTCAAGAGACAATGGCCTCTATTCTGTCCTCACATGCATGGCTTAGTTATAAGTGGGCTTAGAGCCAGCTGCTGGGCTCAGCCACACACGTGCAATTTCCTCTGACTTAAACAGAGCATATATTTTTATGGGCAGAATCTGGCCTTTTTGTGTATGGGAATTAATTATTATGATTTATTTATTATTTGTGTGGTATTATACGGACCAGGGCTCCATTGTTTTGCATCTTGGGAAACAATGCTCTGTATTCTGTCCACTGCAGAGATTATGGTTCAGGAGAGCCAGCAGCATGTCTTTGGTGTGAGCAGTCTAACTATTGGTCCTGCACACAGTTATCTTTTCCAATGTTAAAGAAGCATACATAAATTTTAGCAACCTAGAAAATAGTTGACTTTCTTAATGTGAATTATCCATCATCTGCAGTTCTCCCTGGGCTCTGACTCAGACTTAGGAGAAGGCTTAGATAGCTGACAAATCCCCTGTGTCCTTTTCCCATTCCTCCTTGCCCCCATCCTGACAGTACTTGCCACCCGAGATTCACCAAACAGTACAGTCTTCATCCTTAAAACTGATTTACTCTGGGCAGATATTTGATCTTGTTTCAAGCACCCGCTTTTAACAGGATATACACACAGCTGGATCCAGCTTCTACCCATATGCAGTTTTCTTTGACTTGAATATATATTTTTGTGGGCACAGCCTGTCCTTTTGGGGTATGGCTCTAGACAGGCACGGGAGCCCAGCTGGCTCACTTTGCTCAGGGCTTGTACGTATCTTTGTAGAGGGAGGAAAGGGGGAGGAACTTGAAGGATCGGAAGCCAGTGGCCTTTCTGTTCTGTTGAGGGAACATATGCAACATCTGACACAGCACTGAAAACAGTAGGAGGGTGTTGTTATGTAGGAACTGCACAAATAATCTCTTCCTTTGAATGAATCTCTGTATCAACCATTAAGTTGGACAGGGCTTTAGCAACCTGCTCTAGTGAAAGTTGTCCTTGCCCATGCCAGGGGGGCTGTAATAGATGGTCTTTAAAGGTCTCTTCCAACACCAATCAGTCTATGATTCTAGATTCTATGCAGTGCTTTGTTATTAGGGATTGGAATAGTGCAAGCAGCCCTATGGCACGTATGAAACCACAGGGACTTAGGGACTTACCCACGCTCCTGGATGGGGATGGAAGACTGGGGGCAAGGCAGAGGGCTTTTAGTCATCAGAAAAGATCCAAAACAGCATGTTCAGTCTCCTCTGTATGTTGCATGGCTGTCTGCACACCAGCAAAGTGTGGCTAGGGTTCTGCAGGTCTGGGAGGAAAGGGTTTCAGGGCAGGGAGCAGAGCCAGATTGGCTGCTCTCTGTTCCTTGCCACCTCTGGCACCTTTCCCAGTGGAAGTCAGAGAAGGAATAAACACACCGAGAAGTGGTGCAGCTCCAACTCCCCAAGAGGAAATCAACATTTTTTCAAGCTATATGATTCTTGTTTGTAGCTACGTGACACATTATTTAATGACTGTGAAATACTGCATTGTTCTGATTTTGAAGATGCATACATCTTTGGAGGACCACTCTCATTTTTCTAAATGCTTTTTAAATGCAACATTTACAAACACCTTCATTTTCTTGTTGTTGCTGACTCGTTCATTGACATTTTAAGCTAAACAGCATATGGCTTATAGCTTTGTACAAGCAATTGTACACAATTCATACATTTTCTGGAATTAAAAATCCTTGAAAACATGATGACAATTTTCAGAACTATAGATTTATTCTTAAACCTAGGGTTTAAGAACCCGTGAGGTCTATTCTTCATTTTTACAGATTTTTCCAAGTGATCTAAAACAAGTTGCTCAGGGCATCCCAATTTCCTAGCTGCAAAATAACAGTAACAACACAGGTGGATATTTAGATGTTTAATTCCCAGATGTGTTCAATGTACTTTGTGGTCTTTGGATCTAGGGTATTACTGGAATGTAAGGTATTAATTATTGTTATCAACATCTAAAACATCTCTTGCTGAAGATTTAAATCAGCTTCCCCTGGAAAAGTAGGAAATAGGATTTAAAAGGACCTCCTGAATCAAGTTCAAGGCCCAGCTTTTGCTGTCATCCACACATCACATAATTGGTTTCATGAAGTGCTCAAGTTTCACATTGGGACCAGCTAAGTTTCTTGCTCCCCCTGCTTCTGTTGGAGGGCTGCTCCAGGATTTTGTTCCAGTACTTCCTCCTAATTTCCTGTTTAAGTTTATTCATGGCCATCTTATAACCATTTACTCTTATGTCAACATTACCCTTTAAATAGCTCTTCTGCCTCCTTGTATATTTATAGACAACAATTATGTTCTCTCTCAGCCTTGGTTTTGTTCATGTGAATAAGTGAAATACTTCTACTCTTCCTTATCAGATATTGTTTCCTCCTCATCCCAATACACCTTCTTTGAGCTTGTCCCACTTTGATTTTATTTTCTCACACATTGGTGACTGAAGTTGTACATTGTTTGCCTGTACTTTGCCTAGAAAAATAACATTCAATGAAACAAAAAAAAAAAATAAACAAAAAAAAAGAACCTAGCACAATAATATTGCTAGATAACTCTTCCTCATCACACTTTTGTTTTATCTAAGGCTCATAGCCATATTTCATTAACAGAAAGTGTTAAATATGGAAAAATCTATATTTTTCATAGGGGTTGGTGTTGGAGCCCATCCTCTTTAATATCTTTATTGATGATTTGGATGTGGGAATTGAGTGCACCTTCAGTAAGTTTGCTGATGACTCCAAGCTGAGGGGAAGTGTTGATCTGCCAGAGGGTAGGAAGGCCCTGCAGATGAACATGGACAGGTTGGATTGATGGGCAGAGGCCAATGGGATGAGGTTCAACATGGCTAAGTGCAGGGTCCTGCACTTCGGCCACAACAACCCATGCTACGGGCTTGGGGGAAAGTGGACGGAAAGCTGTGCAGAGAAAAAGGATCTGGGGGAGCTGACTGATGCTCACCTGAACATGAGCTGGCAATGTGCCTAGGAGGCGAAGAAGGCCAACAGCATCCTGGCTTGTATCAGGAATAATGTAGCCAGCAGGATCAGGGAGGTGATCATCCCGCTGTACTCTGCTCTGGTGAGGCGGCACCTCGAGTACTGTGTGCAGCTTTGGGCCCCTCGCTACAAGAAAAAACATCGAGGCCCTGGAGCATGTCCAGAGAAGGGCTACGAAGCTGGTGAAGGGCCTGGAAGACAAGTCCTGTGAGGAGTGGCTGAGGGAACTGGGGTTGTTTGGAGAAGAGAAGGCTCAGGGGAGACACTATTGCTCTCTCCAGCTCCCTGAAAGGAAGGTGTGGGGAGCTGGGGGTTGTCTTCTTCTTGCAGTTAACTAGTGATAGGACTAGAGGGAATGGCCTCAAGTTGCACCAGGGGAGGTTCAGGTTGGAAATGAGGAGACATTTCTTCTCGGAAAGAATCTCAGGCATTGGAACGGGTTTCCCAGGGAAGTGGTGGCATCACCGTCCCTGGGGGTGTTTAAGGAAAGGTTGGACGTGGTGCTTAGGAACATGGTTTAGTGGGTGACATTGGTTATACCAGATGGTTGGACCAGATGATCTTGGAGGTCTTTTCCAACTTTAATAATTCTATGATTCTATGACTCTATGACATTGTTTAAATACATAAATTGTACCTCTTCTTTTAGTCAACCATCTAAACTAGGTGTTTAAAACACCACTTCATTTTTTTTTTCTTGGACCTGAAGCTGAACTTCTGGCCCGTCGCCTGGCCCTTCCCTTCCCTTCCCTTCCCTTCCCTTCCCTTCCCTTCCCTTCCCTTCCCTTCCCTTCCCTTCCCTTCCCTTCCCTTCCCTTCCCTTCCCTTCCCTTCCCTTCCCTTCCCTTCCCTTCCCTTCCCTTCCCTTCCCTTCCCTTCCCTTCCCTTCCCTTCCCTTCCCTTCCCTTCCCTTCCCTTCCCTTCCCTTCCCTTCCCTTCCCTTCCCTTCCCTTCCCTTCCCTTCCCTTCCCTTCCCTTCCCTTCCCTTCCCTTCCCTTCCCTTCCCTTCCCTTCCCTTCCCTTCCCTTCCCTTCCCTTCCCTTCCCTTCCCTTCCCTTCCCTTCCCTTCCCTTCCCTTCCCTTCCCTTCCCTTCCCTTCCCTTCCCTTCCCTTCCCTTCCCTTCCCTTCCCTTCCCTTCCCTTCCCTTCCCTTCCCTTCCCTTCCCTTCCCTTCCCTTCCCTTCCCTTCCCTTCCCTTCCCTTCCCTTCCCTTCCCTTCCCTTCCCTTCCAATATTGTTAGTTCTTCTTAGCTTTGTGTAATCAGCAAATTTAATTAATGCATAGTTTCTTTCCTGTACCATGGTTATTAATAAAAATATGACTATACAAAAAGACCAGTCCTGTGTAGGACTCCACTACTAATCTTGGTCCATCTTGGTAGGTCCTTTTTCAGCACAACCCCGTGGTCACCTCTTTTTCAGTCAGTTCCTTACAGTTCTTCTAACTGATCTCTGTTTTCTCAGGTTTAAATAATACCCCTCCTCCCTGCAACTCACTATAACATGATTTATGGATACCCAGAGAGTTGAGATCTATTGTATTTCCTTTCTTAAGAAACAAACCACACCATTATTTATGAAAGAAAGTTATCTGGGCAGTATGACATGATCTATTTTTGGTACAAAACTGATGTATTTCACCACACCTCTCATTTCTTTCAAAATTCATTTTAAAATGTAGCTCGCAATGAGACAGTATTATGAATCTGAATACATGCTGCAACAATCGTACTTGGTACTATAATGGGTTAATCATTGCAGTGCAGGAGGCTGATAGGGAGCCACAAGAAGGTGCATGCCTTAATGAGGAGCTGGTAAGAAGCCCTGGGGCATGGAATAGGGGCTAATATAAAGGGAAAAAGAAAAAAAATACAAAAAAACCCACCACCAAAAAAAACTAACAAAAAACACAGAGTAGTATAGAAAGCTGAATAACACAAATAAAGATACGTTTACTCTTTACCCATTTATGCTGCAATTACTGTCTTGCATGAACAACAGGCCTTGCACAATAACCATCTAGAAAAAACTCTGAAACACTCAAGTAACTCCATGATATTACCGTGTGCATGGGATATTTCTGTCCTAGACTTAATTTTCCATGTTTTAAGGTTTCACTGGCTGTCCCTACTATGTTTCTAAGAACAATGGTGAGCTCTCAATTAAACTGAAAATACAGACTAAAAATTACACAGTGGAGCATTACTTAGATTGGTGGACATAGTGTTCTTTTAGTCAATACTTTTGATTTCTGGGGATGCATTTTGTTTCCAGGCTCCATTATTTTAAAATAGTAATTTCTGAAATATATCAAGTTCATTTGAACTGAAGAGAGTCCAGAACTATTTGAAAGAACTATCTCTAACACGTGGTTCAGAATAGATCCCCTGCAAATGTGCATTATGCAATGACACTGATCAACTTCACAAGATGTTCAGGTTTTCAGGTAAGACTACATTCGGTTACAATCTCAGAAGGGTCAGTAACATCTCAAATGTATTATTTGTCTTAGTATTTTGGATAAATCAGGTTGTTCTTCCTTTCTTTCTTTTGTGTGTGTGTTTGCGAGGTTGGGAGAGCAAAGATAGAGCTGTAGAATCCTTGAAAGACATGAGAAGAAAAAGACAAAGCAAAACCAAACCAAAGCTGTTAAACCTCAACAAATGTTTGGCTTTGTGTCCTGTACAAAATAGTTCATCAATTTCTTGCTATCCCTACTACTTTATGCATCAACTATTTACCATTCAATTATATTTTATCCAACAGTCTTTTTTAATAAGTTAATATTTTGCTTTTAAAACTGACACAAAAGAGTGTGTTTTTAATACATATGTTATTGGACATTCCTTTCTAGGATTGATTAATTGTAATAATAAATCAATATTACTGTACATAGAACTAGGAACAAAATCAGACTTACCGGTATTTTGATATCCACCTAAGTAAACCATAGAGGTAGCTTCCATGTCAAAGAATATGATCCTCAAAAACCTATTTCTGTAAAACAAAGGTAATTACATAGTCTTTAAGTAAAAAAAGCAAAACAAAAGTGGAGTCTCACTGAGATATGAAACTAGAACAATGAAAAGAGAGTTTACCTAAACACCAGCTCTATGCTTTTCCTTTCCGTATATTTATTCTCTTTTTATTCTGCTATTTTTTCCCCACTACCAGTTTTTTCCTCTTGACCCTCCAGCCTTCTGTTTCCTCCTTGCTCTCTTTCAGAAAGAGAAGAACCTCAGAAACTTTGGTGACAGCGAGTAGCATCAATGATACAACTGGAAAAATGCCTGTTATTATTTTCTGTTGTTTTGCTCTGTCTTGTGCTCTTTCTCTTCTTTCCCTTAGAAAATGCTGTACAGGATCATACACAGGTCTCACAGGTCTAATATTCAATCTCTCTGAAAGTACCAGCATATCAGGTCTCCTCCTGTTCTTTAACAGAGACTGACCTAAAGCTTGAAGTGTGGGATTAATATCCCTCTTACAAAATAGATAACTACAAGTATTTTGTACTGTCTGTATAACTATCTTACAGAGCCCTTGGCCTCAGTGTCACACAAGGGCAATTATTGCCACAGGCTAATTACATGCTGTGGCTGGGGAGGGGAAGTATTTTCTTTTCATGAGTTTCCAAAGCCCAGCTTTTACTTTCAGGCAGTATTTCCTTACCCTCATATAATGATAGGACAGGGAAGATGCAAGTTCCTGATACACCCCTGCTAATTGTTTTGGAAAAAAAAAATGCAAGCTTCTATTTTGTCTCCTTCTTTTATTTTCAAAGTCTCCCATTCACTATCTGTTACTAACGTTTTTATTGCTGAATAGCCTTAGCTTTGCAGAGTCTCTGCACTAGGTATTGTATAAACATTTAAGAAAGTAATATCTTGCTCTGAGCAGCTATAGCCAACATACTCATTAGGGAGCTGTTGACTATAAATGTGGCATGCACACATGTGGCTGTGTGCCCTACAGTGGTATGTCCTCCCAGAAAAGCAACATCAGTTTTACACTGCTGCTGCTGACATACATCCCGCTGCATGGACTCCTTGACGTGCAGCATGTTGTAGTGTGCTGCATCCTGTGACTCGAGACTGTGGGTGGCAGGGAGTGACAAGGAGTCAGCAGAGCTTCAAGGTTGGCCACCACAGTGGGTTGGGAATCTTTCATAGCCCAAAGGCAGGATGCCACATGAACCCCAGGGGCAGCAAGCCTGGGGCAAGACACCCCCTCTCTGGGGGAAGCAAGTCTTCAAGAAAAGGAGAGAGAGAGCTGCCATGAGCAAAGTCCTGGGGGAGGAAGAGGCAGGAGAATATTGCTGTGCAGTTCACCAACTATAAGGGAAGTGTGGGAGGGGAGGATCTGGTAGTAAATAGAAACAGATGGGCAAGTTCACAGGAGAAGAGGTGGAAGAAGAAAAAATGGCTTTCTTTGGGAGGATGGTGGGAATTAAGGCTGGGAAGCTCAGAGAAGGTGAAGTATCCTCCTGCTTAAGTTTTGTCCCTAATACTAAAATTCAGGAAAGATGGGTCTTCCATCAGCCCCTTGAAGAACTTTCATACTAATGAAGTAAGAATAAAAACATGCTTGATTTTCCAATAAGCTGATAATAGGTACATTAACATATGTACGAATAGCTTATATATATGCATATGATCTCAATGCTTTTTTTATGGTATTTTTTCACCATTTCATCCCATACTCAGCCACATTATGCCACATCCTCAAGAAACAAAACACCACTTGTTTCCCAACAACAAGGAATGGTCTAGATGCAGTAGCCTAAGTAATGATGAGCTACAGGTGAATGAATTTTAGGAAGCTCCAAGTGAACAGCCTACATAAAGTAGTAACAACAGTAACTCTGAATATTATTGAATGGAGAATCAATTAACAGAATCATTTTCTATTAAAAAAAAAACACAAAACAACAAAACAAAACCACTACATCAAAAATCTTATCAAAATTATTCTTAAAATTTAATTCAGCTAGGGCAGATCTCCATATAAACTTCTATGAAAGTGATTAAATTGGTGCTCATCTGTATTCTTGCTATGTTATTGAATATCTGTGTATGGACAGTTATTGTGGCATATAACTCTCTTCTATTGATTTTTCTTAAATTATCATTATTTTTATTTATTTATTTATTTTAGTATAATCTGTTACGTTTACTGTATAAAAGGAACCAAAGAGGGACTTGAATGAAATTAATAAAGAAAATGCTAAAATAAAAGCCTATATCACTAATTGTGGTCATTGTGGCATGTAGAAAAGTTTCTGCAATTTAACTCCCAAACTCACTGTTTCTGTCCATCTGCAGTTGCTATAGGACTGATGCTGTTGATGCAGAGAAGTCCTCCGAATGATTGAATCATCTGTTCTTCAAAACTACTAGTCTACCACAAGTTAATTGCTTATTTTGCGGGCTCTCCTAATCTCTGTATGAGTGAAGAGAGAAAAAAAGAGATGTAGCTGGATATGCTATTAGGGGTAATGTTCAAACAAGAATGTAATATACAAATATTACTTTAAACCCCATCCCATCAAGAAACCGCTGAGACCTCTAATTCTTGTGATGATACCTTCGGGAGCAGTAGGGCATCTTGAAAACATTGCTGCATGTAACAGTAAGTCTTTAACAGCATGTGAATGAAAGTACTGTATTGCAGGAATATCACAAGAAATAATCCATGTAGTTGATCATTTCCATTTCCATTTAACAAACAATTTGTTACCCAGATACAATTGTTACTGTGGAGATTCCATAAGCTTAAATTTGGGATGATATAGTAATTTGAGAGACGCATTTCAAACATCAGCTAAGGGAACTCACTGGAATGCTGAGACATAAATATATCTGCATGGAAATCAGGGGAAATAGGGAATTACTGCCACTGTATTTAAAAACACAGAAAAAATTATAAAACTTTATATAAATATAGACACTTTTACCCAGGATACAGGAGACTAATCAAGTTTCTTGTGATGAAAATTTCTTTTTTATTATCATTATTGTCTATTATTTGCATTGTGATATGCCTTCAGGCCCTGCACTAGAAGCCAGGTTCCATTATAATGGATATCGAGCATGTAATGAAAAGACAGCCTCCCCCTCTGTAGCATTCTTGAGCTAAATTTATGTCTGTATTGCAGGCAGAAGACAGAAGTGACTGCATGCAGCAAGGAGATACTGGAGTCAGTTTTAAGTTAGGCAGTTTGGTAACCTAGCCCCAGGATTGGGGGCTCAGCAAGGGCTAATTACCCTTCCTTCTTGGCAGATTTTGCAAAGGTGGCTGGGAAAAAAGCAAAAAGTGAATCTGGAGGGGAAGAGAAAAGACTAAAGCGCAAGGATAGCTGGCACTGTTATCAGATTTTGCATGTAAACAAATGGCTCAGGAGCACATAAGGTGTAGAGGGAAGGGAAGGTTAGAGGTAAATATAGAGTTTTCAGTTAGACCCTGTCTAATGGCAAAATCCCTGCTGGAGGGTAGCTGTGCAAATTAGCCTGCCATCTTCGCTGTACACAGGATGCTCCTGGTGGAAGAACATGCAGCTAGCATCCCTCGATGCCACTAGGGATTAATTGAGCATAATGTCTTTTGGAAAGTAACAGCATTTTCTTGGAAGGCAACAAGGGAAAACTGATAGTTTTGCTGTGTAACTGAGTTTCATAATGAAATGTTGCCATACGGTGAATCCTTGTTGCCTCATTACTCTTAAACCTTTACTAAAAAAAAAAGCTTTTTAATTGTATTACTTAATTGTTTAATTTGGGGATCTTACTGCACAATTCCATACCAGATATATATTTGGCCTCTCCTGGATGTGACAGAATAGTACTCAGAAGTTGGGAATATGAAAATTAAGGTCAAAATAAACTGTTTTCTCTACTTTCCACATACACATTGTGGCACAGTCTAATTTTATTGCCTGTTACTCTTACTCTGTTTTGACATTTTGCAAATCCTCAGATGAAGTGTTTAACCTGGAAATGTGATATGTCCATAACATTTATGTTATTCTGTAGTGTTTGGTTCTTTGAGATCCAAATATCAGGGGATGCTTAAACAAAACCTAGGAAATTTTTAAAGTAAAGAGTTTCAATCTTACATAGTCTTAGGAAAAAGTGTGTGGATAGAAGGCTAAAAAAGAGGATTCTCCATTCAGCATGAATGGAAACTCATTTTCTAATGGTTATAAGTGGCTTATTTAACAATTGGTAGTTTTAAAGTTAAGCACAAGCAGACATTATTATTAAACTTAAGTGGTCAGCCTTTTGTGTTAGACTACAGGAAAAAAGTTTTAAGATATTTTAATTGTGCTTGAAAGGATCTGCCTATTACGTTCAGCACTTTCTTTTCTACTAGATTTCCTTGTGACTTCTGTTGTGATTTTGATTTATGCAGCTTTCACTGGACTGGACACTCCAAGCTGTTACACACTTCAAGGTGAAAAAAATGTATGGGTAACAGGAACAAAAATGATAGTGCAACATGCAGGAAAATTCTGGGCGAACACAAGGGGTGAAATCTTAGTGCTACTGACATAGATGCAAATCTTGTTTTGCAATTTGTGAGCCCAGAAATGTATATGGGAATGCCACAATATTGTCTGAGAAATGACAACAAATGGCAAGGTAAGGGTCAGCATCTCCTTCGCTACTGACAGATACCATTACCAACTTTGAAATCCATTCATTCAGCATTTGTTCTCACGCTATTTCTGTAATTCAGTGTAAAGTAGGAAAATTGCTGGCTTGAGTCCCTTAGTGCTTTGGTGAAGCAAAGGGGCCAGGAGAGAAGGGGAAACAAAGTGAAGGTAGTTTTCTTAAAAAAGGAAATCTACTATATCCATATCTTCTTCTGCATCCCAGTAAAATCTGAAATTTTTCTTCGTACTCAATTGAACCAATTTACTTTTCTTGGATATCTGTTACAATTAATGAAGGTTTTTATAGGTTAGCTTGACCAGTCTTGTTACTAGCATGGTACTAATACCTTGGTTTTCCATGGACTGCTGCCACCTTTCATTAAATGAATAGCTTTCTTCATCAAAAGAAATGTTAATGTAGTTATATTAAGAGACTGTAGAAATCAACCTGATCTGGAACAATAGGTCTTCTCAAAGAAGTTTCTTTCTTTATATGTAAACAAATGGTAGGTTGAGGAGCATATCTTTCTGATATATTTACCAATACATAACACAGAAGTTGATAATAACAAGGAACTTTTCAAGTCTGTTTACTGTATTAATGTTTCTGAGTGGCTTACAACAAGTAATTAAACCATTGGCCTTACAACATCCTTTTATATGAAGTATGCTCAGTGAACAAAATTACACATTACATTTTTAGTGTTCTTCAGACATCTTAATTCTGAGCTATCACTCTTGTTTAATATTAGCATTGTTGTACTGCCTTGTATTCCCATTCATGGACATCACTGAGATAGCTGGGCTAGAAAACAGAAAAAAATACAGAAATTGACTCTCTAAAAGCTTGAAAGAAACATAGAAATTCACTTTCATTTAGCTTGAAAGCTAGGCATAAGTTAGGAGGCAACAGTTGAAGAAACAGATAATTAAGGGTATATCAGAAACAGGCAATACAGGTCGATATGGTAGGCAGTGTGCACAACGGACTAAAGAGTAATTATAAATTGCATTATATGTACTAAGTGACTGCTCAAGGTAAACAAATATGGTTTCAGTAACTAATTGATATTCAAATAGAAAATAAATAACAAGCAACTGAGCATCATAAGGCTCTAATTCCATTAAGGGTTCAGGCGATCTCATAATGGACAGCTCAGCTTTGCACAGATAGCCACCCTGATGGACACCGGCACCCTTGCTGAACCTAATGGAAATTACCTGGAATCTGTCCAGGCATCCTCAGTGCTGGCCTGTGTGAATAAAGTGTTTTTTTTTTTTGTTTGTTTGTTTTTTTGTTTGTTTTTTTTTTTTTTCTGTTACTAGAGCTGCTCAATGGAATTATAGCCTTTTGTACTCATACACTTTCCTCTTATTTATGTGTAGTACCAACTCCACTCCACTACCTACTACACATGCTCCCTTTGACACCACTTTTTTTCTGTGCCTCAGGCTCTTAAAAACTTCCTGATAGTAAGCTCATATCTCCCAAGCCTTGATGTTTCAGACAAAGAGTCTATTATGACTCCTCTCTTCTGCCTTTGGTGGACTTGCTATGCTATATGAAGTCATACCTAAACTACAGAGCTTTTTCATAGGGGTTGGATGTTGAACAGAGTATGCCATAAATTATGCAGTATCTCTTTTTGGAAACTTGGAGAGCTCTGTGAAACATTTATAAGGCAACCTTGTATCACAGAAAACTGGCATTATATGAGATTTCAGGAAACTGAGATTTGTGAGCATCTCTGAGAAGTTTACACATTAGTATGCAAGGTTCAGACAAACTTTCAGCAGTGTGTAAGAAGGTTCCTCACTGCCCAGCAAGCCATAGGAAACCTCAGACCCCAGTGGGCCTCTCTGAAGCAACACACAAGTAAGTTTCTCTACTTCTTTGGCTGTCTCTTGACAAGAAAGGGTTTCAAGCATAGTTATCAAGCTGGTTTCTTGCAGAATGATAGAAATGGAAGTCCTGAGGTGTGTTAATGCAGTCTAACTTTTAGCACCTGACTTAGTTGATGTACTGAGACCGTCTCTCCTCAGGGATGTTCTGAAGAAGTAGCCATTAACAAAAACAGCCAATGTGCTGAATGAGTGTGTGGCTAAATCTGGATAGTTTTAATACTGCATACTGTGTGTTTCAGACTTCCTGCTTCATGGAAATAGTCATAAATAAACTGCCACCCTCTGTTCCTCATGGAAGTGACATGAAATGTTAAAATACTAGGTGGGGGGCAGCAGAGAATGAGAGAGAGCTCCAATTTCATTAACTTGCATGTCTACGAGGGCTGTGCCTGGAGGCCATTGCTGGGTCTGGTAACTCCATGTGCAAAGCACTGAACAAACATAGGAAAAAATAGCTGTCAGCCCAAAGAATCTGCAGACCAAATAGAGAAGAAAGGTAAGAAGAACAGAGAAACACAGAAGGGTACACTGTATACGAGATTTGTTTTAGTCATGTAGTCCCACACTCAGTAAATTCTGAGGGGGGTATGGGGGAAGGGGAGAGAGGAAGAAAAAAACCAAACCATAACAACAACAACAAAACCTGGCCAGAAGTCCTCAGCAAATACCCTTCAACGCCACATTACATTTTTTTTTTTTTTCTCCAGTAACTGGCAGGCAGCAAGCCCTTTTTATGAGAGGATATTGACGACCTCATCTATGTTTCTAAGTTCCCAGTTATCAGTTTGCCTGGCAGAAATTGTAATTCTGGCATCAATGTTACTGCTGATTACCATTTCACAGGTAGCAAAGAAGTCTAAATTGCCAATAATAGTTGTGAAAGAGTTAGTGAATGAAGAGTAGAAGGCTGGCAGAGAGATACAGTAAGGAATTACACAAACTATAAATTGCCTAATTTTGTCATTTGACATATTCCTTTTCCTCTAAAAGTGGGATATTATACAAAACAGGCCAAAATGAGATACCTAAATTGACTTAATCTGTGATAGAATGTTAGGTGCACAGGAATTAATAATATAGTAATCAAAATAAAACATCTTAAAAGAAAAAATATGAATTAAAATGCTTTTAGCTTTTCAGAAAGGGAATCCCATTGTAATTAGATCATGAACTAAGGCCTTTCACCGCTGCAGATTCATACTGTGCACTATTTAAGTGCCACCTCTTGATTCTCATACTGCAGCTTCTAATAGCAAAACCTGTTCTGTTTTTCTTTGTGCAAACCCAATCACATCACATCAAATTATACAACTAATTAACACAAACTCCTTAAAAAATTGCATATTATTTTGGCAAGCCAAATTAACGTCAGTCCCCTGAAACCATGTTTAGTAATTCCCACTGACTGTAGTAACGCCTACTACTGAGAGAAGGGCTAATCAACTACAGGCTCTCCTGCTGATGAGCTGAACCAAGTAACCAGATGTTTCTGCCTCCTAGGCTAATGAAAATGTCATGCATGTTTTTCTCTCCACCTAGATGAGGAACTAATTTCACCATGGCCATGACCTAGGTAGTTCTTGTTTGTCCAGTGCTGCATCGTCAGGTCCTGCTAGTGAAGTCTGAGCAGGTATAGCCTTACTAAAGGCACTCTGTCTTGAACCTAGCTAACACAGCCTGCTGAGACAGCCTACGTCTAGGGCTTCCTCACACAGGATATGGTGAGCAGAGGGAAAGCTGATGAACGTCACTATGGAAAAAAATATTTTTAGCATATTGTACTGTATACAAAAGCTGGGCAAAGTATGTTTTTTTGTGTATTGGTAAGAGGTCCCACCGGCATTAAATTACTTAATGAGATGTCTATTGCAATTAAAAGAGGCATAACATTTGTATTAACATTTTAAAGCTTGCTTATTTCAGGAGTGTCAGTTTACATGAGTCTAAATAGGCAATAATGAACATGATGAAGTATTCCATATTAAAACTGAGTACTGTGTAACTGTCTAGTAAAATCTTAATATTAAACTATATTGTAGAACTTACAGGGCAGTATAAAAGCTTCATATTTAGATTTATCCCATCTAGAATCTCAAATAATGGAGTTACGATTAAATATGAATACAAATGAAAAAAATGCATTTGCGTGTAATCTTACAAAATACATTTACACGATACATTTACTTAAAAAGCTTACAGCATACTTTGATGGATGATAAAGTCATTTTCAGAAACATTAAGCCATAATTTAAAGATACTCTGTAATTATTTAACACCAATATTTTCTAACTTCAGCTGACTTGTACCTCTCATGCTAGATGTTAGTGATAGATTAATAAACAGTGTATCAGTAAGCATCACTATACAAGCAGCTTATCTGGTGTAGAAAACAAGATATGTGGTACATTTAAAATCCTACATAGTAAGGAAGGGAGTTAGGTCTGTCAATGCAGCTTTGGTTTGAGAAGTGCAATGAATGTGTTAATTTCAGAACCCCACCCCACATCAGCTAAGTATATTCTTTATTTTGTTTTTCAATCAATCTGAAGTAGTATATATAGACTGTAAGCAGAAGTTAGTCTTTTTATATTTTAAATTTCCCTAACATACTCATTGCTGTATTAACATCTGTTCTGAAACTCCCACCACCACAGCAAGGAGGCATCAATTAACATCAGTTTGGAAGTGACAGATATTCAGTCAGGGAGGAATAAAACTCTATAACAATTTTTTGCCAGCAAAATCTCATCATGTGTGCAAAGATGTAGTCTACTGGTAGCACCAGTTCAATATTTGAGGAGATGGATCACTGAAAGAGTGAGGTTTGCCTCTCATGAAAGGAGACATGCATGAGCCCTTAATTCTAAATTCAAAGGTAAGGCCACTGAACTGAGAGTGACCTGGCTCTGGTCCCAGAAAGTTGTGTTTCACTGGATTTAGTTTCGACAGCAGAAAAATCTTGCAGGGTGAGAGGCAGTCTTTCAGACAACCAGGCTTACTTACCAGTGAAAAAAATACAAGAATATTGAAATTTACCCAGAATACTGTGGCTTGCTAGGGCAGACTGTGGACTACCTGACACCTGGTAATCCTGCATCTCTTAATGTGCAAGGTAGTAGTTACTGAAACACTGGAGATTTCTGGCTGGGTTACAGGACCAGCTCCAATAACAGTGGTGTTGAAAAAAACTTGTGTTTGATCATCAAAAAAAGTACGGTGTTTTGCAAAGATCAATGTCCAAGAAGTGAGAGAACAGCCTTGGGCCATCTTGGCAACTGTACAGGTCTTCCAGCAACTTCCTTTGTTTTCACATGCTATGACTTTACATAGTAGGGTAACACTGACAAATTAATGGAAAATAAAAAGTGAAAAAATAATCTATACATTGTAATTATATTGCCTTCCTTCGCAAACAAGAAATAAATTCTTAAGAAGCAAAGAAAGAGAGAGAGAGAGAGAGGAGAGAGGGGTGAAATAGACAAAGAGAAGTTTGTTTATTTATTTATTTATTTTTCTGGAAAGCAAAGTGATTATTTCCATTGATAACTAACTAAAGATTTTAGGAGCGTAGAAATTTTCAGAAAAAATGTTTATTTTTTAAAAAGGAAACAGTCTTGTTTTCAGTGAGGAAAAAATTACTTTTATAAAGTATTTTCTATTGATTTTATTAATGTCTTTGTGATGGAATGACAACTATTGAACAAACATGGCTGAACTGTGAAGAACTTTGGCTTAGGTCCAATAATTTCGGGGTCAAAAGCTACTGTGATAGATAGTGGATGTCATTTATAGGGGAGCCAATGGTTTCATGAAATACATTAATAGTAGTTATTCCAGTCGTGAAGGTAATTTTTCAATATAAAAGAAACACTCAGAGTAAAAGAAAAAAAAATACATATATACATACACGCAGATAGACAATGAGAGGGAGGAACATTTTAATATTATCAGACAGTTTTGGAAACATGGGAAATTAAATATGTATTTGGAGAGGGTATAATTGAATATTCTTCATTGTCTTGTGGATTCCAGAAAATGAAGGAGATTTTGTTGTCTTACAGAATTATTTCCCTATACACTTGTTTGTGCCAAAAAGAAAGAGACAAAAATCACTTTGAACAGTTAAAATTAAAAGCAATAATCCTGGACAAAGAGCTGCAATGAAAATCACAGGATCTCACCAAGGTAACTTTGACCCACGCACTTTTTAGTCAGTCAAGGGTCTTGGGAGGCCCATGTATCCTGCTCTGCTGTTCTTGCTTTTCAGCTTATGTAAAATTGGAGAAGGAAGACAAATTCTAGTCCTAAACACTTTGGTCCATAATAACCACGTTTAACCTTGAACTGCTGTGTTCTGAATAAAACTTTCAATTACCACAGTCTGTAACATGTTCACATTGGGTCTGGGGGTAAAATCTGGAGAAAAGATGTAGGGGTAATTCTTCCTGCTGCTAGTTTCTCTCTGACCAACTTTTTGTCATTGCTGTTTTCACCAGTTTCATAAACTTTTCAGTGAGGCTACTTGCCTGGGCAGTAAAAATAGATAAAGGTGTATTCACATCAAAAATAATATAAAGGACAACAGTTGAGAAAAACAGTTCTCAGAGAAAGAGCAAAATGATCTAGGATATCTATCACTTCCTGAAAGCTCACAAGTTTATCCATCATGCTGAATGTCTTGCAGCATGAAGGAATCCTGCAGCATTTGGGATCACAGGAATGTTAACTTGTATCACACTGAAAGTCCAGTTGGTCCACTGTCCTGTGAAGAGTGATCAAAGCTGCACACTTCAAAGGAAGGTGCAATGAAGTACGAACAAGACACTTACGGAAATATCCAGCTTTTGATTCTTCTTTCTTATTCCAGACAACCAGTGAATGGCTTATGCTTTGTAGCTTGAGAATTTTTGCCTCCTATGCTTTTTAAATTATTGTTTTTTTAAGTGTCATTGTATACTTTCTTTTCATATCAAAAATCTCTCCATTTCCTTTCAATAAAATTAAGATAAAGTGTAATCTTATTGCATGATTTTCCCCATTTTTATCAATATTGTGTGATTAACTTTTCATATTCACATTCATCTATCCAAGCAGATAAAATATTTTTGGAAGTCCAGTAGCCTTTGAGAGACTTAGGTGAGCAAGTAATAACAATCTGTTCAAAGAATTTAGTTCCCTTTGCTCTTTGCAATGCAAAAACTTCAAAGGTCAGTTCAGATGGACTTTGCATGCCACAGAGATGTTCATTCAACTTATTGATATACTTCTTATGCAGACAAATTTTAGAATATGAACAGTTTTTAAGATATATTTGCTGTGTATGTATGTTTGTTCCTTAATAATGGAGCAAGACAATGAAAACTGTTAGAGAAGGTAGTTGCTAGGAAAGGATTATCAGTACCCTGAGAGAACCAAAAAGTATTTTGACAGACTTGATATGGCACAGTAAGGTAATTCCTTCCTTTTCTCCAGTTATTCCAAAGATAATGTGTTGGATTTCTTCAAGGAGGAAGAAAATTCTGCTTTGGGCACACATGCTTCACTAAATTTTTGGAGGAAAATGTTTCTTCCTTCTGTGCTCACACTGCATCTAAGAATAAAAAAGAAACAAAATTTCCCTGACAAAGCCTTCAGACAATCCTTCCAGAGAGTTCTTTTTTGACTGTAAAGATAAAAGAAAGTCTAATTGTGAAGTCTACTTGGATTTCAATTTTTGCTTTCAGTTTTAATTGCGTAGATAACACTGACAGACATTCAGTGCTTTTCTGACATTGGGATAAGACCAAATAGTGTTCTGACTTGTGCACTGGAATGTTGAATTGTTTGAGCAAACCTGGATAAGGTTTGTTAGGAGGTTGCACTTTTCTTTTTTTTTTCTTTTTTTTTTTTTTAAGGAGAAATTTGTAATCTGACAATGATTACTGATTTTTTTTGTGGCCTATGATTAGGGCTTGAAAAAGAGCTATATTCACTACTTTGAGTTTAGCAAATATATTGAATATGAAGAAGGATGCAAACAAAAAGCCATGGAAGAAGTCAGATTTTGGACTGGGGAGTATTCCGTAAAAAATAATAACAAAGAGAACTGAAAAAACACTGAAATAAAAGACTGATCCAGCTTAGGTCCGTACATGGTAATGCATTATTGAACAGTCATTTCTCCCAGTTAATCATTAAATGCACTCCTACACTCTTAAAAACCAATGTGAGGAACACTTTTGGGACAGAGAGGAAAAGTATACACAATGGATATTTGAGTAAGAAGCATGCAAACCAACAAAATAACAGTCCTCTGTTCTGTATAGCTCTATATTCCTTTACAGCTAGGTTGTTTCATTACTAATTCCAGAGCATTAGTATGTATTGTGTTATTCTGTACAGCTTGTTGTACAGAAACAATTCAATAAATGAAAAGTCTGAATTCTAAGTATTATTATTATTTTTGTTCAGATTTGCTTTGTGATGCAAGATTCTTTTGATTGCCTCAGACCTACAACAATCCCCTGTTGTTTATCATAAATAACAAGTTGTTTTATTTCTCTGGGCTTGCAAGTTTCATTTTCTTCTGTTGCTATAATTTCTATTCATTTTTAACATGAACACATTTTCCTACAGAAGTGGTCTTATATCTAACTGTACCTTGTGATTTGTTGGCTGTGAAAAGCATTCTAGTTGATGGGAAAAGGGTGAAAATCATTCCACCCCCTCACCAGAATGAACTGAACTTTCTAAGGGTATATTTTGGTTCTTTTTTGAAAGGGGATAGGTAATGGCCTCCTTCCGACTGCCCATTTGCTAGACATCTTTCTGCATTAAATTAGGAAATAAGTTAGTGGTGGTGCCATTAACTTTATTTCTTATGAAATTCTTATTGTACCAACTTGATCCAGCACTGCCAGAAAGGAATGTTTTCTTTGCACAACAAGAGCTATTTGAAACAGCAGACTTGGTGCTGATTTGCCCAGGATTGCCACTTTTGCAAAATCTTTGAAAACTGTGCAACCTTTCCCTTGAACTGATCTTTTTTATTGTGGGAAAGTAGAGGGAATTATGAAATGCATGATAACTCGTCTCATTTTGATACCTGTCTTTCATCCTTAGTGAAAGCATTGCATATTTTCCATACTGAAGGTTGAACAACAGTGTTTTCTGACATCAATACTGTAATTTCTAACTATGGTATTTTAGCCACCTTTTTCACAAAGTCCTTTAGAGCTCTGATTCTACAGTCAAAGATTCCCTGGTTTTATGAAAACAGACAAGCTGAATCATGCTGGTTGTCTGTCCACTCTGCCTTTCTGCACTAGCTCATCAGAGTACATGTGATTTATTGTAATGAACTCCTACTTCTAGAGTTTCCCAGTATTCCGCACTAGAATCTTTAACAAAGATGTGTTCAGTCTTTCTGGTTTTGATTCAAGGGGAAAAATATGCTCTGAGATGCTATAAGATGACCAGAGCTTGGCTTGCTGTCTAGAAAGCTGATAAATCTGCATAACCAATTTATACAGTTTTGTAACTGTACAGGAAAATGAGGCACAGCTAATAGCATGCCTCTGATAAGAGCCTGTTGACATTTTAACTGCTAAATATCCATTTTAAACCTGAAGAATCTAAATCTGCTGTTGTGGGGGTGGAAGCACTTTATCTACCACTTCTTGTGGTTGGGAATTCCTCTCCCACAACTGAAGAGGTAGCTACATCGGATGGGCAAGAAAGTCCCACTGATAGGGTGAATCTGCTATGCTTCTCTCTCTCTCTCTCTTTCTTCCTTTTTCTTTCTTTCTTTCTTTCTTTCTTTCTTTCTTTCTTTCTTTCTTTCTTTCTTTCTTTCTTTCTTTCTTTCTTTCTTTCTTTCTTTCTTTCTTTCTTTCTTTCTTTCTTTCTCTTTCTTTCTTTCTTTCTTTCTTTCTTTCTTTCTTTCTTTCTTTCTCTTTCTTTCTTTCTTTCTTTCTTTTTCTTTCTTTCTTTCTTTCTTTCTTTCTTTCTTTCTTTCTTTCTTTCTTTCTCTTTCTTTCTTTCTTTCTTTCTTTCTTTCTTTTTCTTTCTTTCTTTCTTTTTCTTTCTTTCTTTCTTTCTCTTTCTTTCTTTCTTTCTTTCTTTCTTTCTTTCTTTCTTTCTTTCTTTCTTTCTTTCTTTCTTTCTTTCTCTTCCTTCCCTCCTTCCCTCCTTCCCTCCTTCCCTCCTTCCTTCCTTCCTTCCTTCCTTCCTTTCTTTCTTTCTTTCTTTCTTTCTTTCTTTCTTTCTTTCTTTCTTTCTTTCTTTCTTTCTTTCTTTCTTTCTTTCTTTCTTTCTTTCTTTCTTTCTTTCTTTCTCTTCCTTCCTTCTTTCCTTCCTTCCTTCCTTCCTTCCTTCCTTCCTTCCTTCCTTCCTTCCTTCCTTCCTTCCTTCCTTCCTTCCTTCCTTCCTTCCTTCCTTCCTTCCTTCCTTCCTTCCTTCCTTCCTTCCCTCCCTCCCTCCCTCCCTTCCCTCCCTTCTCTCCCTTCCCTCCTTCCCTCCTTCCCTCCTTCCTTCTTTCTTCCCTTCCCTTCCCTTCCCTTCCCTTCCCTTCCCTTCCCTTCCCTTCCCTTCCCTTCCCTTCCCTTCCCTTCCCTTCCCTTCCCTTCCTTCCTTCCCTTCCCTTCCCTTCCCTTCCCTTCCCTTCCCTTCCCTTCCCTTCCCTTCCCTTCCCTTCCCTTCCCTTCCCTTCCCTTCCCTTCCCTTCCCTTCCCTTCCCTTCCCTTCCCTTCCCTTCCCTTCCCTTCCCTTCCCTTCCCTTCCCTTCCCTTCCCTTCCCTTCCCTTCCCTTCCCTTCCCTTCCCTTCCCTTCCCTTCCCTTCCCTTCCCTTCCCTTCCCTTCCCTTCCCTTCCCTTCCCTTCCCTTCCCTTCCCTTCCCTTCCCTTCCCCTTTTTTTTTTCTTTTTTTATCTTTTGGTCTCCTATAACACAAACATGTTTTAGTCTCTCCCACAGTCTGAACGAGCAAGCAAGGAGGCAAGCAAATACTACGGATCTTCGTGCATACTCCCATACTCGACAACCATTTTTTGACCATACCCCTTTGAACCATATGTAATGGCTGTCTGGGATTTCTCTTCCAATTTCTTCTTCATCCCTTCTACAGCCCAACAGTCTACACTGAGATGACTCTCAGCAAAATCTCTCAGACTCCCTCTATGCTTCCAATGCAGAATTCATTCATATCTAACTTCAGATGCCCATTTTATTTTATTTAGTTTTCTATGTCCTTTCTCCTTTGAGCTGTCTGAACACTCTAATATCTTTTCATTATATGCTCTGTTAGATCCTCTACACTCTCTCCATCTTTGTGTTTGAAGGCCCTCTGACTCCTTTCCTGATTTTCCTCTCTCTTTATGCACCCTTTCTGCCCTATGTTTGAATAGTTTTGTCTATAAACATAAATGTAGCTATCAGTCCTGTTTTGGGCCACATATATATCTCATTTTCCCAAACTGGCCATCTGTCTCAACAAAAACCTCATCTTTTAATGCTAACATATTCTTGTGGGTGTCCAGCCATGGGTTCAAGTTCAGCAGAACCAGAACATACCAGCCAAAAAGTCCTTCAACACCTTTATTTATTTTCCCCATCTTTCCTTGTTTTTCCTGTTTTCATGGACTGGCACAAATGTTATTTGTGATTTGTGACTCACACCCGTTTCTGATCTATCATATACAGACCATATCTGAGTTTTGCTGACTGTCTGCAATGTATGTCTAAGATGCATCCTGTCTGTCTCCATGAGTTCTCTACAATTCACCTTAACTTTTATTTGGAGAAATGCGTTTTTTTTTTTTTTTTTTCCCCTCTCAAACACTGACAGCTGCTGTTGGTTCCTGCTTATATCTATCAATTCAAAAGACAACAATAATAACCATTTTCCAGGCTCATGGGTTCACTGTCTCAAGTCCCTCTACTGGTTCCCTTTGCCCATAACTCTGAGCATTATGTTTTCTTATCTTTTTGACTTAGATTATCAATACTTAATGGTGAAATCAGAGTATCTTGCAGGTAACCACCATCTATTGGTTAAAGTTCAGACAGGATATTGATGGTGTCCTTTAGGAAATCACTCCCATCAACAATTCTAAACACTTTCATAAACCATTACCTTCTTCTAAATCTTTAAATCTCTCCAGCTCCCAGTGACTGCTTGATACCTGAGGAGAGATTTGTCCTAATTGTGTAGATGTCTTCATCTGAACTAGTGTTCTGTTATATTCAGTGGAATATAATACATGTTCTGTGGTGCAAATCATCCTACCTACAAGTGATTATGCTTCCTTACTAACTACCAAAGAAATACAGAAAAACTGCTTAGATGCAGATATACATTTTGCAGCTATTCTGACTAACTTATCTAGTTACCTGAATAAGGGTAGAAATCTGCTATACACTCAAACACTTAAATTTAGGCAGCTACAGTGTAGGTGTCTACATGTACAGTAGGTGTTGAAGCTCTTATTATATCAACAGAGCTCTAGTTAGTAGAGTCAGTGGAACCTGAAGAACAATTCAGATGATCAGATGCCTGCAGCAGAATGAAATGATTCACCCTCTAACCTCTTCTAACTGGAGATCTAGCCTAACAATCAACATCTGTATGTGTTCTCAGATATATTTAACTTAAACTGAACCCCACTCTGGCATCTGAACCTGATACAAATCCTTCCCCAGGTGGTGTGTTCAGGTTGGGTTAACTCTAGCTGACTAACTCATAGGTTACTGGCCTACATTGGTTGTCTAGGTTTTTTTTGCTTGTTTGTTTTTATAGGAAACAGAGTGAGAAAGCCATCTTCATTAGACAGTTCAGAGGACTCCCATCTTAGACAAATGTACCAAGTTTGGTAGATTTTCCTTCTGAGGATGATCTCCTACCCCTCAATGATGCTATAGAGAGTATTCCACATCACTGAAATAATCATTAAAGTAGAAGCTGAACTTACAGATAACTGCAGTTAAGTAAAATTAACCTCCATCATAAACGAACACAAATTGTCAACATTTTTTTTTTTCACATTGCTGGCAAATGAAACCGCAACCATCACCTCAGTTTACTGTAACATTGGCTCAGCAGACTCTCTTAATGGAACTGTCTCTACTAAATCATCACATTTCTTTCATCTTTGTGAATTTGGAACAATGTGCAGTATAAAAATCTTAAAAATATCAGCTTTGATGCATACAGAATACAATGGCAATACTTTTACTGACTTGTGAGAGCTAATGGAACACAACTGGGGGATGCTACAGACAATGACTTGTCTTCCCGGAGCAGCATCTCAATCAAATGTTACCATCGTGAAACTGAAACACTGATTTTTTCTCTAAGAGAAAAGAAATGGTCTTTAAACTGAATGGTGCACCACTTTTCTCCCTTGTGTAAAGTAAAAGAAACAAACTTCCCTCTAAGAAAAACATATTAAACCCTAATGCTAGTTAATCCAACTTCCCCTGTTGCACACACAAGAAATGGTATTGCCACCCACGCTTCTGCAGAATATTTTATAAAGAATCTCCTCTCTTAAAACAAGGGTCATTTTAATATTTTTTTTCATGATTCCCCTGCTTATATCTGGCATGATCCCCCATAATTTCCAGGATCTAGCTGGCTAATGATATCTAAAAAAGAACTATTTAGAAAGAATTACATTGAAGGATCTTTTCCTTTGGAAAGACCATATCTTTAAAGCAACCATTGAAAAAGTTACAACCTCTTTCCTGCATCACGTGCAATAAGATTTCAGCCTCATATTCATTTATTTTCCCAAACATGATACCCAGCTGAGGCTGAAAATTACAGTCCTTAAATTATGTGTTCCTTCCTTTAAGTAAACTATTTTTTTTTCTTTCACCCTGCTAGATTTCAGGGGCCACCACTAATATTCTTTTGATAAAAGAAGACTTTTTTTTTTTGGCCTCTGGGCTTCTCTGCTTCAGTCTTTGGATGAGGAGCTTTCAGACTAGAAAACTCATCTTGCTTAAAACAGAAAGCTGCCACTTGGCAGTGGCAAATACATCTTCTTTGGTGGTGGAGGGAAGGGGTTGGCTGTGGAGTGGGGTGTACCTGTGTGCTCAGCAGTCAGCAAGGTTTAGCTTTATCTGTGCTAGTGCTGTTTTTCTGGAGAGGCAAAAGTTTGAAAAGTTATCACAATACCTTTACAATGGGTCTTTTGTGAATTCAAAAGTAGCATGCACACACCGGAGGCTAGTAGGGATACTGTATGCTTTACTACAGCTGGTGAGGCTTACTCCGCCTATAAGCTTCGCTGGTTTTAGCAGCATTCCAAGACAGTATAATTCCTTAGAAATGTGACCTTAAGAATAGACTAATAGAAAAATAGGGTGGTGAGTTACAAATAGCGCAGGTTTAGAGCTTCATTTCAGCTGACATTAGAAACACTTTTAATATTTTAATATAATAATTAATATAATAATATTTTAATATTTTTACTAGATACTGTTAATGAGGCCTGTGTAATATCTCAGCTATATATTTTTGATGGACCCTGTACATCAGATATCAGACATGATCTGCTTTGTTTTGGATCTGTTCTAGCTCCTTTGAGATCAATGGAAAAAGTCCTACTAAATTAGGTGATGCATGTTCATAGGAAGAGGAAGTTGTATAGGCATTCTACAAATATATATATACGTTCTACATTGTAAAATGTCACTTAAATACTCTCTACTTCATCACTTGAAGCAATTTTCTTCACAAATCTGGAGAAATTCCTCCTCATAAGTTAAAAATAAAACTGGTGTGAATTGTACTTTTCTAAAGAAAAAAAAAAGAGAAGTTAAAAAGCACCCCCTTACAAGGGTGTATGTGTGTGTGTTTGTTCTTATCTTTAAAAGATCTTTATTTTTATGCCTCCTTTATCTCAGCAGACTGTCCAGCGTGGGATGAAAACATTGTCATATGCACATAAGACATGGGGAAAATGCATTCAACTGGCCTGCATTTTCTCATCTGTTACAGATTTAAGATCTTTATCTCCACAACATTTCAAATTCCTAAAAAACTGAAAACCAGAGAGCAAGAACTGCGCACAGAAGAAAATCTCTTTTCATCACACTGGGATTATTTTTCTATCCCAGGTGCTCAAGCCTGGGCTTTCTCTTAGTCTAATTGATAACTGTCGGGCTCCTCCCCTTAACCCACTGACTTTTGTGCGTTCCCTTCCCGGGTGACTACTGTTTCACTGTTCTACCTCATTCACTTATGGTTGACCTGGAGCTCCTGGGTTAAGCTTCCCCACTGGTATTCAACCTTGGACCTTATTATTGTTCTACTCGTCTGACCTCCGATACACTAAATTCTAACAAGGTGATTTGAAAAAAAATCACTCATTTTTTTCTGTGTGGTTTCATGGCTTGTCTTTTTACCACTCTCGGCTGATGTTCTTTTCTCCACTTCAGACCACCAAGTGCTTTGCTTTAGTTTGTCAATTTATAGTGCTGTCATGGCTTCAAATGCTGCAACCATTGTGTAGAATATACTCTCCTGACCTCTGAAGCAACTTTCTGTATTTCAATTGTTAACTCATTAGGGTTTGGAAGAACAGCTGAAAAGAGAATGGCCATTTTCCCACAATTGCTTCCAATGACCTGCTTGAAAAGTCATCACAATCCAGGATTAAGAGAAATCAAGAGGATGCTGCTAAAAATTAGATCTGGTTATTTTGCATCCTTGCCCAAAGGAAACAAACAAAACCCCTCAATACAAAATGACACCAATGCTTTTTATCACTACTTTGACACCAAAACTTGAGAGAGTAACGCATTAATAAAGCTAGTAATGAAAAGAAAAACGTCTGATTTGGATTTTGTATTTCAGTACTATTGCTATCTACAGGCAATCAGGCCTCTTTTCATACTCTTTTTTTTTTTTTTTTTTCAATGGCCCTTTGTTTTTGGATTCTAGACCTTGAATTAACTTCTCCCAATCCAGTTTTTCTAATAAATGCTATTCTAACTGTTCCCTTTCCAAAATGCCTTGGAAAGGGGGAGGGAGAGGAATAGAGAAGTGAATGGAAAGTACCAACACATTTTATCCTGAAGCCAGTTCCCTCTTCAGAGGATATGAGTTCAGTCATAACCATGTTTATTAAAAAATTAAAATCATCCCTTTCCATTTAAGTGGAGAAATCATCTTGCTCATTGAGCAAATAAAGAGAGGTGCTTCTGTCATTTAGGGATAGATTTATAGCATTAGCAAAAAGTTCATAATTTTCATAGTTTGAATTTTCATATTAATGCACAACGACTTATTTATGAGGTTTCTCTCTGTAGTGAAGACTGAACCACAAGTTTCTGAATAATAAAAAATAGTTGTCTTATAGTTTTGCCACTTAAAATAATTTAGTGTGGTTCAGAATGGTTCTAAACAAATATGTTCTAGTTACAAATGCACATTTCTAAAAAACAAAAATGTTTTGCATAATTTTTCTACCTTTTCTCCATCATTATCAGTGTTTAGCTCTACCACACATTTTGATAACTTCAATAGAAACAAGCAAACAAACAAACAAAATGTTTTGGACCTCACTGGAAATATGTTGAGCTTATAAGAAAATACTTCGAGAGATTATTTTCTATAGCATTCTACCAGGTAATGTATGCACATTTTTCTGATAACATGAAATATCTAAATACATCCTTCATTTTTGTGTCAAAGGGAAGTAATAACAAGAGTTTACAGTCATAGGTCTCATCATCAAGAGTTTCTGAATACTTTGCAAACACTAATTTAAGTACCACAGTATCACTGAAGAAATTGACTTGCGTGTATACCTACTGATTTAAATTAGCATAATATGGGAATGACATTTTTCCTCTTGATGCATACAATGACCTTTTTTTACAGGTGAGTAAACTGAGGCATGGACCAGCGAGTGCATTAACCAAAGCCATAGACTGAGCCAGTAAAAACAATGCAAGTTGTAACTGGTATCTATTCTTCTGCCCTCTAAATCACTTTTTAACTCTTTCATTGTTTCTGTTAATTTAACATTTAACAGTTTTATTCAGTACAAGTCTACTGACTACAAAAACTCTCCTTCAAGGTGTGTATATAAAAGATATAAACATAAGGTTTAAAGAGTTTAAAAAACAACAACACAGAAGTTAGTGACTATTTTAACAGAATTAAAATGGTGATGTAAAGTGGAAGGAATATAATAATTGCGGAGTTTGATATTGGCTAAAAACAATGGATGAATTTGATTCCCTATATCAAACACCATTAGACTCTTGGCTTTAATAAAACAGTAAACCAATACTATACAGCTTAAATCAATTTTCCTAGAATGATATTATAGCTGCCAGATTTTCCAAAGTTGCAGAATATTTCTTTTCCAAAGAGGTAAAGAGTTCTTAAATCCTACTGTTCCATTTAAAAATATATATATTTGCATGGATGATAAAATAATATCAGAAAGCAATTTGTGTTAGTGTTTGTACAAGCAATTGAAAAAAAAAACAAAAAAAAAAAACAAAAAAACTAGCTGATTTTGTTTCTGTGCTTCTTCTGCATCATTGTTTCTGACAGATGGTTTGCTATTATGGCTGCCTGTACTTCAACAAGACTTTATAACCTTGGAAGATTTTTGTTTGAATGTTTGTTTGCTTTTTTTTTTTTGCTTAGGATTTTTGCAGTTCACCATTTATATTTTAAAAGTTCATGTGGATTACTCTCTCAGTGCTTTGAATCTCAGTTAAATTCTGATCTCTTATGGTACTGGCATAGTAAATCTGTGCTTGATCTGGACCCCGAAGTATTTTGATTGTAAATAGAAAGTCTTCTTTTATGAGGATGTTCACTTCACAGCTTGAGCAGTGTAATTTTTATACAGGTCTCAACAATCAATAAAAAAGCCACAGGAGGAATGATTTATCTTGTTGGTTACAGAGACTGTCACCGAGAGAAATTGTAAAAGATCAATTTACACAACCTGGTGTGAGAACGTTATTGATATAACATGGCTGATCAGTTTCTGGTAGTCTATGGGCAGATACTGAGGAGAGAGCCCTGCCCTCAGATAGGGCCACTCACCAAGATCTTAATTGACTCACTGGTCCATAAAACGGACATGAAACCAATGGAAGGCGAGATGCCGCATGCTCATAGTACACTGGCTGGACTCCAGGAAAATGGATTGGCTGAGCTCCGATTAGCTAGTTAAGCAGTGTCATGTATCCTCCTCTTTTTCTTTCTTCCCCCCCCCCCCCCCCCTTTTTTTTTCTTCTTTTTTTCCTCCTACTGTGAGAACTGTTCACTTGGAGACTCACTGCCTTAATTACAAAGGGCCCTTTTAACTACAGGTCACAGGAGTTGGCTCACTTGACAGGAAATAAGGAAACAAGCTACCTTCCTGAAAAAAAAATAAAAAAAATCCAACTTCCACTCCTCAAATTAGTTAAATGAAGCTTATCAGCACTTGTTAGTTGATCCTTTGACAGTCTGTTAATTGCAGCTGGTACATTAAGTTATGTTATAACCAGCAGGACATATGATTAAAAAATAAATAAATCTACAGATATGCCACATGGCATGTGTTGGTGGAGAAAACAAAGTAAGAACATTGTTAATCTTTGCTGCAAATATTGCAGCACAAAAGACATTTATAGGACATTTTCCTCTTTCCTCGTTATTTTGTGGGATTAAATTGTATTCTAACTGAAGGTGGTTCTTTGGATCAGAAAACAGCTTCTCTATAAAATGAGATTTGAAATAGTCTTTTTTTTTTTTTTAATAAAAAGCAACATAAGCTACTCTGTAAATATAAGCAGCCTGTACCTATGGATGTTATATGTATAGCTTTTAACATACTGTTCATGACATATACTCTCAGTTGTATTATTTTATTTAGAGACAGTAATTTCTCACTGTTATTACTGAAGGCAAAGAAAAGAACATTAGCAGCATTAAGAAACCCCACAGCAGTTGTTTCTCCTTTGTAGGAAGTGACTCTACTGTATAACTGCTAGCAAAATAAAGGATCCAAAGGCACATCAAGGGGAAAAAACTGTTTTCATGTGTTTAACCTGTTAATTATAGTAATCTACACTACAGTGTAAGTATAGTAACCTGGAATGGGAAACGGGTGTTTGAAAGAATGAGCTGACTAAGACAAAAATGATTAAATCCACACTTTGAATGGATGATTTTCATATGTAATTTGAGCTACACATTCTTATGTTGTTTCATTTTCACATTTCCATACTCATCGGCATGTATCAAAGTGAAAGACTAGCTGAAACGAATGTTTTCTTACCTTCATCTGCTGGAGTATTTTAAATACTTCTCAAAGTCTAAAAGACATGTTCATCTGGACCCATAGCATGTGTTTTAAGAGACATTTCATGCTCGGTACAAAGGCAGGGTTTGAAAGTTTGGACATCGCAAAAATATTGCTTCTTTTTTATCTACAGAAGAACACACATAAATGCAATGTTACTTTCATGCTCCTGAATATTCAAAGTTCCTATTAATTATCATTGTTTTTCCATGAGATAAAAATAGTCAACAGGCTTCTCAGTGTACTCGTAAGTGTCCTGAACACTGACAAATGTATCACACAAATACCCTCCAGTTCCTTCAGGTCTGAAGGCCAAATTCTTTGTTCTGAAATGTATATAATGCAAGCGCTGTCCCTCTTCCTATGTCACCCTTTGCTCAGAACAGACAATAAATAAAGGCTATGAAAATATTACACCTGACCAGAGTGAAGAAATGGAGCTTGTGTGTCCCAGCAAAAAGGGTGGATGGTGAGAGAAGATGGAAGTGGCCAGATGGGAATGATGAGAGCTAGAAGAAGCCAGGACTGGGGCAGAAGGAAGGACGGGAGAGAACTTCCTCTCAATATGTTCTTCACGTGCTGAAATGTCTTGATTTGATGGTACACATGAGCGTGCTAGCAATCTCCCAAGAACATGAACTTCTGGAGTGAGACCACAGCCTGGTCCAGCTGTGAGGTTTGCTATTTTTTAACTCCTGAAAGGATAAGCTCCCATGTCTAGGGATAAATGCAAGAATGCAAGAATGTTCACAGCACCTGTTGCTCTTTTCCAGGCGTCCCCACTTACTCTTCTTTGATCAGATTCCAAGGCAACCTTTGGTCACAAATAGATGCTTGAGCCACGTTTTCAAGTGGGGGGTGGGTAGAAGAAGTGTCACTCTCTCTGCAGCTGCCAGGCCATTCACTGCCTCTGGCAGTCAGCAATCATTAACCAGCCACGCTCCTCCCATACCTTTTTCATAACTAGCTTGGGCTCTTCCCACCATCCAGACCAGTGCCATTTCCTGTGCTCCATACATGGATGCTACCTGTGCAGGATGAGCATGGGCTCACTGCCACCCAGCCATCTCCAGTATGGTGGCAGCCTCCCTTTCTACTTGGATTCCCTTCTTGTTTCCCTTCTCTGTTTTCAGGGCTGCTACCAGATGTACACCACACTCCGTGACTCAAAGTCAGACAAGTCCAGTTACTATCCCCAAATTAATGACTGTTCAAAATAGCAGACAAATATTTTGAGTGAGCTCCTCACCAAGATATTCACTGATTCATTGTAGAGGCAGCTGGTCACAACACCCTGTATTCAGGCCGTTAAAGCCTTTCTGTTATAGAAAATCCCTGTGACCTTTTCTTTTGAGAGTCTCTCACACTTCTGTTGTTTGTAGAAGGTGTTTTATATTCAGCAGAGGAAATCCCCTCGGGCCACAGAAGTGTCTTCTCTTTGTCCCATGAAATACCATTTAGGATGCAAAATGACAAAAACTGCCATTAGCCTTCTCTTATTTTTATCTCTTGGGAAAACCCTGGTGGGCTCCAGGCTGCAGGCCAGGCTGAGCACTGCCACGACTGTGAGCATTGGTACTGCCATGACCAAGAGACACACCGGCACACTGGGTCAGCAGAACCAACGAAAATCAAAAGGCAAGTGAAAAAGAGAACAAGTATGGCCTTGCTCCATTTAGACACTTGCATTAAGAAAAGTTCCCAATGAGCAACTTCCATCCCCAAACCACCCCCTTAAATCCTTAGCTCAGGAAATAAGAGTAAGGCAAGCTGAGATAATGTGTATAGTTCTTGGTAGCTTTTGCAATAGCAATGTGACCTGCACCACAGAAGGTTCAGGACTCACATGTAACTTATGATACTGGAAATACAGAAAAAGGAGTGCTAAAATAATTTACAACAGAGCCAACTTTAAATCAGCTTTTCTGAGGCTGCAATAGATGGTACTTGAGAGTTATGAAATGCCTCTGAACCTTAATTCATCCCCCTTTATGTGAATGCACTCTGGTGCAAATGTGTTACATATGATCATACTGAATTTTCCCATTTGCCTGTCTACATCAATATTCCAGGTGGATGTATCAGAGTAAGAGGATGTTAGCAGATAGACCTAAAATACTGGTATTTTAGTCCTAAATGCTTGATTTTACAGTCCAATTAATGATTTTAATGTAACGGTTTATGAGCCTGGAGTGTCATAAGCTCTTGTATTCAGAAATAACATGTATTATTCACTAAAGCCAGTCTTGGTTCATGTATGTAATTCTTTGATTGAAAAAAACTACACCATTTAAGAATTTTGAAGAATTACACAGAGCCCATGGCAGCTTCACAATCCATATCATTAATGTGGTTTGTGTTGCATACTCATTTTATTATTCATATAGAGATCCTTCTCAGAACTTTATGGAAGAATATTATTTGCTCTGGAACAAAAAACTGGAACATGCATCTTCACTGTTTAAGCAAAGGCCTATACTTCTAAGTGTGCTCAGGTATCAACTTTATCCAGAACTCCCAACTATCAGATTTTGGAGAGTACCACACATGTATCAAGAAGGCCATATTTAGCTTTGACCAAAGCTTTTCATAACTAGAGATATATGAGGAATAAATTTCTAGTTTAGAAACATTTCAGGCTTTAGTTTTATACCAATTCAGAGATAAATCATATTTTGCTTTCAGAATTTCTCATGACTTCAGATTTCTGGGATTTTTTGAACCTTCACAGAGGCTTCTTAAATGAAACACACTCTCAGAAACTTGGCAGATGATGAGTAAAGTTGACGTGATTCCTGCTAGCTTCACTTCAGTTCACTCCAGAATAGCAGCAGTTCAAAGACTCATGCACATACCTTAAAATGTTTTTAACCTAATGTAGAAATCTTTCTCTCTATACAGTAGAAAGGTCCTTGTATCTACATTTGAGCAAATAGACTAACTTCTCCAGTACTTTATTATAGTAGCTTTGAAGGGAGATTCCTGGTAATATAAAAACGTGAACTGAGTTTCTAACGACTAAATGCATTTGTAAAAGATTTCCGGCTAAGATGGTCTTCTGCAGCAAGGGGAGGCACTAAGCACTGCGCCAAGCCTCACAGGAACATGCCTCCTCCTACTTGCTATTTGCTTCCAGCAGGGAGAGGGCTAAGAACGCACTGCAAAGCCCCAGCCACATCGACACTCAGCAGCACGTGGCATTCAACAGATAAACTGAGGCTCTGGTGACTACCCCACCTCTTACTGACAATTAAAAAGACATACAGCCAGAGACACTGGCACCAGGGCAGAGGCTCAGAAGCCATGCTGCTCAGAGGATGGCTCAGCCTCTCTGTGGATATAAACAGGGCAGAAATCACTTTTACTAATTGCAGTGGATACCATGAGATCTGTATCACCACTCTTTTGGAAACGAAATGCAGGTAATGAAACCAGCTGAAATGAAGACATTACCAACTTGTGACACGAATAACACACACATGAATAGAAATGTCTCACATGGAATTCAGGACAACTGTCAGTAACTATCATTCAAATCATTTTCTCTCTTTTGTTCCCCAATTAATTCCTTTTCCTATGGCAAAAGCAGTTGCCAAAGTGAATTTGAATTCTGACATGGCATGTACACATATTTGTGTTTTACTTCTGCTGTATGGTCCTGCTGGTGAGTCTGGATGAGATTTACTTGATTTTTGATTGTTTGTCGTGTTTACTTTAAGATGAAATACATTATGCCCCAGAATTATCTTTTTCCTTCCAGAAAGTAGCCCAAGTTAATGAGTTGTAGAAGAGGGCACCTGTGTTAACTCTAAGCGAGCGAATTAGAGAGCTCTTTAAGGGCTTATGTTTCACCAGAAATACAAACACTCAAAGTTAGTGATGGTGTATGGTCTTGGTGTTGATGATGCAACTCCTGACAGTAATTTTCTACTGCTAATGCAGATAAGTTATGACATTCTTGTCCCCAGGTTTCCTTCTTTCCAGTTTATACATACTTTTTGAAGCTAACATATGTCTTATCTTTTACTATATAGGTTAGTTGTTATCTTTTTTTTTTTTTTCCAGAAAGCTCGTTAGATTTTGACAATAACATTTATGCCTTTCTGATCAAAATGTTCTAACATTGAAAATATATGCTTTTTGTTTAGGTTGTTGGGTTTTGGGCTGTTTTTAATCTTAAGTTCATTTCTCTTTAGAAATTGTCTTCTCCCAACACACTTGGCTGTACATAGCCAGAGCTTACAAGGTGTGCTAAAATTGAAATATCAAAGAGAACTGTTGAAATGAGATGCTTGTGAAATGTGTGCAATTATCTGCTATTAACTCATCTGGAATCCTGAGATGAGCAAACTGTGATTTTCAATGTGTCATTACATTGTTGCTTCAATGGGTTGTTCAACAGCTCAATTTAAAAAATACTCAAGAAATAATCATTACAAGAGGTAATCCTTCCCATTTGATTCAAATAAATCTGTTCCAACATTAGGCTGACATGATCATGGATCTCATGAGGTTTCAGTGCTTTGTTTGCATTTGCTTTACAGTATTTACTGCTGATTTTGTTGTCAGGTGCTTTATTTCTGATAAGATATCTCGGATTCTGTTTTCAAATTATGTGGAGAAGCATGAGGGATAATGGCTACCATTTCTGTTTTCTTGCTTTAAGCTACACAGTGGTGTTCTTTACACAGAGACCAAGCAAAGTGGTTATTTTCTTATTATGGTGCTACAACATTTTTATGCTCCGGATAATTCTGCCTTTTCTGGTGTCTATTCAGCTGGAGTTACTCCAGGAGATCTACCAGTAGGTAGACCTATTTTGTGTTTTTCATTTGCAATTGTTAGATTTTCTGTGGAAAATGGTCAACAGTATTCTGGAGTTATCCTTCTTCTGTGGCTTTCTTCTTTTTCTACTCAATAGACAGAAACTCTATCAAGCATGTTAAATATGTAAATGTACTCAATGATTTCTGTTCTTAACCACATAGCTCTTTTCCCACTATTTTTCACTGTTCTAAAAAACAATTCTGTGAAATGATTTCCAAAAATTGCCATGGTCAGACACTGCCTATCTGAACTTGATTGCCTTTTGCCCCTACACTTATTTAGCAAGAACTGTTTGTTGAAAAAATAATTGCAAGATTCCTTTTTTTTTTTTTCCCCAACTGAGAGCTGTTCCACTCTCTTGTGACCCTGAAGTTTTTGCTATTGAGCAATCAATTTGCAGAAGTTTGTACTGATACTTTAGGTTCTAAACATAAATTATATCAGTATTTTTGATTATGTGGTGATTTGACTTCTAGTTAACGACTCCAAGTTACTGTAATGATTGTGCTTTGCATATGTTGGCTCCTTCCTTTATAATCAATGTAAACATCCAGTTGTTTTGGTCAGATGACTATATTTCAGGGAGTCAAGAAAGACGTGAAGTGAAGAAAGTGAAGAAAGACATGAGAAGTCTTCTAGCAGGTGAATATGTGCTGGTGCACACATGTGGGAAGATACTGCTAGCAATCTTTAGGGATGAGAGATCAGCCAGCAGTTGTATATGTACTGGAGGTTATGATAAGGTGGGTGAAAGATAAAGATGAATAAGAATAGAGGAAGAAAAAAAAAAGCAAACAAAAATGCAAAATAAAAAAAAAAAGGAAGAGAGTGGTGAAGTAAAGAAAAAAATGAGGAAAGGAAAAGAGAAGTGGAGATACTACAAGAAGTGCCTGTAGCATCTGGCCACAGTCAAAGAAAAGACAAAATAAGGTTGTCACCTACATTTCTAAGAGACCAAGTGCAACTGGGTGAAAACTTCAGAGCAAAGTGTACTATTAGATAGAATTAAATAGTACACTTCAACAAGGAAAGCATGCCTATATGTCATAGTTTGTGTTGAGTTGTGAGACTGTGTCTGAGGTAAATGATGAAAAACAGCCTACAACAGTTTGGTGCAACCCAAATATTAGACATTGGGCCAAGAGTGTCAGCAGGAATAAATGACAAAATAAAAATAAAAATCCCATGCTAAAAGACACATCCTTCCAAGACTTTCCTGCATAAGGAAAATACTATAAACTATTCTGTTACCATTTTACACACTGACTGCTCTTCACTCATTTCCTGTGTGAACACTTAATGCACAGTAAATACAAAGCAGCCCAGTTCACTCATACTGTTCCAAGTGGACCAAGTGACCACGAAGATGTGTGTTAAGTGTGTTTATTTGGGAAGCTGGAACAGAGGGGCTGTAAAATCACAGCCTAGCTTCCTGCATAGTATCTTTCCTGCCCAAGAAAGCAATCCCCTCACAACATAAATTACCAAGGGCTGGCCTCCCTGTGTGGGTGCTAATGGGGTGTAGGTGCAACTGTTTGAAGAACAGACTTAACATAATGAAAAAATGCAGGTGTTTGAATTACTAAAGTACTCACAGAGGAACTGCACCTGCCAAGAATAGGCATAGGTACATGAACACATAATTTGTGGCTGCACGAATGGATACCCAGTAGAGACCCTTTTAATAATTTACCACTGAGTCTGTGCAATAGAGTGTCTTACACTGGGAATAGCATCCAAGCATGAAACGGCAAAAAGAAACAATTTGCTGCTCTGGTAAGGCTAGTTTACTATGAAGAAAACTTTGCTTCTTCATTTCATTGCTGTGCAGTCTTCACAGATTGTGTGTAAGGTATTGTAAAGTGAGCAGCCCTGTTTTCAAAAACTCATCTAATGACATCTGTAATTTTAAAAGTGTAAATGCCACATTCACCATGAAATTCAGGAGCAGGGACTCAACTTACCAGAGGTATCTACCATCCTAGCGTTTCTCTTAGCTCATCAGTGTATCCCAGGGCATCATTTGTTGGCTTACTGACAACAAATAAAGAGGCTGGATCTCTGAAGAGACTATAAGAAAATGCACAGATTTTATCTTCTAGGGTATTGGTTCTAGATCAGTCCAGACTAGTGGTGAAGGAAAGTTGCTTTTGTTGAATGATGGGCATTCAGCCGTTTATGTGAAGTGAATCTGTTAGTCTCAGATGAATCTACAGAAATGGATGTGCATCACAATGACTACAGGTGGTACTTCTCAGCAGTAAATCCTGAAGAACAGCAGCAACCATACCAAATGTAAGCAGGGATCCCTGCAGGTCAGAGGACTGGGGGAAGCACAAGCTGCTTTTTTGCCTTTCAAGTATTTGCTCTGTGCACAAATGCTTACTGAAATATTCAAGATTTTTTTTTTTAAATCATAAGCAACAAATATGTTTCTTTTCTGTCACCCTTGTTCATTTTTCTCTCATGAAATAGCAGTATGGCAATGTTAGATGCATTTTGGTAGTCCCAGGTGAATCAGGGCCCTCAGTGATAAGCACTGATTACTGTATTGGGGAAAATGAGACCAAGTTATATTTGTGTACATAAAGATCTCATAACAGTGACTGAAGAATAGTTTAAGAACTGTATTAAAAAAACAACAACACCAAAAAAAATAAAATGATAGGGAATGTTTTATTTTGTTCTTGGCTTTGAAACCAGTGCAACAAAAAGGCCCCAATTGGAAACAAAAACTGCATAATGATGTTTTTATCTCTAAATAAATCTTACGTTAATAAGGACCACTAACACTGTCGTTAGAGAGGCCAAAACATTCTAACCTCTGCAGTTCAAAAGGAAAAAAAAAAGGAAAGAAAAAAAATTTAAAACAACAAGAGTATTTAAAGTTCTTTTTGGAATGAAAGGAGAAGAAGGAGCAGGAGGAGGAGGGGGAGAAACAAAAGAGAAACTCTGTCTTTCAGTTCCAATAGTTCTTGATGTTTAAAATCTCTGAAGTTTTCTTATGTGTTATGAAAAGCTACAAATTTATCTTTTGCCATTTTCCCAAGGGAAGCTGACCCAAATCCACCAGCAGCAGTTGAAAAGGTTTTTCCAAGCTTTATCAAATGGCCCCAACAGAGACCAGCTTAAAATTAAAAGCTTCCCCTACCAGAGGGAATATATGTGACTTTAATAACTGAAATGTGTTTTTACTTTCTATTACAGGGGTCAAAAGGTTTCTAAACAAACCAAATTTATCAATTATTTAGAGCTGATTTCTTCTGAAGTGGTATTTCTAAGATATTATTTGGTGGATAAATTCAATGTTCTAAGGCCAGCAGCAGCATTTTATTCATAACAAATTTCTCCTAAACTGAATTTGCTGGGGCAACTTAATTTTCACTATCGTGTTTGCACTGTAGAAATATCAACTGAAGTGTTATAGGGCCTAACTAGTGGGCTTTTCAAAGAGAAATTCCATATAAGCATGCTTATTCAGCACCACCCTGCTTGCCATTTATTGCTTAAGAAATGAACTGGTACACTGTGTCTGCAGTAGAATTCCTTTAGCTGCTGAAATATCCTTAAAAACCACAAGGCACCTTTAAAGTCAGGAAACAATA